>NC_133329.1:105055885-105655885 GCF_042186555.1 Aquarana catesbeiana | reverse complement strand
TAATCAGAGAAGCAGCCAAGAGGCCCATGGTAACTCTGGAGGAGCTGCAGAGATCCACAGCTCAGGTGGGAGAATCTGTCCACAGAACTATTAGTCGTGCACTCCACAAATCTGGCCTTTATGGAAGAGTGGCAAGAAGAAAGCCATTGTTGAAAGAAAGCCATAAGAATTCCTGTTTGCGAGAAGCCATGTGGGGGACACAGCAAACATGGAAGAAGATGAGACCAAAATTTTACTTTTTGGCTTAAAAGTAAAAGCAAAAATAACACTGCACATTACTCTGAACACACCATTCCCACTGTGAAACATGGTGGTGGCAGCATCATGTTGTGGGGATGATTTTCTGTAGCAGGGACAGGGAAGCTTGTCAGAGTTGATAGGAAGCTGGATGGAGCCAAATACAGGGCAATCTTAGAAGAAAACCTGTTGGAGTCTGCAAAAGACTTGAGACTGGGGCGGAGGTTCACCTTCCAGCTGGACAATGACCCTAAACATACAGCAAGAGCTACAATGGAATGGTTTGGATCAGTAGTCTCCAAACTGCATTCCTTTGCTTGCCTTTATTCGGCCCTTAGGGCACTATTTTATCCACAGACACCAACAATGGGGCATAATTCCTGTCGCTAAGACCAACGATGGGGCACAATTCCTCCCACTGACACCATCAAAAGGGCACAATTCCTTCCATTTACACCAACAATGGGGCACAATTCCTCCCATTGACACCAACGATGGGGCACAATTCTTTCTACTGACACTAGAGAAAGGGCACAATTCCTTCCACTGACACTAGAGAAAGGACACAATTCTTCCCACTGACACCAACGGTGGGGCACAATTCCTTCCACTGACACCAAAGATAGGGCATTGTTTACTCCCACTGGAAGCCAGGACATTTTCTACTTCCACTGGCCCTAGTCTGGCCCACTAAAGTCAGAAGGACAGCAAAGTAGCCCTTTGTTTAAAGAGTTTGGAGATAAAGGAAGGTAGACGTGGTGTATCTGGATTTTGCAAAAGCATTTGACACAATTCCCCATAAACGTTTACTGTACAAAATAAGGTCTGTTGGCATGGACCATAGGGTGAGTACATGGATTGAAAACTAGCTACAAGGGCGAGTTCAGAGGGTGGTGATAAATGGGGAGTACTCGGAATGGTCAGGGGTGGGTAGTGGGGTCCCCCAGGGTTCTGTGCTGGGACCAATCCTATTTAATTTGTTCATAAACGACCTGGAGGATGGGATAAACAGTTTAATCTCTGTATTTGCGGACGATACTAAGCTAAGCAGGGCAGTAACTTTTCCCCAGCATGTGGAAACCTTGCAAAAAGATCTGAACAAATTAATCTGGTGGACAACTACGTGGCAAAATAGGTTTAATGTAGAAAAATGTAAAATAATGCATTTGGGTGGCAAAAATATGAATGCAATCTATACACTGGGGGGAGAACCTCTGGGGGAATCTAGGATGGAAAAGGACCTGGGGGTCCTAGTAGATGATAGGCTCAGCAATGGCATGCAATGCCAACCTGCTGCTAACAAAGCAAACAGAATATTGGCATGCATTAAAAAGGGGATCAACTCCAGAGATAAAACGATAATTGTCCCACTCTACAAGACTCTGGTCCGGCCACACCTGGAGTATGCTGTCCAGTTCTGGGCACCAGTCCTCAGGAAGGATGTACTGGAAATGGAACGAGTACAAAGAAGGGCAACAAAGCTAATAAAGGGTCTGGAGGATGTTAGTTATGAGGAAAGGTTGCAAGCACTGAACTTATTCTCTCTGGAGAAGAGACGCTTGAGAGGGGATATGATTTCAATTTATAAATACCGTACTGGTGACCCCACAATAGGAATAAAACTTTTTTGTGGAAGGGAGTTTGACAAGGCACGTGGCCACTCATTAAAATTAGAAGAAAAGAGGTTTAACCTTAAACTACGTAGAGGGTTCTTTACTGTAAGAGCGGCAAGGATGTGGAATTACCTTCCACAGGTGGTGGTCTCAGCGGGGAGCATCGATAGTTTCAAAAAACTATTAGAAAAGGACCTGAACGACCACAACATACAGGGATATACAATGCAATACTGACACATAATCACATACATAGGTTGGACTTGATGGACTTGTGTCTTTTTTCAACCTCACCTACTATGTATATATAGTATACTACTATATACTATGTATATATAGTATATATACTATGTATATATAGCATAAAAATGTAAAAAACACCACTAGTGAATAAACGTTGAGACTGCAAGTGCTCTCCTCCACCTCAATATCCTAGCCGCTCACCTCACGTTCTGACCCCTGTTTCACCAGAAGGTCAGAAAAAGCAGGTTCCCTCTCAGGGATGCAAGCGGATCAGCTGATCATGGAGCTCTTATTCCGTCTGTGCTGCCTCCGGCTGATTAGATGAACACCAGCCAGTACAGATTCCCTCAATGGGGAATCATTGAGTGCACGTGGGAATAGAAAAGGCAAATCTAGTGCTTTCTGTATTAAAAACGGTTTATTTCCTCATTGCAAAGACATTGAAACGTACTCACGAGAGCCTAGCGGAGCAGACATGCATTGTTAGAGCTCCACACCGCTGAGGAGAGAAGAGAAGGACAAAGCGGAGCCTGCAGGCTCAAAAGGTATCCATTTGAACCTTTTTGCCCCAGGGAACAAACTGTGAAAGTTTGGGCAGGAAATATGGTACTGGGAGGAAACCGTGGCAGAAATAAAAATCACCTCACAAAGAGCTCACAGGCACTCACTGCAGCTGAAGCAGCTCCAGTCACCTCACAATATACAGCATCAGGGCGCTCTCACAGACAGAAAATGTCACAGCAAGACTCTCCATTTGAGTCAGATACAGAACAAATCCTCTCACAAACTTCTCCACAAGCCTCCTCAGTATCCCCAGTAATATTATTACAATTTGAAAAGATGCTTCATAAGGCTTTAAAACAAACCTCAGACCAAATAACAAAAAGCCTAACCAAAGAAATAAGAGAGCTGGGAAACCGCACCGCAGCCTTAGAAATAAAAATGGATGAAATTGAAATTACAACCCAGGGGGCGTGACCGGATGAGGATGTGGGTGTGGATGGAGTGTGGAGCAGAGCGTGTGGCGTGCTGAGAGTCTCTCTACCCTGCCGGTTATCTGCTGATATTGGAGGGCTGGAACGTTTGGTCGGCTGATGCTGCAAACACTTGGATTTCAGTGTGCTGTTGCAGAGCGGGCAAGCAAGGAGGTGATCCTGGACGGAGAAGCCGGCTGCCTGAACGTGCTGGCCGCATCGAGGCGCCCTCACTGAAGCCGCGGTAGTTACTGCGCCTGCGCGCTTGGGAGCCGGTGGAGCGGCTTTCGGTGTGCTGCTACGGAGCGGCAAGAGAGGAGGAGAGGCGGACGGGTGGCGGTGGAACGGAAGACCAGAGGTGAATTTTATGCCAAACTGTCTGGGAGACTTTGTGGAGGCTGGTAAGGAGCTGGATGCTAGGTCCCGGGACTGTGGGGACTGTGGGGACCGGAGCAGGTGAGCGGGACGTGGAAAGAGGGTCTAACCCTGTCAGTTTACCATAGCTCATTGTGCTCGAATAAGGAATAATGGACAGTCCGTGGTGACCCTATTTTACAACAGGGGGACAGAGGAGTGAACGAGCATATGTGTTGCATCTGACTAGCACAACAAATACTCAGACTGCTGAATAAGTACATCGGCTGACTGCAGGGTTGTAGTTAGATCCTTGCATTAAAGGGATAGTACTTGTTTGTGTAAAGCTCGGCTAAAACTCTTCTCCTGTTCCCTGGTCTTCATTTCCTTAGCTTGCTTCTCCTGGTGGTATTGACTATCGGGGTACATAAAAGAAACAAAGGTAACAAAGGCAATGTCCAGGAGGAGAGGGGAGGAGCCAGTTAACATGGAGAACCTGGGTCCCCAGTCATTACGGTCAGCAAGGGAGAGGGTGAACCAGGCGGCAGCAGCAGCAGCAAAGTTGGAGAGGTTTGCACATACCCCTGAACAGACCCCCACCAAAGACGGGCAACTTCCACAACTTAAGACTACTGGGGACAGGAAAAGTCAAGGACAGGCAACTTCATCTGCAGTTGGAGCAGGGCATAAAAACCCGAATGTTAGTAAAGGTACAGGGGCAGGGGAAAAAGCTCAGTTATCATTGCCAACTGCCGTCTCCGTCATGGAGGTAGAACCTACCCTGAGGGAAGTCTTGCAAGCGATTAACTCCTGTAAAGCATCAGTGGAGGGCTTAAGCTGCCAAATTAAAGAGGTTAAAGATGAACTGTTATCAATAAAGCAGGAGTTGCAAAAGGCAGTAGATAGAATATCGGGCTTAGAGGGAAGAGTGAGCCAAGTGGAGGATGATGTTTTTCCCCTACAGCAAGATGTTAAAACCATTAAGCAGCAACTGGGTAGAATTAATGAAAAAATGGATGATATGGAAAATCGCCTGAGAAGGGATAACATAAGAATAGTAGGTCTCCCAGAGAAATGTGAGGGGCATAGTCCCATTGCTTTTTTGGAAGGATGGCTCATAGAAATATTTGGAAGAGATGCATTTACTGCACAGTTTGCGATTGAGAGAGCCCATCGGGTCCCCTTCAGGGCTCCACTTCCTGAAGGGCGCCCCAGGTCTTTACTAATGAAATTTTTGAATCACTGTGACAAGTTAATCTTACTACGTAGAGCCAGAGAGAAGGGACTTATTCTTTATAACGGAGCAAAGGTTTCATTCTTCGCGGACTTTTCGCCAGAGCTGCAGAGACGCAGGGAAGGGTTCGTGGAGATCAAACGCACCCTTCAAAAATTTGAAGTCAAGTATGCTTTATTGTACCCAGCTAGGCTACGGGTTGAGGCAATTGGGGAGGTTCTCGTTTTCGATTCCCCGGCGGGGGCAACACGCTGGCATGAAGAAAACAAACAAAGATTGAATCTCAAAGAACGGAGCCCAGCGAGTCAGGACGCCTGACAAGAAGATAAGAAAGCCTGGACTGTGGGAAATAATTAAACTTGGTATAGAGAGGAAGAATGAGGGGGTATGGTAGAGTAGGAATGGGGGAGGAGGAGGATACTACACTTAGAATTTGGCACATGTGGATAGTATTGGTGGAGGGTGGGGGGGGAATGTTAGGAAGAAGTAGTGTAAAGGGAGCATATGAGGTGGTCACGAATAAAGCCCCAGGGGCAAACCTGGTAAGGTGGGGGAGGAAGGGGGGAAGGGGGGAAGGGGTGGGGGGGATTGGTGGGGGGGAGGGAGAGGGGGGGTGGGTGGTGGAGAGGTAAGGGGGTTGCAAATTTATTCTTGGAATTAAAATGCACTTAGTAATAGCGGGGGTAGTTAGGGGGAAGGGGGGGAGGGGGGATGTAGGATTAAGCACATGTGTGGTAAATATAAACACCACGAAGAGGAACATGGGGAAAAAGGAAAGGGGGACACTAAGAATGTTCACTAGAAAGGAAAATAATAGAAACAAAGCACAGAGGGTAATTAAGGGAACACTTTTTCTTTTTTACTTATTTACCCACTTACCCTTTTTTTGTTTTTTTTTTTTTTTTGTTTTGTTTTTGTTTTTGGTATAATGGGTAAAGAGGTGTTAATTTTTGGTACAAGGCAATATACCAAGTTGAAGGTGCCCACTGTCGTAGGTTTTCTGGGGACAATACCCGCTTGTTGTCTGCCTGATGCAGTCTAAAATTCTCAAAATAGGCTCCTGGAATGTACGGGGGATGGGGAACTCAAATAAGAGGGCCTCTATTTTTTCACTGCTAGAGATAAGGGGGGTGGGCTTGGTCTGCCTACAGGAGACTCACTTGACAAAGGACACGATGAAATGTCTTCCAAGTAGAAAGTTCCAGGCCCAATACCATTCGGTGTACTCCTCCTACTCTAGGGGGGTGAGCATATTGATAACAAGAAGTGTGATGTTCTCCTGTAGGCAGACCAAGATAGATAGTTTGGGTCGCTATGTTTTTATATACTGTTCTATTGAAAACAGAATGTTTGTCATTGCTAACATTTATATCCCCCCACCTTTTAAATTGGAAGTGCTGTATAGTCTAATGGAGTTTATGATGGATAAAACAGATACCCCGGTGATAGTATTAGGGGATTTCAATGAGGTGTTGAACAGAGAGCTGGACAGATTTCCACCGAGAGTCCAAGTAACCAGTGTAGCAGGGGGCCGGTTGGGTCATTTTCTGGAGGAGGCAGGCCTGTTAGATATGTGGAGGGTTCGGAACCCTGGTGCTAGGCAATACTCCTGCTTCTCTTCCTCCCACTCCACCTTCTCCAGAATTGATATGACCCTGGGGAATGCAGAGGCAGCGCCAATAATAAAGGATGTAGTATACTATCCGAGAGGGGTCTCGGATCATTCCCTGATGGTAGCCTCAGTGAGTATAGGGGTTAGGGAGGCTAGAGGGTTTTGGAAGCTAAGTCCGTATTGGTTGGAATTAATGGGGGAGCCAGAGAGGACAATAACAAAGCTAGAAGAGTTTCTAAAATTTAATGAAGGTTCAACGACAGCAGGTGTACAATGGGACACATTGAAGGCATTCCTTAGGGGTATTCTGATCCAGGGGGTGGCAGGAGTCAAGAGGAGGGCAAGGGAGTGGGAGGAGGGAATTAGGAGGGAACTGGAGACGGCAGAGAAGCAATTTATAGATAGCCCTACACCAGAGAGGCAGAAAATGTGGGAGGGAAAACAGGAGGCTTATAGAACAGCAGTCCTGAAGAGGGGTGAAAATAAGCAACTCTTCCAGAAACAACGGACCTTTGGGGAGGGAGAAAGTGTGGGACGTATGCTGGCCTATTTGGTAAAAACCAACTCCTCCTCCTCGGCGATCCCGGCAATCAGGACTCCAAATGGTGAGATATCCTCTCAGAGTTCAGTAATTACAGATACATTTGAGAGGTACTATGCAAATCTATATAGGTCGCATGGGCTCGCGGGGGAGGAAGACATGGAAAATCTCTTTAAGGATATACAGGTCCCCAAAGTTACTGAAGTGGATAGGGAGGGTATAGAGGCGCCAATTACATTAGCTGAATTACAACAAGCTGTAAATGGAATGGCAAATCAAAAATCCCCAGGGCCGGACGGTCTCCCGGTGGAGACCTATAAGCAATACGGGAAGATCCTTCTACCTGAGTTGCTGAAAACATTGAACTGGGCTCTGCAGGGAGGGTGCTTGCCTGTCTCCATGACTGAAACAAACATTATCCTGCTTCATAAAGAAGGGGGTGACCCACTGGAACCGTCGGCATACAGGCCTATCTCTCTGTTGTGTACGGACGCCAAGATCCTGGCAAGGGTATTGGCTGCCAGACTTAATAAAATCGTGCATAAACTCATCCACGTGGATCAAACGGGATTTATTTCCCATAGGACCACGAGTATGAACATCAGGAGGGCATATATGAATTTTCAGACTCCGACGGAGAACATGGGATCAAGAGCAGTGGTATCTCTGGATATAACCAAGGCCTTTGACAGCTTGGAATGGCCCTATCTCTGGCGGGTGCTGGAGGAGTTTGGCTTGGGTCCTGTTTTTAGAAGGTGGTTAAAAATACTGTATGGGGGCCCTAGTGCGAGGGTCAGGGTTAATAAGGAATTTTCAGGGAAAATATGCCTGGAGAGGGGGACGAGACAGGGATGTCCCCTGTCCCCCCTGTTGTTCGCCCTCGCTATGGAGCCATTAGCAATTCATATTAGGTCTAGCTCAATGATTGCAGGTTTTGTAAGAAGAACAGGAGAGGAGAGGATTGTCCTGTATGCCGACGATGTCCTACTGTTTCTTGGAGATACGGGAGGCTCTCTCAGGCAGGTAATGGATATAATGGAGAGGTTTGGCATTGTGTCAGGACTGGTGGTGAATTGGAGGAAGTCTGCATTACTGCCATTGGATAACCTCAGTGGTCCGGTCTTGTCAGGAATTCCAGACTTAAAAGTAGTTTCAACGATCCGCTATTTGGGCATAAATATGTCAAAAGACCCCAATCAGTTTATTGTAGACAACTTAGTGCCACTGCTGGACAAATTTAGGTGTAAAATAGATATCTGGAGCTGGCTGCCCTTATCTGTAGCAGGAAGGGGCAACCTGATCAAGATGGTCTGGCTGCCTCAACTGCTGTATCTGCTACACAACTCACCGGTGTGGGTGAACAAAAAGTGGTTCCAGAAGATTGACTCACTTTTTAGGGAGTTGCTGTGGAGGAGGGGGAAGGCCAGGATTAGCCTTCAGAACCTACAGTTGCCAGTTAAAGAGGGTGGGATAGCCCTCCCGCATCCGAGGTGTTACTTTCTGGCAGCACAGTTGCAGCATGTAGGGGGTGAAAATGCGGACAGAGGTTTGTTAACTCTGGAGGCACCCCATAAAACTTTAGTGGAAGCATTGGAGGCAGACTCGTTACCTGGTAGAGGCCCCACAACTAAGTTAATAACAAAAGTTTGGAAGGCAACAAAGGCCCTAATGGGATATGTTGGGTTTACAAAATACACTCCTCTATGGCATAACAGGAACTTACAGGAGATAGTGGTTATGGGGGAATTTAAGGATTGGGCGAGGTGGGGTATAAATAGATTATCCCAGCTGTATAGAGGGAGAGTATTGAAAACTTTTGAGGACCTCCAAAAAGAATATAGAATTCCAAGACAAACATTCTTCAGGTATTTGCAAATGAGAGCGGCATTGGAGGCACAGTTCAGGGTAAGTCCTCTAGCCTGGACAGATGCTGCACTATTGCAGAGGGTGATTAAACCCGGGAAGATGAAGGGTTTTGTCTCTGGAATATATGCGCAACTGTGCAAGGAAACAATTGTCAGACCAGAGCATCTCGGCTGCAGGGAGGGGTGGGAGAAGGATGTGGGGAACCTGACAGATATACAATGGAGGGAAATATTGGAGGCAGGACAAGAGGTCTCAGTTTCACCTGCACAGAGACTCTCCCATCTAATGTTGCTACATAGAGCATACTACACCCCCAAAAAACTATTCCGTTTTGGTGTAAGGCCTGACGCCACATGCCCTAGGTGTGGGGAGGAGGGCGACTTGATACACATGGTATGGAGGTACCCCAAACTAGTACGTTACTGGCTGGGGGTTGTGGGCTCTATTGAGGGCAAGTGGGGGATTTCCCTGGAGACAGACGTCAGGTTATGTATCCTTGGATACAGAACATGGAGACGGGAGGAGACAGTGGCTAAAATAGCTATTTTGAGATGCCTCTATCAGGCCCGGAAACTCATTATGCAAAGATGGCAAACAGCTTTCCCCCCTGCAGTGGATGACTGGGTCAAAACAGTAAATGATGTAATATGGAAGGAGAGAGCACTATATATTAGAAGAGGGAATCTTAAAAAGTTTGAAAAGATGTGGAACCCGTGGTTAATAAGTATAGGGTGTCAGGAATAAGAGGAAAGATTTGGCCTAAGGGGGATGGAGAGTAAGGGAAGGGAGAGGGGGTTGGGGAGAAAACAACTATTTGCCATTTTAATATACCATATGAAGCCTAGCTGGTGGATGGGTTAAGTAGATGTAACGGATGTAGGGAGGAGTGGAGGGGGGACTCACGGCCTCCTCAATAGTGGAGTACGCCCACATGAATTTGTAGATGTTTTAAAATGGTGTTTGTAAATTAAGAATTGTTAATAAAGATTATTTATGAAAAAAAAAAGAAATTACAACCCAAGAAAATATAACAGAATTGGAACAATTAAAAAAAGAGAATTTAATACTTCAAACTAAGCTCGAAGATTACGAAAATAGAGCCAGACGTTCAAACTTGCGCATAAGGGGAATACCTGAAACTGTGACAGACCTGCAATCTACTATTACTGCTCTATTACAAGAACTAAAGCCAGATATCCCTATTGAACGTTTAGAACTGGACAGAGTACACAGAGCCATCACAGCCAAAAAGAAAGATGGACCCCCACGTGATATAATCACAAAATTTCATTATTACAGAACGAAAGAACAAATACTAATTGCTGCAAGAGAAAAAAAGGAACTTAATTTTCAAGGACACAATTATCAAATTTTTGCTGACCTATCCCAACTTACTATTACTAAAAGACGATCCATGAAACCCCAACTAATGGAACTGCAACGCCACAACATTATGTATCAATGGGGCTTCCCCTTTTCAGTCAGATTTAACTACCAAGGTACAATTTACAGAAGCAGATCAGCAGATGAACTACAACAAACCCTTTTAAAATTAAATCTGACAGAACCCACAAGCAGCAGCATTCCCACACGCAGAAGAATGGCATCATCTTCACCTTCAGGCAGCACCCAGAAAATTTCAGAACAAAATGGGAATCATCATTCTCACAAAAGAGGCCGTTATGCCACATCATCCATGGACCAAGAAGATTCAATGGACTGACATCCTAATTCCTGATATCTCTTCATTTATTATACTAAGAGATGGTTCTCTATAAAAAACCTATATTTATAACTGAATGTAACTGCATTCTGATAGTCACACACTGTGTGGGATCATGTTACATTCCAGTTATATTTCTTATTACTTCTGATTCATATAGCCTTAGAATATATAAGTGAAATAAGGAAATTCTTGTTCAGTTATATATTATCAGGTAATAACAATAGATTTATTACTTTTTAGGACAAATATGTTCAATAATCCAGAAGTAATGGAAGCTTTTTCTTTCTTTTCTTAAAACAAATATATTATTACCTAACTAGTTCCTAGAATTATGTTTTTGTTTATTCTAATCTGAAGCAATACAACCTCAATTTTATGAGTTAACATATCTAAACAGTTACATATGAATAAAATATGTAATTGTTTACTCTAAAAGGGTTAAAATCCCAAAATAATTCAAACTATCTTCATCAATACCAAAGTTATTAACAGTACCTTTCTAACTGAATTATTTAGCCTAGGGCAAGACTAACCATATACAACCACCCTGGAATAAATAATTTCATCAAAAACTATATTCTGCACTCCAATTAATGAAACATCATTTTGATGTCTTTTGACATAGCACTTCTCTCCTGTAAGCGGAAGATCCGTGTACCCCCATTAGCCCTCCTCATTCTCCCAACCATATTATGTGGGAGTGTGACGAAGGCACTTATTCCCCTGAGAGAGATATTTATTCTCTTTCACGGGTAAATTGTGATTACTTGCAAAAAATAATTTATACAATGTATCATCTAATCTCATATGTTTTTTGTTTACTCTTTACTCCAGAATTCACTGGTTTCTTTTCTATCTATTCATCTCTTCAGTCCACACAGGTTGATCTGCGCAGTCAGCTCTGCATAACAAAAAGTAAGTCAGAACTATTTGATCTATTGCCATGGCACCACTGAATATACTTTCCCTGAATGTTCAGGGAATAAATGTCCCTCAAAAAAGGACCAAAGCCTTCTGTACTTTCCATAACAAGAAGGCTCACATAGTATGCCTCCAAGAAACACACTTCACCAAAGATTCTACTCCAAAATATATTTCTCCTTTTTATCAACAAATTTACATGGCTTCTGCCTGTACCAAGCAAAGGGGAACTCTAATTGCATTTCACCGATCCACACCATTCACCTTATCATCAGAAATTAAAGACCCAGAAGGTAGATACCTGATACTCATGGGTTATATAATGGATACAGCAATCACGGTGATTTCCTACTACGCTCCTAACAAACAACCTACACCATTCCTCTCACATATATTACAAGTGATTAATACACACAAAATAGGAACAGTGATAATGTGTGGGGATTCGAACCAGGTCCTCCTCCCATTTCTAGATAAATCACCTTTTACACAATCCAAAATAACCTCTAGATTACCTTTTTCTCAACTTCTTTCCAAATACAATCTGGTAGATTCATGGAGAGAAAGTAACCCAATGAAAAAGAAATTCACTTATTTCTCGCACCCTCATCAAACCTTCACCAGAATAGATCATATTTTTCTAACAATAGGAATGATACCAGAAATTATTGCATCAGATATAATTCCGATTCCGTGGTCTGACCATAATGCAGTATACACTACTATAGCCTCAGCCATACCAAAAGCGCATGACCCAACGTGGTACTTACCGGACATAATGCTCAAACACCCACTACATCAGATGGCCATTGAACAAGCTTTAAAGGAATACATATCAATTAATAATACAACAGACATCTCCCCAATAACACTGTGGGAAGCTCATAAGCCTGTCTTGCGTGGTACAATACAAAGACAAATGGCACTATTTAAACGGGAACGCAAAAATCTAGCAAAAAAACTAGAACTCAATTTTAATGCAGCCTACATATCATTTCAAGATAATCCATCTCAGAGTACAAAATCTCATCTGGAAAAATCTAGATTGGAATACGATCTATTTCTCACTGAGTCTGTTGATAAATCCCTCAAACGCTCCAAACACAATTTCTACATGAATACAAACAAACCAGGTACATATTTGGCTCGGGCATTAAATTCAACTAACAAATCTTTCAAACCAATATGTTTGAAATTATCAAAAAATGTTTACACTTGTAATCCAGTTAAAATAGTCCATAAATTTCACTCACATCTTGCAACTTTATACAAGACAAACAATGAATTTAATCCTACAGAGGCTGAATCCTTCTTCTCAAAAATAACCTTACCTGAGTTATCTCAGAATCAAAAAAGCAGTTTGGATGAGCCTATAACTATAGATGAAGTTGCTAACGCCATAAAAGACCTAAAACTTAACAAAAGACCAGGCCCAGACGGCTACTCGGCTTTATACTATAAAACATTCTCAGAAATACTCTCTCCCATTCTCACTGAAACTTTTAACAAACTTCTAGATGGACATTCTTTTCGGCAAGAAACACTAATGGCAATTGTTTGTATGATCCCAAAACCCCTTTCTGATGATACTTCCTGTGTGAATTATCGGCCTATCTCTCTGTTAAACCTCGATATTAAATTATTAGCAAAAATAATAGCAAAACGCCTCAATAGCATTATAGGAAAATTAATACATAGAGATCAAGTAGGCTTCATGCCAAATAGACAGGCAGGCGATAATATACGCAGGGCAGTGTTATTGGCACATATTGCTAAAAAACGGAAAATCCCTTTATGTTTTCTATCTCTCGATATTAAGAGGGCATTTGACACAGTATCCTGGCAATATATGCAATATTCATTACAAAAATGGGGTTTTGGACCCCACTTTTTAACATGGATCAAAGCATTATATAATAAACCCAAAGCCTATATAAAATATGCTGGATACAAATCTGAAGCCTTTAATATCGAAAGAGGTACCCGACAGGGTTGCCCATTATCTCCCTTATTATTTGCCCTTATACTCGAACCCATGGCCCAATACATCAGAACAAACCAAACTATAACTGGCATTGAAGTAGGAGGTATTACACACAAATTATGTATATTTGCAGACGATATATTACTTTTTCTATCATCACCACAGGTCTCTGGTCCTAACTTAATACCAGCGCTTGATGGATTTGCAGCCCTATCCGGCCTTATGATTAATCCTAAGAAATGCCTAGTGCTTAATATTTCACTCACAAACATGGAATTGATCCCGGCTAGGGCTGCACTCCCATTCACATGGGCAGAAAAATCAATCCCATATCTTGGAATTCATTTAACAGCATCTCAGTCTGACTTATTCTCAACCAATTATCCTCCTGTATTAAGACAGATCACAAATCGAATAAAACAATGGTCGCAACTTCCTTTATCCTGGATAGGGAAGATTAATGCAATCAAAATGACTATTCTACCCAAATTGCTTTATCTATTCAGAGTCCTTCCTATTCCAATTCCTTCCTATTTTTTGAGAATAGTACAAAAAAGAGCAACTTCATTTATATGGGGCTCTTCTAAACCACGTATACCTATACACACACTACATCTTCCCAAAAATAAAGGAGGCCTGGGATACCCTAATTTTACTAACTACTACAGAGCAGCACATTTGGCCAGTCTGTCCAAATACCATGCAAAACAGGAAATCCCATTATGGGTATTTATAGAGGCTTCAGAAAATGACCCTCTATTAATATCAAATTTATTATGGCTTGATCCTAAAGACCGCTTTAAAATTCATAATCCCATAACTAAACACTTCTTATCTCTCTGGGATAAACTAAAAACCAAATATCAGTTACAATCTCCACACAATCCTCTCCTTTCTTTTATCAGAAATCCGGCCTTTTATCCGGCATGGATCTACCCAAATTCTTTTAAAGCTTGGACAACATCAGGCATTCAGACACTAAATGACTTCATAGCATCTAAATCATTCCTTTCATTCCCATCGCTTAGAGAAAAATATGATCTACCAAACTCTGAGATATTTAGATATCTCCAAATCAAAAATTTCTATACACCATTCCTAAAGGGGGATACACCATTATCCCAATTATCCATTTTTGAATCAATCTGTACAAAAGATCCATTTGCTAAAGGTACAATTTCATCACTTTATAATCAATTATATGGAGTAGCAAATCTTAATAGACCCTCTTACGTTCAGAGGTGGGAGGAGGACCTGGGACGAACTTTAGAAGACACGGACTGGTCTAACATATGGCTCACATCTAAGTCATCTTCACCCAACATCTTAGCACTGGAGACAAATTATAAAGTCCTAACTCGCTGGTACCTTGTACCCGCTAGAGTGGCAAAATATTCACCTAATACCTCAGCTCTTTGTTTTCGAGGATGCCCAGAAATAGGCACATATTTACACATATGGTGGACGTGCCCAGTAATCCAAACCTTCTGGAAGGAAGTCTTTGTGATTGCATCTAAAATATTTAAAAAAATAATACAACCAGATCCATATTTAACTTTACTTAATCTAAAACCGGAATGGTTAACACTCTCTCAATTCAAACTTATGATCCAACTAATAACGGCTGCAAAACAAACAGTGGCCAAGGCATGGAAATCTCCTACATTGGTACTAGCAGAAACAATTCACAGAATGAATAATACAATGTCCCATGCTAAGATGGTAGCCATCGATCAAAATCAAATTCCAAAATTTGAAAAACTTTGGCATCCTTGGATAAAACAACAGTTCCTGTCAAACTTCAATGACTCTGTCCTGTTGCCATGGTAACAGATTAAATGACTTACAGAGACACCCATTCTAAGGCTTCAAAGAGAACTAAAAAGAATAATAAACTGACGAGCGGGACAACCTTGTGGACCATACCTCGACCTTTCAACCCTTTTTCTTCTTTCTCTTTCCTTTTCTCCACCTTACGATTAAAGCTCATTATCAGAATTTATTTGACCTATATACACTCTACTTGTAAACAATATGTATAGTAGGTATAAATCATTTAAATACCTACAAAAGTAACTAAGGAAATGATATATATCTTTAATTTAGGTTTACGTGAACCCAATGTTTAATATTTGAAATTTCATGATATTTACCTATATAAACCCTACTGTAAAACAATGAGCTTACTTTATAGATCCTTGTAAACTTACTTTATGTATCTTTATAACATTGTATACTCAATAAACTTCTTTTGACAAGGAAACGTACTCACAAACGCAGCACTTTAAGCAGTGCGGGCTCAGGATGCATAGAAACAGCAAGATGCTCACGGGATGACGCTGCCACTGCGACTCCTCCCCCTATACGCGTTACGTCAAATGGGCGTGAATTCTTCAGTAAGGGCCCCTTACTGAAGAAGTCACACCCATTTGAAGTAGCGTGCACATTGTGTAAGTGCATTAGGGTACCATTCAAAGTGAAATATCCAGAAAAACGCATTTCAAAAAAGGTACAAATTGATTTTCATTTTAATGAGTAAAATAAGTATTTGACCCCTTCCCAAAACATGACTTAGTACTTGGTGGCAAAACCCTTGTTGGCAATCACAGAGGTCAGGCGTTTCTTGTAGTTGGCCACCAGCTTGGCCACCAGCTTTGCACACATCTCAGGAGGGATTTTGTCCCACTCCTCTTTGCAGATCCTCTCCAAGTGATTAAAATTTTGAGGCTGACGTTAAGGTCTGGAAACTGGCCTGGCCACTCCATGGCCCCGTCCATCGTCCCTTTGATGAAGTGAAGTTGTCCTGTCCCCTTAGCAGAAAAACACCCCCAAAGCACCTCCATGTTTGATGGTGGGAATGGTGTTCTTGGGGTCATAGGCAGCATACCTCCTTCTCCAAACACGGCAAGTTGAGTTGATGCCAAAGAGCTCGATTTTGGTCTCATCTGACCACAACACTTTCACCAAGTTCTCTTCTGAATCATTCAGATGTTTATTAGCAAACTTCAGACGGGCCTGTACATGTGCTTTCTTGAGCAGGGGGACCTTGCAGGCACTGCAGGATTTCAGTCCTTCACGGTGTAGTGTGTTCCCAAATGTTTTCTTGGTGACTTGACTGTGGTCCCAGCTGCCTTGAGATTATTGACAAGATTCTCCCATGTAGTTTTGGGCTGATTCCTCACCATTCTCATGATCATTGAAACTCCACGAGGTGAGATCTTGCATGGAGCCCCAGACCGAGGGAGATTGACAGTTATTTTATGTTTCTTCCATTTGCGAATAATCGCACCGACTGTTGTCACCCTCTCAACAAGCTGCTTGGCGATGGTCTTGTAGCCCATTCCAGCCTTGTGTAGGTCTACAATCTTGTCCCTGACATCCTTGGACAGCCCTTTGGTCTTGGCCATGGTGGAGAGATTGGAATCTAATTGATTGATTGCTTCTGCAGACATGTGTCTTTTATACAGGTAACAAGCTGAGATTAGGAGCACTCCCTTTAAGAGAGTGCTCCTAATCTTAGCTCATTACCTGTATAGAAGACACCGAATGATAAGGGATCAAATGCGTATTTCACTCAGTAAAAAGCAAATCAATTTATAACTTTTTTGAAATGCGTTTTTCTGGATATTTTTGTTGTTATTCTATCTCTCACTGTTAAAATAAACCTACCATTAAAATTATAGACTGATCATTTATTTGTCAGTGGGCAAACATACAAAATCAGCAAGGGATCAAATACTTTTTCCCTCACTGTAGCTTATTTTGCCGAGCAAATAATGCAAGGCATTGGTATATATGCGTCCTTATGAGAATATCAGTGCTAAGCTTCATGGATCCTTCTCCTATACCATACAAAGAAAAACTGGTAAGAGCTCTATTACGTGTCTGATTTCAGTTGCACTGCATTGCTGAAAACCGTCCATGAAATATTGTAGGCTGTGGGAGCTACACAAGAGCAGATAGTTACAGTTAATTGTGCACGACTGTAAGAACAAAGAAGACCTTTATTTTAATTAAACCAAAAAAAATGAATCCAGAGATCTGGGGAGATGAAAGGGATGATGTAATCAGTTTTCATCTGCACAGCCCCAATCAACTAGCTGACTGTAGGAGGTCCCAGGCTGTCTGGCCACCCAAATACAAAAAAAAAAAATGTTAGGTTACTTTTTTTTAACTTATGTGAAATTCTTATTTTGAAGTTGCAGACATTTAGACTTCACTTGCGGCTCAATGACTTGGAACATGTCAAAGCCTTGCATCTAGTATTTCAAAAGCTCAGCAGTACCGGTATTTCTCCTCGGTGCATCTGACCTGTCCCTTTTAAGGACCTCCATACTTGAACTTATTTATTATTATACAGGATTTACATAGCGCCAACAGTTTATGCAGCACTTTACAACGTTAGGGCAGACAGTACAATTACAATACAATTCAATACAGGGGGGAATCAGAGAGCCCTGCTCGTTAGAGCTTTCAATCTAGGAGGGAGGGTCAAGTTATACAAAAGGGTAATAGCTGTGGGAGATGAGCTAATGGAGAAAATAGTGCAGTTGTTAGATGGAGGCAGGATAGGCTTCTCTGAAGAGGAAAGTTTTCAGGGATCGCCTAAAAGTGGAAACATTTGGAGACAGTCTGACAGATTGGGGTAGCGAATTCCAGAGGATGGGTGAGGCTCAGGAGAAGTCCTGGAGGCGGATATGGGAGGAGGTGATGAGGAAGCTAGAGAGCAGGAGGTCTTGGGAGGAACGAATTAGGTTGGTATTTTGAGATTAGGCTAGTGATGTAGCTGGGGGCAGAGTGGTTTGTAAGGTGGATGAGTCTGGCAGCAGCATTCATGATGGACTGAAGGGGGGGATAGTCTATTTAAAGGTAAGCCAATGAGGAGGGAGTTGCAGTAGTCGAGGCGAGAGATAACCAGGGAGTGAATCAGGATCTTTGTGGTTTCATTGGTTAGAAAGGGACGTAGTTTGGAGATTATTGCGGAGGTTGAGGCGACAAGCTTTGGAAAGTGATTGGAAGTGGTGGCGGAAAGGAGAGTTCCGAGTCCAGGATAACACCTAGCACCCTGACATGGGGGGATGGGTGGATGGTTGTGCCATTGCTCTTGACAGATAATTCAGGGGAAGAGGCACGTGGGGGAGGAAATATTATAAGTTTGGTTTTGGACAAGTTGAGTTTGAGGAAGTGGTGTGACATCCATACAGATATGTCTGTTAGTAAGTTAGTGATGTGTGAGGAGACTGATGGAGTGAGTTGAGGGGTGAGGTGAAAGATAATGTTACACCGAGTAAATTGATACCCAACATGTCACGCTTCAAAATTCTCCATAGGCTACGTTTAAAAATGTCTACAGGTTACCAGTTTTGTTACAGAGGCGGTCTATGTGTGGTTTGAACACCGTTTTCATATGTGGGCGTTACTCATGTATGCGTTCGCTTCTGCACGCGAGCTCACGGGGCAGGGAAGGGGTTAAACACTAGGGGGCGATCATCGGGTTAAGTGTGTTCCCTCAGCGTGTTCTAACTGTAGTGGGGATGGACTACCTAGAACATGACAGAGATCACTGCTCCTGATGACAGGGAGCAGTGGATCTCTGTTATGTCACTGGGCAGAACAGGGAAATGCCTTGTTTACATCTCTCCATTCTGCCTCGCTTTGCCACGGTCGCGGGCCACTGGTGGACATCGAGTCCAAGGGACCCAGGATTACGAAGAGACGTACTGGTACGTGCATTTGCGCACCCGTGCCATTCTGCCAACGTATATTGTCATGCAGTGGTCGGGAAGAGGTTAAAATCATTGAGCGGAAGGGACGGACCATCTTCCCCTCACTCGGCATCCAGGCAGTGAGGTGACGGGATGCGATCAGTTCTGCCGCTACCGATGGCTCTGGTAAGCGGTGGAGACGACCGGAGCGCGGCGGGGTGGGCACCTCTCCCGCCACCGATAAAAGTGATCTTGTGGCAAATCCGCCGCAGAGACCACTTTTACCTGAAAGAGAAATGCACGCCGTTCCCGCTGCTGCTGCCATAACAACGGTATTCAATACTTATATTATTTGGCTGGGCACGGTTCAGGCTGCTTGGACTTGAGTTCACATTTGGGTTGCCTTCTATGCTTCAGGGGAAGTCACGAAGCGGACAAGATTTAGTAATTTCTACATATACTTCTCTGCGTTTGGGTTCTCATGTCAGTTTCTGTTGTCATCACATACATGTTTAGCATCACATCTTCACAATTGGGTCATGGTGTTACCACTGCAGCAGTACCTATCAGGTTTATAGGTACGTACGGATTGAGATGGTCGTTTGGCAAGTCTCCTCATCTGTTTCTTATACAACTCACATTACGATCTTTTTTTTCGGTGGACAACGGTCTATTGTCAGATTTTCCTATCATCTGTACACAAGTCCGTCACATAAAAAGTACAAAGTACAAACACGCATGCTCGGAAACAAGGACGAGCCTGGAAGCGGTCGGTCTTGTAAACTAGCGTTCGTAATGGAGATTTAACATTCGTGACGCAGAAAATTATGAATTCTTGAAATGCAGCGCACAATTCTCTTCTTCTTTATTATTGGGATAATAATGAAGCTGCTTTGCTGGTGATACTGATGGAGTTATGGCATACGTATTTGTAAATTCGTTGGTTTACTAGTGATATCAAGAATAATATTATTATGCTTTTTTTTTTCTTGGCCAAGTTACCACAACACTATTATCCTGTAGTTTTTAATATCAAAGATACAACTATGTTAGTGTTCCTTGTTCATTTTACGTTGTACCCTGTTTCCCCGAAAATAAGACCTAGCATGATTGTCAGTGATGGCTGCAATATAAGCCCTACCCCCCAAATAAGCCCTAGTTAAAGTCCTTGTAGGTCTTATTTTCAGGGTAGGGCTTATTTTCGGGGAAACAGGGTAGGGCTTATTTGGGGGGTAGGGCTTATATTGCAGCCATCACCAACAATCACGCTAGGTCTTATTTTTGGGGAAACAGGGTGTCACGGAATGTCCCACACTCCGCTTGAGTGCTTCCGTCATATACCACTTCCTCCCAGTCTGTATACAGATATCAGATATTCCAACCTCTCTGAGCAGAAAACAAGGCGACACTTACTTCACTGCTAACATGGACTGTTTATTATGAATCAAAGTTACAAGACTTTATATGCCGTTGGAACCTCCTCTAACAATACAACTGTAACTTAATTAACATGAGCTAATTATCTAATCCTTTATACAGCCTAGGTGACTGAGACATGACCTTTCGCCCAGACTTGTGGTCACCGAGCTTCACACAGTTATAGCAGTCGTCCCGTCTCCTACATTGTATAGAGGACAATGTCATCAGCTCATTCAATAAACATAAACACAGGTTGATGACACCAGTATCTCCTCACAGGATGTGTCCCAACAGAATGAATCCATTGAAAATCCAGGGTCCATAATCAAAAGGCAACAGGCTTGCATACAGTCCTCTCCAACAGCCTCTGTTCTGGCTAGGTCTGTGACATTTCTCCCCTTTCGGCAGGAGACTAACACAGGAGGAGACCCCAGACGGGTTGACTCCGAAGTTAGTCCATAGTTCCAGTCCTCTACTGCCTGTACCCACACAGTACCCCAAACAAATTGTTCCAAACAGAGTATTACTCACCCAGCCAACCTCTGCCTCTCTCAGAGAACATATCTGCCGCTGGGGAGAGGCCTGGACTGGCTCTTCTCCCTGGAATCCTTTCTCCCGCTGGAGAGAAGACAGGGTGTCTGGGCTCACTCTGTCATGCTGTTGGGGATCGGGGCCCACTGCCCAGCATCCCTGGTGTATACAGGTGGAGACTGAAGTCCCATCCACCTTCACAGGAAATCCATCCTCTGTTAGTTGAGGGCAGAGTCCAGCAGTCCTTGGCCCTGTTGCCAGCCCTTCTGCTGGAAACCCCACACCATCTGCTCTGGCTACCTGTTGGGGAGGGAGGCCAACTGCCCCACCTCCCTGGAACTCTGTAGTTGTTGCAGGTGATGGCCAGAGGTTGGTAGCACTTTGCCCGGTTGCCGGTGCTTCAACTGGGGAAGTTCCCTGTAACTCCACAGATACTGCTGTTGGTGCGGGGCAGAGCACAGTGAAGTTTGGCCCCAATAGCAGCTCTTCTGCTGGAGGCTCATCAGGTTGTTCTTCCTCAGCAGAAAAGTCTATTAAATCCCCTACCTCTATAACTGGTGTCTGTGGATAGAGGTTCACCATCTCCTGCCCGTGGAACTCAGAAGATGCCATCAGTGCTGAGCAGAGCGCAATGAAATTTGGCCCTAATCCCAACTCTTCTGCTGGGGGCTCACCCGATGGTTCTTCCTCAGCAGAAAAGTCTATCAAATCCCCTGTCTCTGCAACTGGTGCCTGGGGATGGAGGTTCACCATCTCCTGTCCATGGAACCCAGAAGATGTTATCAGTGCTGGGCAGAGGTTAGCAGAGCTCTGCCCTGTTGTCAGCACTTCAGCTTTGGGGATGGCAATCTCCAGATTTTCCACTGCAGATTCTCTGGCATGCTGCTGGACAGGCACATTCCTCCATCCAAGATCATCCCATGCAGAAACAGGATCATCAAGGTCAGTCAGCACTTGCTGCATCCGCCATAAGACCTCCGCCTCCATAGCTGTGGGGGCAGGTTGGCAAAGCACACTATTGCTCTGCCACATTGCTGACTCTTCAGCCAGGATTTCAGGGTTGTCAGCTGGTATTTCCTGATAGTCCCAGGCAAAGGGAGCCCAGCCCTGGCACTGAGCAATGTCTAGCAGCCGTCTGTAGGCGATCTCTAGCTCCCATTCCTGAACGGCCAGAAACTCCAAATCTTCCTGTGCCCAGTGCACTTCCGAAATGTTCAGTAGCCCTTCTCTGAAATCCATGATTTCGTCCACCCGCCGCTCCAAATCACTCCCAAAGTTAGGGTCCCCTGTCAGCTTCACAAACAACAGTCCCAAGCCGCCGTAGCTTAAGCCTTCCGTTGGGCTGTCATCCGCTATCCAGGGACATGCTTGGGATACATGCCACCGGAGGGCTCTGTAGCTCTCATCCAGCTTTATCTCTGCCCAGACCAGCCTGCTTAATTCAGCTGTCTGCTTCTTGTGTGGTTTTTCTCCCAAAAACCGCACCCGCAGTCCGTACTGCGACCAGTACCTTTCCTCGATGGAGGGGAGAACTTTTCCCTGGTGTCACTGCTCACGGGCTAGCGCTTCCTTCCAGAGTTTGCAGCGAATAGAATCACACCATCCCAGCAGGACCTGCTCCGATACTGGTCCTCTGTGCTGTATCTGCATCTCTCGCAACCTCCTTCTGAATTCCTCATCCATGGCGGCTGGTATCTGTACCTCTCCTCTCCTGCTATCTGGACCTTGGATCCAGATGGAAGTTTGGATGACCCAGACTGCAGGAAGCTTTCCCGCTGCTTGCCACCAATGTCACGGAACATCCCACACTCCGCTTGAGTGCTTCCGTCATATACCACTTCCTCCCAGTCTGTATACAGATATCAGATATTCCAACCTCTCTGAGCAGAAAACAAGGCGACACTTACTTCACTGCTAACATGGACTGTTTATTATGAATCAAAGTTACAAGACTTTATATGCCGTTGGAACCTCCTCTAACAATACAACTGTAACTTAATTAACATGAGCTAATTATCTAATCCTTTATACAGCCTAGGTGACTGAGATATGACCTTTCGCCCAGACTTGTGGTCACCGAGCTTCACACAGTTATAGCAGTCGTCCCGTCTCCTACATTGTATAGAGGACAATGTCATCAGCTCATGCAATTAACATAAACACAGGTTGATGACACCAGTATCTCCTCACAGGATGTGTCCCAACAGAATGAATCCATTGAAAATCCAGGGCCCATAATCAAAAGGCAACAGGCTTGCATACAGTCCTCTCCAACAGCCTCTGTTCTGGCTAGGTCTGTGACACAGGGTATTTTTGAAAATGTACTGACCTACTCCCAAACTGTCATTTGAAGTAAAACACATAGCCAAGTATTATTCTACACAATTTTTTATTAAAAAAAGAAAACAAATAAAATTAGACATGCTACCTGCCAATAGAACTTAACCAAAAATTGCATTCTATGCATCCAAAAATCTAGAAAATATAACAATCAAATCATTATTCAAACAGCACACCATAATAGTTAGCTGATGAAGAGCTTACCACCTCATGTAGCAAATAAGGTACATTAGCACTATTGTAGCAAGTGGCCAAAATAAAGGCCATTTGAGAACACATTATACAGATAAGAAACACAGACAACAGTAGTTCAAATGAAATATGAGTGTATGATTAAATAAAAATATTATTCTGCCATTTTGCAGCTATTGTATTCTGACAGCCAGAGCTGCCAGCTGTCAGAATACCTGAACACTCTTCATCCCAAGAGCATCCTTGAGATACTCCGGCGTACTGCTGCCTGGATTCACCCAAGCCTGGATTCACCCAAGCCTGCCCGATGTCAGTGTCTGATTTCAGGGGCTAAGTCAGGCCTGTGTGGAGGAAGAACAAGATCACAAGAAAGTAACAGCAATGGCTGCACAGGCACCAAACTCTGCTATGTATGAAACCATACCAACGTTTCCAAGTGAAATCGTGTAGATCTGATAGATTCACATTTATGTGAGTCACAATTTTGCAATTTACTTTCAGAAGAGAAGACCTTGTATCCATTTTTCTATTGTAGTCATAGTCACCTTCAATATATATATATTTTTTTTTTACTGTACACAATACAATACTGCATTCCAAACTATCTAAATGCTTTCTTTTTTATGCAACCTTGAAAACAAACAGTTGAATGAAAGTAGTTGTTAAACTAAGACATGAAATATGAACAAAGCATATCCCTCTATAGTGTGTGCTTATCTCAATTAAGAGCACTAAGTGTCATTTCTGTCGGTTGCTTTGTTCCTCTGCTATCAGCATGAATCATTTCATACAAGTTTTCCTGACACCAAGAGAAAAATGGTGACAAGGGAGGGACCTCCAGCTGGTTGACAGCCTTGGGTCTGTTCCTGTGTGCTGTGTGAAGTGGGGGCGTCCCTTCCCTCCAATCAGCTGTCAGAACTCTACTCACTGAGCTCTGCAGAATGTAATTTCAGCTCCTCGTTGCCTTTTTTTTGACATCTCAGACAGGCTGTAGAAGCTGTAGAGGAAAGAAGACTGCAGATAAACACGTACAAACTATGCATAAGGATTTTTTTTTACATCTCCGTGTATCACTTGAGGTCAGTCACTTCTCTGGGTATATGTAAGGGTTTACAACCACCTTAAAAAGCTCACTTTTCTTGTGTCAAGGTAGAACCACACTGTCTATTAAGGGCAACTTTAACTAATGCTATTGATATTATGATAAATAAGTCCCATACTATAACATACCTCCCAATTTTTTGAGATGGGAATGAGGGACACCTATCGGCAAAAGTATGCAGACATAGGACACACCCTTGCCACGCCCCCTTAAAGGAGAATTGTACAAAAAAAACAAGATTGGTTAAACCCACAAGTGCTTTTTTTTACCACTACTATTCCTTTATATTGGCTTTTGGAATTTACAAATGCAGCAATTTAAAAATCAGATGAAAGGTTTAGTACTGGAAAACACTTTTTGATAGATAAAAAGTGCATTTTATATACATCTATATTAGGGTTTCACCGATACTAGTATTGGTATCGGTGCCGATACCGAGTATTTGCACAAGTATCGGTACTCATGCAAATGCACCGATACCTGAAACCGATACTTTCAGGCTCTGTTCTTCGAACTGCCAGTGGGTCTCCCCTGTTGACAGCTAAAGTGTTTAAGAAGTCCGGTAATTGGAGCTGTGAAAAAAAAAAAAGCAGCTGGCAATGTTTATTAACAACATGCTGAAACACTAAGGGCCCTTTCACACTGGGGCGGGGCTTTGTCGGCGGTAAAGCGCCGCTATTGTAAGCGGCGCTTTACCGTCGGTATGCGGCCGCTAGCGGGGCGGAACTGTGTGTTTCCCAGAACACAACGGGGGGGAGGGGTGGCGGGTATCTGCGGCTATTCTGAGGCTATCTATGCCCGGAAGTGGGTGCAGATACCTGGATTATACAGGTATCTGTACCCCCCTCCCCCCCTGAAAGGTGCCAATTGTGGCACCAGAGGGGGGGGGCGGAATCCGATGAGCGGAAGTTCCACTTTAGGGTGGAGCTCCGCTTTAACCGTTAATTTACTCTAATCAGCCTTAATTAACTCCCTATTCTCCTCCATTTAATTATTATTTTCCTGCTTTTTTTGTTCACGTCTATTTTATAAATGATAAACAATTAAAACTTTTTTTATTTGCTTTGTTTAGTAAATATTTTTGCACATATATATTAACATATATTTACACATTTCACATTGAAAAAGAGCAAAATTAAAAACAAAAATCAATGTATTTCATTTGTAAATAACTTTTGCAATGCTTTGTACCATTGCTGACAGCTGAAGTGAAAACAAAATAGTTGCGGTAGTTATCGGTAATTGGTATCGGCGAGTATGGAAAAAAAAGTATCGGTACTCGTACTTGTAAAAAAAAATGGTATCGGTGCATCCCTAATCTATACAGATCAGACCAAAATGAGGGACAAATGAGGAGGAATGAGGGACAGAGGGACATTGCTCCAAATCAGGGACAGTCCCTCCAAATCAGGGACAGTTGGGGGCTATGCTATAAGCTCATCAAGTATAAAGCGGCGTATACACACTGTCCAGCAAGCTGAACAAAAAAGAAATAAAAAAAAAGGAGGATTCCTCCTCCCCACTATGCATACTCTGACAACGGGACTTCTTCACTGCCATAATGCACTGATCAGTGCTGTAGATAATTGGCTACAGCAGCTGATTGAATTAAAGTTTTCCAACAGTCCTGTTTGACAGAAGTAGATCTTCTGTTGAACAGGGAGTATCACACAAAGATCTATTTTCAGGTGTTTCCAGGAGTGTTTATTTAAAATGATTGTAAAGTTTTACATTTTATAAAAAAAAAAAAAACAAAAACAAAAAAAACATATTATACTTACGTGTCCCCCGCCAGCGCTCCTAGTTGCCCCCACTGAGCACCCCTGTAGCAAGTCCATAAGGCACACAGAGCGGAGCTCGGCTCTGTCCCCTGCTCCCTACTCAATGGCTGTGATTGACAGCAGCGGGAGCTAATGCTGTGTCTGAGCCAATGAGAAAGGAGAGAGCCTCTGCTCTCAAGCACATCGCTAGATTGAGATCACATTCAGGTAAGTATAAAGGGGGGCTGGGAGGACAGCTGCATGCAGACGGTTTCTAACTTTAACCACTTGCCGACAGCTGCGCAAATCGCCGTAGCTGTAGGTCAGGCTCGTTCGTGGCCCTGTGTTGGTGCGCGCGCGCCAAATGGCCAGTGAGGGAGCAAATCAGCGGGTCCGGGGACTCGATGTCTGCCGGCCGCTCGCGATCACTCCACACAGAGACAGAACGGGGATCTGCTGAAGTAAACAAGGCAGATCTCTTTTCTGACAGGGGATCACACAGAGATCTTGTCTTTCTGCTATGCAGGAAGTCAGATCTTTGTGTTATCCCAGGCAACCCATCCCCCCACACAGTTAGTAAACACACCCAGCGAACACAGTTAACCCCTTGATCGCCCCTGATGTTAACTCCTTCCCTGCCAGTATTATTAGTACAATAACAGTGCATATTTTTAGCACTGATTACTGTAATAATGTCACTGGTTCCCAAAAAAGTGTAAAAAAAAAATCAGTTAGGTGTCCAATCTGTCACCGCCATTACTAGTAAAGAAAAAATAAAAATGACAAATCTTTCCCCCGTTTTGTAGACCCTATAACTTTTGCGCAAACCAATCAATATACGCTTATTGGGGTTTTGTTTACCAAAAATATGTAGCAGAATACATATTGGCCTAAATTGATTGTATTGGATATGGTTTATGGCAGAACCTAAAGAATATTGTTTATTTTCAAAATTGGCGGTCTTTTTTTGTTTATAGTGCAAAAAATAAAAACTGCAGAGGTGATCAAATACCACCAAAAGAAAGCTCTATTTGTGGGGGGGGGGGGACATCAATTGTATTTGGGTAATGCAGTGCCGTATATTTCCTTTTGTGCAGTCTAAAAATCAAAATTTGATATATTTTTCTGGGTTGAGGACACACTGAATTTTCATAGCCCTTTATTTCCCTAATTTTCCATAGATGCTTTTGAACCCAACATGCTGAGAAAAATGGGTAAAATAAAAAGGACTACACCATACAGCCCTTATGCCGCAGAGACTATAATAACCCATGATAACCTATAGTCAGGTCCATAAATATTGGGACATCGACACAATTCTAATCGTTTTGGCTCTGTACACTACCACAATGGATTTGAAATGAAACGAACAAGATGTGTTTTAACTGCAGACTTTCATCTTTAATTTGAGGGTATTTACATCCAAATCAGGTGAACGGTGTAGGAATTACAACAGTTTGTATATGTGCCTCCCACTTTTTAAGGGACCAAAAGTAATGGGACAGATTAACAATCATCCATCAAACTTTCACTTTTTTATACTTGGTTGCAAATCCTTTGCAGTCAATTACAGCCTGAAGTCTGGAACGCATAGACATCACCAGGCGCTGGGTTTCATCCCTGGTGATGCTCTGCCAGGCCTCTACTGCAACTGTCTTCAGTTCCTGCTTGTTCTTGGGGCATTTTCCCTTCAGTTTTGTCTTCAACAAGTGAAAATCATGCTCAATCGGATTCAGGTCAGGTGATTGACTTGGCCATTGCATAACATTCCACTTCTTTCCCTTAAAAAACTCTTTGGTTGTTTTTGCAGTATGCTTCGGGTCATTGTCCATCTGCACTGTGAAGCGCCGCCCAATGAGTTCT
The DNA here is from genome assembly GCF_042186555.1 of Aquarana catesbeiana. Taxonomy (NCBI): domain Eukaryota; kingdom Metazoa; phylum Chordata; class Amphibia; order Anura; family Ranidae; genus Aquarana; species Aquarana catesbeiana. Next base: position 105,627,668 of record NC_133329.1, on the reverse strand, counting down.
GAAGCATTTTGCTGAATATGAGCAGATAATATTGCCCGAAACACTTCAGAATTCATCCTGCTGCTTTTGTCAGCAGTCACATTATCAATAAATACAAGAGAACCAGTTCCATTGGCAGCCATACATGCCCACGCCATAACACTACCACCACCATGCTTCACTGATGAGGTGGTATGCTTTGGATCATGAGCAGTTCCTTTCCTTCTCCATACTCTTCTCTTCCCATCACTCTGGTACAAGTTGATCTTGGTCTCATCTGTCCATAGGGTGTTGTTCCAGAAATGTGAAGGCTTTTTTAGATGTTGTTTGGCAAACTCTAATCTGGTCTTCCTGTTTTTGAGGCTCACCAATGGTCTACATCTTGTGGTGAACCCTCTGTATTCACTCTGGTGAAGACTTCTCTTGATTGTTGACTTTGACACACATACACCTACCTCCTGGAGAGTGTTCTTGATCTGGCCAACTGTTGTGAAGGGTGTTTTCTTCACCAGGGAAAGAATTCTTCGGTCATCCACCACAGTTGTTTTCCATGGTCTTCCGGGTCTTTTAGGTTTGCTGAGCTCACCGGCATTCTTTCTTTTTAAGGATGTTCCAAACAGTTGATTTGGCCAAATCCAATGTTTTTGCTATCTCTCTGATGGGTTTGTTTTGTTTTTTTCAGCCTAATGATGGCTTGCTTCACTGATAGTGACAGCTCTTTGGATCTCATATTGAACGTTGACAGCAACAGATTCCAAATGCAAATAGCACACTTGAAATGAACTCTGGACCTTTTATCTGCTCCTTGTAAATGGGATAATGAGGGAATAACACACACCTGGCCATGAGCCATCTGAGCAGCTAATTGTCCCATTACTTTTGGTCCCTTACAAAGTGGGAGGCACATATACAAACTGTTGTAATTCCTACACCGATCACCTGATTTGGATGTAAATACCCTCAAATTAAAGCTGAAAGTCTGCAGTTAAAGCACATCTTGTTTGTTTCATTTCAAATCCATTGTGGTGGTGTATAGAGCCAAAAAGATTAGAATTGTGTCGATGTCCCAATATTTATGGACCTGACTGTATATATAGCAATACTGCTTGGGTCCAGAACTGTGAAATCCTCCGATGATTTCCTCTCCTTGTCGATCCTGCTGCTTTCTACTGCACTTTAAGCTTCCTTAATAGATGCAATACACAAATCTAGTACGGGTCATGTAAGTGGCAAGAGGAGGGGATTGTTGGAGGTACTTCACTTGATGGGCTCTAAATAGCAAGACTAGCAAGGTCATTATAAATATACATCCTGTCCTATCATTCTCCACTCAAAACATCATTGTTATTAGTATTATTATTAGTAGGAGGGTGATTATGACATCATCGATTATGATGATGGCAGCATCATTGATGATGACATCATTAATGAGAATGATGATGAAATAATTAAGGATGATGACATAATCAATGATTATTACGACATCGGTGATAATGACATCATAGATGATGACAATAATCTCAGCAATTATGATGATGACAGTCTACCCCAGTTCATGCACCTATCCTCTGAGAAAAAAAAAGCCCTGGATAAATTTAAATAGTCTTATTGATACAAATGGCTCTTTGAGGGCAACCATAATTGCTGATGTGGCCCACAATGAAATTTAGTTTGACACCCCTAGTCTAGATGTCACACCACTTCCTCAAACCTAATCTATCCAAAACCAAGCGCATAATATTTTGTTCCCCACGTGCCGCTTCCCCTGACTTCCCTGTCGAGATCAAAGGCACAGCTATCAGTCCATCCCCGTATGCCAGGGTGCTAGGGGTAATCCTGGACTCTGAACTCTCCTTTTGGCCCCACATCCAATCACTGTCCAAATCTTGGCACCTCAACCTCCACAGCATCTTCAAATGATGCTCCTTCTTAAAGTGATTGTAAAGGCAGAAGTTATTTTTATCTTAATGCATTCTATGCTGTGGCAGAGCAAGGCTCTGTCACTATGAAAATGGGGTTAAAGTGGACACAGAGTCTGCATATTGTCTGAGTGCAGAGCTACAGAGTGTAGGTTTGAGGTGGAGAGAACTGCTCTGGCAGTTTTCTCCAGGTTTTGCTAGTTCCTTATGGGGCTCTGTAGTTTGGAGATCCTTCAGAGTCTTGGGTGGGACGGGATCTCCAACCCTGTGTCCGGGTCTTGTGGACAGCCAGCAGGGTGTGTGCCCAGGTGCACACAGCCCATATAACGAGGGACTGGTGAGAGCAGAAAGTGTGGAGGAAGGTGAAGTTGGAGCAGTGGCTGCTAGTAAGTGTCTCTGTGTGAGAACAGATGCTGTGTGCGTTGAAGGGCTTCAAAGCTATGTGCGTCCAAGGAGCCAGATGCTGTGTGCGTTGAAGGGCTTCAAAGCTATGTGCGTCCAAGGAGCCAGATGCTGTGTGCGTTGAAGGGCTTCAAAGCTGTGTGCGTCCAGGGAGCCAGAAGCTGTGTGCATTGAAGGGCTGTAAAGCTGTGTGCGTCAAAGGAGCCAGAAGCTGTGTGCATTGAAGCTCTTGAAACTGTGTGTGACCAAGGAGCCTAAGACTGTGTGCATCCAAGCAGCTTGTTTGAGGGGCCTGTTCCCTATAGCAGCAATACTGCTGAAGAGTAGCCAGGTGGGCTAGCATTTTCATTTGGATTTTCTATTGTATTTACTTGCTGAAGCTTGGACCCCTGCGTGGGATTCCGGGATGGACTTTTGTTGTTTTTTCCTTTAATAAACGTGGGCTACCAGGCCCTTAACTATAAATGCCTCTCTGATGTGGACTCACTGCACTAAAACGCATCTATCCACTTGAGCTGAACAATCCCCAATGTCACAAGTGGTGCTCGAATGCGGGCATGTAGACGGTTGAATCTAGGTCCTTGCTCCATGGTGAGTCGCATCAGGAACTACTGCTAGCTGTGTGTGGCAGCCAGGCGAACAGCATTGCACAGAAGTTTGATGGACTGTGTTGCATGCAGGTTGTGTACCTGTGAAAGGAGAATCACATATTTATTCTCTCTGTGTTGCATGCAGGTTGTGTACCTGTGAAAGGAGAATCACATATTTTTTTTTCTCTTTGCTATGAAGTGTGTTGCAAGTTGCTGTGTGTAAGACAGCAAGCATGGGGCGTTCAAAACAGAAAAAGGAAGCAATCCTTGCTGAAGCAAGGGAAAGGGTTCTATGGCTAGAGGGTATTTCACCACATGCCCCAGCCACGCCAGAGAATTTTTCCAAGTGTGAAATTTCTGTGACCTGGGGTAAATTAATCATGTCATCCCCAGTTAAAAAGGAAGTGAAAGAAGTTTCCCCTGGCAACAGGAAGCCAGGTGGACAACAGCGTGTGAAAAAGAGGAATATGGTCATCTGTGGAAGCAATGTCCAGGCCAACAGGGATGTCGGGGGTCCAAGGAGTCTGTCTGCTGATGGTCATGACCAGTGGTATCCCTTGGCAACAGAGAGCCAGTCATCAAGGAGATTCCAAGAAAGTAAAGTTCAGCTTCCAGTACCGTGCTTGGAATGTGGTCAAGTGGGGCATGGAATTTTTACTTGCCCAAGGTTCTGGAACAACGCTGAAGAGTCTGGAAAGGCTGCAGTGTCGTCCTATGGCCACACAGAGGAAGTAGCTGGTATGGATGCAGCTGAGAGACCGCGCACTCAAGTGAAGGGTATGATGCCAGCCACTGAAAATGGTAAGACTGTTTCAGTTTGTGGGACTGAACCTAGTGAAATGGGAGTGTGTCCAGCGGGGAGATCCGCAGTGCAAATGGACATAGACTTGCTGCAGCGTGCTACCCGGAGCAGTGGGGAGGCACATGGTGAAGCCCAGCTGACAGCAAGTTTAAAGACTCAAATGGACATGGGGACTATGCATGTGCCTACTATAATCCAGCAGAGTGCTGGAGAGGTTAAAGTAGGGGTGACCAAAACTGTTCTTGTGCCATGTTCCCTAGTGACAGGTGCTGCAGAGTTGCCCAGGGAAACTTCAGAGGAGCTCGCAGTGACGGAGCAGAGAGTTTCCCAGGTCAGCTATGGAGCTGCTCAAGGAGGAAAGAGTTCCCCTTTAAAGATAGAGGGTGATGTGAAGAGAGGCTCACAGGCTGTGGTTGGTAATAGACAATCCACAAAAGTAGCAGTTATGTCTATACGTAATGAAAATTCTGATGGTTATGCTGACAAATGTGTTACTGTTGGCAAATGTGATGGTATTGGTGATAATGACATTGAAAAATGTGTTCCCTTTAATGTCATGTCTGAAAATGTTGGAAATGTGTTCACTGCCAATGATGGGAGTAGGATATCTCCCGTGACAACCAGAAGCGCAGGCTTGTCCATGGAAGTCTCATGGGGTCTCCATGTGTTGGAGCCAGAGGTGTTCCAGGATGGCTGTGGTGCTACTCTGGTGAAACAAAGGAAGACTGAGTCACACAGTGAGAGTGTGCGGGCGCAGCCCCACAACCCTAAGTGTAACCCAGTTGTCAAGGGGTTAATTCAGCCTGCAAAAGCTGAAAGTGCAGAGCTGTGTGGGTCAGTAGCGCCCCCAGAGCAGGTAGGGCAAAAGCATGTATTACAGCCTGCCTTGTCAGATGATGGAACCACAATAGACTGGGATAATTGGTATGAGAATGCAATCGCAATATTAAATAATGTGGTGGACATAACACCTGCTATGCCCAATGGAGGGATCGCAGATCGGCTGGTGCTCAAGGACACGTTTGTCCCTGCGAAGGTTAATGCCCTCCAGTCTGAAGGAACTGTTCAGGGTGCTGGCAAAGCAGATGTGTTGTCCACAGCCCCACAGCTCAAGTGTGAAGGTGACAATGTGACTTATAATGACCTGCAGTGGCTCACTGACACTGGTACAGAAGGGAAAAGTGTGAGACATGTGTCTGACAGCGCTCCAGGGGAGCAACAGGCTGTGATGAGGGGTACCTCCAAGGAGTTGGAGGTCTCTTCAAATGTCTCAACCTCACAAGCTGCAGTGGATGAGCCCCTCCATGTCTTGGACAGGGAAAAAGACCTTAGAAAGGTCTGGTATTTAGACATTGGATGTTTAGAGATGACAAAAACCTTACTTGAAATGCTGGAGTTGGTAAAAATGCACTCACTGTACACTTGGGTGTCTCCACCACAGTCGGACCAGGTGGTGCTGCGTAGTACCCATGGGTGGAGCCAGGTGGTACAGGCTGTGCTGGGAAGCCTTGATCGAGAATGGTATTGGTGGGACCAATGCTTATTAACAGTGTGGCAGATAGTCTTGAGGTTCTCTGAGAGGGTGCTCCCAGTTACTGAGTGGTATGGAAGGTGCCCAGGAGAACTGTTGGAGACATCAAAGGTCTCTCCGGCTGGTGTAGTGACTATAAACATCTCTGCTGGTGTGGTCCGAGGTGCGGCTGAGCAGTGGTCAATAGAGGGCGTGGATACTGTTTCACCCGCTAAACCTCATGAGAAGGTAGGGCCCAAAATAGACGCAGCACTAGCAGAGATGCTTTCTATCACTCAGAAAGAGGTACAACTTAAAGTACCCGGAGACACTGTAAAGGAAAGTGCTAATGTTGGTTGCTGCAACAATGTAATGTGTACATCAGAAAGGAGTAGTTTGTGCTTGGATCAGTGTCATTTGTTAGATCAGTTACCCATGGAGTGTTGGACAACAGGTGAGGTGAAGCTGTGCTATGGACCTGTGGGGTGTAATCACTTGCCTGTGTTTTGTCCCTCCTCAGGTCTGGTCCTAACAACAAGTACTGAGATAGATGGCACTGATTGTGTTCGACAGGATGTCATTGAAATGTATGATCTGCTAATGTTTGGTGCTGTTAAAAGTGACGTGGTTGCCGTGGGTAACCAGAGAGAGGTTTTTGAACCTGAAAGACCTGTGGTGAAAGATAAAACTGACGTCTGTAAGCTGAAAGGTAGGATCAGGGAAGGCAGAGTTCCCCCAAGAGAGGAGAGTATGCTCAGGAACCCCAAGAGAAGAGAGGGAAGGCAGAGTATACGGAATTATAGGACCCTGTTAAGATCCAAGGTGGGACGTACCTGGAAGCACACCCGAAAAAAGGGTTGGGCCTACGTGGCTGATGGCCAGCACAGAAGTGTCCCAACTGCTATGGTGGGTGCAGGTGTTTCTCCCTCCGGATCGAAACAAGAGGGGGGGGTATGTGGCAGAGCAAGGCTCTGTCACTATGAAAATGGGGTTAAAGTGGACACAGAGTCTGCATATTGTCTGAGTGCAGAGCTACAGAGTGTAGGTTTGAGGTGGAGAGAACTGCTCTGGCAGTTTTCTCCAGGTTTTGCTAGTTCCTTATGGGGCTCTGTAGTTTGGAGATCCTTCAGAGTCTTGGGTGGGACGGGATCTCCAACCCTGTGTCCGGGTCTTGTGGACAGCCAGCAGGGTGTGTGCCCAGGTGCACACAGCCCATATAACGAGGGACTGGTGAGAGCAGAAAGTGTGGAGGAAGGTGAAGTTGGAGCAGTGGCTGCTAGTAAGTGTCTCTGTGTGAGAACAGATGCTGTGTGCGTTGAAGGGCTTCAAAGCTATGTGCGTCCAAGGAGCCAGATGCTGTGTGCGTTGAAGGGCTTCAAAGCTATGTGCGTCCAAGGAGCCAGATGCTGTGTGCGTTGAAGGGCTTCAAAGCTGTGTGCGTCCAGGGAGCCAGAAGCTGTGTGCATTGAAGGGCTGTAAAGCTGTGTGCGTCAAAGGAGCCAGAAGCTGTGTGCATTGAAGCTCTTGAAACTGTGTGTGACCAAGGAGCCTAAGACTGTGTGCATCCAAGCAGCTTGTTTGAGGGGCCTGTTCCCTATAGCAGCAATACTGCTGAAGAGTAGCCAGGTGGGCTAGCATTTTCATTTGGATTTTCTATTGTATTTACTTGCTGAAGCTTGGACCCCTGCGTGGGATTCCGGGATGGACTTTTGTTGTTTTTTCCTTTAATAAACGTGGGCTACCAGGCCCTTAACTATAAATGCCTCTCTGATGTGGACTCACTGCACTAAAACGCATCTATCCACTTGAGCTGAACAATCCCCAATGTCACAATGCATTAAGATAAAACACCTTCTGTGTGCAGCAGCCCCTCCCAATACTTACCTGAGCCCCATCTCGATGCATCGATATTGCAGGAGAGACTCGGCTGCCCAGGACTCCCCTCCTCATTGACTGAGACAGCAGCACGGCGCCATTGACTCCCACTGCTGTCAAAGTCAGTGAACCATTGAGAAGAGAGAGGGGGTGGGGCCTAGAAGCGACTCTGTGTCTGAATGGACACACGGAGGTGCGGCTCGGGTGCCCTCATTGCAAGCTGCTTGCTGTGGTGGCACTCGCTAGGAGGGAGGGGCCAGGAGCGCCGAAGAGGGACCCGCGAAGAGGAGGATCTGGGCTGCTCTGTGCAAATCCACTGCACAGAGCAGGTAGGTATAACATGTTTGTTATTTTTAGAAGCGACTCTGTGTCTGAATGGACACACAGAGGTGCGGCTCGGGTGCCCTCATTGCAAGCTGCTTGCTGTGGTGGCACTCGCTAGGAGGGAGGGGCCAGGAGCGCCGAAGAGGGACTCGCGAAGAGGAGGATCTGGGCTGCTCTGTGCAAATCCACTGCACAGAGCAGGTAGGTATAACATGTTTGTTATTTTTAAGCAAAAAACCCACAAGACTTTAGTATAACTTTAACTAATGACACCAAAAAGCTCCAAATTCACTCCCTGGTTATCTTCCACCTTGACTACAGCAACTCCCTCCTCACTGGATTACCTTTACATAGACTATCCCCCCTTCAGTCCATCATGAATGCTGCTGCCAAACTCATCCACCTTACCAACCGCTCAGCGTCTGCTACCCCTCTCTGCCAATCCCTCCACTGGCTTCCGCTCACCCAACAAATTAAATTGAAAATACTAACAATTTACAAAGCCATCCACAATTCGGCCCCCAGCTACATCACTAACCTTGCCTCAAAATACCAAATTGTTCTTTTCATTCCTCCCAAGACCCTCCTGCTCTCTAGCTCCCTTGTTACCTCCTCCCATAATCCCCTCCAGGACATCTCGGCCTCTCCCATCCTCTGGAACTCCTTACCGCAATCTGTCAGACTCTTGTTAGCTGTAACGAGCAAGGTCCTGTGATTCCTCCTGTATTGAATTGTATTGTAACTGTAATGTCTGCCCTCATGTTGTAAAGCTCTGCGCAAACTGTTGGCGCTATATAAATCCTGTATAATAACAATAATAATAAATTATTGGTTTGGGGTTGTAAGTTTTAAACCAAAATGAATATTAAAACCAAGGTAAAAATAATATTGGATACTTACTACTGCCTTGCTTAAGTGATGCCAAACACAGCTTTCTTGGCACCTTGGCCATTGGGTTCTCCGTGTCACCTGTGCGCAGGTCTCCTTTTTTCTCTTTTAAGAAAATTGTAGTTTAAGGCCTCATGCCCACGGACGTTTTTGCAGCCGCTTTTTTGAGCGTTTTTTGCAGCTTAACCACTAAGCTACCGCCCACCGTCATATGATGGCGGGACGAGGCAGCTGTTGTTCTGGGCGGATGTCATATGACGTGATCGCCCTCCCGAGCCACTAGGGAGCGGGGGCGCGCGCGTGCCCGCTGCGTCACTCGGGACTCGGTGCGCGTGCCCGGCAGCCGCGATGTCCGCCGGGCACCCGCGATTGCCGGGTAACAGAGCAGGACTGTGGATCTGTGTATGTAAACACAGATCCAGGTCCTATCAGAGAGGAGAGGAGACCGATGGTGTGTCCCTTGTACATAGGGACACCGATCGGTCACCTCCCCCAGTCAGTCCCCTCCCCCCACAGTTAGAATCACCTCCCTAGGACACACATTAACCCCTCGATCGCCCCCTAGTGTTAACCCCTTCCCTGCCAGTCACATTTACACAGTAATCAATGCATTTTTATAGCACGGATCGCTGTATAAATGTGAATGGTCCCAAAAATGTGTCAAAAGTGTCCGATATGTCCGCTGCAATATCGCAGTCACAATAAAAATCGCAGATCGCCGCCATTACTAGTAAAAAATAAATAAATAAATAAAAATGCTATAAATGTATCCCCTATTTTGTAGACGCTATAACTTTTGCGCAAACCAGTCAATATACGCTTATCGCAATTTTTTTTTACCAAAAATATGTAGAAGAATATGTATCGGCCTAAACTGAGGAAAAAATTTGTTTAAAAAAAAAAAAAAAAAAAAAATTGGATATTTATTATAGCAAAAAGTAAAAAATATTGTGTTTTTTCAAAATTGTCCCTCTTCTTTTGTTTATAGCGCAATAAATAAAAACCACAGATGTGATCAAATACCACCAAAAGAAAGCTCTATTTGTGGGGAAAAAAATGATAAAAATTTCATTAGGGTGCAGTGTAACATGACCGCGCAATTGTCATACAAAGTGCGACAGCGCTGAAAACTGAAAAATGGCTTGGGCAGGAAGGGGGTGAAAGTGCCCTGTATTGAGGTGGTTAAAAACACCTCTCCATGTTAGCCTATGGCCTCAGGCCCACTATGGAGTTTTTGAGCTGTAAATGGCATTTTTAAGCTGCAAAAAAAACCCAGGACCAGTGCGTTCTGAGGCTCCAGCGCTAGCTGTAAAAACGTCAGATGCCGGCAAAAGGTGTTAAATGCGATTTAACGAGACTAAACGCTGTGTTAAGCCTCGCCCGGCGTTTCTGTCTCTATTCAAAATCAATGGTTCCCTATGGGAGCCCATTGATTTGAATAACGGTCGCACCAGAAGTCGGATCAGGAGGATCCGACTTGCGGTGTGACTTGTGTGCTGAGAATCTTGAGGGGGGAACCCAGCGAAAATGTAGAAAACAATTTGCGTGAGGTTCCCCCACCAAGACGATACCAGACCCTTCGGTCTGGTATGGATCTTAAGGGGAACCCCCACACCAAAAAAAAAGGCGTGGGGGTCCCCCCCATACCAGACCGTTATTCGAGCACGCAGCCTGGTCAGAAAAGGGGGGGGCGGGCGAGTGAGCGCCCCCCCCCCTCCTGGACCATACCAAGCCACATGGCCTCAAAATGGGGGGTTGGTGCTTTGGGGCAGTGGGTGCCCTGCGCCCCCCTACCCCAAAGCACCTTGTCCCCATGTTGATGAGGACAAGGGCCTCTTCCCGAATACCCTGGTCGTTGGTTGTCAGGGTCTGCGGGCGGGGGGCTTATCGGAATCTGGGCGTCCCCTTTAATAAGGGGGACCACAGATCCCAACCCCCTCCCTATGTGAATGAGTATGGGGTACATTGTACCCCTACCCATTCACCTGGGGAAAAAAGTGTCAATAAAAAGAACACACTACACAGGTTTTTAAAGTAATTTATTAGGCAGCTCCGGGGGTCTCTTCCGACTTCAGGGGTCTCTTCTGACTTCTCCGCTCTCTCCGGCCTCTTCTCCACGCTCTCCGGCCTCTTCTCCCGCTGTCCGGTGTCTTCTGCTGGGTTTCTCCGCTATCTTCTGCCCTTTTGTCCGCTCTTTTGCTAGCTTTTGCCCGTTCTTTTCCATTGTCCCATCATACCCCGGGACTGTGACGTCATAAGGGGTGGGGTCACTGGATGTAAATGTCACTAAAGAAGTCACGTGATCGGTGACGTCACGCGTAGGGACGGAATAGGCTTTTTCACACTGCTAGACACAGAACGAGTTCGCTGCTCGTAGGAGAGAGGCTTGCTCTGCACTATTGTTATGTGAGTACATCTGCTTAAAGATTTTTAATAAAGCATTACCTGGTTTAAACATACTTCACTATCAAGTACTTTTGTCCTGCATATATATATCTGAGATGTGGAGGCTGAGCTAGGACCCGCGCTGGTCCAGGACCCCAGCTAGGACCATAGCCACTTGTAACCAGCTGCCATTAGGATTACTCAACACCGGCAAGCGTGGATATAGGGACGCGATTGAGGCTCAGGACCTGGCGTCTTAGCTACATTTCTTGCTGTTGACCTAGCACCGCTAGGTAAGGGGCCACTGCTCACATTAGTGTTTTATGCACGAAGAGGACACTGAATGAATTGCATCCCAGACACCCCACTGTTGTCTTATTGAAAACACCAGAATTTGTTTTTGCACCTTAAATGACTTTTACACCGGCACTTTAAGTTTGCTGCACCTACTGGCATGTCATTTGACTGCAGGCCAACACAGTAGATTTTATATCACCACTGTTGGGACATTTATTTATACCATTTATTATTCATACTGCTTTGGATTGATTTGTTTGAATTAGCGATATCTAGATCACCAAAAAGCACTGGCACTTTGTACTTTTTGCACCATTTATAAGGATATGTTTTTATTTTTTTTTAATTTTATGTATTTAATGTGATTTAGAGATATTCACAATAAGAAGTGTTTATACACCTTTTTCTACTTACACATGATGTTGATTATCACGATTTGAATGTTTTTAGTATCAACACATATTTATGCGATTTATTCATTTATTATGCGATTTTATGCTATTTAGTATATATAAATTGATCACAGATAGAGACTTATAGCTTTCTTCTGGTTAGCGCAGCACCTACCCCTCTTATATCTGGGGTCACTGGATGACATCAGCCGGTGACCCCGCCCCATGCTTATATAAATCGTTGTGCACCACGCACACAGCATTACAGCGGGAGAGAGCGCCGAGTCAACATCGGAAGAAGAGAAGAGGGAAGAAGACAACGGAAAAGACCGGGCAAGAGCTATCAAAAGGAGCAGGCAAAAGAGATAGCGGAGGAGCCCAGGAGAAGACACCGGACAGCAGGAGAAGAGGCCTGGAGAGCCCAGAGAAGAAGCCAGAGAGCACGGAGAAGAAGCCAGAGAGCGCGGAGAAGAGGCCAGAAAGAGCGGAGAAGAGGCCAGAAAGAGCGGAGAAGAGGCCAGAAAGAGCGGAGAAGTCAGTAGAGACCCCCGAAGTCGGAAGAGACCCCCGGAACTGCCTAATAAATTACTTTAAAAACCTGTGTAGTGTGTTTTTTTTATTGACACTTATTTCCCCAAGTGAATGGATTGGGGTATGATGTACCCCATACTCATTCACAAAGGGTGGGGGGCCGGGATCTGGGGCCTCCGTATTAAAAGGGGGGCCCAGATTCCGATAAGCTGTCAGGAAGAGGCCCTTGTCCTCATCAACATGGGGACAAGGTGCTTTGGGGTGGGGGCGCAGGGCACCCACTGCCCCAAAGCACCAACTCCCCATGTTGAGGACATGTGGCTTGGTATGGTCCAGGAGGGCGGGGCGCTCGCTCACCCCCCCCCCCCCCCCCCCCTTTTCTGACCTGCCGGGCTGCGTGCTCGGATAAGGGTCTGGTATCATCTTGGGGAGAACCTCACACAAATATTTTTTTTTTCAATTTTCGCTGGGTTCCCCCTCAAGATTCTCAGCACACAAGTCACACCGCAAATCGGATCCTCTTGATCCGACTTCTGGTGCAACCTCTATTCAAATCATAGGGAACCATTGATTTTGAATAGAGACAGAGAAATGCGTCTGAAAGCCAGCGCGGAGTAACGTGCATTGAATTCAATGCAAAACGCGGATATAATAGCGTTTTTAATGCCGCTTTTTTCCTGGCGTCTGTACTGGCTTTACAGCCCGTTTTTTAAAACGTACGTGGGTAGGTAGCCTTGCTTCTGTATTTTCTTTATTTTAGTTTGAAATCTGTTCTCACAGGCCCAGGGCAGTATAAAGCTTGCTCTTTGTACATTCAGCCTGTCTGCAGTCTTCACTTCAGCTGCACATAAGGAGTAAACCTCTGGTTTAGTTAAAAATTTGTTATAACCCCCAAACATTATATTTTTTAAAGCAGAGGCCCTAAAGAATAAATTGGTGGGTTTTGTAATTTTTTTATGTCACACGGTATTTGCGCAGCGCTTTTTCAAACACAGTTTTTGGGGGAAAAATACACCTTTTAAAATTTTAATGCAAAAAAAAAAACACAACACATAACCCATTTTTTGGTGAAATATAAAATATGATGTCACACAGAGTAAATTGATACCAAACATGTAACGCTTTAAAATTCTGCAGACCTGCACAACAGTGACAAACTACGTACATTTTACTATCCATAGGCGCGATTTAAAAGCCTTTACAGGTTACCACTTTAGATGTCCAGAGGAGGTCTAGTGCTATCATTACTGTCCCTGATCTGACGTTCACGGTGATACCTCACATATGTGGGATGATCGCAGTTTGCATGCGTTCAGGACCGACGCACGTATTCGCTTTTTTTTTTTACATTTTTTTTAAATTTTTTTTTTACATTTTTTTAAATTATTAATTTACATTATATATATATATATATATATATATATATATATATATATATATATATATATATATATATATATATATATATATATATATATATATATATATATATATGACTTTTTTTTCTCAGAAAATAGGTGCAGGAACTCACCCTCCCCAGCCAACTCTCCACCCCCAATTCTGTCATTCCATGGGGAGAGAAGTAAAGTGGCGCCAAATCCGTGTAGGCCCAAAAGGCACAGCGTGCGGCACTTAGGAGCGCATAACACACAGGGCTCAGGAAAGTGTACTCTGCAGTGATGAGGTGTGTGTTTCACACAGGGCACAGAAAAAAAAAATCGGCGGACAGCACTTACATATCTCCCCCAATGTAACCATCTATTGCTCACCTCTGTGCCCCCCATTCAAACCTCACCTTGTCCAAAGCTGACCTCTTCTTCCCCCCGTCTGCAGCTAACTTCTTCTTCCCCCCATCCACAGCTCACCTCTTCTTTCCCCTGTCCACGGCTCACCTCTTCTTCCCTCCTGTCCTCGTCTCACCACTTCTTCCCTCCTGTCCACGGCTCACCTCTTCTTCCCTCCTGTCCACGGCTCATCACTTCTTCCCTCCTGTCCACGGCTCACCACTTCTTCCCCTTGTAGCTCACTTCTTCTTCCCTCCTGTCCACGGCTCACCTCTTCTTCCCTCCTGTCCACGGCTCACCTCTTCTTCCCTCCTGTCCACGGCTCACCACTTCTTCCCTCCTGTCCACGGCTCACCTCTTCTTCCCTCCTGTCCACGGCTCACCTCTTCTTCCCTCCTGTCCACGGCTCACCTCTTCCCTCCTGTCCACAGCTCACCTCTTCTTCCCCTTGTAGCTCACCTCTTCTTCCCTCCTGTCCACAGCTCACCTCTTCTTCCCTCAGTCCACAGGTCACCACTTCTTCCCCCCATTCGCTACTCACCACTTCTTCCCTCCGTCCGCAACACACCTCTTCTTACCCTGTCCCTCCTCAATTCTGCACCCCTGTCCACATGTCATCTTAGCACCCCCCACAACTCACCTTTGTACCCCCTGTCAAACAACTCAACTCTGCAGCCCCCACATCTACAGCTTACACTCCCAGTCCACAACTACAGCTTGCCTCTACCCCCCTTCCACATTTCACTACTGCACCCCCCATCTACAGATTACCCCAATCCACAGCTTTCAACTCTTCATCTCTCCAACTTTCACCCCTTCACCAGCTCTTGCCACTGTACCACCTGCCATCCCTCCCCACTACTGAGCACTTTGCACAAACTCTCCCCCTTTCCAGCTCTAACAACTTCACCCCCCTCTTCACAAATTCACCCCCACTGCGGTCTACAGCTGTCACTTCCCCCTGCAGGTGCCACTCGCCCCACCCCCCCTTCCCTCCCCTCCATAGTTTCCAGTGCACTCACATCCTCTCCAGGCTTTTTTCTACACTGTATTTTTGGCCGAACACTTCCATGGGCTCTGAGCTGCACAAGTCTGACAGGGAGGTAGGGCTGGCCAGGACGGGAGTCGCTGGGCAGGACGTGAGCTGATGGGCAGGACGTGAGCCGATGGGCAGGACGTGAGCCGATGGGCAGGGCGGGACAGGAGCCGCTGGGTGGGACGAGACGGGACGGGAGCCACTGGACGGGACGGGAGCCACTGGGCGGGACGTGAGCTGCTGGGCAGGGCGGGATGGGAGCCGCTGGATGGGATGGAAGCCGCTGGACGGGACTGGAGTTGCTGGGCAGGACGTGAGCTGCTGGGCAGGGCAGGATGGGAGCTGCTGGGCAGGGCAGGATGGGAGCTGCTGGGCAGGGCAGGACGGGAGCAACAACTCCCAAAGCTCAGGAAAAGTAAAACAAAATGCAGCGGTCACTGTCCTGACAGAAAGACATAGAAGCTGGTGGAGAAAGCGAGTAGTGCAAAAACCTCGTCTACCGCCTTCTGTGTTCAGTGAATGGATGGAGAGGGCAGGGCTGCCAGAGGTGGCGGAACGCTGTTCCGCCGCATCCCGGCAGAAAAAAGCCATCTATATATATATATATATATATATATATATATATATATATATATATATATATATATATATATATATATATATATATACACACACAATCTATCTAGAGATATAGAGATATATTTTTTTTTATCACTTTTATTGCTCTCACAAGGAATGTAAACATCCCTGTGACAGCAATAGGCACGGGACAGGTACTGCTTTGACACATGCACCTACCTCCTGGAGAGTGTTCTTGATCTGTTGTGAAGGGTGTTTTCTTCACCAGGGAAAGAATTCTTCGGTCATCCACCACAGTTGTTTTCCGTGGTCTTCCGGGTCTTTTGGTGTTGCTGAGCTCACCGGTGCGTTTTTAAGGATGTTCCAAACAGTTGATTTGGCAACACCTAATGTTTTGGGTTTGATGTGTTTGTTTTGTTTTTTCAGGCTAATGATGGCTTGCTTCACTGATAGTGACAGCTCTTTGGCTCTCATATTGAGAGTTGACAGCAACAGATTCCAAATGCAAATAGTACACTTGAAATGAACTCTGGACCTTTTATCTGCTCATTGTAAATGGGATAATGAGGGAATAAACAGACACCTGGCCATGGAACAGCTGAGCAGCCAATTGTCCCATTACTTTTGGTCCCTTAAAAAGTGGGAGGCACATATACAAACTATTGAAATTCCTACACCGTTCACCTGATTTGGATGTAAATACCCTCAAATTAAAGCTGAAAGTCTACAGTTAAAGCACATCTTGTTAGTTTAATTTCAAATCCATTGTGGTGGTGTAGAGAGCCAAAAAAAAATTTGAATTGTGTCGATGTCCCAATATTTATGAACCTGACTGTAAGTCCCCCACATCGTCTAACGACAATTTGTATCTGGACCGCCTGGAGGAATCTTCCTTTCCCTCAGTCAGATGCCGAGCCTGCCTGAAAGACGAGGGACCTAGGTTCCCTATCCCCCTCATCCTCCTGACTAGGTTCAGATAGGGATGACCAGGGGCCCTGCATCCTATCCATCATCCCCTTAAAAGATTGAAACGTGGATGTAATTTCGTCTTTAACAAATGCCAGGATCTTATGACAGGCTGTCACAGAATCATCCTTGACCAGACTATTGATACATTCCGGGCAAAGCGGTTTTTCCAACAGGAACCTAGCTTTGACCCACATACGGCACACTTCTTTCTAGGAGGCTGCGTCTGAGTCCTGTCCTGGGTCTTAGTCTGAAAGTTAAACACAAAGGAAAGGGACCCGTTAGTGCATGCGCCCAGCCCATCACCTGTGGTTCCACACCCAGGATAGGATCTCTTTGGTCCTAGGACCCTAACCCTCCCAGGGTAAGCCATGGCCTCCCCTTACCACGCTTACCTGGGAGGTGCCGGTGCCAGAAGAACCGGAGTCTACCGCCTGTGTTGCAGCGCCCTCCATGGTTCCTGGTGTATGCGTCGCCTCTTACACCATCCACTGGATGCCTGTCTGTCCACCGCCGCTCCTAAGAGACCGAAACCTAGTCTCACGGCACCCCCTGATGATGCGGTACAGCTGGAAGTACTCGTCACTTCCTCCCGTTGGACCGCAGAAGCCCCACCCCCAATGCTGTATGCTTCCTTAACCCGGAACAACCCAGAGCAGTGGACAGCAAAGGAGGGTCTCCTGCCCGCCGGTCACATTGCTCACAGCAGCATGCTGCTGGATGAAACGATCTGCTCCAGGTAAAGGCTAAATTGCTTGTCATTGCATGGGACATGGAAGGCGGGGTGCCCGCACTGGGGTCCTACCCTCCCCAAGCAAACGGTGGGGCCAGCAACCCTTACTCTTCCCCAGCAGGACAGAGGGGTGCTGCAGGCAGAGGAGAGCTAAACACCGAGTGCTCCTTCAGGACAGTCCTGAGACACAGAGCTCCTTAGGTTCCTAATGTGCTCCTTCCCGTTCAACAGGAAACACAAAAAAAAAAAAAAAAAAAAAAAACTGAAGAGAGAGGCCTGGAGGACCACCTTTAAAGCGGGGTTCCACCCAAATTTTGAACATTATCTCTATGCATTCTCTTTCTTGCCTAGATGCTGACATGCTGTGTAAAAAAATTTAAATCGCCGTAATTACCTTTTTTTTCCTAATCTTCTTTGCACTTCCTGGTTTTCCTCCCATGGGAGTAGGCGTGTTTCTAGCCTCTCCCAGACCTCCCACAGTCCCTGGGAGCTAGTCTATGGCTTCCCAGCATGCATTGTGCAACAGCGTCATGACAACATCTCTGCTCCCAGCATTCACCGCATCCAGGAAATACATGCTTGTGGGCTTCAAATGCCCACAATGAAGATGGAAACCGCCTTCAGTGAATTTTATAAGTTATTCTTTATAACGAAATCGGACACAGGCGGACTTATTACACAGAACATGTGAGTAGATAATCATGAGAAGAAAAGTTTGTGAATGAACTCCAAAAAAAAAAAAAAAACGATAGATAGGTGGACCCCCGCTTTAAGCAATTATGAGTGTAAGTGTTTCCTGTCCCGGAGGGAGGAGCCCTATGTCTCGGAGGCTGTCCTGGAAGACAAAAGGCGAAAAGATGCATTTTCAATGGCCATCTTAACAGCCCCCATCTCCCCATACTAGGTATGTCCTTTTGTATGTAGCTCAGATTACCAGACTACAGTTTATTCAAAATTTGTCATGCAATATAACCCCGATGCATTCTTGAAGATACAAGCATGCCGTTTAATCCTCATACAGAAACTTCTCCCCACTGCTCCACAATTATTTTGAAGTAGGGTGAGGACTAAACCACAAAAAGAGCTTTGGAGTTTTGTTTAGGAAATCATCTGATTGGCATGGTATTAGCCCACCCAACTTCAAACATTTGAGCCAAAATGGCTAGTGGAAATGTAATTATAAACACTGTATATGGGGGGGTTGGCTTGCCATTGATCGTGGGCAGCTGACAGCTAGAACACACTGTTCTTCATGCTGTCTTTTTATTGGTTAATTTACCCCCCCACCCCACCAAGAGATTTTAGATTTCCTCCATTTTTTCCCAAGTAGATTTCAACCTCTGAAAGATTGCCTAGCCCTGCTGTATTTCTTTCTTTCCAGCCTTTTTAACATTGAGGAATTCTTAAAAACTCTTTGATCTCATGGCACCCCTGAGAATAACTATTTACAACTATGGTACATTAGCATGATGGTCAGTGGGAGCAATGCTCCTTACATTTGTGTTCAGTTAGAAGAATATCCACCTTACGATTAGCTAAAAAGATTTGAGAGGTCAAAGTTGCTCATTGCTCTAAGGCAGGGGTAGGCAACCTGTGGCCCTAGAGCTGTTGCAGAACTACAAGTCCCATCATGCCTCTGGGAGTTATTGTAACTGACAGACTTGCAATGCCTCACGGGAAAGGTAGTTTCAAAACAGCTGGAGGGCCCCAGGTTTCCTACACTTGCTCTAAGGCAATCTTTCTCAACTCGTCCTCGAGTACCCCTACAGGTCATGTTTTCTTGTTTTCCATTATTTTGCACAGGTGATTTGATCAGGTTCACTGCCTTAGTAATTACCACAGCCATTTCATCTGAGGGAAATCCTGAAAACGTGACCTGTTGGGGATACTTGAGGACTGAGAGTTGAGAAACCTTGTTCCAGTGAACCCTAGTAGAGAATGGCTGCATTAGACATATCTGTTTAGACTAGTTACCCCTTTGGCCCTTTCATGCAGGCTGTCCGATCAGGTCCGCCTGTCAGTTTTTCAGGTGGACCTGATCAGACTCTGCATTGTCCTCTATGGAGTGGCAGATGTCAGCGAACACATGTCCGCTGACACCCGCCACCATCCGATCCGCAAAAAACAGACAGATGGTGGTCATATTTTCCATCCGTGTGGTGTATCAGATCAGATGGAAAGGGACAGGCGGTCCATTACCATCTGATTTCCCCATAGAGGAGAGCGGGACTGTGTCCGTGTCTGCTCTGTAGAGCGGAGCAGACAGGGAACGGTCATCCGCCGGATCAGCGGAGAGATCCGTTAAGCAGAGGATTCTTTTTCTTTTTAGCACAGCTACAAAACACATTACGAGTTAGCCCAAGTACACAATAAAAAACAAAACAAAAAAACATAACACTGTAATAGTGAGGGATTTCCATTTATTTAGAAAATAAAATATCAGGATTTCACAGTTGCTGAGTTTAGCCCTATACCATACATGGAATGCTAAAATCAAATCAGAGCAGCAGAACACAAATGAGTTGTAAAAAGTTGTCACCGCCTTGGCTCAAATTTTCATCCTTTGATATCATGTGTTTATTAGACAGTCATACTGAACACTAAGCTACATGGGCGATTTAAAATGTATCTAACCCAAAATCTGAATATACTGCAGCTTACCAGTCCTTAGATGTGATGTCTGCTTTGTTTTTTTTTTTTTTTTTGTTTAGGCCTTTTTACTTTAATTTTCACCAGCTGGTGGTCCAGTGAACAATTTGCCCCCCCCCCCCCTTCATGTCTACACTCACTCAACTGTATGTACAGCTGTGGTCAAGTTTTGAGAATGACACAAATATAACATTTTTAGAAAACAAAAATTAAAAAAGTCAACAGCTACAAATACTGCTTAATATATGGACACTTACCTGTCCAGGGAGCCCACGATGTCAGCACCCCAGTCAATCTTCAGATTGGCTGCAGCCGCCGCCATTCCTGGTAAGGGAACCCAGCAGTGAAGCCGGAAGACTTCACAGCCGGTTCCCTACTGCGCATGTGCGAAGCGCTAATTGGTCTGGTGGCGGAGAGGGCCAAACTTCCAAGAGACCGGGCCGTGGTCCCATCTCCTGGAAGTAGGGAATGGTCCCTGTCAAAAACAGGAACCCGTTCCCCCCTGTAAGGTACCAAATGTGGCACTGGAGGGGGGATAAGCAGAAGTTCCACTTGAATGGAACCCCGCTTAAATGTCATAAATCTGCTGCATTTGTGAAGATGGCTTCAGGGTGCCCAAGAAAGTCCAGGAAGTACCAGGACCATCTCCTACAGTTGATTCAGGGATCAGGGCACCACCAGTGCAGAGTTTGCTCAGGAATGGCAGCAGGCAGGTGTAAGTGCATATGCACATAGGGCGAGAACACTGAGGATGGCCTGGTGTCAAGAACGGCAGCAAACAAGCCACTTCTTGCCAAGAAAAACATCAGGGACAGACCGATATTCTGCAAAAGGTACAGGGATTGAACTGCTGAAGACTGAGTCATTTTCTCTGGCGAATCCCCTTTCCAATTGTTTGGAGAAGAAAAGGCGAGTGCTACCATCAGTCCTGCGTCATGTCAACAGTAAAGCATCCTGAAACCATTTATGTGCGGGTTTCTTCTCAGCCAAGGGGAGTAGGCGGACTCACAATTTTCCCTAAGAACACAGCCATGAATAAAGAATGGTACAAAAACATCCTCCAAGAGCAACTTCTCCCAACAATGCAAGAATAGTTTGGTGAGGAACAATGCCTTTTCCAGCACGATGGAGCACCTTGCCATAAGGCAAAAGTGATTACTAAGTGGCTTGGGGAAAAAAGCATTAACATTTTGGGTCCACGGCCAGGAAACTCCCCAAACCTTAATTCCATTGAGAACTTGTGGTAAATCCTCAAGGAGCGGGTGAACAAAAAAACCCCCCACAAATTCTGACTAACGCCAAGCATTGATTATGCAAAAATGTGCTGCCATCAGTCATGATGTGGCCCAGAAGTTGATTGACAGCATGCCAGGGCGAATTGCAGGGGTCTTAAAAAAGAAGGGTCAACACTGCACATATTGACTCTTTGCATAAACTTAATGTAATTGTCAATAAAATCCTTTGACAATTATGAAATGCTTGTAATTATACTTCAGTATACCATAGTAACATCTGACAAAAAGATCTTTAAAAAAAAAAACAAAAAACTGAAGCAGCAGACTCTGTGAACATTAAGATTTGTGACAGTCTCAAAACTTTTGGCCACAGCTCTAGGGAGGGAACCACAGTGCACCCAAGCTGGACTTCAAACATATCTACCCCTCATCTTAGTTACATGGTATTCATTCATTTACAGAAGAAGGTTAATTTTCTGTTTTAGATTCAGCTCACAGGAAGTGACAAGGACACTGCATTTCTGTCAAGATAAACAAGCATTTTCTGTACTTGCTGAAAATGTTCTTAGATGGAGTAGCTATGTTCCTTTATATTTTAAGGACTGGCAAGCTACAATAAATTCCTTGTTAGGTAGCTAAGGCTAGAGCTATTGTGGAACTACAGCTAATTTCAGGTGTAATCTTATGTTCTATCATGATTGGAACGCTCTCTGGCTGATGTACAGATACAACTCCCAATATCATTGGGACAAAGTGAGTACACAACCAGAGGGTTGGCTCTTATACAGATGCAATATGAAAAAAAAATTGAAACCCAAATGGAATAATTACATAGTGAATGTACAAATATCTAACACAAAACTGTTATGTGGTTGTAAGGAGCACAGTCTAGGTGACAAGAGAATTCATTCATGTATAATGGGTAGTGGAGAGCATCTGAACATCAACACATGGAAGATAGAAGAGCAAGCAGCTGGTTCTTTGCAAGGGCCATGCATCTACATTAGTGTTATTAACCTGAGCAAGGCAAAAGGTGGGAATACATGGCCAGATACTAAGGAAGACCAAGCAGACTAAATAGAAAATGTAACAATATCAGGAAAATATTTGTGGAATGATCATAAATAAGGGTGAAATATTCCAAAACTTCAACATGAACCATGATTCAGTCCAATGACCTTATTTAATAGAGTTCATAACTCTGAAGGGTACTAACTCATAGCAGCCAATCACAATTGAGCTTGGACTAGGCTGACTTCAGCAAAGTGATTTCTAATTGGTTCTAAACAAAAGATATAAAAAAACTCTACGGAATAAGGCCAGAAGTGTGAGTCAAGACATTACGGTGAATAAACAGCAACCATGCTCTTTTAGGGGACACTGGCAGTGGATAGCCTCAAGAAGGCAGTTTTATTGCCTGTTGGAGGTATTGTCAAAACTTGCAATAAAATGGCAAAATTAAAACTCCAATGAAACAAAACCTTTCTTCTTTGTGGATGTTGAACTACAACACTTAATTCTATTTCTCAGGCACGCTGGTGAAGATCCCAGGTTTGCACATGTCACAGTATTATAAGATCCAAAGAACATTCTCTACCAAATCAGATGAAAGAAGCTGTATAGAAAATACAACTACATGGCTACCTCAAAGATGGCTGGTGCAACATTCAAGAAGTGCCCACCAGAAGTATCCATGAGTAGGACACTGGTGGACCTTTCTAACCTGTTCCCCAAGACAGAATGGTCACACTGCACCCCTCCCCCTGTGGTGGTGAATTGTCTCAGCCAACAAAAACTTGTGTTGGGATTTCAGGCTGTTGGAAGAATTGGCCACACCCAGTGAAAATGGCCTAAGCAGAACAGCAAGTGTAGGAAGACAGATCTCACCACTGGAGTACCCAAGAAAAACTTGCTGGACTTCAATATCTTACAGTGAAAGGTGGAGCACAGCTGGGAGCATGAAGTACACATCCCTACATTATAAGCAGATGATCTGCTGCTATGATACCGATTAGCTCCCCTCGCTGTTCCTTTCAGAGTCTCTCACGGCTCCACAGTGACATCAATGTGTGATCTACAAAAGACAAATGGAGCAGAATCACAGCAGCAGATTATTTACACTACAGCTCTATAGGGAGGTGTAACTGGATACTCCATCTGCTCTGGGAGTTCTTCATGCTACATCACTGGTTTAGATGGCATCATTCCTTAAACCTCAGTAAAAATGCAGAGATCCAAAACATGTGAAGCATATCATTTATACTTGTAAAACTGGAATGTACTGATCACAGACTTCATAAGCATTTTGCTTCCAAATGGAAGAGGCCAATACTACACATATGCCCTCTGGAGACAGCAGAGAACATACCTAGGATTGTATGTAGGTAGGGGTGTATATTTGAGAACATGCTGTTCATAATGAAGCACATACAAGTACCAGCTCTACAGAGCACTATACTCCATTCTATGAAATAAGGCAGTATGAAAACACCCCAAACATGCTCTAGTGGTCCCACTAAGCAAACGCTCAAGTAATGAAAAGGGATTGAAAACGGGTTGCCTTCATTATCTAAATATAGATATTAGACAGGTACACTTTGTTCAATTAAAGGTTAACTCCAGCAAAAATAGAGGCATCAGGATGCGGAATTGCTCACCAACTTATCTTGGGCAATCCAGTGGCAGATTTTCACATGCCAAGTTGGATGTCTAATAGAAAAGGGAAAAGTTCTGGAAGCTGCACATCTCTGCAAAACCCTGTAAGGTGGTGTATGACAGCCTCAGTCTGGGCCATCAACCAGGCCACATCCCCAACGTGGTTCACTCCAGAGCAAACTATGTTGGGGGCGTGGCCTGGTTAGAAGCCAGGCTGATGCGGTCATACAGCTTCTTACGGGGATTTGCAGAGATGTCCAACTTGCAGGACTCTTCCCTTTTCCATTAGATGTCTAGAGCTGGGATTAGCTCTGTCCTTGTCTGAACTCCAAGTGGTCCTACATAAGAGGACCCGGTGGAGCCTTGAGTGGCACCTGTAAATTTAAGTTGGATGTCAGATATCCCACAAAGCCTTAGGATAGGTGTCACTCATATACAGCATGAGCCATTAGGGTAATGCACCACCATCATTACTGATTTTTCTGTCTTGGTGGAACTAGAGATGTTGGTAGTAGATGGGGTGCATGCAATATTTAAGATGCCAATATGCGATTCCGATTGCCAGCTACCAACCCAAAGCTGAAGATTCTGGTTAATGGTGACTTTTACACTTTGGTTGCTGATGTGCATATTAAATGAGCACCTCAATCAGATTTCAACTGTCATGCCCGTGGTCCAGGTATGCAAATTAAACAAACAAAATAATTTGTTTTTTTTGGATAAACAAATGTTCTTGTTGGTGTTGGCACACTATTTATGCTTAAGCCCCAAAATGTACAAGAAGAAGAAAACATCTAAACTAAAGGTGATTGCTGGACAGCATGAATGATATGGTGCCAGATCATAACTCTATGATTGCTCAGACCACCAAGTGGACCAAGTCCTCACACCAACAGCGGAGCTTCCTGAAAAACCTGATGAATACAGAGAGGGGGAAAAGAAAAAGAAAAAGAAAAAAAAAAGCATGTTCTCTCCACTTCTCACAATGCTCACTGCCCCAAGACTAGGGCTACATGGGTGATTACATCTGCTATGGAGATTTAATTGCTTGTTGGCAGTCGTCCCATGTGCAGTGCACTAAAATCAATGCAACACTAATGAAATAACTGTCAACAAGCAGTTAAATCTCACAGTGCTAAAAAGATTAAGTGCATCCAAAGCCAAACAGTTCTTTGTCGTTTTGGATGGAGTGGTGAGAGGTTAGAACTCCTGTAAAGCTTTTAAAGTGGAACTTTAGTCAGAAAATGAAGTCCTGTTAGATCACTTCAGGCTCGCCCCTTTTGCAGGTATCGCTATGTAAAACATGAAAAATAAATGCCTCTACGGTTTAAAATCCAGTAATAGATTGTCTCACCCTGCTCTGCACATGCTCAGTTGCTCTCCATTTTTAGGTACTGCCAAATTCGTAAAGGCCAATCTGCTGACAACCTTTAAAGCGGATTTAAACCCTACTAAACTTTTCAGCCAAGCAGGCTGCTTCTGTTTGATCTGAAATTGTCAAGGTGCTGCACATGTGATCTGTTATGACACAAGACATCTGATGGTTTGACAGTTTGGTTGATGACTCAAGCAAATGTGACAATTCGCAATCTCGACATTCCAGGAATGTAACCGTTCTTTTAAACCATTAAATCGATCAGCTTTATGATTTACTGCTGGGTCTCTGGGCTTCAGCAAAATTGCAGCCTTCAGCAAGAAGAAACAGGACCAATGCTGGGAGCAATATACAGCACATGGTAGCATGTGGAATGTATGTTCCTTGCTAAAGAGCATTATATTTTATCAAGTTGTAATGGGTAAAGTTCTGCTTTATTGCTATATCCGTGTCCCCGCTGGGGAGAGGCACCATTTGCCCTGGTGACCATTTCCACCAGCATAGAAAGTGAAGGAAGATCCAGAATTTTGAGCTTGGCGCTGGAACAGGAATAATGGGCAACTCTTACAATGGGGTCACTTTTTTTTCTCGAGTGAACCGTCTATGGGGCACTACCCAACTTTGGGGACATTTCTCCCCCCCCCCCCCCTTCTTCATGTGGCTACATGACAGAAGTGAAGGAAAATCTCCCCAATTGGACAGATGGCAAACAAACTTAACCTATGCATAACACATGTGTGATGGCAAAGGGTGGCCTTTAACTCCAACACCACGCACATATGCGTCACCGGGCAGCTGATTCTATGTTGACAGCATGCTCACAGCACAGAGACCAAGTAGTTAAAGACCGTTCTCTGTCCCCACTAACTATTCAAAGCCAGCAGGACCGGGTCCCAATCATGTGGCCACTGTGACAGCCAATCACAATGGTCATATAATCGGCAACTCTTCCTGTCCCCCCCCACGAATTCAGAACCTTTAGACGCCGAGGCGGGTGGGAAGGGATTAAACATTTCCTACACAGTCCAAAATTTGAAGGGAAAAAAAAAAAAAAAGGCTTTAAGTATACTTTTATTTCCCAAGAAGCCCTAGGCCGAGTGCCTCATTGAGCTGAAACAGGGACTCATGTGGTGTATACGAGAGGTGGCATGTCTATGAAAATACAGTACAGACTTTCAGAAAGTAATTTGCATAGGAACTCTGGGGAGTACAGCAGGCTTCGCTATCCAACAACCTGGCTTTAGACATTTTCTACTACACTTTGATTTTTTTTTAATTCATAAAAGACATCACTTCCTGTCACAACCTGAGTCTATTAATATAAAGAGCTTAGAAACTACATTTCTAATTTTAGACATTTTAATAATTCCAACATTTTAATAAAACTATGCTTATTCTACATTGCTGTGTATTTGGGGCATTACATGTTCTAACCATTTAGTACAAAGAGGTCAGTAAAAATGCAAAAATCACAAAATGGGTTTGATAAGTTATACACGGTGCAATCTTTCCATGTGGTTTTCCTTTTAATCTGTACATTTTTTTTTACTTTACAGCACTGTGTTGCTCTCGCAGAGTTATACTTCTAACATCTAAGGCCCCATCCCATATGTATCATACTGAAGGGGGAAGTTGATGGCATCCCCTTTTATTCTCTTGGTTATCTTCCTTGAGATAAAGCCTATGGTAGCCAGTGACCGCAAATAAAAGCAAGATAACACGTCAATTAAAAAGAAAACCGCACGTGGGAAGAAAAAAAAAAATTGTATAAGAACGCATTTTGGGATAGGTGCACATTTATTGGCCTTTTTATATTATATATATATATATATATATATATATATATATATATATATATATATATATATATATATATACACACACATACACACACACACACACACCATATGCTCAGAAATGTTGTTTCATTAGCCTGCAACAGCTTCCCAATGCCAAAATTGAGGACGCCACCAGCAAAGATAAAAGGTAGACTTGATGTAGTCACAGGGAAATCTGTCAAATCGTGGAGTGGGCCTGATTTCTCAGCAGCTGCCAGATTTGTTGTCAACAAAAATGCAACTTGCTTCATAGACAGGCAAACAAGGATTATGAACTGAATCATACAACTCTAGGCAAACCAAGATGGCCGTCACCAAGGCACAATCCCTTGTAAAGTGATAAGCACCTTCCTTTTGCTGGTCCTGTGTATAACCTGATCCAGGGGTCCGACAGACTGGATTATGTGAGTGTAAACACTGAGATTTATAACCAAACCACACTTTTGTACTCCATTGTCCACAGTCTGAAAGCCTCACTGCCTGTAATCTACTGATGAATGCAGAAAATGAGCAAGAACCATCGCAAATATACCATTTCTAGGCAATGTACCTCAGGATCAAATTACTTGAATAATCAAACAAAATACAGATTACTGGAAAGGTTCCAAAATGGTAACACACCCCACGAGTATGCGATTTGTTGTGGAGAAAATAAAAAAGTCACACGCAGGGGTGCGTGAGATCAGAACAGACAACAGTTCTTACTTCAGTAAACAGACTTGAGGTTTATGTTGTTTCTGAAAAAGGCCTTAATCTAAAAACACAGAGGTAGAATTTACACTTTTGTTGGGCTCCAGAGGATTCTTTCAATGAGCAGTGGGTCTAAGGTGCCATTTTGTGCTGAAGAACAGAAAGCGGTAATGAAGGGGAACCCATTTCCAGCCATATCTGCACACATCATTTAGGCCCCTTTCACACAGGTTGGATCTGGTTT
This sequence comes from Aquarana catesbeiana, assembly GCF_042186555.1. NCBI lineage: Eukaryota > Metazoa > Chordata > Amphibia > Anura > Ranidae > Aquarana > Aquarana catesbeiana. Next base: position 105,599,990 of record NC_133329.1, on the reverse strand, counting down.
TGCTCAGTAGGGGATCCGTCTGATGGTCCCCTGCTGAGCTGAGCAGCCAGATGACAGGTCCATTGCCCTCCCTGCTTATGCAGAGTGGACATGGACACAGCCCATTCTGCTCTATAGGCAGCTGGATGTAAAGTGACCAGCTAACTGTTTAAACCTGACTGCCCTCTGATCTGATCAGATGAGGGGGGAACAGAAACCCCCCCCCCTCCTTTTTTTTTGCTGGATCAGACCCAGAGGTAGTAGCTAGGTATGAATGCACACAAGTCTGTTTACATCCGGCGCGCCATAGAGCAGAAAATGGGAGGGTCTGGCTGAAAAATGGACAGCCGTGGACCTGATTGGACCTCTTGTGTGAAACGGGCCTTACAGTGCAAGCAGCAAAAAATTAAGAGAAGGATTAGAAGCCCTCAAGTTATTACTACTAGCTGGGGCTTTATTAGAGCAATTACATCTCACTTGTTGTCCGAGTGACAACAGTATGAACAACTGACAGAGAATCTTCAACAGGGACACAGATAGGGGCGCTCCCACCTCAACATCTACAAGTGGGAAGACACAACCTCTTATTTTTGGCTCACTGGCTGTCTTATCTCAGGCCTTGGTCTTCCAGGTATGCTTAGTTCCAGAAAAAAATGGTAGATTTGGTGGACTAGTCTTTGGTGAAAGAACCTTGACTGTGAAAAATGCATTTGTCTAACAATTTGGCTGTGACCTTCAATGAATAGAAGATTCAATTTGTTTTTGTTTTTTTATCTGTGTTGCTGCTGGAGATGTTCCCTTCACATCTGGTAAAACCATTCTTCACTGGACAGCAAGTGTGGTGAAATCACTGTAATGGCGCCATGGATAGCAATAAAAACCCGAAAGAGGTTCTACTCCTTGCCCTTTCCAAAACGAAAATTTAAGTTCTGGTTCACTTCAATTTGTACATTATATTTTTCTAATAAAATTAGCCTGTTTACATGGAAGGTGATTTACAGAAACTGCAGAGAAGGAATGTATAAATGTTGCTCATGGCAACTAGATTCCAGCTACCATTTTGCTATCAGAGAAATGTAAATCTTACACCTAACTGGTTGCTTTGGGTGACACTTTTTCCTCCAAGTTTGGTCAGTAGCTCCCAGTGTGATGCAATATTATAGAAATCCATGCAGTGGTTAGTAGCAGAAGCCCCATGTTTGTCCCTTTGATAAGGGAAGGTAGGAATGTTAATTATTTACAGCATGACACAGAAGTGTTGTATAGTCAGGCATTATATATATATATAAAAAAAAAGTGAGGTGTCCGTTAATATATATACTTATTTATAAATAAGGAGGAGGTAGGGGAGCTGTCTTAGCACAGTACTGCCCCAGGGGTAGTAGGAGTGAGTCAGAGCCATCATGCAGTGTGACACCCTTGAAGGAATCAGGATTGGGTGTATGGTGACAGGAAGTCAGTCAATAAGGTACAAGATGGACATTCTCCGCTACGATCACCGGCTTCCATTTGACAGAAGATTATAAAAATGGCACAAACACGGACTGGCATCCACGCCCACGCAGGTGTCCAAGGTGCAGCTCTTACAGAGCATCCTCTCCACATGGCCAAATGGCTGGGCGCCCTTTTTTTCAGCCCTGCACATTCCCGATTTCCATGCTAGGAGATCTTGCAGTTGCTTCTTGAGCAGTTCTGAGGGGGACTCTGAGGTGGCCGAATAGATTTGGATCGTTTTAGACTGTTGCCTTTGCTCCCTCCACCGCTTCCTGCAGCCCCACCGCCACCACCAGCCACAGAGTAGGAACGTCCATGCATCATCACAGCATTCATTCCATTGGCCATGGAGAAGGATTTGAGGTGGCTCTTAATAGCCACCGGCAGAGGAAGTTTATCGATGAGATGGACAGGTGTGCATGAGACAATAGATCGGCAGCACAGATCTTGCAGGCTGAATACTGGGGAAGAAAGACACAACATGTTAGAATGTTCCAGAAACATTGGCAGAATGTGAATCACCTTAGATTGGCCATGTCACTGGTCACCTGTGTTAAATGCTCAGAATTTGTAGTGGACCATTTCTGGACTACAAATACTATCCACCTTCGCTAGATCTGCTGAGTTTCAGCAGGTAATGCAGCATCCTGTCTCGGCACTGTTCCTCATCCTGATCCCTTCAGGGAGCTGTAACTATCCTTAGAGATCTGGTGTCTAATCAAGACATAGCTCTCTCCAAAATGACCACTATAGTAGACAGCAGCCTTCTTTTACAGTTTATAATACAAAACAAAATCATTAGCGCTGCCTTGTTGTCTCTAGCTTCAATACTTTTTGAAAGCACTGACCCAGAATAGGCATGCAGCCAGTGAAGACAGATCTGTATACTTGTCTACAACTGTGACTCAGGAAGCACCAAGCCAAAGGATCAGCATTACAAACAGAGAAAGACCTTTGCAAAAGAACATCAGCAGTGGCAGCTCCCTTTTTTGCTCTGTCAGCACCTGGGAGTTGTCACTAGAATTATCACATTCCAAGGGAAAAGAAAACTAGCAACCATAATGGTCTTCCTACTTATCTAATCAAACAGATGCAAAATGAGGAGATATTGAGTGTCATCGCATGTAAAATGTCTTATGTTTAGGAAAACACAACGTTAGGATGGCAGCAACCTTAAAATGTCACGAATGCGGCTCTGCGAGCCGGGTTTTGCATGGGCAGAGCAGCCCATTCATTGGAATGGGCTGCAGTGCCTCCTGAAATGTAGGGAAAAAGTCTGTGCTTCATTTTTGAAATCGCAGCCCACATGGGCACTGCCAGTGCAGGTTGATTTCTATTGTGTGTGGTTGCCATTCAGATAACACATACACACACATCTCCTTTGTTTTTCTGTGCAAGTGGTTGACGCTGCTGGAACTGGTGCAAGCCTGCAGTGGGAACCACCTGCACAGATGTGAACCTAGCTTAAAAGGAACTTTTTTTTATGGAGATAAAGTAAGGGAGATTTACACCCCCGTGTCAGTTTTATTTTGCCATCTGTGTCCCATAGAGGACATTTCCCTTCGCTTCCTGTACCATAGCTAAAACAGGAAGTGAGAGGAAACGATTCCAAAAAAGAAGGAATCCCAGGGTGTCATCATTGGAACCCAAAATGTGGGATTTTCCTTTACTTTCCTTTTTAATGATAATGATAAACAGGACAAATAGAGAGGGTGAATCTCTCTAATGGGAGCACAGACAGCAAAGAAAACACCTAACTGGAGTTCTTATCCATCCACACAGTATCAAAAAAAAAAAAAAAAAAAAAAAAAAAAAAGTGTCTACAACTACAAAACCATGTGCCCTGTGAATTATGTTTGCAAACAGAGGTCGATATCTTTCACTGAAGGCACGCTAATGAAATTACCATTATAAAATAAATAAAAAAAACAAAACACCTTTTCTGGCCCAAATAAGAAAGTTTGTAATATTTATTGGATGGTTATCAGAATTGTAACCATAAGCTGTAATGTTTCAGTTTATACTACTGTGTGTTTGTCCAGCATTAATCCATAAACATAAGATGTGTTCCATGCAAGGAAAATAAAAAACAGCATTTTAGCTTGCACATGATTGGATGATAAAATCAGCAGAGCTTCCCCTCATTTCAGATCTTCCCCTCAGATCTACAGAGACTGCACTTCCAAGTGCACTTGTAGTGCAAAGTGGATTTGCCTTTAGTAAATCAACCCCACTGTCACCTTCCCCTCTTGACACAGGACACACACCTCTGTTTGGCCTCCATATCTTCTCCATTCCATGCCTCATGAGGACTATTCGAGACAGTTCTGTGAAGGACTCTGTCACATTGAAATTGCACAGTGGGCTGACCTCAAAAAAGGTCATACCATTCTTCTCGGCATAGGCCCGAGCCTGTTCAGTGGGCACCTGCCGCTTGAAGGCCAAGTGCAGCCTATTTCCCACCAAGATACGAGGGACTCCTGGAGCATGCTGCACAAATTAAAAAAAAAAGGCAAAAAAGTTTTTTTTAAAGATCATTTAAAAAACTGGAAACTTAAAGGAAGAACTACAAGTAACTGTAAACATCAGAAAGGAAGCCACCCACATCGTCTTTTATTCCCATCTGTATCTGGACAGGAGTTCTAATACTTCCCAACTTTATCCAAAATCTAAACAGTTTTGGCTTTACAGAAAAAAAGGAAGATTTGCATTTACCTTCAGCTTCCTATGATTCTAGATATACTGCACCAAATCCACAGGTAATAAGCAGAAGTCTATGGCTCAGTCCAGGTATCCCGCAGGTGCACTGTGCTGCGCTGCACCTGCGGATCCATTTGAAAGCAGCCCAGTAATCACTGCAGAGCAGAAATGCCCATGTATACACACTGTGATTTTAGCTATAAGCTTATCTTTAATAACAGTCTTCCATTCAGGTATCGCCGACTATTGCTGTCCCAGGCAGAGTGCATTTGGTATCACTCTGTCTGTGAAAGAGCTGACGCTATACAGGAAGCATCAGTTAATTCAGCTCTGCTCCGCAGCCGCTTGCTTCCTCTATCTTTTACATTTACAACATTAATGCCCTGGGAAGGCCGGTCGGCAATCCACAATCTGTGCTTGCCGACCAAAAATCCCAGACCAGGAGGTCACATCAAAGGCCCCCGGGCCACAGGTTGGGCACCTCCGTGTTGCAGGATATACAGGACACATACTGTTTTTACAGCAATCTCCCCCTCTTTATCCTGTGTAGCAATAAAAGATCCTGGCTTTTTAGGCTCAATATGTTAAACATCAAGGGTTTATTAGTATTGCCACCTTACTGATTCAGACTGGAATTGTAGCCCAAGATAACCTACACGGACAATGTGTAGATAATCTCAGGCCACCATGCTCTAGAATGGTGGTCGTTTTAGTGAAACTGCACTGGGAATGGGTGGCATGCCCACTGTAGATGTAAACTTTACTTAGAGTCATGAATGTAAGGTTCCATTCTTATATTTAATTAAAGTTCACTTTAACATCAATGAGAAGGTAATATTCATGCCATTAAAGAAACGCTGTTACCTTGCACATGCAGGGCAAGATAATAAAATCTCTGCAAAAGAACCTCCCAAAATCCCCCTTATACTCGCCTTAACAGCAATCTTTCACCACTCCCTCCTCCACAGTCATTCCCAACACCCAACCTGTCAGGGTATGGAGAAGCACATGACCGCCTCCTGGTGGGTGCTCGAGTCCAGCAGCCAATTGCTAAGCTTGAGCACCGCCACCTAACCAGGGGAGGGATGCCACTGCTCCTTCAGGTCGCCTTTACCAGTTTCAGTGTCCAATACAGCAAAGAAGGGAGCGCTAGTAAGGAAAGCATAGGAAAGTAAAAACTTTGCAGAAGCACTGAATGCGCAAATTGACAGTGTCTTCTTATAACAAGCAGTGAGGAGAGAAATTTTCAGGGGGAAGCGATGGTACTGAGCAGCCATTACAAGCACCACTCAATCTCCTCTTCTAGAATAAGTGTCACTGTTGCCCAATTACTTGCAACTCCAAGGCAGGTTACCTCATCTATCTCTTTGATCCATCGGTCAATCCCATCAAAGGACCACCGGTTGGTGATGTCATAAACGAGGAGGATGCCCTGGAAAATATGAAAGAGTTAAATACATGGCATACTGCAATAAACAAATAGTCTCGGACACAGCAGCTTTTCTGAGTATATTTACAGAATACATGTAAAATATAACTAATCCTCTAACTGCGATCTTGTGGGGCAATATTTTCCTACCCATACCTGGTTGTTGTCACATTAAAAAGGTAGCTACAGGCAGTAAACTTTGCTGGCATGGTGACACAGCAACTGAAAGCTGCATAGTACATTTCAATACAAAGACCATGGGGCTGATTTACCAAAGACAAATATACTATGCACTGCAAGTGCAGTTGCTCCAGAGCTTAGTAAATGAGGTAAAGCTTCACGTTACAAAGAATACTTAATCACATGTAAGGAAAATAAAGAAATCAGCAGAGCTTTCCCTCAGATCTAGAATAACTGCACTTGCAGTGCATAGTATATTTGCCTTTAGTAATGCAACCTTAATGTATACAAATCTGGTAACCGTTCAATAAACGTTTGCCAGTATATGTGAAACATTTACAAATCTAAGGAGTAACAGGGCAGAGAGTCAAAGTGCTGAAGGTAAGCAATGGCAGCCTCTATAGTTTTCTTATGACACAGTTACTTTAAATTGCCCCTGCTAGGACGCATGTATGTTTGTCCTCCAACTCCGTGTTTACTCTGACCTCTTTCTGTTTAGGTTTAATTACACCACAGCAGCATCAGCCTTTAGAAATAAGAGTGTTTGCCTCAAGTTGACTACCAGCTAGATGCAGGGAGGTAAAAAAAAAAAAAACACATTCAAATACAATATTTCATGCTGATCTGGCTTAAAAAGACAAACATTTAGTCCCAGGTATAATGTACTGTATCTCTCACTTCCAATACCAAAGCCTGAACTTGCCAGTAGCTGCCGATAGGAGAAAATCTTCCAATTCAAGTAAAAAATATAGTAGAAAAGGGAAGAGACGTCAATTCTCCAAGAAATACCAAGTAAAACTGGGCAGGTGTGAGGTGGGAGGGGTTATAGCCCCCAGGGGGCTGGGCTTCAGTTTCTATGTGCCCAGATAAGTGACCATTTCTCCTGTAGGTGGTAGTATAAATCTTGCTGATCAATAAAACTGTGCCCCTCAGTGGATAAGAGAGATGCTAGCTGCCTGGCCTTCAAGCTCAACCAGTAGGCTTCCATACTTTCTAAATCACCAACATGGAGCAAACATCCTCAAATGAATTTCTGAAGTTACTTTAAGTGTACTTGCTATGCATGTTCTAGGTTGGTGACAAAACAATTTAGAGTAGTCGGGCAACTAGAAATGTTGATGGTCAGCAATGGCAGCCTACATACATCTTTCAGTACAGGCTTTCTTCAACGTGATACCGAGATTTGTCAAAGCACATCATGCATGTAAAAAGGGGGGGGGGGAAGGTGTTGTGGAGTTAGGTGTATGGGGGGGGGGGTTGCCTTTTATGGATGCTTTAAAATCCACGTCGCATGTGGATCACAGCAGTGCAGTTCATTCTGCACTCCTGTAAACCGTTTTCAGACAGCGGGCAGCTGTTGGTTGACGTCAAAGAGTCGGTCCAGGCTCGGGAAAGATCGAGCAGTGGGGGGGGGGGGGGGTTGGGGGGTGTAGAGCAGAGAGTCCGTGACCGACAGTGACCAGCTCTCTGCTCAGGGAGCTCTGAGAATTGAGCGGTTCTCAGTCTTTGAGCTGGCAGGGGGCTGATTCTGCATCCACCTAGGTAAGTAGGATTCCAAAGAAAAAACAGAAAAAAACAAAAACACATTCCCATACTTCTCCTAAGCAGCAATACAATTATGTATTCAGAAAGTAAAAAAAATACTTAATGTATGAAACCACTCTGGAAAAACACCAGAACTAAATTCCACCAGTATAAAAACATGATTTGTAGCAGAGTACTTGCACCTTTTCCTGGGTCTCTGTGACACTTGTAAAATAGTGAAATGTTTTTTTACTTGATCTTACCTGAGCTCCTCTTGAATAAGACCTAAAGATTGTGCAAAACCTGCCTTGGCCAGAGGTGTCCCTGCAAAATAAAAATAAAAATTAGGTCAGAGGTGAAGAAAAATTACAAACCGTTAGCTGGTAGCAATTTAAAATGGAACTCCAGCCGCAACTGCCGTTTTCGCTTGCATCACACTGGGGAAGAGTAAAACCTCTGTCAGATAGCAAATACAGTTTTATGGTCAGGCTCCTGGTCTAGCCTGTGCACCTTTCTGTTGGCCATCAAATATAAGACAACCCTTATTGGCCAATAGGAAAAGCCAGAGGGTGAGAGGATTTAAGCCAAAAGTGTGAAGAGGAGGCTGCAGTTGCTCTTCACACATCGGGTTATGAGGATCCCAAGCACAGTAAAAATCAGTAAACAAAATAAAAAAACAAAAACAAAAAAAAACAACAAGCAGACTACTGGAGGTTTAGATCAGGAGTCTTTAAGGGTTATATCACAAAAAGACAGCGTGTAAAGAGAGTAAAAATAAATCAATTAAAATGTACGTCTAGACCCAAATATAAAATTTGTGAAAATTTGCGCCATACACACAGGCAGAATGTCGGGAGACATTTGCAGATACATTCTGCCTGTGTGTATGTCAGTCTGGCTGACAGAAGCCGGACCTGCATGCTGGAACACCAGCAGCCGACTGACTCCCGATCAGCGCTTTCAGCCAATGGCAGAGAGCTCTGATCAGAGTGTTCTGGTGTTGCATGGTTAGTACAACGGCTCCCGACCAGAGCAGAGAGTTGCGGGTTGCACGAGAAAAAAAAAACAAAAAAAACCATAGTATGTACCAGGCTTAAAGGAGAAGAGATAAACTTTGCTGATAAATAATCTGGTAGACAGTCTTCTCCATTACAGCTTCCTAGACTAAATAGGCGCATCATATCCTGAAGATTAAAGGTGTGGAAGGAATTTTCCACATCTCTGTGCCTGAAGTGTGAACAAAGTTTCATCTGCTTAAAGTGCAAATTTAAGTGCAGCGCGATCAACATTAAAACATATAAACTGCTGTGAGCAAAAAAGAAAGCCAAATTAAAAAATGAAAATATTAAACCACAACAGGGCTCATCCAGCCCTTTGGATAATGTCCGAAATCTCCAATGAAAAGCCCACCTCTATATAGAATGTTTGGGGGTTCTGAGTAATTTTCTAGCAAAAAAAAAAATGATAATTTTTACATGTAGGAGAGGAATGCCAGAATCGGTATGGAAGTGGTTAAATTGCTTTTTTTGTTTGTTTAATGATTGTCATTTCACTGCCTCCTCAGCACTTTGTGTGGCTATAAACTTTTTCATAACAGCTTCATATTCTCAGCAATCCATATTACGCCTCAATAGGCGTTGCCGCTTGTAACCCAACTATCATACTTCTAATGACAGTTAGAAAAAAAAACAAAAAAACACATCAAGATTTTTTTGGCTGCTTTGAAATTCTATGGTGTGACCCAGAACTAGGCCTCTCCCAGCATCTGACTTACCAGAGCTCAAGCTTGACCCGCCGGCCATCCAGCAGGATAGTAGTGGTTTTGTAGTCAATACCTAAAATAAATAAATACAAATTATTGGGGCAAATAATATACATTCCAGTCAGATCAATATCGGCCACCAACATTTTACATCTAAACAAGCTGTGATTGATGCAGATGGGCACTTTTGATATCTATAGTTTCAATGGGATCAAGTGATGCTTTTTCAGTTAGCCTGCAGTGCCACCAGTAGGTGAAATGTGATACTGCAGCCCAAGTGCTGGCAATACAGCATCGGAGGCAATCACAAAGGTCACGCTAAACATATCAAACAACTATAGCAAGAGTGGGTTTCCTTAATAAGAGGATGAATGAACATAATCACACAAAAAGACATAAGAACCACTTTACTTACATAATGCCACATCCCTCAAATAATTTTTCAGTTCAGCCAGTGTAAGTCCAACTTTATATTAACCACTTAAAGACCAGGCCTCTTTTTCAGACTCTGTGTTTACAAGTTAAAAACAATTTTTTTTGCTAGAAAATTACTTAGAACCCCCAAACATACATTTTTAACACCCTAGAGAATAAAATGACGGTCATTGCAATACTTTGTCACATCGTATTTGCGCAGTAAAGTTAGCCCAATTTTTTTATATTGTAAAAGATAATGTTACGCCCAGTAAATTGACACCCAACATGTCACGCTTCAAAATTTTACCCTTAAAAATCTCCATAGGCGAAGTTTAAAAAAATTCTACAGGTTGCATGTTTTGAGCTACTCACGTATGCATTCGCTTCTGAGCTCGTCAGGATGGGGCGCTTTAAAAAAAAAAATTTTTTTTTTCTTATTTATTTTACTTGATTTTATTTATTTTTTCACTAAAAAAAAAAAAAAAATTGGGTCACTTTTATTCCTATTACAAGGAATGTAAACATCCCTTGTAATAGAAAAAAAGCATGACAGGACCTCTTAAATAAAAGATCTGGGGTCAAAAAGACCTCATATTTGGATTTAAATGCAATTAAAAAAAAAATTTGTCATTTGAAAAATTGACAACAGAAAAATGGCCTTTTAAGACGTATGGGCAGAAGTGACGTTTTGACATCGCTTACGCCTTGCTATAGTATGGAGACGGGTGGGGGCCCATCTTCCCCTCACTTGTCTCCATATCCAGCCACGGACAGGTCCCGATCGCCTCCGCTGCTGCCAACAGCTCTGGTAAGCGGCGGAGGGTGCGGGAGGGGGGTGGCCCCTCTCCCGCCGCTGATAACGGTGTTCTTGCGGCAAATCCGCTGCAGAGACCACCATTATCGTAAACAGGACCGCCGGCTCTAAAAATGGATACCTCGGTTGTGGCAGCAGCTGCTGCTGTTGCCGAGATATCCATCTTTAAACTGTCGACGTATATGTACAGGAGCCGGTCAGCAAGTGGTGAAAGAGGAAGTAAAGTCTTCCTCTGTATTTGCACCTATAGGTAAGCCTACAATAAGGCTTACCTGTACTTACTGTAAATATCTCTTAAACTTGCACCGTTTAGGAGATATTTACTGTATACGTTGGTGCTGACGTCATCAGCACATGCACACTGAAGGAACGGCCTGCTTGTGCCATTCCTTCAGGGCCCGTGCAATGAGTGACGTAATTGCGGCTCCGGCCAATCATAGCGCTGGCGCCGATCCAGGGCATCGTTCTAAGACAAATATATCATCATGAGCTAGTATGCGCTTATTATGCCTTTGTCTAGCAGGTTTTTTTTTTTTTTCTGTTTTTTTTTTTTGGGAGGTTTACAACCTCTTTAAGTAACCACACCCTATTCCAAAGTAGAAATCACACTTGCAATGCAAGAGGCTGCTCCGCACCATATTAACCCATGGGTAGGATCATGGGGGTGGGGGCGTTGAGGATTCTGGATATGGCGATACAAACTGCTATTGTAAAGAGACTGGTGGCAGGGCAAAAGGCATGCAAGTGCTCGCCTTCCTTATAATTTGGAGTTCTCATTCCTTTATAAAACTCTGCCAATTCTTAAGTACCTATGCTTTAACTGTTAATTTGAAGTTACCAATAATGTGTAGCGCCCTCCTTTAGTTGGGTCGTTAGGCTAAATCCAGTTTTTGGCCTCACTGTAGCCAATAGAGCAGCAAACTACTGTTCCTGGTCAGGGCTTCCTAAGCTGGGTATTTGATGTCTCCTTACCTGCTTCAGGAAGAAGCTCCCAGAATATAGAGCAGGGATGATAAGATGTTCAGCTATGAATATTTATCATGCCCCATCCTGAGGTACAGATAAACATTTGGGAGGTCTTTTCAGAGTGTTCTTCCTCTTCAAGGAGGGTTCCAGTTCTTGTCCTGAGGCTGCTGCCCCTGGGACGCAGCCAGTGTGTGTATTGAAGAGCTGCTGTTTGGGCCTCAGCATGTGCTTGGCCGTGGTCCCGAAGGAGATCTGATTGAGGAACATCTGCTGGAGGACATCACCTATGGACACTGGTCGGTAGAGGAATCCTTTTCTTCCTCACTGGAGAGAGAGGCATGGAGCTGTCCTTGGACTTTGTAAAACTTTGATTATGGAATTATGGATCCCAGGTGTGCATGTGCTTGGAGATGTAAGTGCCAGAGGTTACTGAAAGGAGTGGGACTGCTCAAGTAGAACTATAGGTAAAACTTTATCCCCCCCCCCCCCACGCCATTTTGGATAAAGTAAAGAAGGGTCATATCTCCCCTGTCCGTTTATTTTTTGCCATTTGTGTCCCATTGGGGCGATTCCCTTCACTTCCTGTCACATAGCCAAAACAGGAAGTGAAAGGGAAAACCCTGGAAATTTAAGGGGATTGCAGGTCACCAGAACTAGTGTCCCCATTGGAAGATTTCCCCTCTTTTTCTGAGGACACGCCAAAATATGGGATTTTCTTTCACTTTTTTTGATAAATGGTAAAACAGGACAATCAGAGGGGATGAATCTTCCCAACGGGGGCACAGACAGCAATAAAGACAGTCAGGGGTTCTACTCCATCTCCACTCTGTCTACAACAAATTAAAAAAAGGTTTGCCTTTATTTGTATTCAGTTTAAATCAGCTAAAACATTCATGTAAACAAAGGGTGCTAAATATCACAGCTTGAGTAGCCACAGCTTAGTAGAAAAGCCTGTCCACTGCCAGCAGATGCAGAATGGGACCCTTGCGCTCTGTGGAGAAGCAGAGACCTTACTGCAGAGGTCCCACATGCCCTTACTGACTCACACTAATAGCTATGCAATCAGCTGCCTCATATTAATAGCTCTGTGATCAAAGCCCATCCGCCCTACTGACTGGAGAGCTCTGGCCCAGCAGAGGGAGCGACGGATCTCTACAAAGAGACCACAAAGTGCAACAGTCATTCTTTACAGAATTCTTTACAGAATTTTGGCAGGGGATAGGCTTTTCTGCTCAAGCTGTGGTGGATTTTATAAAGAAAACTAAAATGTAAGACTTTGCACACCCTTCTGTTTTGATGTGCTTGGAATGTATTTAGCCAGCTTAAGATGAAAATTCAATTAGGCTGTAAGGGCCCATTCACACTAGAATGCTGTGCGGGAAACTCGCTTTCCATACCGATTTCCCACACTCACACATTCAAATTGCACTGGCCTTGTGATCTGCAGCGGGTGTCAGTGTGAGGTTAATGACACCCCAAAACGCAGGTCAAACTGTGTGCTTGCCACACGGGATTGCACGGTACAAATGATGCAATCCGGTTGCAGTGCATTTCCAAAAGTAGTGAATGCACTACTCTGGGTGCGGTTTCACTCCAATCAAAATGAATAGGCTGAAATCACACTGCACAGAACTGCATGTAAATCACATAGGAACACACGATATGATCCTGTGCGATTCACACATGCAGTTCCTAGTGTAAATGGGAATCAGAGGGGAGATTCAAATACTTACAAATGCCAATTCAGACTGGTAAAATTATAACATTAGTTGCCAACAATCACTGAAAATACATTGTTGTTTCCCTAACCTAACAGGAAGAATGGGTCAGGGTTACCAAGATTCCTGTAATTCATGTTAAATAACAGAAGACTTACTGAGCCTTATCCAAATTGTTATAATCAGCCCTATTCCCTCACATTCTTGTAAGGACAGCAGAGTATAGTCATTCTGCCTCCAGCTTATCGTCAGGATTACCAAGCGGATTTCATTCTATTTACATTATAGACGGGTGAAAACTTGATGAAGGGCTCTTGAAAGACAAAACACTTTCCTGCTATTAATAAATGGCGAGCTTTCCTGTTTGCCGCTGTACACGCACGGCTGGCTTCCTTACATTATGGTTACCATCAATTATTTAAAGAGTACAAACAGTTTCAGAGCGCTGCCGAGCAGTTACACCGAGATCCACAACACAAAAATCGATTGATGAGGAGCTGCCCACACTAGACGTGGTACTTGATCTCCTATCTTTCTATCGATCTATCAGCACATATACAAAGCTAAAACTCAAAGTGGTATTTAAAATAATAAAAAAAATAAAAATTAAAAAATTAAATATATTACAGCTTACCAATCCTCAAATGTGGGGGCTGTATTATTTTTTTTAAAGCTTTTTTCTTCTATATTTCATCTGGTGATCTGGCCAGTAGCACACTGCCTGCCTTAGGGGGTCTGCATTCTGGATATAGTAGTAATGCAGACACTTTAGGGACAGTAGCATTGTCAGTCTGGGGAGAGGGTAGACTAGCAGATTATATGGACTTGACTAACAGATTGGAGCTGAACTCCAGCAGTTATAGCAACAGTTTTTTTTTTTTTCTTTTGGGATAAAGGTTTTATTACAAAAAAATAAAATAAAAGCTGAACATTCTAAGCACCCCTGGCAGTGTTATGTGGTTTGTCTCATCCCTCTAACTGCTACTATATCTAGACAGCTTGATTTGTTAAAGTGAGTTGAAAAACAGACTCACTGGCAGGATCACCGGGTGAAAAAAAAAAAAAAAAAAAAAAACATATAAAAAGAAAAACGTAGCCATCATATCTAAGAATTTGTAAGCTGCAATAGAATACATTTTTGGTCTTGGGTTTAATACGGTTTTAAAATCCTCATTTACAGTATTTCTTCAAGAAACTTTACTGTTTGCGCAGGTCAACTGCTTGTTTTGTGATGGAGACAGGAGAAAGCTGTATACTCACCTGATCCTCCTCAGCTCCACTGCCAAACGGCACTCCCCCATGATCCAGCAGTGGACTGTTACCAATATCCTTACCTCCAGAGCAAGCCTATGGGCACAAAGACGTTAGGAACAATCCACCGCCCAAGACCGGGGGGGTTGGGGTAGTGTGGAAGTTGGTTGGGGCGGTAGGAGTCACAGGCCCTGGTCTTGTGCGGGGAGCATTGGAAGATTGGGTAAGTATATCTGAGTTCTCCAAACCCCTAGACCAGGGGTCTCCAAAATTTTTAAACAAAGAGCAAGGTTATTGTCCTTCAGACCTTAGAGGGGCCAGTGGGGGTAAACCATGCCCCAGTCCCTGGCTTCATTGGGAGGGTTGGTGCCCCAGTCCCTGGCTTCATTGGGAGGGTTGGTGCCCCAGTCCCTGGCTTCATTGGGAGGGTTGGTGCCCCAGTCCCTGGCTTCATTGGGAGGGTTGGTGCCCCAGTCCCTGGCTTCATTGGGAGGTATGCTGCCAAAAGGGCCGAGTTAAAGGCAAGCGAAGGGCCACATCTGGCCTGTGGGCCACAGTTTGGAGACCACTGCCCTAGACAAAAATGGCACAGCCCCACTGCAAGGGGAAACTTTTTTTGCCTGAAGTGGGGTTTTAAAACCCATTTAGTATGTTGAACAATTACCTTTCTTTACCATTATTTCACATTTTCATGGTTACAACAAGATTTTTGATATGGAGCACCAATTTAGACAAAATAGCTCTTGGAATCATCCCAACCAGATTTTTACCACCAGCTGTACACTTTTTTTTTTTGCATAAAAATTACTTATTTCCATAAAACTGAACTGGAATGCAAAAGCAGCTTTAAAACAGCTTAGGCGGTCAGAAGAACCTCTGAAGGAACTCAATATTTTCAGAAGAATCTCAAATTCAAAAGCTAAAAAATGTACCTAGAACCATGCTCCATCTACCCACCTAAAAGCCTCAATACAAAGCTTGCCACATCAATCCTAGATTGTAAGCTCGAACGAGCAGGGCCCTCTGATCCCTCCTGTATTGAATTGTATTGTAATTGTACTGTCTTCCCTGATGTTGTAAAGTTCTGCGCAAACTGTCGACGCTATATAAATCCTGTATTATAATAATAATAATCCTGAAAGTAGTGGATTCTGACATTTTTTTTTTTCAACAGCAGCATATTTTGGATATTGATAAATCCTGCATGTATCTGTTGTAACCACAGACAAGTGCTGTGGTTGTGAATGTGTTCAAATACACCATTTCTTTCTAGTTTTAGTTTAGTAATAAGATGGAATAATGCATCCACCGCTCTCTCAGCTAATTCCCCAAAGCCATTAGGGGCTGATCCAGTATTTCTAATCCAGCAAATGGCTTTCCCTGTGGACCCCCTGTGTGCTGTAATACAATCCGACAATCCTGGGAAAGATGATACTGCAGGCTGATGAAACCTTCTCTGCGGCAGCATCGCAAAGATTAAACCATTAACCAACAGCAATATCTACAGTACATACATGGTTACATAAATAGAAAAAAAAAAAAAAAGACAAGTCCATCTAGTTAAATAAAAAAAATAAAATAAATAAAAAAATCCTTCACCCACAGTCGATCCAGAGGAAGACGAAGAACCCCAGCAAAGCATGCTCCATTTTGCTACAGCAGGGGAAAAATTTTCCTTCCTGATCTCCCAAGAGGCAAATCGGATTTTCCCTGGATCAACTTTACCTATAAATGTCAGTACCCAGTTATATTCTGTACATTAATGAATCTATGCGTGCTAATCTGCAGCTGTAGGAAGAAACCGTCTATTTCTTCTCTGTTAGATTTGTCCCTTTTTGGGGGGCACAAATTATATTCAGTTAGGAGTCTACCAAACTAGGCAGTTTCCCACCAATATTTGTTGTTTGTGGTCTGTACACCACGAGTACACACTTCCCCTCCCATGCTTTTTTTCTCTTTAGTACATCAGAGGTTGTCTCTTATCTTTGCACACTGACAGTTACTAAATCTGGGTATTAACGGCAGCTGTGAACATTCCCAAAGGGGGCTGCAGACATACTGTACAAGTGTCCTGAGGCAAGTCAGGGTGCTAAACAGTCAGCAGTAGCCAAGTGTACAGGATTAATAAATGAAGAGGGGAGGGAAAAGGTGTTTCTAACAATATAAACCACAAGGAAGAGCGACGGTTAGTGGCTTCCTATGGTGGTGCATGGAGAAGGAGGAGGAGCCCAGAGTGCCAGCGGAGGACACGAGGAGAGGAGTTTCGGGTCCGTCTGTGCAATAATATTGCACAGAACAGGCAAGAATAACATGTTTATTATTTTAACTAAAAAAATTAAAGCTTTTCAATCAATTTAACTGGTGGGAAAATGCATGTCACGCCACGCACAAAGGACCGCACCAACACGTGTGAAGCAACCAGTCTCTGAAGGGAAAAAAAAAAAAAAAAAAAGGGGGGGGGGGGGGGGGAGATAAAAAAAATAAAATAGCTGCACTACCTAAAACAAATATGTAGTCTTCCAATCCATGTTTTTAAGTCAACAAAATAAGGAAGCCGCTGCTATTTATAGCGTGCAACCACAAAATAAACATAGAAATGATTAGGATAGCTGTTCTAACCAGTATCTTGTGCAAACCATCATATATTATCAGTGCAATGTTGGATTTGTTAAATGAAGGAATTTTATATTTTTACATTTTTTTTGCTGCCAAATTATAAGCCGGCCGCTCTATATAAATTGCGGGAGAGACGCAAATATCCATGCCTCCTGGTGACAAAACGCGCAGGGGGAGATGCACAGCATTACATAATTTCCGCTTGGTGGAACGCACATTGGCTCCAGCAGGGATTGGAACCTGCGGTATTCCCAAGACTGACGGCTGATAATTTCGAGTGCCAAGTGAGGCACTAGTCTATGCGAGTGTACAATTTTATGGTTTAGGAAAGAAGTTTTAATAAACAGTATTACGCTATGAAATTTCCTTGGTCTCTTCTTTATGTTTAAGGAGCGTACCAGTGGTGTGGATGATGAAACATTACAAGAGGCTCATTAGGAGACATTGAGTGCAGTTTGACCCACCTCAGTGTATGCTCAGGGGGTCGACCACTTGCATTGAGTGTGGTCATGGGAGGGCACGCGAGTGGTGACAGGAGGGATATCACTTTATCTTCAGTACAGTCACTTTTTCATCTAATAATTTTCAGTACTTCAAGTGAAATTCATTTGCACCTTATTTTGGACTCTTACCACTTTTTGAATACATTGCACTATAATTTATAATGGTTTGCACAAGATACTGGTTAGTGCAGCTATCCTAAATTGTTTATATGCATTTTGATTTTTGCTTGTACTTAAAGCCAGTTTCAAATTAACAACAGATCGAAAAAAAGTGACAGAATGCGGCTAACGACATACTTGAGGATGAAAACCTGAGCTGCACACCAGGCAAAATAAGACTTCCAATTCTTTCTGTAAATCTTCCTAGAAGTTGCCTTCCGCAAGGTAGGAATGACTGAATCAGACAACCCGCCCCTTAGGATCTGGCTGCAATAGCCATGCCAATAAAGCCTGCGATTGTAAAGGATGGAAGACTGGACCTTGCGTCAGTAGGTTGAATCGATCAGGATGGGTCTAAGGGTAATCTAGCGACATGTTCACAATGCTGGAGTAGGAAGTTCTCCTGGGCCTGGCCAGGGCAATCAGAAAACACCAGAATACCTTCCACTCCATTCCTGCAAAGCAGATGATGTAGAAGCTTTAGCAGCGGGAAGGCATAGTCAATTGCCACACCTGAAATGTTGACAGCGGGCAGCATGGGATAAGGGAGTTCTGCAAAAGACCGGATGAGATCCACTTATTCCTGAGCTGCCCGACTTCTTTTGCCTCCTTGATGATCAATGTACGCCACAGCCATGGCCTTCTCTTCCTGAACCCTCACAGGGAGGCCCTTCAGTTTTAAAAAACCTAAGACACTAGCAAGAAAACTGAAGCCATGCCCAATAGGGAGTGATAAGCCAGTGCCTTTTTTTGCCCGTGTCCATACACCTGAGAGTGGCAGCATAACCCTATCATAATGCAGATGAAGACACCTTTTGCCCTATGATTTACAGAATTTTAGACGTGTATGATAACGAAAAAGGCAAGTATACCTGCAGCTGGGATTCCAGGTCTTCCGATCAGCAGTGGCTGCTCAACCTGTACAACGGAACAACGGACTGGAAAGAGTTGGGGATGTCTGCAGCTGTAAACATTTCTCCGCACGTCCAGCAGTTACCTGCTGTCAGAGATAGCGATCTGCCTGAGGTTGCAACCTGTCTGCATTCAGGAAAGGACATCTGTCCCTAACCGCAGTCAACTGCTAGATGTGTGGATAAATGCTTACAGCCAGACTGCACCAACTCTTTCCAGCCTGTCATTCAGTTGTACAGGTTGATCAGCTGCCGCTGAACAGAACACCTGTGAGCCCAGTCCCAGGTACACGTATTTTACTTTGCTGCACCATGGCCATTTAGGAATTGTGAATGGAGCCTTACCCACCCAAGAGTGGTTAGCATTTGCCACTACTACAGACACAAGTTTTTTGCCTGATGCAAATATATCAAGCCAACTGTCATTAGGTCTATGGCCAGCTTAAAGTAGAACTTTACCCATAACAACTTGGGGGAAAAAAAAAAAAAAAAAAAAAAAAGTTCTTTAGCAGGGAACAAACAATTTCACATTAATATTTATGCCACCAAAATTAGTGTGTGCTGTAAATTGTGTCCAGCGTTTTGTTTCTTTTTTCTGGGGGCTGCCATTTTGCTGAAGCCCAGAACCCCTGAACAGAAGTATATCATAAAGCGGAACTAAACCCATCGATTTAACAGTTTCATATAACCGTTACATTCCTTGAATGCTGGATTTCTAACTCACATTCGCTTGTGCCCTCAACCAAACTGTCAAACCATCAAATGTCTGGTGTCATAACTGATCACATGTGCAGCACCACGGCAGTTACAGATCAAACAGAAGCAGCTTTCTTGGCTGTAAAAGATAGGAGGGTTGAAAGTGGAGCTCCACCCAAAAGGGGAAGCTCTGCTTGTTTGCCTCCTCCCCCCTCCCTGCCACATTTGGTACCTTTTGGGGGGGGTACCTGATTTTGACAGGTACCCGTTCCACTTCTGGCTGATTTTGCCATGGCAAAGTCAGCAGGAAGCTTGGTCCCGCTCCTCCTTCCCCCGCCGTCTGGCCGTTCACAAAGTGTAGTGTACTTTCTGCATGCAGTGGAGATGATGGTGGCGGCGGCAGCACCCGACTTAAAAATAAGCTGGAGTGAAGACACCGCTGGATTCGTGGACAGGTAAGTGTCCTAATATTAAAAGTCAGCAGCTACAGTATTTGTAGCTGCTGACTTAATTTTTTCTGAAGGAGCCTGGAGATCCACTTGAATTCCACTTTAAGGCTGTCAGCAGATTGGCCTCTACAAACTCAGCAGTGCCTAAAATTGAGAGCAAGTGAGCATGTACAAAGCAGGGACAGCATAGTTTCACATAGCTATACCTGCAAAAGGGGCCAGCCTAAAGTGATCTAGCAGGACTTTATTTCCTGACTAAAGTTCCACTTTCAGGTGAAACTAAACCCTTCTATCCTTATCAGCCAAGAAAGCTGCCGTCTTAGCCTGCGATTGATCTGCAGTTGCTTTGGTGCTACACATGCAATCAGGTATAACACAAACCATTTGATTGCTTGACAGTGGAGAGCACAAGCAACTGACAGTTATAATTTATGGCATGCCTTGAACTACATTGGAAAACCATTAAATCGAAGTGGGAGGGATGGGAAGAAGCCCAACTTTTACAGGAAAATATGAGATTTGCATATAAATGCAGCAGCTTACATCTCTGTGCATAGTCATTGTTTTCACATACAACTGCTTGTTCACATCTTAATATGCCAAGATCAAGTTGTCCAAAGTTTGCAATGCTTTTAAAACGAAAAGGACAATAACCTGGCTCTTACAATGGAGTTATATAGAAAAGGATAATAAAAGACGGTTTAAAAGCCAACACATCTTACATATTAATTATACTAATATTTGTTTTAGAACAGAAGGATAGGTGCATGGGGCAAGTACAAGTTAATTATGGAGTTGCATCCGATTAGCTGTCATCAACACTTTTGCTTTCCATTTGAGGTTTTTTTTTTGTAATAAATCTTTTTGTGCACAGCACAGCAACCTACTGCAATCAATGAGGATTAATCTAGGGACAGTGCAGATCACCGCTTTATCTTAGCAGTGTGCTATTAATTACATTTCACAGTATCGAACAAACGATTTGCTTTTGCAGTAAACAGAAGTGGATATAAAATTATAGCCTTCTCCCTGTGGCCAGCACACAACACTGGGTGTGATCGCAGCCAGCCAATGACAGCCGTACAATCTCAAGACTGCATTATAAAAACTCTGGTCTGACTCATATCCCATAGGGAGTCCCAAGCAATTTTACAGAAACAAAAAAGGGAGGAGAGGAATGTCAGTTTTTTGGGAAGAGCGCAGTACATACACAGTTCGTAATTAAAATGACTACAACCAATTTGCTCCAACAGGGGACACAAATCCTTCCTGATCCCCTAAAGCAGGCATGTCAAACTCCGATAAAACATGGTGCCAAATGGAGAGGACTAAATCTTCAAGGGGGTTGCATTAGATCTACTGTGGCCAGACCTACTTCTCTCCCACAAAAAGAGAGTACAAGGTAACAAAGGTGCCATAAAACATTTCCAGACGTTTTTATTGTAAAATTATGTAAAAAAGGGGAACATACAAGAGATCAGCTAGGAGTGCCTTTTTGTAAAACCACCGAGGGTCACAAAGAAGAAACTGGGGGCCACATACACCAATTAAAATGTTTAACATGCCTGCCCTAAGGCAACTGCATATAGTCTAGATCAGGGCTCCACAAATCCCAGGCGCCAGTTCACCATGGCAGCAAGATATTGTGTCCTGGCGACTGGTCTACAAGAACATATTTGGGGGGGCACACCCTAAAATGCGTTTAAATTCAAAATGGTGCTGCTATAAGACCTACAAACCGTACAAAATATTTTACAGCGCACACATACAAGAATGACATTTCCTGCAAGGCTAGTTAAAAACACCTGAACATATTCAAAAAATACGGGGGTTTGGTCACACTATATGGTCATATAGAGCTAAGCCCACTTACTGCGACAAACTACCCCAAAAAAACCTGGTCAGGGTCTATTGTATTGTAATAGACCTTGACCAGGTTTTTTGGGCTGGAGCACCCCTCCCCCTCCTCATTACCTCTTATTTAGTGGCCACCAGTGCATAGGATGTATCCCCTTCAGTTCTCCCACATAGAGGAGTTCAGCTCCCAGGGTTGAGACAAAGGATCTTCCATTCTATTACTAGAGTAGGACCCACTAATTCGGGGTACTTTGTCGCAGTAAGTGGGCTTAGCACTATATGACCATATAGTGTGACCAAACACCTGTATTTTTTGAATATGTTCAGGTGTTTTTAACTAGTCTTGCAGGAAATGTCATTCTTGTATGCGTGTGCTGTAAAATATTTTGTACTGGCGACTGGTCTGCCGCCTGAATGCTCCGCACAACCCATGCCCCTTATGTTTCCTGGGCTCTGCTTGCCCATCTGTGGGCCCCGGGACCAGCATAGCGGGTGCCACCAGGTAGAGGGGAGGGAGGACAGCGGACACACATCCGCTCTCCTCCCCTTCTTGTTGCCAACTCAGAAGTGAACTGTCCCCGGTGCCCGGTCCCCGGTGACAGTTTACACGACCATCATAGCAGGGAAATAATGTAAGGCAGTGCAATGCATTACCCTGCATGTCTCATTAAAGATAACCTGTCACAAAAAAAAAAAAAAAAAAAAAAAATCACCACATAAGGTAAAAAAAAAAAAAAAAAAAAAAAAAAAAAAAAAAAAAAGTATGGAAGACACTAGTAAGCATAATAGTTAGGAATCCGATGACCCCCTCCCTCTCTAATCAGGTGTCCCTAAAGGTAAACTCCCCCTCTAAGACAGATACAGCCAAGAAACTAGTATCTCTAAAAAATAAACAGCAAAAGCAGTACAGTACAGGTTTCCTATGAATTACCGTATCTGCCCAATGTGACACAAAACAACTGTCCAGTTACATGGGCAGTGCCCTAAAGAACACCAATACATATCCTGTAAGCTCTGCAATGCCAAGTAGTCCAGGATTGGCAGTGATGAAGCGGGAGTTGTTCGTCTGCTTTTAGTACACTTTAATTTCAGTTTTTGAATTAGGAAGTTGCTGCACTGTGACTCAAACCCTGAGAAGGCAATTAATCCTTTTTCGATAGCAGCAACTATAGCTAGGAGTTCAGCAGGAAGTCTTTGCAAGGAAAGCCTGTGAAGGTGGTGCCATAGATGCAAAGCTGGCAATTCCCATAGGCAAAGCAACAAGGACAGCAATAGAAAGAACTCTCTGGGGTCTGCAGGCAGTATAACTTTAGATCTAAATTTCCCTAACAGCCATCCACCGCAGACATGTCATTAAAAGGAATTCTCCTTTGGGTTGTCCAATGGGTAGTTTGTGGACCAAGCCTATGATTTCCACCCAAAATTCTGTCACATAAGTGTGTGGCATGTTAGATCTTATCATTGCATTTTCTAAACCAGTGAAAAATACTTTACTTTAAAAACTAAACGTAGGACACAGGGCTATGCAGGCTGGAGCTTGAAAACCAAGAGACCATGGGGGTTGATTTAGTAAAACTGGAGAGTGCAAAATCTGGGGCAGCTGTGCATAGAAACAAATCAGCTTCCAGGTTTTTTGTCAAAGCTTAATTGAACAAGCTGAAGTTAGAAGCAGATTGGCTACCGTGCATAGATGTACCAGATTCTGAGTGCTCCCTGTTTTGGGAAATCAACCCTTTTTAAAAGGCATTGCTCTGACCTTGACAGGAATGATCTTCTAGCAGGTAGAATTACCATGAGATTCTTCTTGACCAGCTGGAGTGCTGCCATCTGACACAGAGGCCACTGCACTGCACCCTTGAGGTTCACAACACTAATCAGTGTCGGCATTTGCTACATTTTAAAGTAGAACTATAGGCAAAACTTGAATCATCATTCCTTTTTTTTCACCATCTGTGTCCCATTGTGGAGATATCCCTTCACTTCCTGTCCCATAGCCAAACAGGAAGTGAAAGGAAATCCCTGCAAAGTTAAGAAAATTCCTTGGGGACCCCCAGGTCACCCATTGGAAGATTTCCCTACTATTATTTTTCTGGGGACAACCAAAAATTTTAGGTTTTCTTTTACTTTCACTGATAATGGTAAACAGGACAAATAGAGAGGGTGAATCTCCTTAAGGGGGCCACAGACAACAATTAACCACTTTCCTAATGCGCTATAGCCGAAAGCGTGGGCTTCCAGTGCCTGGGAAGGCGTCCATAGACCTCCCGTTATCGCGCTCTTTGATCGTCAAACTCGACTGATCACAAATTGGGGTAAAGGGCCAATCACATCGGCCCTTTACCACGTGATCAGCTGTCAGCCAATAAAAGCTGATCACAGAAGATAAAAGAAGCCAGTTATTGGCTTTTTTTTCTCCTCACGCTATCCAGTAAACGGCTTCTGTTACAGGGACATCGGCCCCAACATTTACCATCAGTGCTTCTAATCAGTGCCCCCTTATCAGTGAAGGAGAAAAAAGACCTGTTTGCAAAATTTTATAACAAATTGAATTTTTTTTTTCAAAATTTTTGGTCTTTTTTTTGTTACTTTAGCAAAAAAAAAAAAAAAAAAAAAACAAAACCCAGTGGCGATTAAATACTACCAAAAGAAAGCTCTATTTGTGTGAAAAAAATGTTTGGGTACAGCGTTACATGACCGTGCAATTGTCATTCAAAGTGTGACAGCACCGAAAGCTAAGAATTGGCCTGGGCAGGAAGAGGGTAAAAGAGCCCAGTAAGCAAGTGGTTAAAAAAAATGACAAGCGTTCTCATCCCTCTGCACTCCATCCAAAACTAAAAGAAATAAAAAATAAAAATAAAAACAGTTTTGCATTCAGTTATACTTTGGGCAATCATGTGAACAAAGAAAAGGAAAAGTAACGTAGATACAAGACCTAGCTTTCTGACATTCTGCATGTGTATGGAAAGTAAAGGCCTTGCTTGCCCATTTTTTACATGCTCAATTATCAATCAGTTAGGATCTTCTCATGTATGCAGTCATTGTGCAACCTTTTACTTTGTCCACCGCATGGCACAGAAGCTTGGCAGGCTGCGCTGAACAAAAGGATCACCCAAGTTTAGCTGCATGCATGTACAGCCAAAAATGTCTAAATTCAAGCACGAGTCGCCTCAGATGGCCCAATACATCCTATATTCAGATGGACCGCCTTTTTTTGGCAGGCTGACAAAGAAATGGGACATTCACTGAACAGTGCCCATGGGGGATTACCAGGTGCTTGGCACTGACAAGACAAAAACATAGCTTTCAGTACAACAGCTGCTCACCGTTACTATAGGAGTATGGAGATTCTGATGCGCCATCCTGCAGACTCTCCAGGATTTCCCCCTTGCCGACATCACTGTCCCCCACCAACAAGAATTTCAGGAGGTAATCGTAGCTCTTCACAGGGCTGCCCTGAGTGCCCATACTCCTTGTCAGGAGGTAAACGGCATGTCAGGCCCCCTGCAGGTGCTTCTTTAACCAGATGCTGCTAGTTAGTGATGCCCAGGGTGGTAGCGAGACCGCACATGGGATGCTTCTCTTCTACTGCCTCATTTAAATATTCCTGGGAGACAGGGTGGAGACACAATCCTGCAAGATAAAACAAAACCACAACTTTCACTGAAAAGGAACAAGCTGTCAATTTACAATTCTTAAACAGTACAGCAAGCCATACACACCCATATCTCAATATCCCGTATATTCCCAGCCAGAAGAATCAAATGCATCCCATCCATACTAGTCTGCATCGTAATATAAGCATCCATTCATTTAAACTCAGCCATTTACAAAGTGATCTTCCCTTGCAGCTTGACCAGTGAAAATATTTAGTTATGAGCAAGAGAAAGGGAGTGTCAAAGTTACTATCCAGCTTAAGCAAGTGAGAGGGAGAATTAAAAGTACATCCGCCTTTCCCAACCACAAAGGAGCATCGAAACTGATGCAAGAGTTCCGAGACCAATAATGAGTCGTTTTGTTTGTTGTGGCTCTATAAGTCCCCATTTACTATCCTTTCTACAAGCATGTGCTTAACCACTTCAGCTCCTGAAGGTTTACCCCCCCCCCCCCTTCATGACCAGGATATTTTTTGCGATACGGCACTGCGTTACTTTAACTGACAATTGCACGGTTGTGCGACGTATCCAAATAAATTTGATGTCCTGTTTTTTCCAACAAATAGAGCTTTCTTTTGGTGGTACTTGGTCACCTCTGCGAAATTTAATTTTTGCGCTAGAAACAAAAAAAATACCAACAATTTTGAGCAGAAAAAAAATTATAATATTATTCATAATATTTTTACTTTCTGCTATAAAACATATCAAATTAATTTTTTTTTTAAAAAAATCCAACTTCATCAATTTACACCAATATGTATTTTGCTACATATTTTTGGTTAAAAAAAAAAAAAAAAAAAATCACAATAAGCGTATATTGATTGGTTTGCGCAAAAATTATAGCGTCTACAAACTACAGGACAGATTTATTGAATTTTTATTTTTTTTTACTAGTACTGGCGGCGATCAGCGATTTTTAGCGGGACTGTGACATTGAGGTGGACAAATCTGACACTTTTTGGGAACCAGTGACACCAATACAGTGATCAGTGCTAAAAAATAAGCACTGTCACTGTACTAATGACACTGGCAGGAAAGGGGTTAACATCAGGGACGATCAAAGGGTTAAACGTGTTCCTTGGGAGTGCTTTGTAACTGTGTGGGGATGCTTTGACTGGGGGAAGACAGAGATCCATGTTCCTGCTTAGCAGGAACACAGGATCTCCATCTTCTCCTCTTACAGAACGGTGGTCTGCCTCTCCTGAGAATGATCGGTCGGTCCCAGTTGCATCACAGTGGGAGCGGGTCACCGGCGGTGTGCGCGCTCCAGACCCAGTGCACGAAATCACGTACAGGTACGCTATTTCACACAGGAGGGCTGCCCTACCGCAGTATATCTGCATGGAATGATCCATAAAAGGTTGGAGCATTACTAAACCCAAAAGTAAACATATTGCAGCTTATCAATTCTTAGATGTAATGACTGTATTAGTTTCCTTTTTTCAGGCTTTCTTCTATTTTCATCTGGTGATCCAACCAGCAATTCTGTATCAGTTTTCAGGGATGAGACAACCCACTTAACACTGGCAGGGTTGATCAAAAAAGGATCCCCTTTTATTTATTCATGCAAAACCTTTAACCCAAAAGGGAAAAAAAAAAAAAAAAAAAAAAAAAAAACCACAACAACAACAAAAAAAAACAAAAAAAACTGTTTGCTGTAACCAATTATAAAGTGTGAGCTGGAGCCTGGCTTCAATTTACTTAGTATATATATGCATTCTATCTGCATCTACAGCTTCAGGGAGACCCAAGAAACACCAATTCAAGTTGGCAAGATTTATAGGAGTCCCTGGTTAAAGCGTTTGTTACCCCAACACCTCATATTCCTGACATGTGCCTACTGTACCATGTACTTGTAGGAGAAAGTATCCTGATCTCTTTGTATTGCCACCTTAATGTGAAATCCCTGGTGTTCCTGCCAGTCCCTCTGCTTTCCTAATAAAAACTGACCACACTAAGCCGGAGAGCACAAGAAGAACTCAGTGTGCTCTCCTCCAATGATTGATTCAAATTTAAGTATTTATAATGTTTTTTTTAAGATCTATACAAAAATGTTTTGCCTTTCATTTCTATTTTAAAAGGAATGGGTTGTTTAGTCACTTTAAAAAGAATTGTAAAAGGCAGAAGTTTTTTTTATCTTAATGCATTCTATTTGTAGCAGCCTCCCCAGCACCCCCCTAATTACTTACCTGAGCCCCATCTCTCTCCAGCAATGTCCAAGAGTGTCTTAGCCATCCGGGACTCTACTCTTGATTGGCTGAGACACAGCAGCGGCGCCATTGGCTCCTGCAGCTGTCAAAGTCAGTTGGCCAATCAGAGGAGAGTGGAGGCAGGGCCAGGGCTCCGTGTCTGAATGGACACACGTTGGCTGCTGGGGCACTCAACAGGAGGGAGGGGCCAGGCACAGCAAAGAGGGACCCGAGAAGAGGATCCGGGCTGCTCTGTGCAAAACCAACTGCACAGAGCAGGTAAGTATAACATTTGTTTTTTTTTTTTTTTTTTATTAGCAAACAAGACTTTACAATCACTTTAAACACTACCCTGCCCCCAGACTGACAATGCTACGGTCTGCTGTGTTTCTTCATCCAGAGTAGGGGCACTTTAATACAGGAGGTGTGTTACTGGTCAGATCATCAGGTGGAAACAGAGGGGGCAAAATAACCAAAGAAAAGACTGATAATGCCTAATATATATATTACATATATACACACACACACACACACACACACATATATATATACATACAAATATAATACAGTTCAAATACAAACTTAAGTATAAATAATTTGGAAAAAGTTTCAGAATTCTATGATGTAATGATACTGACAATGGCAAAATCATGAAATATGGAAATGGAGAAGGGTGAAATCTCCATTTGAGAAACAAGATCTGTGTATTTTTTCCAGCCTATGAGTGCTCATACCACAACTGGGATAAAATGATCACACAGATAAGAACAGGAATCAAAAGGCATAACATAGCAAACGGGTCTGGACAAATCCCGGGAGCTAAAAAGCCAATGCCAAAAAAAAAAAAAAAAAAAAAAAAAAAAAAAAAAAAAAAAAAAAGGAAAACCCACAAAATCCAAGCCTCACTTTGAACAGTTTTTATTCCCATCATTCAAAGCCAGTATGTGCAACTCCAGCAAAAAGCCTGCCGTCAATCAAATTGCATAAACTGGCTTCTAAATTCTACATCATCCTTCCCACTGCTGGTGTTAAAAAAAACACTTTTCATCCTCTGAAACCATCACATGTTAGAAAATATAAGATGTCATCTCTGCTGCATAAACATGTACGGCTTGATGGGAATCTGGCACCATTTGATTCATGGTACGTCAGTTCAGCTATTCTGAATGGCTGACAATTCTTGATGGGACAAAATCAAAAGATCTAGCTGCATATAAAACACCAGATGCCTAATATTTATTGCACTGGATTGTATACAACTATCCACATACATACTGACCCCATGTACTGTGGGATATTACACAATTATTCACATACATACAACCTGTGTTACAGGATCCCCAATTTGTAGGATGCTTCTTCTCTAGTCCATCCACGCTGTCCTCCTCCTCTGGTCATATAGTACAGGACAGCATAAAAGCCTATTCTTCCCACCCAGTATTAGCATACTGATGAAGGGAGAGGTATAGCCGGCATCATCCAATCACAACACAGCTTGTGTTTCCAGCCCCTCCCTGGACAGGGGGCGGATTATAGAGCTATTTGCATGAAGAGCAAAACACAGGCAGATGGCTCAGCATCTTAACCATTGCAGGGCTGAAAAACAACAGCACTGGGATTTAGACTGATGCCTTAGGCAAGCCTTCCTGGTAATGAGAGGGTTAATGCATTATGCTTTTACCATATAGCAACCTGGAGGCCATTCAAAGCCCACAAGATGAGAGTCATTGGATAGGGACACATCTTGATTGTGGCCTGGACTGTAGTGTATGCAGAGATGGGGGGTCTCCGCTGACATCACTCCATCCAGCTGCCACACAGGACAAAGCAAGAATAGAAACAAAAAAAAAAAGGAAATTCTCCTGACAAAGAGCTGGGTGCTGCATGTCAGATCTAAGGAAGTCAAAAGACATTACACAGCAATGGACTGACGCATTGGATTTGTTTATATAGCACTGACCTATTCAACAGAGTACTTAAAGCCAGACACATCAACCTCTAACCAAGACCAATAAGCAATCTTCTCCTTCCCCGGCCTCCTTCACACAAATAGTTTTGGCCAACAGCAAAGAATCAGATTCAAATGTCTTCTCTGGGCTAATACAGGCTGTTATTTACAGAGACCCTTTGTCAAGTAAGGACCATTGTTTGTTTATGGATTGTGCCAATCAATACACATATATAAACAAGATCAATGTTCCACAACATTCTGACTAAGACCTCGTGCACACTGGATGTTTTTACAGCTGCTGTTTTGGGCTTCAGATGTTTTTTTACAGTCAAACTCTCCAGCATGTTATCCTATGTGTCCATGCACACATAGACTGTTATCAATTGTAAAAAAAAAAAAAACGAAAGAAAAACGAGTTGGTTCTGAGAAGAGTTTTTCAGCTGTAAAAACGCTCTAAGGTAAAAAAAACAAACAACAAAAAACAAAAAAAACAAAACAAAAAACAAAAAACAAAAAAAAAAAAAAACACGGCTCACCAGCATTTAACGTTTTTGATCCCATTGAAAAATAAAAAATAACAAACAACCTTGCAAAAAAATTTGAAAAAACGTTGAAAAACTCACTGCAAAGCTACTGGCATTTTTAGAAAGTCCAGTGTGCATGAGGCCTAAGACCCCTTTCACACTGAGGCATTTTTGTGGCATTTTAGCTCCAAAAATAGCGCTATTAAAACGCTCATAGAACGCTCCCCATGCATCTCAATATACCCTTTCACACTGAGGCGTTGCACTGGCGGGGCGTTGAGGAAAGTCCTGCAAGCAGCATCTTTGGAGCATTGAAAAAAAAGCGCTTCAAAAACGCCCCTCTCCACTGAAATGAATTGAAAGCAATGTAAAAATGCCTGAATAGCGCCTATAATCAGCCCCGAGTTGTAGAAAAGTCACACACGATCTCACAAAAAGGTAAACATGCAAGCAGAAAAGAGAGCATTCTACGTGTAGGGAGGTGGGGTTGTTCTTTGACGCCAATGCTTCAATAACGCAGTTAAAATGCCCGCCAGCACTGCGGTAATTTTACCGATAGCACCCCAAAAACGCTGTAAAAATGCTAAGAGCTCTTTCACACTGAGGCGCTTCAAAAACGCCCTAAAATGAAACGCCCTAAAATGCCTTAGC
The DNA here is from genome assembly GCF_042186555.1 of Aquarana catesbeiana. Taxonomy (NCBI): domain Eukaryota; kingdom Metazoa; phylum Chordata; class Amphibia; order Anura; family Ranidae; genus Aquarana; species Aquarana catesbeiana. Next base: position 105,569,597 of record NC_133329.1, on the reverse strand, counting down.
GCTATTACCGCGTTTTTGGGGCGCTAGCGGTAAAGTTACCGCAACGCTGCGGGCGTTTTAACTGCGTTTTTCAAGCGTTATTGAAGCATGGGCGTCAAAGAACAACCCCACCTCCCTACATGTAGATGCTCTCTTTTCTGCTTGCATTTTTACCTTTTTGTGAGATCATGTGACTTTTCTACAGCTCAGGGCGGATTATAGGCGCTATTCAGGGAACTTTACAGCGCTTTCAAATCATTTCAATGGACACGCTTTTTTCAACGCCCAAAAGCTGCTCCAAAGAAGCTGCTTGCGGGACTTTTCTCAAAGCCCCGCCAGCGCAACGCCTCAGTGTGAAAGCACTTGGGATTGCAGATGAGGCTTCTTTCAGGCGCTTTTTTTAGCGCTAAAGCGCCTGAAAAACGCCCCAGTGTGAAAGGGGTCCAAGGCCCCTTTCACACTGGGGCGGTAGCGGTAAAACAGCGCTATTTTTAGCGCTGTTTTACCGCGGTATTCGGACGCTAGCGGTGCGGTTTTAACCCGCGCTGTCCCATTGATTTCAATGGGCAGGTGCGGTGAATACACCGCTCCAAAGATGCGGCTGACAGGAGATTTTTTCTTCTCCTGTCAGCGCACCACTTCAGTGTGAAAGCCCTTGGGCTTTCACACTGAACAAACAGTAGAGGCTGTTTTGGGGAGGTTTGCAGGCGGTATTTTTAGAGCAATAATGCCTGCAAACCGCCCCAGTGTGAAAGGGGCCTAAGGCATTTTAGGGCATTTTTGGAACTCCTCAGTGTGAAAGGGCTCTAATACTAGGGCAGCATAAAGCTGGACACAGACAGAACGAGGCTGGACACACAGACGCAAAATCAAAAAATACTTTCCATACATACAGCTCAGATGGGAATATGCCGAGTGGACCTGTATAATCTCTCTGCCTGGCCGTGTATTATAGAACATTAGGAAACAAGCAAGAATGGGACCATTTCCTCCCTCCCATAAATCACTGACTGGGGAGGGAGTGGGGGGTGTTCTGCTCTAGCTAGTAATACACTCAATATCTACGGAGGAGATTTACTAAGGCTTCATGTACACGGGACATTTTTACAACCTCTCCTGAACGATTTAACTTGACAGCTAGTAACCCACGTTTAAAACGGCCGTTTTGCCGCATTTCCATGCCGCGTCTAGCGGCGTTTGCGTAAAAAAATAAAAAAACGCCTATAAACGAAAAATGCGGCTAAACACGAGTTACCGCCCTTCAACCGTGATATTGTACTGCCCCCAACCACAAGTGTGATGAAGGCCTTAAAGCAGAACTAAAGTCACTATACTTACATTCTCTCCAATAGTCCAAAGTACATGAGGGGTCCCTTAACAGTGCCAGCATCTTCTACTTGGCTGCCAGTCTTCGGCCATCTTCATTGGCCGCTGAAGGATGACGCATACGCAGGAGTTGGTCTACCGACACAGAAAGCCCATAACAACGTTGAAAATTCGCTGCTCACACACAGCCCAGTTTACACACCACAGAAGACAGCAAACAGCCAGGCAGGTTTATTTTTTTTAATTGCAGAAGAGACATTACAAAAACAGCTTGTCTGCTTGTAAGTTTTTTTTTTTTTTTTTTTATGCTGCCTTCAGTTCTGCTTTGTAAATGATAAATAGAAGCTGATGGTTGCTGTGCACAGCTGCTCCAGATTCCATCTGCTTTGATAAATTCCCTTCAATAAAATATATATATACTCGTCCCCCTGTAGCTCTTGTAAAGATGACAATTTACATTCAAACGTAAGTAAATAGTACAGGGATTCCAACAAATCGCGTAGTGAAAGTACAAGCGTTAGATGATAGTATAGAACACTACAGATAGAGTGAATCAAATAACACATCAGCACCAGTAGCTTTCTTCGCTACAAGCTCCACAATTCCCTGGAGGCCATTGACAGGCAGCAATCACATAGATCAATAAAAATCATACGTATTGCAGTACTTTGCAACACAAAAAAAAAACAAAACAGATGGAGTATGATTCCCCAGGGGAAAAGGCCAGAAAGGTTAAGAAAAAGAAGTTTTGGGCTGAGACATACACCACTAGAGCATTTAAATGCCGGTCAGGTGACACTCGTTATATATTGGGCCCCCCGGGATCCCATATTATCTAAAACTGACCTTATAGACACTAACAATTTTTTGATATATCTTATATATTTTTACGCTTTGCCTGTTTAAGGGACACCAAAGGTTACTAAAAATATTAAAATTTAATTTGTAAAAGGATCTATCCACCCAAAACCAACACTTCAGTTAATTGGTAGATATTCTATTGGTGGAAACTCCACCTCTGCTGGAAATATTATGAAAATGTCGCACTGTTCCTCGTGGATTTCTTTTTTTCCAAGGACTTTTTTTTTTTTTTTTTTTATTATTATTATGGAAAATGTAACGGTTGGAACAAGCCGAGGTCTTATGTCGACTGGCTTTTGTACACATATTCACATCAGAACAGATTCTGTAAAAGCAGCTTGAAACAGAGTGGAAGGAAATCAACTGCAAGTCAAATGCACCTGCAATGAATTCAATGCCAAACAGGTATATCAAAAGCAAGCTGCATTAGTCCACTGACACGCTCAGAGCTCATTGACACAGGCCCAAAGGGGGTGGAAAAATCGAATACTCCCAGGTGGACAGGAATAGAGTTGGGAATTATAGCAGAAATCTCTCCTGTTGGGTCCAAGAAAAAAAAAAAAGCCAGGGCTGACATCCCTCAGGCTCCACCTAAAACCAACATACCGTATTACTTTTTGGTAGACTGATCTGTTTAGGAATGTCATGGAAGAATTTGGGCTGTGACTGCTTACCCTCTACCTGAACATGCTAGTTACCTGGCTGTCATGCTAACCCCCTGGCTACAGCACTTTGAGTCGACCCAGAAACAAGTATACAGATCAGAAAACTTGCAACAAAATGAAAGGTTCTCATCTACATAACTGTTCCAGGTGACTGCAAAACAGTTTGCTTTTTTTCATTAGGAGAATTAAACTATATGTCAGACTCTAGATTTCCTTTATGAGAGTTTCCATTAAAGGCAAGTCCAGCGTCTGGCTGCATGGCCTGGTTCTGTGCTTATAACCAGGGCTGTGTTTATATCATGGTCACCAGTAGAGGGTGCTGCAAACGGCCATTGGCCAAAATAGGCATCCCAGCCTCCCAGGATATACTCCCAGAACCAGGGGGGCTACAAACAGGATTTCTCTTCAGTAAAGACAACCCATTATACTGAATTTATTTATTTTTTTTTTTTTTTAGAGGCTGCAGGAAGAAGAATAATAAAAAAAAAAAAAAAAAGGATTTATAAACTGCGGTTATACTGAAAATGGCATTTTATATTCCCTTATTCTCCATCGGTATTTCTGGTGTCTTCACTATAACCAGAAAGGTCACCTTACCTCATTGTTCCTCAAGTCTTTAAAAACATACAAGCCATGGTCTCAGTAAGACAGAGCCAGAGAGACAGCTGCATGGAAAGTGGGATAAGGGGCTCAATATCTTAGGCTGCATCTGTGCTACATACTAGCAGATCTGATGCACACCAAATCACAAAGGAGTAAGAAAAAGTAAAAAAAAAAAAAAAATGATTTACATGCCTCTACCACCACCAGCTCTACATAAGTATTACAGGTCTTGTTGAAAGTGGTTCTAAAGGCTGAGCCCCCTCTCGATCCAGCGATGTGCACGAGAGCCTCTGCTGTCCCGGGACTCTCTCCATATTGGCTTAGACAGCAGTAGGAGCCATTGGCTTCCACTGCTCTCAATCATAGCCAGTAGGCCAATGAGGAGAGTGTCTTATGGACGCACAGAGCAGAACTCAGGAGCGAGCACGCACCAGTGCCCCCATAGCAAGCAGCTTTGTTGGTGGCACTGGTCAAGGGGGAGGAGCCAGGAGAGTTGGCAGGGGACCCGAGAAGAAGTCCCAGCCCGGCCGCGCTAGGACACAGTGCGACCCCGATCTCTAAAGCCCCCATCACTGCCAGCAATGAATGCCCACCACTGCCAGCAATGAGTGCCTCCAATCAGTGGCCATTAGTGATGCCAGTCAGTGCTGGCTATCACTGCTGCCCATCACTGCCACCCATCAAAATCTCACATGGTTACAGTGTAGCATGACCACGCAATAGTCATTCAAACTGATAGCGCTGAAAGCTGAAAAATGGCATGGGCAGGAAGGGGGTGAAAGTGCCCTGTATTGAAGGTGGTTAAAAGAGGTAAGGTTTTTTTTTTGCCTCTTTATACTTACCTAGGTGGATGCAGCATCAGACCGATGCTGCATTTGTCCCCCGCCACCTTGGCACTGAGAACCGAGCGATCAAAAACCACCGATGGCTTGGTTCTCACAGATCCCTGAGCGGAGAGCTGCTGACCGTCAATAAGCAGGTCTCCTCTCTGCTCCTCCATGCTCACTGGAGTGCTGAACTGTGGAGGGGTGAGGAGCGGCCATCCAAGTCTCAGCGGCTCGCTGCAGATGCCCCCCAGAGCCCCCCTTTTACTTACCTGAACCTGGTCTTTCCAGCAACGGGGACGAGCACACCAGCTCCAGCCGGTGTCTCGGGTCCCGGTTGGATAGATTGATAGCAGCACAGCCATTGGCTCCCGCTACTGTCAATCAAATCCAATTACACAGGACCTGGGGGCATGGCCGAGTCCTGCTGTCCGTGTCAATAGACGCAGCAGCAGGACACGGGAGTGTGGTTCTCCAACAGGGCTCTTGAGAAGAGGAGGAGCCAGGAGCGCCGCTGAGGGACCCCAGGAGGAGGATCAGAGCCACTCTGTGAAAAACTGCACAGAGGAGGTAAGTATGTTTTTTTTTGTTTTTTGTTTTTAAAAACTGAACCTTTAGATATCCTTTAAAAACATCCAGTGTGCATGAAATGAAGACTTGTCGGGCAATGATGCAATGTAAATGGGTCTCCATTGTTGGTGCAATATCAGCCAAGCCACCGCAGGTCCCCGTCAACCCTACATGTCAGTGTAAACTTTCAGCACTCTGATACATACTATAATGAATATATGCGGTCCTACCTCTCAGCACCTCTACGGTGGCCATTCACCTGCCAATTTTGTACCATTTTTTTATAGCGGGGAGAAACAAAATCTAGGTTTAAACATTAAATAGTTTGGAGGATGATACCCGTTAGGGCACAATATACTAACTGATAGCTGACAATGTAGAAAGGCGAATGGAATACCTTGTTCCTGGGACAAGTGTGTGGGTGAGGGTGCTGAGAACAATTATCACCCACCTTTGGCTGAGATGGGAGAGATAACAAGGGGAGATCATTATGTTTCGATGTTTTGTTCTGTGCATTTAACTGATTGGCAGAAAGTCGCTATTTTGGTGCTCTCATTAAAAATGTATCGTGTATTAAAAATGGGTATTTATTGCATGTATAGTACTACATCTTTGTTAAAAATAAATACATAAAATTACATGCAAGAAAAAAAAATAAAATAAAATAAATAAAAAGAAGAAGAAAGAAATTTATCAAAAAAGTCTTGATTCTCCTGAATAGTTCCAGGCAGATTTGCAGATCAAGCACTCAAAAGATCAAAACAGTAGCAATCAGTCACAAACATTGGCATTCCAGTTAAAAAGGCATTTCTGATCCATTTGCAAAGCAATATTTATTACAGGTACTTATATAGCACCGTCAGTTTACCCAACGCTTCACACATACACTCACTTTATTAGGTACACCTGTTCAATAGCTTGGCAACACAAATTGCTAATCAGCCAATCACATGGCAGCAACTTAATGCATTTAGGCATCCAGATGTGGTGAAGACGCCTTAGAGCCCATTCACACAGGGGCAACACGACTTCCAGCACGACTTTGGGAGGCAACTTGGACACGACTTGAGTATGAATCACAGCACGACTTGGGGCAACTTACAACACAACTTGAAGTCGCCTCCAGGACAGGGAACTTTACAAGTGGCCAATCAGAGCTTATCAGCTGTGTGTGAGAAGGAGGGGGCTGGCTGTTTAGTGGAGGAAATTACTTTCTGTTTCTTTTCTGCTTCCTGTAAAGTTGCCTCAGTATGAACAGTGATCAGACTTGGAGGCAACTTCCATTGAAATCAATGGGTACAAGTTGCCTTCAAGTCGGATTGAAGTAGTACAGGAACCTTTTCTGAAGTCGGAGCGACTGCAGTAGTGTGCATTAAGACAGATCCATTCACTTACATTGATTTTTTAGTGTAGCGCGACTTGAGGCGACTAGGGGCGACTTGGGGCGACTTGAAGTCGGATCCAAAGTTGCCCCTGTATGAATGGGCTCTTACTGAAGTTCAAACCGAGCATCAGAATGTCGAAGAAAGGGGATTTAACCACTTCAATACAGGGCACTGCCCAGCGCTGAACATTTTGAATGACAATTGCGCGGTCATGCAACACTGTACCCAAATTAAATTTTGGATCATTTCCCCCCCCCCCCACATATAGAGCTTTCTTTTGGTGGCATATGATCACCTCTGCGGTTTTTATTTTTTGCGCTATAAACAAAAAAAGAAGCGACCGTTTTGAAAAACTTTTTGCTATAATAAATATCCCAAATTTATTTAAAAACAAACAAAAAAAAAAAAAACACAAGTTTTTTTCCTTTTTTTAGGCCGATATGTATTCTTATACATATCTTTGGTAAAAAAAAGCGTACATTGATTGGTTTGCGCAAAAGTTATAACGTCTACAAAATAGGTTATCGATTTATGACATGTTTATAATTATTTTTTATTTGTACTAGTAATGGCAGTAGTCTGCGATTTTTATCGTGACTGCGACATTGCGGCGGACAGATCGGACACTTTATTGAAACCATTCACATTTATACAGCGATCAGGGCTATAAACATGCACTGATTACTGTGTAAATGTCACTGGCAGGGAAGGGGTTAATACTAGGGTTCGATCAAGGGGTTAAATGTGTTCCCCGACTGTGTGGGGATGGGAATGACTAGGGGAGGAGACCGATCGGTGTGTCTCCTCTTCTCTGACAGGATGTGGATCTGTGCGTTTACACACACAGATCCACGTTCCTGCTCTGTCACGAGCGACCGCGTGTGCCAGGTGGACATATCGGCCGCCAGGCACACGCATCGACTCCTTGTTGACCAGCGCCCCCTATGCCGGCGGGAAGCCAAGGACGTCATATGACGCCCACCCAGAGGGACAGAGTGTTCCTGTGGACGTCATACGACAATGGCCCGGTATGGAAGTGGTTAAGTGACTTTGAACGTGGCATGGTTGTTGGTGCCAGAGAGGCTGGTCTGAGTATTTCAAAAACTGCTGATCTACTGGGGATTTTCACACACACACACACACCACCATATCTAGGGTTTACAGAGAATGGTTCGAAAAAGAAAAAATATCCAGTGAGCGGCAGTTGTGTGGATGAAAATGCCTTGTTGATGTCAGAGGAGAATGGGCAGACTGGTTACAGAAAATAGAAAGGTAACAGTAGAATACCATCTCTGAACGCACAACACATCAAATCTTGATGGGTTACAGCAGCAGAAGACCACACGGGGTGCCACTCCTGTCAGCTAAGAACAGGAAACAGAGTACAATTCGCACAGGCTCACCAAAATTGGACAATAGAAGATTGGAAAAACATTGCCTGGTCTGACGAGTGTCAATTTCAGCTGTGACATTCAGATGGTAGGGTCAGAATTTGGTGTAAACAACATGAAAGCGCATGGATCCATCCTGCCTTGTACCAACAGCTCAGGCTGGTGGTGTAATGGTGTGAAGGATATTTTCTTGACACACTTTGGGCCCCTTAGTACCAATTGAGCATCGCTTAAACACCACGGCCTACCTGAGTATTGCTTCTGACCATGTCCATCCCTTTAAGACTACAGTGTACCCATCTTCTGATGCCAGAACAACAATATTTAACCACTTTGCATCCAGGCCAATTTTGACACTTCGCTCCTACATGTCAAAAATCATAATTTCTTTGCTATAAAAATTACATAGAACCCCCAATTTTTCAAACGCGTTTTTTTTTTAAATGCTTTAAAAAAAAAAACAGCAAAGTTAGCCAAATTTTTTTTGCATAATGTGAAAGATGAAGTTACGCTGAGTAGATAGATACCTAACATGTCACGCTTCAAAATTGCACACGCTCATGGAATGGCGCCAAACTTTGGTACTTAAAAATCCCCATAGGCAAAGCTTTAAAATTTTTTACTGGTTACATGTTTTGAGTTACAGAGGAGGTCTAGGGCCAAAATTATTGCTCTCGCTCTAATGTTCGCGGCGATACCTTACATGTGTGGTTTGAACACCATTTTCATATGTGGGCGGGACTTACATATGCGTTCGCTTCTGCGTGCGAGCTCACGGGGATAGGGGTGCTTTAAAAAAAATTTATTTTTTTTTTTTATTGTTAATTTTACATAAATTTTTTATTTTGACACTTTTTAAAAAAAAAATGTTTTTGATCACTTTTATTCCTATTACAAGGAATGTAAACATCCCTTGTAATAGGAATATGACATGATCGGTCCTCTTTACAGTGAGATATGGGGTCAATAAGACCCCACATCTCACCTCTAGGCTGGGAAGCCTAAAATAAAAAAAAAACAAACAAAAAAAAACGATAACCGCTTCCCAGCCGAGGCGGCGCCGTTTTTTTGAATGCAGAGGCCGGGCGTGACGTCATAACATCGCACCCGGCCTCCGAACGATCATAGAGACTCCGGTGGCCATCTGGTCTGCCGGAAATCTCGATGATCTACATCCGACGCCGGCGGATGCGCTCTCCGACTCACCAATTGCTGAGGTGAGTCGGTAGAAGCACCGGAGGGCGGCGGGAGGGGCGACGTCCCCTTCGGCCGCCCGTAAGAACGATCAAGCAGCGGAACAGCCGCTATGATCATTCTTATGGTGTACGGAATCGCCGGCTGAAAATGCCGGTATCTGAATGTCGTCTGTAGCCTTAGGCATCATTCAGATATAACCCTGGAAAGTCGAGGCCGTCATATGACGGCCTAAGGATATGAAGTGGTTAAGGACCGACATATCGACGACGGGTGGCCCGGAAGTGGTTAAGGCAGTTCTGAAGGCAAAAGGGTGTCCAACCCGGTACTAGCTAGGTGTACCTAATAAAGTGGCCGGTGTGTGTATATTATGCCTCGTTTCCACTGAGCGGATAGGTTCGGTTCCCTATTTTGAGTGTTTCCATTATGAAAGTAGCCCATACAACTGAACCGAACCGCACCATTCAGGGTCCTTCAGATGTAGGGCCATAGAAAATGGAACGGTTCGGTTAGGGCGGAGCTACGATACATTCCACTGATTGGTGGACGTGAGACGCCATGCTAGGCATTTTTTCTAAAACCACGTATGGCCCCTGTCGGTCCAAATTGCAGTGGGAATGCTCACCTGAATAGTCCGGACCATTCTAGGCCCTCAAAACTGTACTGACCCGAACCGATCCGCTCAGTGGAAGCGAGGCATTTTACATTCGTGGGACATCACTGAATCTGTAGGTGACACACAATTCAAAGCAGATGGAGAGTTAAGCCTTCAAGTTCGGCAAGTTCAGCAGGAAACAGACAAACTTCAATCCATGTATGGGCAGGCTGGTTATACTCAAGTCGACTGCTTGATAGACTTCAGTACAACCAGCCTGGATTTTCTTTTTTTTTTTTTTTTTTTTAAATTTCTCCTGTCTTATCACTGCCAGTGGTCATAACAGCCAGCAGTGATCAATGTATTTTGACAGCTGGGAAACCTCCCGCTGTCAGAATACAACATCTCCGCAGGAGGGAACACAGTGAGTGTGGATGGGGGAATCGAGCGATTTTCTGCTTAATGTATGACCTTCTTTACTCATATTGACAAAAATGTCCAAGTGTGTGGCCAGCAATTAAAAGTTTGTATATGGCCCAACCTTGCAACCAAAATGAAAGCCAAATACAACGCTGAGGGATGATTAACAAGCCCCACTGGTCTTCCTCAATGACCAACCCATCTATGATCACCCTTATTTTCCAACTTATTATTAGAGGTCGACCGATATATCGGCCGGCCGATATATCGGCCGATATTTGGCTTTTTTTACTTAATCGGCATTAGCCGATTGTGCTGATAAAAAAAGCCGATTATAACTTCAGCGGGACTTGCAAATGACTTCTGTAATAGAAGTCAATTGCAAGTTGTCTGAAGGTTTCTTCTCTCCTCCTCTGGGCAGCCTGCCAAATCTGATAAGAAGATACATTTGTATCTCTTCAAGTTCTTTTATCAATAGACTGAACTCCGTGTGTAGAAGTTCTCAGTTTAACCATTTAAAGACTAAATCTTTTTTGACATTTGTTGCTTACAAGTAAAAATTCTGTATTTTCTGCTAGAAAATCACTTGGAACCCCCAAACATTATACATTTTTTTTTTAGCAGAGACCCTAGGGAATAAAATAGCGGTTGTTGCAATATTTTATGTCACACGGTATTTGCGCAGCGGTCTTTCAAACGCAATTTTTTAAAATAAAATACACTAATTTAAAAAAAAAAAAAAAAGCAGTAAAGTTAGCCCATTTTTTTTTTGTCCAAAAGTTTTGGTTACCTGTTTTTGTGTATTTAATATTTATGATAGTTATTTTTTTTTTAATCTAAATTATACATACAAGTGAACTGATTGGAGGTTTGTTTTGTTCAATAAATGTTTAAATGTAAAAAATTCTCTGTATCACTTATTACTTAAGGCTGCTTTCACACTGGAGCGGGCAGGCGTTGACGGTAAAACGCTGTTAGTTTTAGCGGCACTTTACCGTCATTTTAGCGGCGCTATTCGGCTGCTAGCGGGACGCTTATAACCCAGCTAACGGCCGAAGAAGGTGTTAAATGCGCCCCTGAAGTGCTGCTGCCGAAACGCTTTGCAGCCGCTTCGGCAGCGGTGTGCATTCATTTCAGTGGGCAGGAGTGGTGGAGGAGCGGTATACACCACTCCAAAGACATCCTGCCAGCGCATCGCCTCAGTGTGAAAGCACTCGGGATATCACACTGAGACTGTAGGGAAGCCGTTTTACAGGCACTTTACAGGCGCTATTTTTAGCCCAAAAGTGCCTAAAAAAACACCCCAGTGTGAAAGGGGTCTAACTGTTAGATTTTATGAGATGAAGGGGGAAAAAAAAAAGAAAAGAAAAAAAAAAAAAAAAAAAAAAAAAATCGGCCTAATATATCGGCCCAAAAAAAAAATCGGCATCACATATCGGCCATCGGCCACCGCGATTTCTAAATATCGGCATCGGCCAGAGAAAAACCCATATCGGTCGACCTCTACTTATTATTTCTTCGTTAGTACTAAAGATCTTCTGTTCACCACACCAGACAATATAATATAATCACACACATGGGTTGGACTTGATGGGCTTGTGTCTTTTTTCAACCTCACCTACTACCGTATGTAACTATGCAACTCAACAAGACTACCTAATTATTACAGAGAATTCCCTGAGGAAGTGCGATACCATCATTTAACCGCTTCAGCCCCGGAAGATTTTACCCCCTTCCTGACCAGAGCACTTTTTACAATTTAGCACTGCATCGCTTTAACTGACAATTGCGCAGTCGTTCGACGCTGTAACCAAATAAAATTATGTCCTTTTTTCCCCACAAATAGAGCTTTCTTTTGGTGATATTTGATCACCTCTGCAGTTTTTATTTATTGCGCTATAAACAAAAAAACAAAAACAAAAAAACACCACAATATTTTTTACTATAAATAATATATATCCCCAATTAAAAAAACAAAAAACAAAAAAACAACAAAACAAAAACACACGGATTCCTTCATCAGTTTAGGCCAATATATGTTCTACATTTTTTTTTTACCAGAAATATCGCAATAATCGTATATTGATTGGTTTTGCGCAAAAGTTATAGCATCTGTAAACCATGAAAAAGATTTATGGCATTTTAATTTTTTTACTAGTAATATGCAATTTTTAGCAGTACTGCGACATTGTGACGGACAGATCGGAGACCATTTACACTTTAAGGACCACTGGCATTTATACACCGATCTGTGCTATAAAAATGCACAGATTACTGTGCACTAAATGTCACTGGCAGGGAAGGGGTTAACACTAGGGGGCAATCAAGGGGTTAATTTTGTGTTCCCTCACTGTGTCCTAACTGGATGGGGATAGGATTGACTAGGAGAGGAGCCATATCGTTTGTTCCTACTTAGTAGGAACAAACAATATGAACCCTCTCCTCTAACAGCACAGAGATTTGTGCGTTTACACACACAAATCCCCGTGCTGGCGCTCGTGCATGCAATCGCACGTGGCCGGCGGCGATCATGCCCTCCAGCCATGCGCATCAGGTCCCCCGCCAGCAGGCACGTGCCCTCTTGTGGCCGAAAAAGGGTAGGACATACCCTATGGGATTTCGCCCAGGAGAGCCATTCTGCCGCAGTATATCTGTGTGACACGGTCAGCAAGTAGTTAACAGCTAACTGCAGTTGGGCAGAACTGGAAAATCTGGCTTGATTAGCCAGAGGCCCAGGACACGTACTGTACATCAGTATGCGATGCAACATACTACAGCCATCCAAAAAAGGAGATTTCAATTTGGGGTGAAGATGACCCTTATATCCTGTAGCATGTCTTGACAAAGTATTTGCATAGAATTACCTTTAGATATATGTGTGGGTTGTGAACACTACAGGGAAAGGAAGAAACAAACAATAAGAAAACCACAAAATATGCACACTCCTCTAAACACCTACAGAACGGCAAGAGTTTTACAGTGTATTGGCTTCTATGAAAACATGCAAACTGAAGCACTTCGCCATCCCCAGGCTTTTCTTTTACAATATAGCTTTGCAGGTGTAACTTCCTACTCACATGTTACAAAAGTGCACAGTCACCATTAAAAGGAGAACTAAAAGGCACAACTTTTTGCTTCCATTCTATAGAGTAAGGGAGGATTATAACTCTTATCAGGAGTTTCCTGCCCACTGTGTTCCATTAGGGAGATTTCTCTTCACTTCCTGTCTCATATGCAAAACAGGAAGTGTGAGAAAATCCCCATTTGAAGATTTTCCCATTTTGGAGACAACCCGAAATATGAGATTTTTTTTTTTTTTTTCACTTTCAACAGGTGACAACAGTAAACACAATAAATATGAATCTCCCTAACAGGCACAGACAGCAATAAAAACCTGGCAGGGGTTCAAATCCCTCTCCACACTATAAAAAAAAAAAAAAAAAAAAATTATTAAAACGTTTTGCCGTTAAAAGTGTTCGTTAACCCCAACACACATAATATAAAGATGATAGATAATCTCCTCTCTGCACTGACCACAAAAATCAGGGCTGCTCAGCCCTGACCACCGTCAGAGTATGTCCCTTCTGCTCTCCTCTCTCTCCCCCCTCACCCCCTCCTTCCTGCCTGTCATCTCCCTCTGTGTCTGTCTGAGGCCCGGCCACGCCGCTAGCATTGTAAAATAAAAACCTAAAATTGACACTGCCAGACCCTCTATTAGATTCTGGCATAGCACACTATGCAAGTAGTTTTCAAAAACAAGTGTTATAAATACTGAATTTGAGCTGTCTTCGGGTCGGTCACGTGACTCACGGCCGCTTTACAGCTACAATATAGAGCTTCTGTGGAGGAGACGAGCGGCCATGTGATCTCTGCGGCTGACGTCAGAGGGTGATCAAGGCCCCTCTAGCAAAAGCAATCCATCGCAGCTGTTAAGCGGCCGTGAGTCATGTGACCGGCCTGAAGACAGAAAAAAAAAAAAAAAAAAAATCGGTATTTAGAATGCTCTTTTTGAAAACTACTTACATAGTGTGCTATGCCAGCCTCTAATAGAGGGGCTGGCATAGTCTTCTATAAATGGGTTAACAAACTCTTTAAAAGGAAAAAGTACTGCCACTACAGGAGTGCAGTTCCTTTTGAACTCCTGTGACCCGTTTCAGGATCCGCCCTCATGCCAGGACCGGCACCTAGTCCAGCCTCTCAGCAAGTCGCTGAAAACCTGAGCCACCCCCTCCACAGCTCAGCGCTCCAGTGAGGACACGCAGGGGTGTGTCAGACAGTCACCAGCTCTCTGCTCAGGGAGTTTTGAGAACCGAACGATCGACAGTGTTTGATCGCTCGGTTCTTAGCCTTAAGGCCTGTGGGGGACCTATACTGCATCCACCGATTTAAAAATAAATAAAATAAAAATTCCATACTTCTTTTAACCACCTTTTAACCCTGGCCGTATATGTGCGGTGGCCGGGTGGGAGCTTCCTCCTGAGTGGACGTTCAGGAACGTCCCTCAGAAGGAAGGGGATCGCGTGCATGCAGCGGCGCGATCCCAATGTGCTCGTGTCACCCGGACACAGCGCATCTCCGATCGGCAGGAGGGCTCTGTGATTGACCCTCCTGATCACATGACGGCTGTGTCCAATCATAGCCGTCATGTAATGTAAATAGAGAGCTGGTTGCTAGGCCATCGGCTCTCCTCACACGGAAGTTGTCAGTGAGGAGAGGAGAGCAGATAACTGCAGCCAGTCAGTTATCAGTGAGTATGAGCTTTTTTATTATAGCTTTTTACACACTGATCACTGGCACAGTGTCCCCACACATGTAAACACACAATGTCCCCAAAACACTGTCCCCACATATGTAACACTAAAATCATATGTCCCAATGATCATCTGCACACATGTCTGTGATCACACAAACCATTGTACACTTAACAGGATTTTTGTTTTACCAAAGACATGTAGCAGAATACATTCTGGCGTAAATTTAATGACAAAATTAGATTTTATTGGATCTTTTTTTAAAACCGAAAGTAGAAAATATTTTTTTTTTCAAAATTTCCGCTTTTTTTTTTCGCTTCTATCGTAACAAATTTATTTTTGAATAAATACCGCCCACAGAAAGCTCTATTTGTGCGACCAAAATGATAAAAATTTAATTTAGGTCTAGTGTTGCATGACCACGCAATTCTTATTGAAAGTGCAAGAGCGCTGAAAGGTGAAAATTGGCCTGGGAAGGAAGGGGGTGAAAGTGCCCAGTATTGAAGTGGTTAAGGAGGGTATATAAAAGAGCTCCAAAGATGTTGCAAAATCCTATGCAAACACAGGCTTCTCAAATTTGGAAAACAGACATGACCCAACCACACTTCAGCCCTACATCTCCTTGCTCATTCAGGGCAAAGTGACAGGGTCTGTTTAGAGGCCATAACATGACCGCCTTATACTGGACTTTACAGCACTGTCCTGTCGTGTCTTCAGACGCATCTACTGATACCAGAGCTTAGAGAGGCGATATCACCTCCCTCTGTCCTGTGATAGTGCCCGAGCCTGGTGACTGGATGCCAAGCCCAAGCCCCGCATTGTGGGAGGAGAAACCAATATAAGTATAAACGTATTTTATTGTTTACACATTAAAAAGTCAGTGCATATAATTCATACAACTGACTAGTTAAGAACAAAACATGTAGTATGGCATGAGAATACAAACAGATACAGTCTCCTGCGTTTGAAAAATGAGCCTGACGCGTTTCAGGAACTTGTCACACATGGAGATCAGTGTACAGCTGATGCCAGAAACAAACGTGTTTCTGGGTGGGTGTCCAATGGAATAAACGGTGAACGGGTCCAAGCAGGAGTTGAAGTGATCCCCTAATGATCAAGCAAGGTATAACAGTACCTGGTTCACGTATGTTGTATGAACTATGTAGTATGGGAATTGACAGCACACTACCATGAGAAATTCATGTAGTATACCGTAATCACTGCTCGATAGAAAGTGTCAGGGGTATCACAGACCAAACAAAGAGCCGACATCCCATAGCCAAACAGCAAATTGTGCTGTCAATTCCCACACTACATAGTTCATACAACACACGTGAACCAGGTACTGTTATACCTTGCTTGATCGTAGGGGATCACGTCAACTCCTGCTTGGTCCCGTTCTCCGTTCATTCCATCGGACACCCAACAGCAAACACGTTTGTTTCTGGCATCAGATATACACTGATCTCCATGTGTGACAAGCCCCTGAAGAAAGGACAAGTTCCTGAAACGCGTCGGGCTCATTTTCCAAACGCAGGAGACTATCTGTTTGTATTCTCATGCCATACTACATGTTTTGTTCTTAACTAGTCAGTTGTATGAATTATATGCACTGACTTTTTAATGTGTAAACAATTAATAAAATACGTTCATATTTATACTTATATTGGTTTTTCAATCATACTCAGTTGCCCTTAAAATCCCAACCCTCATGTGTGGGACCCCTGTTTTACATTTATGTACACGGGATGGTGGCAACGTCATAGTCCACTGTTGGTGAGAAATTCTTCTTACAGCACATTGTGGGAGGAGGTCATATGTTCTCCCAGGTTCTGAAGAATTGGGTATTTTGTGCCCATAGCCATGGAAGGAGGAACCACACTCCCCCACCTCCAGCAGTGGAACGTTCCTGTCCTCCTCATGTCCAGAGCAGGTTTATGGGCGTGTTGATGTTAGGAACAGTCCATTCAGAAGACCTAGTAGCGTTGGGAGGGGGGAGGAGTCAGGTGCAGCGGGGACGGTCTTGCACTCGGGGAGGATTGGTGAATTAGTGAAGTATATGTCCGCTCTGCAATTCCCTAAAAAAAAAAACAGGGGAGGTAACCCAGTGAGGAGGGAACGTGGCTGAGCCCCATTCTGTGTGTCTTATTGGAGCAGCCAGGAGCGTAAACGGCGGAGGACCTGAGAAGAGGACCACTGCACAGGGCAGGCAAGTATGACTTGTTTATTATTAATAAAAAAATAAATAAATGTCAAACTTTTAATATATCACTTTAATGGACAAACTGACTGGGTCTCTTAAGATCATCTGTAATGAGATAAGTACCTGGACCATTGGACTACATATGAAAATGCTAGCTACTAGGTTAGCCAAGGTTATCCATAGACACCAAGATCACTCGCATTCAGACCCGTGGGCTAAACTAAAGAATTCATGCAATTTCCTCTGAGGTCCTTCAGCTATATGAATACCCAAACTGTGACAGACTCTGATTGGATGCAGTCACTGTTCAGATGATTTTTTTTCCCCCCGCAGTACTCTTTCAATTTTTTTTAATCAAAGTTTGTTGAACCGGGTGGTGCCAAACATGGCAAGCCTGGCTTGAGGTGTGGCCAATTAAAGTGAAGTTCCACCCAAAAATGGAACTTCCACTTTTTGGAATCCTCCCCCCCTCTGGTGTCACATTTGGCACCTTTCAGGTGGGAGGAGGGAGCAGATACCTGTCCAATACAGGTATTTGCTCCCACTTCCTGGCATAGATCGCGGCGCTTGCGATGACCTACGCAACTTCCGGCGCCTACACTGTCCTCCCCCGCTGTATTCTGGGAGACACACAGGTCCCAGAACACAGCAGGGACCAGAGAGGACGAGCAGCGTGACTTGCGCATGCGCAGTACGGAACCAGGAAGTGAAGCCGCACGGCTTCACTTCCTTATTCCCATACCGAGGATGGCGACGGATGGATCGGCTTCGGCTGCCGAGATCGCGGGCTACCTGGACAGGTAAGTGTCCATATATTAAAAGTCAGCAGCTGCAGTATTTGTAGCTGCTGGCTTTTAATATTTTTTTTTTTTTTTTTTTTTTTTTTTTGGCGGACCTCCATTTTAAGCAGGAGTTATCTATGGTGAGCTAGAGTCCGGCTTCAAAAAGCGCGAGACAACGAGCATGCGCAGATGGCCAGAAAAACTCACATGTGCGCAGCTGTACCAAAAAGCTTGCTCAGAACCCAAAGACCTGCGACACATTTGCACACAGCAAGAAAAAAAAAAAAAAAAAAAAAAAAAATCAAAAACTGCAGTTCTCACCTAGAAGAGAAACACAGAAGTACTGCTTTGCAGCACAAATCAAAAGACATTTAACAAAAATGTATATATTACACACACACACACCTTTATTTAGGTACACCTTGCTAGTACCGGGCTGAAGCCCCTTTTGTCTTCAGGACTGCCTTATTTCCTCATAGCATAGAATCAACAAGGTAACATTCCTCAGAGATTTTGGTCCATAGTGACATGATAGCATCACACAGCTGCTACAGATTCGTCGGCTGCACATCCATAATGCGAATCTCTCATTCCACCACATCCCAAAGGTGCTCTGTTGGATTGAGATCTGGTGACTGTGGAGGACATCGGAGTGCAGTGACCTCATTGTCATGTTCAAGAAACCAGTGGTGAGATGATTTGAGCTTTGTGACATGGTGCATTATCCTGCTGGAAGGAGCCATCACAAGATGGGTACACTGTAGTCATAAAGGGATGGACAGTAACAATAATCATCCATCTCGCACCAACAACCATGCCACATTCAAAGTCACCTAAATCTCCTTTCTTCTGATGCTCGATTTGAACTTCAGCAAGACGTCTTCACCACGTCTAGATGCCAGGATGCATGGAGTTGCCGATTAACAATTTGTGTTACCAAGCAATTAAACAGGAACAGGTGTACCTAATAAAAGTGGCCGGTGAGTGTGAATATTATATATCTATACATATACACAGACATTTTGGGAAAAAAAGTATTTGATCCCCTGCCGATTTGGTATGTTTCCCCACTGACAAAGAAATGATCAGTCTATAATTTTAATGGTAGGTTTAGTTTAACAGTGAGAGATAAAACGAGAACAAAATTACCTCGAAAAACGCATTTCAAAAAAGTTAAATTGATTTGCATTTTAATAAGCGAAATAAGTATTTGATCTCCTATCAAATCAGCAAGATTTCTGGCTCCCAGGTGTCTTCTATACAGGCAACAAGCCGATTAGGAGAACTCTCCAAATCTCAGCTTGTTACCTGTATAAAAAAAACAAAAAAAAACAAAAAAAAAAAAAAAAGACACCTGTCCTCAGAGGCAATCAGATTCCAATCTCTCCACCATGGCCAGGACTAAAGAGCTGTCCAAGGATGTCAGGGACAATATTGTAGACCTACACAAGGCTGGAATGGGCTACAAGACCATCACCAAGCACCTTGATGAGAGGGTGACAACAGTTGATGCGATTATTCGCAAATGGAAGAAACACAAAATAACTGTCAATCTCCCTCAGTCTCGGGCTCCATGCAAGATCTCATCCTTAAGGAGTTTCAGGCTGGGTTCACACTATTGCCGCATGCGGCTCAAGGCAGGAGGTTTGGCGCGTCCCCATTCACCGTTTCAGTCTGATTTTCTGGGCTGAATTCGGACCTGAAACAGATCAAAAGACGCACAGGGCTCCTGTGCAAATTTGCACTGGATCTGCAGCAGGGATATGTGAACTGGCTCCATAGAGAGCTGGTGCCAATCTCCTACCATGCGAATTGGATGCGGAGAAAAGCTGCAACCAATTTGCATAGGTGTGAACCCAGCCTCAAAGATCAGGAGAACGGTGAGGAATCAGCCCAGAATTACACGGGAGAATCTTATCAATGATCTCAAGGCAACTGGGACCATAGTCACTAAGAAAACAATTGGTAACACACTACGCTGTGAAGGACTGAAATCCTGTAGCGCCCGCAAGGTCCCCCTGCTCAACAAAGCACATGTACTGTACAGGTCGGTCTGAAGTTTGCTAATGAACATCTGAATGATTCAGAGGAGAACTGGGTGAAAGTGTTGTGGTCAGATGAGACCAAAATCAAGCTCTTTGGCATCAACTCAACTCGCCGTGTTTGGAGGAGGAGGAGGAATGCTGCCTATGACCCCAAGAACACCATCCCCACCATCAAACATGGAGGTGGAAACATTATGCTTTGGGGGTGTTTTTCTGCTAAGAGGACAGGACAACTTCACTGCATCAAAAGGGATGGACAGGGCCATGTACCATCAAATCTTGGGTGAGAACCTCCTTCCCTCAGCCAGGGCATTGAAAATGGGTCGTGGATGGGTATTCCAGCATGATAACGACCCCAAACACACGGCCAAGGCAACAAAGGAGTGGCTCAGGAAGAAGCACATTAAAAGGAGTAGTAAATCCTTTTTTATTTCAAGCACTTACGGACCGCCGCACGCCGATATACATCCTAAGTTTGAAGAGGAAAATCGTCGTTATGCAGCATCTAGCTGCCATAACCCCGGTATCCTCTTCTTCGGCCGGCGGTGCACTTTCCGATAAGAGTGGTCTCTTCGGCGTATTCGCCACAAGATCAAACACACACAGACACACACACAAACTGTAAAACGGGGAGGGGGCGACAACCAAGGCAACATGAGCTTGAGCCCTCGTTCACACTGAACACAGGTTTGAAAGCACATGAGTTCAGCTGAGCTCACACGATTTAAAACCGGCATTTTAGTCCGACTTCGGGGGTGCTTTGAAAGACATCTGTGCGGGTTCAAGTAGAGCTGCACAATTAATCGTTAAAAAATCGTGATCTCGATTCACCTCCCCTGACGATCTCTCCTGCTGAGTTTGACGATTCTTTCATATAAACAAGTGGAGAGATTATCTGCTCACTCAGCTGTCAAAAGAAAACATCCAGGCATTCTGCCAAGTTTAGAACTTGAAACATTGTATCTAACTTCCTTCTTAGATCAAAGGGATAGAACTTCTCTGTGTAAACAAATAACCTGGGCAATCTGCCAAGCTTTAAACAACGTGTAAATGCAGGAAGTTTAACCACTTAAAGTCTAAATCTTTTTCTGACACTTCTTTCTTAAGTTAAAATCAATATTTTTTGCTAAAAAAAAAAAATTACTTGGAACCCCCAAACATAATATAATATATATATATATATATATATATATATATATATATATATATATATATATATATATATATATATATATATATATATATATATATATATATATAATTTATTTATTATAATATTTTATAATATGGAATAAAATGGCAATTGCTGCAATATTTTATGTTGCACTGTATTTGCCCAGCAGTCTTTCAAATGCAATTTTTTGGGAAAAAATACACTTCAATAAATAAAAAAAAAGAAACAGTAAAGTTAGCGCAATTTTTTTTTGTTTTAATGTGAAAGATGATGTTACGCCGCGAGAATCGTGAGAGAATCGTGATCTATCCTCTAAGCAAAAAAATCGTGATTCTCATTTTAGCCAGAATTGTGCAGCTCTAGGTTCATGTACAGATGTCTATTGAAATCGCCCCCAAAGTCATCAAACATAGTGCAGGAACTACATTTGGCAATCGCTGCAGCAATTGGGACAGTGTCTTTGCCGGTAATAGGCTGCGATTTGGCATGCGATTTGACATGTCAAATCACACTGATGTGAACAGGGGCTTAAGCCCTCTTTAGCCAGAATTCCTCATCCCTTTACCTTCTATAGGTGCCGAACATTATAGCCAAAGCAGTGTCTAAACAAAGCCAACATAGGATGGATTCTAGATGGAGCTGCCCAGCCTGATCCATCTTTAGCCCCAAGTAGGCACCGCCCATACTGTAGGGTTGCCACCTCATCCCTTTAAAACCGAACACATTAATTACACAGGTTATGTGGCTGATTAAGGTGGTAATTAAACTCCCTTACTGCATTAACCACTTGCCGACTGCCAATATACGTCCTTACTTTGAGGACGGATATCATTATAGCAGCAGTTAGCTGCCATAACCCCGGTATCCTCGTGTTCGGCCGGCTACAAGATAATAGTGGTCTCTGCGGCGGTCCCGCCGCGCTCCATTGCCCCCCCGTCACTTACCGGAGTTGTCGGCAGCAGCGGAGGCAAACCGGTCCTTCTCCTGGCTAGACGTGGAGACGAGTGAGGGGAAGATGACCCCCACCCGCCTCCATGGCACTGCAGGGTGAAAGCGACATCAAAACGTCACTTCCACCCATAGGTCTTAAAGGGCCATTTTTTGTAAATAATTTTTTTAAATGACAATTTATTTTTTTATCGCATTTTAATGTAAATATGAGATCTGAGGTATTTTTGACCCCAAATCTCATATTTAAGAGGTCCTGTCATGCTTTTTTCTATTACACGGGATGTTTACATTCCTTGTAATAGGAATAAAAGTGACAATTTTTTTTTTTTTTTTTTTAAACTGTGTAAAAATAAAAAGGTAAAATAAATAAGAAAAGAAGAAAAAAATTTTAAGCGCGCCCCGTCCCACCGAGCTCATGTGCAGAAGCGAACGCATACATGAGTAGTGCCCCCACATGAAAACCGTGTTCAAACCACACATGTGAGGTATCGCCGCAATCGTTAGAGCGAGAGCAATAATTCTACCTCTAGACCTCCTCTCTACCAAAACATGCAACCTGTAGAATTTTTTAAACCTCGCCTATGGAGATTTTTAAGAGTAAAAGTAAAAGTTTTTCGCCATTCCACGAGCGGGCGCAATGGTGACATGTCGGGTATCAAATTACTCGGCGTAACATTATCTTTCACAATATAAAAAAAAAAAAAAAAAATTGAGCTAACTTTACTGTTGTCTAATTTAATAATTCAAAAAAGTGTATTTTTTCCCAAAAAAAAAGTGCGCTTGTAAGACTGCTGCGCAAACACGGTGTGATAGAAAGTATTGCAACGACCGCCATTTTATTCTCTAGGGTGTTAAGAAAAAAAAAAAGTATAAAAGGTTTGGGGGTTCTAAGTAACTTTCTAGCAAAAAAACTGTTTTTAACTTGTAAACACCACAACTAAAAAAGAGGCTCGGTCCTTAAGTTGTTAAATTATCCTCAGAACCTGTGTAATTCATGTATGCGTTTGGGTTTAAAGGGATGAGGTGGCAACCCTACCATACCGGCCACATTGAGAGCTAAAGAAGTTTTATTGACAGGGAACAAAGGAAAGCCAAACAACAAAATAACACACACCAGCAACAACAAAGGCCACATCTAAACAACAACAGAAACCAAAGCTGGACTGTTCCATGTCAATTGATCTCCAGATTCAAAATCGTTTTGTAAAACAGACAACAACACACCTGAGTGAGGACATGACGAGTCAGTACAATACATTCAGTGTATTCATTGTGCCTTACATTGCAGATTGAAGGACAGATCCCCTGTGCCTGGAGTGAGGTGACAAAAAATGGTCTCTACATAACTGCATCATCAACATCACACCTGTAACACAACAGACATTGTTCACGCTCCATTTGTGTGATCTCTGTTAGTTCACATACTTATCAGGCCGTAAGCAACTATTTCACTGTATGACAGTCAGTTTGCTCATTTGTAAGAGGTTTGTTGTCTAATTTATACCGAGACTCATTTATTATTTGCAGGACATCTCATTTCCCCTTCTTCAATAGAATATCCGTGTCCCGGGAACATAACAATGTTACATACAGCGGTGCTTTGTTTTCACATGGCGGAATACTGATCTCATCAATTATTCAGCACAGCTCACCTTCTCAGAAATAAAAGAAGGTGGTGAACCAACACCCTATCCACACCCGCCCCTTAGTCCCCACTGTACCTACCGACATGGGGATTAGCGGTCAGTGCTCATGCAGCAGTTGCCCTGCTTTCTGTAGGGCTTTTGGGACGGATCAGAGTGACTGATTGGCCAAAGCAATCGTGTGCCAGTGCTGACCAATCAGAATCGTTCTGTCTTGGGAGCCCTACAGAAACAAGAAGAGCACATCACGAACCACAATAGCGTCTGCATAGGCAATGACAGTTAATGATGTAACAAATCAATCAGCGTAAAAAAAAAAATCTCTGAATATTACAACTAATGCAGCTGTACACAAAGGATCATCACATAGTCCAAATAGGCATAATATAAAATGAAGTGCAGCACATATAAAACTTATTGCAATTAAAAGTCCTAAAAATCCAATAATAGTCCAGAAAGAATAGGTGGACTAACAGTCCCAGCAAGATTCCTCGTGACAGAACACAAATCCAGATGTAATGGTGATAAAACCCTCCAGAGCACTCGCTTCTCTCACCTCAAGATGTGGACCACTGAGCTAACAGATGGTCAAACACACATGTCCCATACGGGTAAATCATCCAGGGAGGGTCCAGGCCCTCCACTCGATTTCAGTGGTCCACATCTTGAGGTGAGAGAAGCGAGTGCTCTGGAGGGTTTTATCACCATTACATCTGGATTTGTGTTCTGTCACGTGGAATCTTGCTGGGACTGTTAGTCCACCTCCTATTCTTTCTGGACTATTATTGGATTTTTAGGACTTTTTATTGCAATAAGTTTTATATGCGCTGCACTTCTTTTTATACAATGACAGCTAATGAACCATGGAGGGAGGTACAGCGAGGACCGGGGGCGAGTGGGTGGATTAGAGTGTCATCTCTCCTTCTCATAAGGTGAACTAACCCTTTAGGCTGGGTTCACACTATTGTGAATTGGAAGAGGGTTTCTCCGCATCCAAATCGCATGTCAGGAGATTGTGACCGGCCCTCTATGGAGATGGTTCACACTTATCCAGAGAGGCTCCGGTGTGAATTGCACAGGAGGCCTGTGTGTCTTCTGGTCCATTTCAAGTCCACATTCAGCCAAAAAGTTCCACCCAAAAGTGGAACTTGCGCTTGATTCCTCCCCCTCTCCGGTGGAGAACAGGTACCTTTTCCCATTTCCAGAAGACAGCACCGCGATGCCATCCCTCGGGAGTTCGGCCCCCCTTATCCTCCCCCCGCCGCCAGGCCAGTTAAAAAGCACAGCGCGCATGTGCAGTAGGGAAGCGGATGTGAAGCTGACCTTTTAGATTTACCAAAAAAATAGAATACAAGTTAAACAAACACTTTCAATTTGTATACAATCAGGTCGTCCCTTCCACTACATAGTTGAAGGTAAATTGAATAATGTATTGCCAGCCTTAGAAGCAGTGGAGGACAGATACAGGACTGGACTAATACTCCATCCCCCTAGGTGAGGAAGAACGTTTTTTTTTTTTTTTTTTTTTAACCCCCATACTTCTTTTAATTCTTGATTAAAATTTACTTCCCCTGCGCCTATCATATCGATAGTATGTGTTGCTGACTATAGACTGATTATTCCCATCAAAAGGGGATTGATCAGAAAAGAAATTGATCATTTATTGAAGGGCTTGTATGGCCACCATAAGAGCTCCTTCACGCTAGCTAGCGGTCACTCCTCTGAAAAGTGATCTGTGCTCAGGGTGCTTTTCAGAAGTTATTGATAGGCGGTGAGGCAATATGTCTTCTTTTTTTTATCTCCTAAACACCACACTGCCGTGCCCGGCACACAGCTGGCATTGGACTTGAATGGGTCTCGTTTGCCTGGCTGTAGTGCCGGTGTTCTATCAGATAGATAGACAAAGCCCCTACCCGGCCTGATGCACAGCCGAAGTGACGTTGCCTCGCGGCCATCTTGCTACACCTGCACTCCTCCGCAGTAACCCTAGAGTTAGAAGTCAGCAAGCGGACATCTTTATACACCCACCGGAGTCTTGCGTTAAACAGTCATTTTTAACAGTAAACTCAGCTTATATAGTGAAATGCAGTATTTACAAGTCCATAACACTGTACTGATGTTTAATCTTAAAGCAGCGGTGTTCTGTCACATCAGTAAACCTGTCAGATCAGCAGGCTTGCCGCTGCTTTTAACCACTTCAGCCCCGGAAGGATTTACCCCCTTCCTGACCAGGCCATTTTCTGCGATACGGCACTGCGTCGCTTTAACTGAAAAGCTTTCTTTTGGTGGCATTTGATCACCTCTGTGATTTTTATTTTTTGCGCTATAAACAAAAAAAGAACAACAATTTTGAAAAAAAAACAAAAAAAAACATTATTTTTTACTTTTTCCTATAATAAATATCTTCAAACTTAAAGCGGTTGTAAAGGTAATTTTTTTTTTTAAAAAAAATAACAAACATATCATACTTACCTTCACTGTGCAGCTCGTTCTGCACAGAGTGGCCCCGAACCTGCTCTTCTGGGGTCCCTCGGCGGCTGTTTCAGCTCCTCCCCGCAAGCATTCACCACCTTAATGCGAGCTCCCTCGCATGGTGGTGAGTGCTTGCGGGCGCGCTCCCGTGATACAGCCGGCGGCTATAGCCGCTCGCTGTATCACTCGGCCCCGCCCCCCGGCGCACCGCGTCATCGGATGTGATTGACAGCAGCGCGAGCCAATGGCTGCGCTGCTTTCAATCCATCCACTGCAGCCAATCAGCGACCAGGCTGAGCTGCAGCGAAGATGACAAGAACGTGCAGCGAAGATTCGAGGCGTCAGGTAAGTAAAACGGGGGGGCTGGGGGCGGCGGTACTGTCAAAAGTTTTTTCACCTTAATGCATAGAATGCATTAAGGTGAAAAAATTTTTACCTTTACAACCCCTTTAATAAAAAAACAAAACAAACAAAAATAAAAAATTTTTTCCCCCTCAGTTTAGGCCGATATTATTATCATTATTTAGGGTACTTATATAGCGCCGTCAATTTTACGCAGCGCTTTACATGTACATTATACATTCACATCAGTCCCTACCCTCAAGGAGCTTACAATCTAAAGTCCCTAACTCACATCCATATACTGGGGCCAATTTAGACAGAAGCCAATTAACCTCCCAGCATGTCTTTGGAGATATGTAATCTTCTACATATTTTTGCAATAAAATTGCAATAAGCATATAGTGCAAAATAAGGGATAGATTTATGGCATTTTATGGCGCTTTCCGACTTCTAACTCCAGGCTTACCGTGGACGAGTGCGGGTGTACCAAGATGGCCGCGAGGCAACGTCACTTTGGCTGCGCATTGTGCATGGGCAGTAGGCTGGGTAGCGGCTTTGTGATGGGTAGCGGCTATCTGATAGAACACCGGTGTGCTGTCAAAATAGCCATTTTATCGAGACCTCCAATCACATCACTTCTGGTTACTGTAAATCGTCAGTAATTGGAGATTTCGAAGACTTGCTGTTTTGACACAACACCGGCAACCGTATACACTCTGGTAGATTGTACAATCAGATTGTGACGTGTGGGGTGAGCTCACAGGGGACTGTACAGAGTCCAATCTGATCTCACGATCCCCTTCAGGCTCACCCCACACACTGCAATCTGTCCACACCATCAGATCTACCGAATCTGTGTAATAGGAGGACCGACCTACTCCATCCCACCCACCTCCAAACAAGCAGGCAGGCCCTGGAACTACATACTGATTATAACAGAGATCATCGTACAATCAGATTGTAATGTGTGTGGACTGACTGTGCAACATGATTGTACGATTCCCAGCAGGGAAGGATCCCTGGGAGCTCCCTGTTCATGTGGCAGAGGAAGACCCCCCAGTGATCTGCAGGGGGGGAGGGAGGGAGTAGTTCCCCTCTGCTGTACACCTCGGAGGAGAGGAGCAGGCTGGCCGGATGCCGTCCATTGGAACAGGCGGAACTCACCACTACACGTCCAGGTGGAAGGCCCAACACCGGGGACTCAGGTTACTCCAACCCGGGACTGTCTCGTCCTCTTCCTCGCACCCACACGTCGTTCTCCGCTCCCAGCACCAGACGCCTCCGCTCACTACTCAAAGCTTTACCGCGTCCAATCTCCCCCACACAGATCCCGCACACTGCGCATGCCCACAACAACAGGACCTCCGTCACACAAAGAACCTCCCACCCCTTCCTGAACCAGCCGCCCAATCACCGGCGAGCGCCTCCTATCCACGCCCCCTCTTTTTGCCTCAGACACAGATGACAGCGCCTACTGGGGCTCCGGGCCACGCCCCTCCCTATGACTTTAGTGTAGAGTACTAGAGGAAAGCATTTTAGGTTACGCCCACCTCTGCGGCATTCCCTTCATTCTATGTACTTCCCCCGTAGTGCGTGCGTGCTCGCTCCCGGGCGCCTGTACGCAGATTTGTAAACAGTAACACACGCACACAGTGCACGAGCAGTCATGTACTTTGCTCATCCCCGTACGCTCACTCTCGCGCTTCCTCTGATTGGTGAAGGGACGGGCGGATGACGTCATACAAAGCAACGGAAACGGTCGAACGGCGCCATTTTCACTGTACCTTTGCCAGGCGGAGGGAGTGTCTTCCGACGGCTTATTTGACCTAACCAGCACAGCGCCCCACAGTGGACTAATCGCAGACTACACCTCACAGCTTCTTTATCGGAGAGACAGTAAGTATCATTAGCAGTGATGTCACCTTCATGGCAGCCATCAGAAATTTTGTGGCCCCTTACTTACCTTTAGGCCTGGGGCCCCCCAGCCTGACCACTGGCCATAGCATGGAATCTGCTCACTGACCGTCCCATACTGAGGGGTTTATGCTGATGGAGGGGGGTCTGCACTTAGGGGGGTCTATACTGATGGCGGGGTGGCTGCACCGGGGGGGTCTATACTGATGGAGGAGGGGGGTCTGCACTGCAGGAGGGGGGTCTATACTGAGGGGGGTCTGTACTGAATTCGCTGACTCGGATGCCTCACCATCCCCCTTGCAGCCGGACCCCAGACCCCAGACCCCAGGCTTCAGGACCAGCAGCCAGCTAGCTGCATTTTATTGGGGGCTGGGGACCACCGGCGCAAAGTGTCACCTCCCTGAAATGTGTTTTTGCAGGTTGGGATGTCTGATATCATGTCTTCATTTTCTAATCTCATCTCCTCCACCCCATGTCCTCTTCCTCCTCCTCCTCCTCCTCCTCCTCTATCCCATATCAGTAGGGCAGTGACAGGTGTCAGTAGTTTTTTATTATTTTTTAGAAGCAAAATAAAATGAAAGGTCTGCAGTCACCAGTGATGCACCTCCATCCCTATATAGTATATACATATACAAAAAAAGGAAGAGTCACCCTGGGACTTTAAATGAGGTGGTCACAGTCAGCCACTGAGTAACAAGAGTAAAGGCAGTATAAATGTTTATTAAAATTAATGTACATACATGGATAATATAGCATATTAGCTCAGCCAATGGATTTGCACATGATAAAAAAAAATAATTAAAGTTGATACAAACGTTATAAAATGCAGTATATACAAATGCACGTATCAGGAAACCCGACGCACGTTTCACGAGATCATTGCTCGCTCATCAGGGGTGGATGCGGATGAGATGTATCTAAATAAACAAAAAGATGTGGTAATGTAAGAACAATGGCAGAATGGGCCAGAGCAAAACGGCCCAATACTTACCATTGAACGAGACCAGAGTTTCCCTCGCTGAACCCCCAATTGGACAGCAGCAGCCAGAGTATGGCACGGAAGCTGAGGGGGAGAAGACGGACACGGGTACCCCCATGGGGGGACGCCAGGAGGCAGACATGGCATGAGTGAAGGTGAGTGGTCCTATTGTCTCAGTATGTAGCTTGATAGATAATAGCTGTAAACATAGATGTATATGTCTCAATGATTTGCCAAAATTTAGTAAAATGAACATAAAATAATATAATAATATTTTTGTATGAGAGCAAGTATGCTCTAGCATAAGTATATATGTCAAGCTTTACTAAAAAAGCAGAGTAGATAGAAGTTGTACAGTTATTTGTATAGAACATAAATGGACTAACCTGATCCAATAATGGAGCAGACATAGAGACCATGGGTAAAAAAGTAAATCCTGAAAAATTGTGTTTGTCTGGGAAAGACAATTTTTTTTTATCATGTGCAAATCCATTGGCTGAGCTCATATGCTATATTATCCATGTATGTACATTAATTTTAATAAACATTTATACTGCCTTTACTCTTGTTACTCAGTGGCTGACTGTGACCACCTCATTTAAAGTCCCAGGGCGACTCTTCCTTTTTTCATTATTTTTTAGGGCCCCAGCAGCAGAAAGAAGTGATAAATCATCAAAAAGTGATAGTAGCAAAATTGGTAAAATGCAACCACCTATAAGAGTCACAATCCCTCTGCTAGGCATGAGGCAATCACAGTGATGTCATCCAGACTTGATATTAGGGATTCTGTATCCTTGCTGGAATATTTGTGCAGCACTCTATAGTGATCAAAAGACTGGAACTACTTGTAATGTGAAGGAGATCGGGCGCGGGGGGAGCGGCAGGAGGAGAAGATCGGTTGAGACCGGCAGACCCCCCCCCAGTTTTAGTCCTGTTCCCAGGCATCAGGAGCTGTCTTGTGGCCGTGAGACCTTCAATACTTTCAGCCACTAAGCCACACACTTCCTGGTTGCCGGGCAATGCTAAACTCCTCACAGGTGCCGCCTAGTAGACTCTTGGGATACACCCCGATTGGTGGAGGGGAAGGTGGGTGGAAACAAGTAGCTACCGTGGCTGTCAAACATCCAGCCTTCAGGCAGCAGATAGAAATACTTCTGGGCCCGAGCCGATCGGGATGGCGGCCCTGGTCACCTTACCAGTGAGGCGGGTCCAGTGTGGGGGGGGGGACAATAGAGAGCTGGACCCGCCTTGTGTAATTATCTGTCAGTGTTTTCTCTCCTCTCCTCCTTTCTGGTCTGAGGGAAGAGAAAACACTTTTCACACTCAGGATCAGAGCTGTTATTAGAGATCCCAGGGTAGGGTTGCCACCTGTCCGGGTTTGACCCGGACAGTTCAGGATTTGATAGTTGAGTCGGTACAGACACTGGAAGTTCTCCCCGCGGTCCCTATTCTGTCATCATTATTAGTCCGACAATATCACCGAGAAGGATGAAGACTCTCCTATTGTTATCACTCCTCCCATACACACACGTGATCATAATTATCCCCTTCTATTATTTAATATTATTTATTGTTATCCCTCCTATTATTTTTAGACATCATCATCTCTTCCTATTATTTTATCTAATTTTTTTTATTGCACCTTCTATTATTTGAGATTTATTGTTAACCCTTCTATTATTTTACATGATTATTACCCTCCTATTATTTTATCCAATTTATTAACCCTCCTATTATTTATTATTACACCTCCTATTATTTCATTTGTATTATTGCCCCTCCTATTATTTTATCTAATTTATTATTACCCCCTCCTATTATATCTATATCTCTATCTAGCTCACTGCACGCATACTGTATTAAGCACACGGGGGACACTGTGGGGGGGGGAGCGCACAGGGGGACACTGCGGGTGTGTATGTTAGCGAAACCCCAAAATCAGTTTGGAAAATGCAGTGCGATTTGCAGAATGTGATAGCATGGTTGTAAACACCCACGTGATCCGATTCTGGTGCGGCCAAAAAAAGGGTCCTGCATGTTTTTGGTTGCGAATTCGGTGCCATTTGAGCGATGCAGAATAATGGCTCAAATCGCACTGCTGAAGCTTCGCATGTAAGGAATGCGCTGCGATTCCTGTTCAAAATCACAAGCAGTTCCCTGCAACTTTATCCCAAAATGGAAAGACTGCTTAACCCATTTATGCCTAAGGTTGAAATTCTTTTATTTGGGCATACGTTACCTAGAGCTGTAGGATATAAATAACTCCCAAATCACTACTGTTCCAATATTGGAACAAGAGGCATTCATTTTTTTTTTTTTTTTATTCATTAAAGTGTGTTTTTTTTCCCCAAAAAAATTGCATTTGAAAGACCGCTGCGCAAGTACGTGATATAACGCTGTGGAGTGTGCTATGGTGTATAGGAGAGTGTATGAGGATTCATGGAGTGCTCTGTGGTGTATAGGAGAGTGTTTGAGGACGCATGGAGTGCACTATGGTGTATAGGAGAGTGTATGAGGACGCAATGGCACCCCACACATCAGAAATTGCAGCATATATTCGGGTGCATGAAACTGCATAGTGCAAAAGCACCATACAGCTCCATGTGGCTGCATAAAAAAAAAAAAAAGAAAAAAAAAAAAAGGTGAGGGGCCTTTTCCCTGTAGGAAACGCAGGTACAGCAGCTTATTCAAATGAATGGGCTGCTTTACCCCTGCAATCACAAGCTGAGATGTGAGCCTTAAAGCAGAAGTTCACCTTTAGGAACATGTTACATGTTCCCGCTCCTGCAGCCACTTGCCGATCCGCTGCCTCTGTGTGACGTCAGTACGGGGAGAAGTTCCTAGTACCAGCTATCACTTATTGAAAAGAGACACGGCCACGTCATTCAATGGCGTTCTGTGAATGAAGTAGAAGTCTCGACAACCTTGTCAATTAACTATCACGGTGCTATTGAGCGTTCTGGTAGTTCATTGAGTCTTCCTGTCAGTGTGTATCTGGCAGACAGCTTACACTGACAGACTGCAGGAGCCCTTCATTGCACCCATGATCTGCTGATCGCTGGTGCAACGCTTGCCAGGCTCCTAGAAAATAAATTAAAAGCAAATGCACATTTTTTTTTTTTTTACTTGCAAAAAAATTTGCATTTATTTTTTTAACTGCTAGCCGACCGGCGCACGCCGATGTACGTCGGCACAATGGCACGGCTAGGCAAAAGGACGTACCTGTAAGTCCTTTTGAAATTGCCGCCGTGCCATTGCGTGCGTCAGCCGGGAGCTCCGTGAGTCGGGTCGCGGGTCCCGTGGACTCGATCGCCGCGGGATACCCGCGATCGCCTCACGGAGAGGAAGAACGGGGAAATGCTAAGGTAAACAAGCATCTCCCCGTTCTGCCTAGTGACAGTGTCAATGATTTCTGCTCCCTGTCATCGGGAGCAGCGATCAGTGTAGTGAAACTGCTAGCCCATCCCCCCTACAGTTAGAACACATCCCTAGGATACATTTAACCCCTACAGCGCCACCTAGTTTTAACCCCTTCACTGCCAGTCACATTTACACAGTAATCAATGCGATTTTAATCGCACGGATCGCTGTATAAATGTGAAGGGTCCCAAATTTACGCCAAAATTGTCCGACGTGTCCGCCATAATGTCGCAGTCAAGATAAAAATCGCTGATCGCTGCCACTACTATTAAAAAAAATAAATAAAATAAAAATGCCATAAAACTATCCCCTATTTTGTAAACGCTATAACTTTTGCACAAACCAATCAAACGCTTATTGCGATTTTTTTTTACCAAAAATGTATAGAAGAATACGTATCGGCCTAAACTGAGGAAAAAAAATGTTTTTTTATATATTTTTGGGAGATATTTATTACAGCAAAAAAAAAAAAAAAAAATGCGTTTTTTTTCAAAATTGTCGCTATTTTTTTTGTTTATAGCGCAAAAAATAAAAACCGCAGGGGCGATCAAATACCACCAAAATAAAGCTCTATTTGTGGGAAAAAAAAGGATGCCAATTTTGTTTGGGAGCCACGTCGCACGACCGCGCAATTGTCAGTTAAAGCGACGCAGTGCCGAATCGCAAAAAGTGCTCTGGTCAGGAAGGGGGTAAATTATTCCGGGGCTGAAGTGGTTAAAGGTGAACTCATCCTTTAAACAAAGCGGTATTCTGTATTCTTCTCTTTTGCAGGTATTCCTTTATCAACTTTTTTTTTTTTGACAGTCTATACACCAAGTGTATGTATATGTGTATATGTATATATATATATATATATATATATATATATATATATATATATATATATATATATATATATATATATATATATACATACATACATACATACATACATACATACACACATACATACATACATACATACACACACACACACACACTTTTTTTTTTTATATTTTAGCAAAGCAGGTCCACACGTGGGTGTGGATTCTCATCCTTCTTAAACCTTATCTTCCACATTCGGCCAGCCACATTCTCACCCCCTACAGTACACCTTCTTGTTTGTAGGGAGGCTCCTTTCTTTTACAGTGTGCTTACAGCTAATTGTGGGACAGTGCTTAATGTATGGCCTGCTTTAGGGCTTAGAATTTGAAGGGAAAAAAAAGTTAGCGTAGGTATGTTAAAATATTTTTGTATTTTGTTCTGGTTCGGAATACTCCTTGCAGTTTATTCTTTGGTGTATGTGTTGAAATGCTGGAAGTCATTTTATAATTTATTATGTTATATAAAAATATTTTGTACCAATGTAAGCTCTTTTAATAAAGTATTTTGACACATATATGTTTAGTTTTTTTCTTGGCTTTTCAAGGAATTTAATGTGACAATCGTACAACCCCCAGGAGTCCTTAGGGTGAGCTCTTTGGAGTGGGGGGGGGGGAGTGCTGTGTGCGAGTGGTGACAGAAGAGTGGCGACCTCCCCTGTCATTGCTGATTTCTCCTAGTCGTAGTGTCACTGTATAGAAATGTCAGCGATTGTGCCTGCATTAGAGTGATACATTTGCTTACTGCAATGCTCTGGGCTAGTAAGCATTGGCAATGAGTAGTTCAAATCCGGGGGTGCATTGCGCCAGTATAGTTTAAAACCTCCATTCCCCCATCCATGGGAGCTGTAAAGGACAGATGCAGGCTAATGCAAGCCAAGTGACTCAGTTGAGGCCACCCATGGGTGAGCCACTCGGCTTGCACCCACCTGCTGCCCACCCCTTACAGTCACCATGTGTGCAGGTGGTCTCTGCTAAACAGAAGAGGAGCCATAGGGGAACTAAAAGTAAGAAGCAGATCAATGGAATTGCTGCTTAGACCTGCTTCCTGTAGATCAAGGTGACCACTGCCGTTCCCCAATTTGGGATTTAAGGACAACTCCACGCCATGTGATAAAAGGTGCCTATCTCAGTCTGATATCTGCTGCAGATAGGGGAGATGGTAGGGTTGATGCGATGCAAACTCTAGGGGTATAGTTAATCCTAGGTGGAAATTTCAACTGAATAAATTGGTCTTTAGCAGAGATAAGTTTTGTTTATTGTGAGGACAAGAGGCTTCATTGTCGTAATTAGTGAAATGCCTCCCACCTCGTCCCTCAGGTGACTTCACAAGGCACTCAGGAGGTCACTGGGGACCATCTGGCTATCTGGGACTCCATCTCCATCCTAAATTCTGGGCAGTC
The DNA here is from genome assembly GCF_042186555.1 of Aquarana catesbeiana. NCBI lineage: Eukaryota > Metazoa > Chordata > Amphibia > Anura > Ranidae > Aquarana > Aquarana catesbeiana. The sequence continues at coordinate 105,534,845 of NC_133329.1, read as the reverse complement.
TGTGACTCCTGCTCCTCCTCCTGACCATCCGCAAACATGCCAACTGTAAAATATCGATAAGATAGTCCAGAGATGGGAAACAAAATGAAGTGAAAGATTTGGGAGATAAAACATATCGAGAGTGACTTCAGGAACTTAATATGTACAGTCTGGAGGAAAGAAAGAAGGGAAAGGGGAGACATGATTGAGGCCGGATTCACATATGTGCGGCTGTGGGTTTGTGCCTGTTCACAGAATTAGATGCAAACTTTTGCCCGAATTTGCACCTGAACCGGACCCAAACATGCACAGGACCCTCCCCGGCCGCCCCAGACCTGTGTGAACTGGCTCCATTGAGAGCCGGTCACACTCGCATCTCATGCAAATTGGATGCAGGGAAACCTCCACATATGTGAAGCCGGCCTTAAACCTTTAACCACTTCTGGACCTCCCACTGTATACAGTGGAACCTCGGATTGCGAGTAACGCGGTTAACGAGCGTTTCACATTACAAGCACTGTATTCTAAAAAATCCTGACTCGGTTTGCGAGCGTTGTTTCGCAAAGTGAGCAGGATTCAAGCCAAAGCGGTGTGCAGTACCGCGTTTGGCCTGAGGTGGGGGGGGGGGCGCCAGAGCCGATCGCAGCGGTTCGGAAATACTACGTTCCCGAGTCTTTCCGAGTTCAGCCGAGCTGTCCTCGGGCCTTTCTGGGTGTTTCAGAGGCTCTCCTCGACGACCCCACCCTACCTCTGGCCACATGCGGTATTGCATGCTACTGAAGTCAATGCGGAACAAATTATATTTGTTTCCATTGACTTCTATGGGGAAACTCGCTTTGATATGCGAGTAGTTTGGATTACAAGCATTCTCCTGGAACGGATTATGCTCGTAATCAGAGGTTCCACTGTATTTACATCGGTACTTTAAAGAGAAGTACCTGTTATGGCAGCAGCTAGCTGCCATAACCCAGGTGTCCATCTCTTCAGTGAGCGGTCCGGTTTACGATAATTATGGTCTCTGTTGCGGATTTGCCGCAAGATCACCGTTATCGGCGGTGGGAGAGAGCCCAACCCCCTCGATTAGGTCCTCTCTCGTGCTGGTTATGGAGACGAGTGAGGGGAAGATGGGCCCAACCTGTCTCCATACCATAGCAGGGCGGAAGCAATGTCAAAACGTCACTTCCGCCCATAGCTCTTTTTTTAATGACATTTTTTTTTTTTTTTTTTTTATTGCATTTCAGTCTAAATATGAGATCTGAGGTCTTTTTGACCCCAGATCTCATATTTAAGAGGACTTGTCATGCTTTTTTCTATTACAAGTGATGTTTACATTCCTCGTAATAGGAATAAAAGTGACCCAAATTATTAAAAAAAAACAAAAAACAAAAAAAAAACCACAGTGTCAAAATAAATAAAGTAAAATAAATAAGAAAAAAAAAAACGCATACGTGAGCAGCGCCCGTATATGAAAACGGTGTTCAAACTACACGTGAGGCATTGCTGCGATCGTTAGAGCGACAGCAATAATTCTAGCCCTAGACCTCCTCTGTAACTCAAAACATGCATCCTGTAGAATTTTTTAAACGTTGCCTATGGAGATTTTTAAGGGTAAAAATTGACAGTTACTTACCGGTAACTGTTTTTCTAGGATATCTTCCAGGACGGCACACCTGAGATGAGAGGCTCCTCCCTACAGGAAACACAATCAGTCGACAGCTGTTTTAAGTCCCCACCCTTCCCCTTGATCCTCAGTTTGTAGAGAAGTAACTCCTGAACCTGGTTCACAAGGGAAATCATTCCTCATAGGTACTCACCTTCTAGTGTTCTACCATTTTCCCTCCTCCAACGGGCGGGAAGTAGGCCTGCCGTCCTGGAAGATATCCTAGAAAAACAGTTACCGGTAAGTAACTGTCAATTTTCTCTTAGTCATCTTCCAGGACGGCACACCTGAGAGGATAATCAAGTACCTAAGGCCTACCTTAGGGTGGGACCACTGCAAGACCCTCTTGGCGGACCTTGGTTCTGCAGTGAGTTTTACCTCCACTCCATATGCTTGATGAAGGTATTATAGCTGGATCATGCGGCTGGTCTGCAGGTCTACTCCACCGATGTCCCTGCCTTCTCCGCTTCGGATGCAGGACCTAGGTGGAGTGGGCTCTTAAAGATGGAATCAGAAAACCCTAGTTAGACTTACCGGTAACGGTATTTCTACGAGTCTTTCAGGACAGCACCTGGAGAGCGCAGCTCCACCCACTTTCCCAGGAAACACTGCAGTCAGTTTCTTTAAAGACCGGACACTTCCACCATGGCCTCAGTTGTTCATAGAGTACCTCCAGCCATGCTGAAATTAGATAAGCAGAACATAGCAATAACACATCTTATAACCTTTAAAATTTAGGGCGGGTCATCGGCGCTGTCCTGAAAGACTCGTAGAAATACCGTTACCGGTAAGTCTAACTAGGGTTTTCTCCCTTCGTCTTTCAGGACAGCACCTGGAGATGATAAAAAAAAAAAGAGTACTTACTCTAGGGTGGGACCACCGCCTGCAGGACCTTCCTGCCAAACGATTGTTCCGCTGCTGATAGCAAGTCCAACCTGTAGTGGCAGGTGAAGGTGGAGAAACTTGTCCACGTGGCCGCTTTACAGATCCGACCCGGGGAAGCCCCTGCCCTCTCTGCCCAGGACGTTGCTACTGCCCTTGTTGAATGGGCCACTACCCCTTTAGGGGGCTCTGCTCCTGAAGCTCTATAAGCTTCACTGATGGCCATTCTCAGCCATCTACCTATGGTGCTTTTGGATGCTCTATACCCCCTACGTGGACCAGAGAATAGAACAAAGAGAGAATCTGATCTTCTAAAATTTTTTGTTATCTCTATATAGTGTAATAGACACCTTCTCACGTCCAGGGAATGGAAAGACCTCTCCTTAGCACTGGACGGGTTAGGACAAAAAGTAGGGAGAATTATCTCTTGTGCCCTATGAAATGCTGATGACACCTTTTGGCAGAAAACCCGGGTCAGTTTTTAGCACTACCCGGTCTGGAAAAAAATAACAAAAGGGTTCTCTTATGGAAAGAGCTTGTAACTCGCTTATTCTCCTAGCTGAAGTTACCGCTACTAACAGGACTATTTTTAACGACCATAGCCTGATTGATGCTTCCTCTGGAGGTTCAAAAGGCTCTTTGATTAGACCCCGCAGAACCACAGACAGGTCCCATCTAGGAAAAAACTTAAAAGGTATTGGCCTAGCTCTGGCCAATGCCCTGAAAAACCTAATAATGAGCGGCTCCCTAGATAATTGTCTCTCAAGGAAAACCGATAATGCAGCTACCTGTACCTTTAGGGTGCTAGCTGCCAACCCCATCTCCATTCCCTCATGGAGAAATTCCAATACTGGAGCAATTTCTTGTGGTGAAAGTATCCTAGCTGCACACCAGCTATTAAATCGCTTCCATGTCTTGAAATAGATGGCCCTGGTAACCTCCTTACGACTATTCAGCAGGGTAGAGACCAGTTTATCTGAAAAGCCCTTATTTTTTAACATCTGCTCCTCAGTAACCACCCTGTCAACCTGAGATGCTGGGTATTCGGATGATGAAGGGGGCCCTGCGTTAGTAGATCCTTCCGCAGTGGAAGCGCCCAATAAGGTTCCACCGCCATCCTCTGTATTGTTGCGAACCAAGCCCGTTTGGGCCAGAAAGGGGCCACTAGGATCATACTCGTGTTCTCTTTCTGTAGCTTTTTTAAGACCAAGGGAATCATCTGAAAGGGGGGAAAAGCGTAGAACAACTGGAAGTTCCATGGCTGCGCTAATGCATCCAATCCCTTCGCCTGATCCTGCCTGTTTAGTGAGAAGAAGGCCTCTACTTTTGCATTCTTTTGAGATGCAAAAAGATCTATTTGGGGTACTCCCCATCTTTCTGTTAGTTTTTGGAAAGTTCCTGCGTTCAGACTCCATTCTGCTTCCAGTATTCTTTCCCTGCTCATAAAGTCTGCTAGAAGGTTCAAATCTCCCTTCAGATGTATTGCTGTTATGGATTTTAAATTGTTTTCTGCCCAGGCTAGAATCTGGAGTGCCAAGGATAGCAGAGCCCTGCTCCTTGTTCCTCCCTGCCTTGATATATATGCCACCGCTGTGGCATTGTCCGATAAAACTTGAACGTGATGGCCCCGGACTGTCTTTTCGAAGGCCCATAAACCCAGGAGAATAGCCCTTAGCTCTCTCCAATTGGAGGACTTTCTGGCTTCCCAGTCTGTCCATGTCTCCTCCTTAACTAAGTCCGCAATACAAGATTTGCATAGTATTTTGGTCCAGGAATCCCTCAGTAACCCCTTACATGAGGGACATTTCCTTTTAACAATAGGGGAGACATGCTTGGTCTTTTCTTTAGCCTTCTGCAATATCCCAAGGGAAAAAAGACATTTGCTGAACCATATTTCACCAAAACAGTTTATATGCTGTATACAAGGAACACAGAAAAAAAAACTACCAAGGAAGTTAACCCTTTAACCCCTAGTTCTTGTTCCACAGCCGGTGAATCACCCCACAGATCCACCTTCAACCAAATAATCAATCACTTATCCTTCCATTAGTAATCAGGAAAAAGTGATCTGCAGGCTCCCCCTTTTTTTTTTTTAGGAAGGGAATTTATATACATAAATATCACAACTGCCCATAGAGTAATAACAGTGATCAATGTCCCTGCTTACCTGAGCCTGGCTGATTGGTGTGGCTCCTGCTCCTGCCACCGCCATCTGATCGTCCTCCATTGCTGACAGGACAAACAGCGGCGTCTGTGCTCTTTTATTTAATTTTCCCGGGCCGCTCACCGCTGTGAGGGCCGGAAATTACATCAGCCGTAGAGACCGCCCCTTTCCTCCTGCGTTCCAGCGGCCGGAACCGGAAGCCGCGTCGCGCCGCTCGAGGCCCCGCCCCCGGTCGGAAATGACGCGCTCGCCATCCGAACCCGGAAGGCGTGCGGACAGCAGGGTAGACGCCGTTCGCTACTCCACAGCCCATGCCGCCGGTCTTGTAGGAGCGGGACCCTAGCAGCCTGGCTCTCGCCGAGCATGAAGAGGAAGGGGCGCCGGAGAATCCCCCACACGTCAGGGAGGATGCTGGGCTGTCCTCTGAAGAAAAAAAGGCGACATCAACCGGTATGCCTCCTACTTTCACCACCTGGAGAAAGCGCAGCACACCCCTGGTTCCCTGCAGCGCTTCCACCATGGCGGAGGAAACACTACAACTGAGGCCATGGTGGAAGTGTCCGGTCTTTAAAGAAACTGACTGCAGTGTTTCCTGGGAAAGTGGGTGGAGCTGCGCTCTCCAGGTGCTGTCCTGAAAGACGAAGGGAGAAAACATGTTAAAACTTGTAGGTTAGCAATGTTGCCTGTATCACACATCTAACAACCATGGCCTATTGTGCCTGTAGGTGCTACTTAGAACCCCTAAAGATTAATCAGAGACCTGTGTTGTAAGACAAGGACACTACATTGATCACTAAGAGGACCTGTCTTAACACTACCCTGTTCAGGGAATTAAAACTGAAAAAAAAAAAAAAAAAAGGGTGGGCCCCTAACAGACAACCTTTTTTGTTCATTTTTATCTTTACATCAGCAAAGACTAAAGGGAAGCCTACTTAAGGGTAATAGATTAACCGAGGCTTGATCCCTGGGTTTAAGGCATGCCCACTCTGTGGCTTTACTTACGCCTGAGTGCCTACTTCAGGAGAATAAAGTTCATAGCAGGAGTATAACACTTATACTGCTACATCTAGTTCTATAGAAGGGTGAGATGAAGGCCATGCACCGAGCCGTAACTTATTCGGTCGGGTATACATATTTATACTTCATCTTCAGGTCATAATACTCCTCTGAACAGAATTTCCCATGTTCTTACTAAGCAGGGTGATTCTTTATCGCCTTCCTCCAGTGTCCTATAACTACTGGGCTTCAACCCTAGGAAATGGTTCCAGCATTCCTGAATGTAAGGGGCTGAGGCTTTCTGACATGTGACGTCTGCAGCCAGAACTCCAGGCCCCTCCACGGAAAAGAGGGCTGAAATACAAAAGGTGATACATGCATTATTAATATCACAAATTAAAAAAAAGATCATAGATTGTGGACCCAGCACAATAGATTTAGACAGAAAGGACACAAGCATAGACAATAATGTGTATCTGAGTGTGGCTAGCTAAACCAACATATCAAATATGGGAGAGACCCAAATCTGAACTTCAATGTAGACAAACAGTCCTCACAGTCTGGTTTTCTGATGTGCAGCCAATATGTAAAAACATTAACACACACGCAAACCCTCAGCCTTGGTTCACACTGGGACGACTTGTCAGGCGACCTAGTCACCTGACAAGTAGCGTCCTGTTCTGTGCAATGGAACCGTTCTAAATCGGCGTGATGCAAGTCGCTCCGACTTAGAAAAAGGTTCCTGTACGACTTTGGGGGCGACTTGCATTGACTTCTATACAGAAGTCGTTTCGCAAGTCGCCGCTGAGTCGTGTCCTGGGTCGCCTGAGGCAGTCGCGCTGTAAGTCGTGCTGCCTCAGTGTGAACCGACCCTAAATGCTGCATGTTTCTGAAGTGCAGCTAGCTAGATCATAACTGATATATATACATAAAGGACGGGAGTCCTGTTTACGGTGGAGTTTTACTGATGTACAGCAAAACAGGGCCATAAATAAGACAGAAAGACCCAAACTTCTATGTTGCGTATTTCTGACGAACCACCAAATACAGTTATAAGATCAATATGGCACACAAGACAATATCTTTTCTGTTATGCAGTTCTGTAGTGCAGTCACATAGAACCAACACGGAAAGGACCCAAGCAACCTGCAGCATTGTGTTTTGCAGTAAGGTAAGGGAATCTGAAACAGAAAGCACCAACAAGCTTCAATGTTGAGTATTTCTGCTGTGCAGCCACATAAAAACAGACAGCCTTCCTAGCTGCGATCTTTCTGGTGTATTGCAAAGTAAGGCAATAACTCCATGATGTCTATTCTTGTGTGTAGCAAAACCTCAACCAGAAGGGACCGATAAAACTTAGGGCTCCCACACCTGTGCGACCCAACCTGCAACCGCAAAAACGCAAGAGAAAAGTCATACACTATGGCTTCCAATGGGAACCATTTGTGTCTGTGCAACTCCAGGTCGCAGCGCCACCAAGCAGACCCTGCTTTCTGGATCCACAGACGTCAAGATTACACAGGTCGCAGGTAACTTGCAATTTTCAGGTTGAACAAGCGAGGGGTCCCCAATGCTGTATCTCCCTGGAGGCGCGCAGCCAACAACCCCCTGCTGTGTATCCTTAAGAAGCAGCAAGGTAGAATAATGAGAAACAGAAAAGACACCCCTCACTGCTGTGCCTTTCTGATATGCAGCCGATAAGGCAGTAAATATAGAACATACAGGACATAAACGATCTTCAATCTTTGTGTATGTCTGATGTGTAGTAATATACCAATACTGAGCAGAGACGCCACCATCCTCAATGTGTCTCCCTGCTGAGGCAGCAAAAACAAATCAGAAAAGGACAAGCAACCCCACTGCTGTGTCCCTTCTGATATGCAGCCAATAAGGCAGTAAATGTAAGACATAAAAAAGGACAGACAACCTTCAATCTTGTATATATCTGATGTGCAACAATATAACAATCTGAATAGAGATAGCACATCCATATTGAAGGGATTTGGTATGCGACTCAACATGTCAAATCGCATGCCTAAAATCGGCAGCCTTTGCCGTTAATAGCACTGTCAGCCTGACGCCACTTTGCGGGGCTGCACCGATTACCAAACGGCAGTACCAGTACTACCCCTGGCACAGGTTCAATTTGTATTTCCCAACAATTCAGGACCATCAATCTTCACTACTGCCTTTCTAATAAGCAACCAATAAGGCAGTAATACAGGACACAAAAAAACCCCAGACAGAACTCAATTTTGAGTATGTCTGATGTGCAGCAATATAACAAATATAAGCAGAGATGTCACAAGACTCAATGATGTGCATTTCCGCCATGTGGCACAAGACCAGAAAGTACAGACCACCTTCCCTGTTGTATTTTTCTGATCTGTAGCCAAATAAAGCAGTACCTTTAGGATATAACAGACAACAACCAAGCTTCAGTGCAGTGCATTTCTGATGTACAGCACTATACCCCTTATGAGCAGAAATGTCACATATCTCAATGTGCATTTCTGCTGTGCCACAAAACATCCCAGGAAAGACAAACCTTCACTACTGAGGTCTACTGGTGTGCAACCAAGGAGGAGTCATGATGTATCCCTTTATGAAATAACCAAACAGAGCAATTTGATCCCTAGGCATAGCCTGGGCTGTAGATACTAACACTTCACCCCCAGTGAAGGAACAAATCCTAAAATGGTTAGACACCTTACTATAGTAGCTGTTGTCCTACCTTACCTCTGTAGACTGAGCAAACGCTGGCCAGCTCATACACAGGTGGGGCTGATCAGAAACTAAAGTCTCAATGAGCCCAGCCCTAGAGACCAATTTAGGACAGCCTCTAGAAAAGGTGATCACCAATTTAGCCTGGAGGAACATAGCCACCTGCAGGCCTTAAACAAGCAATCATGTATCTATCTAGCTCTTGCATATGTTTGCACAGAAAATCCTTAATTAAAGGATATAGGAAGCGATTTATGGTAAATCGCTTTTAGATCTGTCACTGAGTTGACTGTAGCCCAAACCAACAAAAAGGTTTTTCTTACCTCCTGCACTTTAATATAACCACAATGTAAAGGTGGAGTGGGAGGTTGGAGCTTATGACTTCAGATTCCTAGCAGCTGGGCTAATAGGGCCATATAACCTAGTGCACCTGCTGACCAGGAGAGCTTACTCCTGAATCCTTCAACCATTGCACAATCCATAAATTGTTCAGTGGTATACCTGGCCTGTAAGGAACTCTTTGTATCTACCAGGTCCTCCCCCCTTCGCTCTATTCATCCCTACTAATGTCCCACAACCGGACATGTAGGGAGAGGCTGGAAACCTACTGTTGTGATAACTACAGTGTCTCTGCTGTAAGAGGGAGCTGTGGCTGGTGGTTTTAGCAGTAGCTTCTGGGCTATTTTGTTATGCAGACCCCAGGTCCTGCACTGTACCACTTAGTAAATACAGGGGGAAGGGGAAGAAATGCCTTACCTACCTCTTTCCCATCTGAGGTGGTTTAGGCAGACTCGCTCCTCTGCACCACTTGTCCACCATACAGCATCTCTGATGTAAGAGGGAGCTGTAGCTGGTGTTTTTAGCAGAAGCTTCTGGGCTATTTGAATCTAGACCCCAGGGGAGATTATCTCAAATGCCCAGAAACCATCTGGCTGGGATTGGGGATTTTTCAGCTAAATTCCCAAGGTAAAGGAAAGTACTCACCGTTGTCGCCTTCCCCTTTTTCCACAGCCACCGGGCTTGCTTTTCCATCCTTATGGTCCACATGCAAGGAGGATAGCCGCCAAAGTGCCCCCCCAACTGCTGTCCCCGTAGGGAGCTGCAAAGTTAGGCTGTGTCCTGCCAGTCAGTATATACACCTAGGGGGGCAATGCCGTACGTTCCTCATTCCATTCTGAGGTGGTTTAGGCAGACATCCACTGTAGTGAACTGGTGCCTCCTCGAAAGGAGGATGTGGGCGCCTGCTCCTGCTGACTCTCAGCCTTCCCTCCTGGGTAAGAACGCGGGTCGTTCAGGCGGCGCCCTCCCCAGCAGCCCACGCGACCTACCAGGGGCCCAGGAGTCGGGGGCCCTGGAAAGATCTGACAGCCAGCACCCCTGTCTGAACGGACGCCCGGACAGGTAAGGGGGGGGAGACAGGAAAAAGGCCCCTGAAGTTCTGGGGACACCACTGTACCCAGGGGCCTTCAGGTCTCAGGGGGGCTCTTCCAGTTTCTGCTGCCCCCCCTGAGGAAAGGATAGGGGAACCCCCCAGGAGGGATAAATATATCCGGCCAGACCCAGAGGCCCATCAGGTACTAACCAGGCCCGACCCTGCTTAGCCTCCGAGATCATACGAGATCGGGCAGGCGGCGCCCTCTTTCACTTTCAGGGTGATGTGGCCGTAGGCCTTCCCCAGGCATTTGGTCCGGCTCCCAGGGGGGGGGACTACCAGCCCCAGGCTTCGGGTCATTTGGAAAAAAAACAAACGGTTTCGCTGTGTAGGGAGAAACACAATCAAAAACTGAGGATCAAGGGGAAGGGTGGGGACAGCTGTCGATTGATTGTGTTTCTTGTAGGGAGGAGCCTCTCATCTCAGGTGTGCCGTCCTGGAAGATGACTAAGAGAAAGTTTGTCGCCATTCCACGAGTGGGTGCAATTTTGAAGTGTGACATGTCAGGTATCAATTTACTCAGCATAACATTATCTTTCACAATATATAAAAAAAAAAAAAAAAAAGTTGGGCTAACTTTACTGTTGTCTTATTTTTTAATTCAAAAAACGTGTATTTTTTCCAAGACAGGGTGCACTTGTAAGACCGCTGTGCAAATACGGTGTGACAAAGTATTGCAATGACCACCATTTTATTTTCTAGGGTGTAACAACCCCCAAACATTATACGTTTTTTTCTGCTAAGTAATTTTCTAGCAAAAAAAACTTGTTTTTAACTTGTAGACACAGAGTCTGAAAAAAAGAGGTTCGGTCCTAAAGCGGAGTTCTGTCGAAAAAAAAAAAATATTAAAAGCCAGAAGCTGCAAATACTTTGACACCTACGACAGAGTAGGTGCCAGACATGGCGTAGGTCACCACGATCACCGCTGTGATCTATGCCCGGAAGTGGGAGTAAATATCTGTATTAGACCGGTATCTGCTTCCTCCTCCCCCTGAAGGGTGCCAAATGTGACACCGTAGGGGGGGATTCCAAAAAGCAAAAGTTCCATTTTTGGGTGGAACTCTGCTTTAAGCGGTTAAATACATCAAGGGGGTGAACAAGGTTCAGAAGGGCAGTTTTTTTCAATATAAAACCAAAATCAAGAACATGGGGATATGACCTCAAACTAACTGGAGGAAAGTTCAAAACTAATATTATAAACTATAATTTTACTAAAAGGGTGGTTGATGCTTGGAATAAACTACCAGCAGAGGTAGTGACACAGTCAACAGGAAATGGCTTCAAACATGCTTGGGACAACCCTAGATCTATACTACAACTATAACAACAAAAAAAAAAAAAAAAAAAAAAAGGAGAGATGGACTACTTGGTCTTTTTCTGCTTCAATCGTTTTTATTAGTTTTACAAAAGACAGTAATACAATTTAGTAAACATTTTTACATTACTGAGGCTATCAAGAACGGTAAAGGCCTGTCATCACATGCATCTTGTAATGAGCACCCCCTAATCTGACGATCACCCCCCCCCCCCCCTTACCTTTTTTAAGGATCAACCTGCAAACTGTGACTCCCTCTATAATCGGCACCTGTACCCAACAACCTGCAATATATGATTCCATATCTGTTCCCATTGTAAGGGGCACCCTACCATACAGACGACCCTGTAATGTGACCCACCATTTCCCCATACCAGACAGCTTACAATCTATGTTCTTGTGTAAGATGTAGTAGATCTTCTTTTTCAATATCAAATGTTGCAAGTGACCCATTCAGGTAATCATGCCAACTAGCTTCAGAGGGGAAGGTCTCATATGGTACAGCAATCCTCCTTCCATGAGGGTCCTGGAAAAATTCCAAAAACATAAGAAAGCAGTTAGTGCCACACCAATGTTTGTAGAGACCAGAAAGAATTACAGCATTATGGAAAATTACACCCAGCATACAGGACAAGAGAAGTGCTACTGTGCAGTAGGGTTGCACCAATACAACTATTTTAAGACTGAGTACAAGTACCAATACTTTTTTCAAGTACTCGCCGATACCGATTACTTTTTTAATACTGATAGGTGGCACTGACTGATGGGCACAGATTTGCAGCACTGATAGGTGCCACTTATGGGCAATGATAGGTGGAACTGTTTGGTAGGCAGTGGCACTGAAATGCAGCACCAATAATTGCTGGCAGCCTGGCATGATAACATTTACAGTCAGGTCCATAAATATTGGGCCATCGACACAATTCTAATCTTTTTGGCTCTATACACCACCACAATGGATTTGAAATGAAACCAACAAGACGTTCTTTAACTGCAGACTTTCAGCTTTAATTTGAGGGTATTTACATCCAAATCAGGTGAATGGTGTAGGAATTACAACAGTTTGTATATGTGCCTCCCACTTATTAAGGGACCAAAAGTAATGGGACAGATTAACAATCATCCATCAAACTTTCACTTTTTAATACTTGTTGCAAATCCTTTGCAGTCAATTACAGCCTGAAGGCCTCTACTGCAACTCAGTTCCTGCTTGTTCTTGGGGCATTTTCCCTTCAGTTTCGTCTTCAGCAAGTGAAATGCATGCTCAATCGGATTCAGGTCAGGCGATTGACTTGGCCATTGCATAACATTTCACTTCTTTCCCTTAAACTCTTTGGTTGCTTTCGCAGCATGCTTCGGGTCATTGTCCATCTGCACTGTGAAGCGCCGTTCAATAAATTCTGAAGCATTTTGCAGAATATGAGCAAATAATATTGCCCGAAACACTTCAGAATTCATTCTGCTGCTTTTGTCAGCAGTCACATTATCAATAAATACAAGAAAACCAGTTCCATTGGCAGCCATACATGCCCACGCCATGACACTATCACCACCATGCTTCACTGATGAGGTGGTATGCTTTGGATCATGAGCAGTTCCTTTCCTTCTCCATTCTCTTCTCTTCCCATCACTCTGGTACAAGTTGATCTTGGTCTCATCTGTCCATAGGATGTTGTTCCAGAACTGTGAAGGCTTTTTTAGATGCTGTTTGGCAAACTCTAATCTGGTCTTCCTGTTTTTGAGGCTCAGCAATGGTTTACATCTTGTGGTGAACCCTCTGTATTCACTCTGGTAAAGTCTTTTCTTGATTGTTGAATTTGACACACATACACCTACCTCCTGGAGAGTGTTCTTGATCTGGCCAACTGTTGTGAAGGTTGTTTTCTTCACCAGGGAAAGAATTCTTCGGTCATCCGCCACAGTTGTTTTCCCTGGTCTTCCGGGTCTTTTGGTGTTGCTGAGCTCACCGCTGCGTTCTTTTTTAAGGATGTTCCAAACAGTCTAATGATGACTTGCTTCACTGATAGTGACAGCTCTTTGGATCTCATATTGAGAGTTGACAGCAACAGATTCCAAATGCAAATAGCACACTTGAAATGAACTCTGGACCTTTTATCTGCTCCTTGTAAATGGGATAATGAGGGAATAACACACACCTGGCCATGAAACAGCTGAGTAGCCAATTGTCCCATTACGTTTGGTCCCTTAAAAAGTGGGAGGAACATATACAAACTGTTGTAATTCCTACACCGTTCAGCTGATTTGGATGTAAATACCCTCAAATTAAAGTTGGAAGAAACACAAAATAACTGTCAATCTCCCTCAGTCTGGGGCTCCATGCAAGATCTCATCCTTAAGGAGTTTCAGGCTGGGTTCACACTATTGCTGCATGCGACTCACAGCAGGGGTCCGGTGCGTACCCGTTCACCGTTTCAGGTCCAATTTCAGTCCAAATTTGGACCTGAAAACGAATCAAAAGACGCACAGGGCTCCTGTGCAAATTCGCTGCAGCGGAGATATGTAAACTAGCTCCATAGAGAGCCAGTGAAAATCTCCTACCATGCAAATTGGATGTGGAGGAAACCTGCATCCAATTCACTTAGGTGTGAACCCAGCCTCAATGATCATGAGAACGATGAGGAAGCAGCCCAGAACTACACGCGTGAATCTTATCAATGATCTCAAGGTAGCTGGGACCTTAGTCACCAAGAAAACAATTGGTAACACACTACACCGTGAAGGACTGAAATCCTGCAGCACCTGCAAGGTCCCTCTGCTCAAGAAAGCAAATGTACAGGTCGGTCTGAAGTTTGCTAATGAACATCTGAATGATTCAGAAGAGAACTGGGTGAAAGTGTTGTGGTCAGATGAGGCCAAAATCAAGCTCTTTGGCAACAACTCGCCGTGTTTGGAGGAGGAGGAGGAATGCTGCTTATGACTCCAAGAACACCATCCCCACCATCAAACATGAAGGTGGAAACATTATGCTTTGGGGGTGTTTTTCTGCTAAGGGGACAGGACAACTTCACTGCATCAAAGGGACGATGGACAGGGCCATGTACCAACAAAATCGTGGGTGAGAACCTCCTTCCCTCAGCCAGGGCATTGAAAATGGGTAGTGGATGGGTTTTCCAGCATGACAATGACCCCAAACACAAAGGAGTGTCTCAAGAAAAAGCACATTAAAGGGGTTGTAAACCCGTTTTTTTTAAAATAACAAACATGTCATACTTACCTCCACTGTGCAGTTCATTTTGCACAGAGTGGCCCCGATCTTCCTCTTCTGGGGTACCTCTGCGGCACAGGTGGCTTCTCCCCGCATCGAGTGTCCACATTGGAGAAGCGCTCTCCTTGGTGGACACCCGTGCGGGCCTACTCCCGAGTCCCGCATCTGTGTTCATTCACACAGAATGCAGGAATCGGCCCAGCACCGCGTCCTTGGATTTGATTGACAGCAGCGGGAGCCAATGGCTGCGCTGCTATCAATCTATCCAATCAGGACACGAGACACCAGCTATAGATGGTGTGCTCGTTCCCGGACAGAGGATGACAGCGTCCATGTAAGCAAAACGGGGGCTCGGGGGGGCTGCAGCACTAAAAATGTTTTTTCACCTTAATGCATAGAATGCATTAAGGTGAAAAACCATGAGGGTTTACAACCCCTTTTAAAGGTCATGAAGTGGCCTAGCCAGTCTCCAGACCTTAATCCCAAAGAAAATATGAGGAGGGAGCTGAAGGTTCGAGTTACCAAACATCGGCCTCGTGTCATGTTTTGTGAAGGGGTCAAATACTTATTTCACTCATTAAAATGCAAATCAATTTCTAACTTTTTTGAAATGCGTCTTTCTGGATATATTTTTGTTGTTATTCTGTCTCTCACTGTTAAAGCGGTATTCCACCCAAAAATGAAACTTCTGCTTTTCGGAATCCTACCCCGCTCGGTGTCACATTTGGCACCTTTCAGGGGGGAGCATATACCTGTCTAATACAAGTATTTTGCTCCCACTTCCGGGAATAAATACCTGAGCCACCCGCGGGTATCTACGCCACTCCCCCCCCCCAACAAACGTACAAAATCAGCAGGGGATCAAATACTAATTTTCCCTCGAATTAAAATTATATCTCTCTACCCACACACACACACACAAACTGTAAAAGGGGAAGGGGGTGACAACCAAGGTAACACGAGCTTGAGCCCTCGTCCACACTGAACGCAGGTTTGAAATCACACGATTTGAAACTGGCATTTTAGTCCGACTTTGGGAGCGCTTTGAAAGACATCTGTGCAGGTCCATGTACAGATGTCTATTAAAGTCGCCCCCGAAGTTGCCAAACGTAGTGCAGGAACTACGTTTGGAAACCGTTGCTGTGATTGGGACAGTGTCTTTGCTGGAATAGGCTGCGATTTGACATGTCAAATCGCACTGATGTGAACAGGGGCTTAGGCCCTCTTCAGCCAGAATTCCTCATCCCTTTACCTTCTATAGGCCTATGATCCCAAACATTATAGCCAAAGCTATAATAGCCAAGGGGGGGGGGGGGGGGTCGGAATTACTGTGCTAGGCTAGTTATCATTCATTATAGGCCAGTTTATCAGCCCAGCCTGATCCATCTTTAGCCCCAAGTAGGCACCGCACACTGTAGGGTTGCCACCTCACCCCTTTAAAACTGAACACATATTAATTACACAGGTTCTGTGGCTAATTAAGGTGGTAATTAAACTCACTTGGCGCCTTATCTGCATTAAATTATCCTCAGAACCTGTGTAATTCATGTATGTGTTTGAGTTTAAGGCTGGGTTCACACTGCTGCGGTGCGGGAACGCAGCGAATTTACTGCGGGTTCCCGCATCGCACCAACTCGCACGGCAGTTCACACTGCCATATGCGAACTGCTGGGGAGTGTCATACAATGTTAATGACACCCCCAGTTCAGCCCGCATATCGCAATGCGAACTGACAATTCGGACATTTTCGGATCGCATAGGTGTGAACACCCAAGCGATCCGATTTTGGTCCGAACAAAAAAAAGGGTCCTGTGCGAGTTTGGACCGAATGCGGTGCGATATCAGCCATACTATCTGTATGGCTGATATCGCACAGCACAGACATTGCATGTGATGTGAACAGCAGTGCGCTGCGAATCACATGCGATGTCTGCCACCGCAGCAGTGTGAACCCAGCCTAAAGGGATGAGGTGCCAACCCTACCATAACATAAAAGAAGTTTTATTGACAGGGAACAAAGGAGAGCCAAACAACAAAATAACACACACCAGCAACAACAAAGGCCACATCTAAACAACAACAGAAACCAAAGCTGGACTGTTCCATGTCAATTGATCTCCAGATTCACAATCGTTTTGTAAAAGCTCCAGACAACAACACACCTTTCTGAGTGAGGACATGACGAGTCAGTACAATACATTCAGTGTATTCATTGTGCCTTACAATGCAGATTGAAGAAGGACAGATCCCCTGTGCCTGGAGTGAGGTGACAAAAAATGGTCTCTACATAACTGCATCATCAACATCACACCTGTAACACAACAGACATTGTTCACGCTCCATTTGTGTGATCTCTGTTAGTTCACATACTTATCAGGCCGTAAGCAACTATTTCACTGTATGACAGTCAGTTTGCTCATTTGTAAGAGGTTTGTTGTCTAATTTATACCGAGACTCATTTATTATTTGCAGGACATCTCATTTCCCCTTCTTCAATAGAATATCCGTGTCCCGGGAACATAACAATGTTACATACAGCGGTGCTTTGTTTTCACATGGCGGAATACTGATCTCATCAATTATTCAGCACAGCTCACCTTCTCAGAAATAAAAGAAAAAGGGTGAACCAACACCCTATCCACACCCGCCCCTTAGTCCCCACTGTACCTACCGACGTGGGGATTAGTGGTGGGGGGGACACAGGTACCTTTCCCCATTTCTGGAAGACAATGCCGCTCCGCCATCGCTCGGAAGTTCGGCCCCCTCCGGTCCAGTTAAAAAATGCAGCAGGGAACCGGATGTGAAGCTGATCTTTTAGATTTACCAAAAAAGTTGAATATGGAGGTCAAACAAACACTTTCAATTTGTATACAATCAGGTCGTCCCTTCCACTACATAGTTGAAGGTAAATTGAATAATGTATTGCCAGCCTTAGAAGCAGTGGAGGACAGATACAGGACTGGACTAATACTCCATCCTCCTAGGTGAGGAGGAACGTTTTTTTTTTTTTTTTTTTAACCCCCATACTTCTCTTAATTCTCGATTGAAATTTACTTCCCCTGCGCCTATCACATTGATAGTATGTGTTGCGGACTATAATCTGATTATTCCCATCAAAAGGGGATCGATTGGAAAAGAAATAATTTATTGAAGGGCTTATATGGCCACCATAAGGTCTCCTTCACGCTAGCGGTCACTCCTCTGAAAAGTGATCTGTGCTCAGGGTGCTTTTCAGAAGTTATTGATAGGCGGTGAAGCAATATGTCTTCTTTTTTTATCACCACACTGCCGTATCCGGCACACAGCTGGCATTGGACTTGAATGCGTTTCGTTTTCCTGGCTGTAGTGCCGGTGTTCTATAAGATAGCTGCTACCCATCACAAAGCCGCTACCCGGCCTGATGTGCAGCTGAAGTGACGTTGCCTCGCGGCCATCTTGGTACACCCGCACTCATCCGCAGTAGGCCTAGAGTTAGAAGTCGGCAAGGGGACATCTTTATACACCAGAGTCTTGCTTTTTATAGTTATTTTTTACAGTAAACTCAGCTTATATCATGAAATGCAGTATTTACAAGTCCATAACACTGTTTTGATGTTTAATTTTAAAGCAGCGGTGTTCTGTCACATCAGCAAACCTGTCAGATCAGCAGGCTTGCCGCTGCTTTTAATCATTTCAGCCCTGGAAGGATTTACCCCCTTCCTGACCAGGCCATTTTTTGCGATACGGCACTGCGTCGCTTTAACTGAAAAGCTTTCTTTTGGTGGTGTTTGATCACCTCTGCGATTTTTATTTTTTGCACTATCAACAAAATAAAAAAAAAATAAGAGGGAGGGGGGGGGGCGAGAATTTTGAAAAAAAATATATATTTTTTTTACTTCTAGCTATAATAAATACCCCCAATTTTTTTTTTTATAAATATATTTTTTTCTTCAGTTTAGGCCGATATGTAATCTTCTACATATTTTTGATAAACAAAAAATTGCAATAAGCGAATATTGATTGGTTTGCACAAAAGTTAGAGCATCTACAAAATAGGGGATAGATTTATGGCGCTTGCCACTTCTAACTCCAGGCTTACCGTGGACGAGTGCGGGTGTACCAAGATGGCCGCGAGCCAACGTCACTTCGGCTGTGCATCGTGCATGGGCAGCAGGCTGGGTAGCGGCTTTGTGATGGGTAGCGGCTATCTGATAGAACACTGGTGTGCTGTCAAAATAGCCAATTTATCGAGACCTCCAATCACGTCACTTTCGGTTACTGTAAATCGTCGGTAATTGGAGATTTCGAGGACTCGCTGTTTTGACACAACACCGGCAACCGTATACACTCCGGTACACGATATTATGAGCGGACATTGTTAGTCCGCTCCGATACAAACCAACAAAATGGCCACCTCCGAGATGGCGACAACTTTTTCCTTGCTAGCCAATGTCGTGTCAAAACAGCAAAGTCTTTGTGTACCGCAGAGTATACGATTGCTGTTATTGTGTCAAAACAGCAAGTCGTCAAAATCCCCAATTACTGACGGTTTACACCAACCGTTAGGGACATAATTGGAGATCTCGGTAAATTGACAATTTTAACATTACATCGGTCAAACACAACAGTAGGCAATTCCTGCTGAGTTTGTGAAGCAAAACACTGCGACATGCCCACGTTTGCAGCTGAAGGGGAGCAGTAAAAACATGACTCAAACACATGGTTTTTACTACCCCCCCTCCCTCTCAACTGCTCCTGTAAACAAGCCCTGAGGCCGGGGTCACACCGGTGTGATCACCGACATCGCATGTGATTCCCTCCACATTGCTGTGCACATCACATGCGGTGTCTGTGGAAAGAAAATTCAGCCATACAAACTGTATATCTGAAATCACATCCATCGCATTCGCACTAAAATGGGTCAGGAGCCTTCTATGGTCCGCACTGGAATTCCTGGACCATTTCATAGTTGGCACTGCGATCCGATTTGGGGGTGACACAGATGTCGGGGTGATCCAGTGTGCCATTCCAGGGTGATGGGCAGGGATTCCCACATCTCCCCGGTGTGATCCGGGACGGTGTGTTCTTATCATATCAGAGCAAAACCTGAACAATGCATTCCGTTTGTATGCAATCAGTCATATCCAATCACTGCACAGCTGACAGGAGATACAAAGGAGATTGCACAGTGTATGACCAGCTTATAGCAGATACAGTCTATACAAACTCTCTTAGATCTTCCAGCATCTAGTACAAGGAGCTGCCTGTCTGTATACAGATAAGATGGATAGGGGAGGTCCTCCGATCACACAGGGTCGGTAGATCGGAAGCAGATTGTACAGTCAGATTGTGACGTGTGGGGTGAGCTCCCAGGGGACTGTACAGAGTCCAATCTGATCTCGCGATCCCCTTCAGGCTCACCCCACACACTGCAATCTGTCCACACCATCAGATCTACCGAATCTGTGTAATAGGAGGACCGACCTACTCCATCCCACCCACCTCCAAACAAGCAGGCAGGCCCTGGAACTACATACTGATTATAACAGAGATCATCGTACAATCAGATTGTAATGTGTGTGGACTGACTGTGCAACATGATTGTACGATTCCCAGCAGGGAAGGATCCCTGGGAGCTCCCTGTTCATGTGGCAGAGGAAGACCCCCCTTCCTCTGCCACGGTCGGTGTGGCGGGGGTCTCGCGCTTCCTCTGATTGGTGAAGGGACGAGCGGATGACGTCATACAAAGCAACGGAAACGGCCGAACGGCGCCATTTTCACTGTACCTTTGCCAGGCGGAGGGAGTGTCTTCTGACGGCTTATTTGACCTAACTAGCACAGCGCCCCACAGTGGACTAATTGCAGAATACACCTCACAGCTTCTTTATCGGAGAGACAGTAAGTATCATTAGCAGTGATGTCACCTTCAGGGCAGCCATCAGAAATTGCATGGATGCATGGAGTATAGAAGATTGAATGAGGATGCATGAAGTGTGCGATGGTGTATAGGAGAGTGTATTGGGCATGCATGGAGTGCGCTATGGTGTATGGGGCATGCATGGAGTATGCTATAGTGTATAGGAGAGTATATGAGGACGCATGGAGTGTGCTATGGAGTATAGGAGAGTGTAAACTGAACACATTCCCTCACTCGTAGCCAAAACACGCTGCTCTTTTGCAATACACAAGGGTGCTGTTAATTCTCAATGGCACACCACACATCAGAAATTGCAGCATATATTCTGGTGCATGAAACTGCATAGTGCAAAAGCACCATACAGCTCCATGTGGCTGTATTGAAAAAAAAAAAAAAAAAAGGTGAGGGGCCTTTTCCCTGTAGCAAACGCAGGTACAGCAGCTTATTCAAATGAATGGGCTGCTTTACCCTTGTAAGCACAAGCTGAGATGTGAGCCTTAAAGGAGAAGTTCACCTTTAGGAACATGTTACATGTTCCCGCTCCTGCAGCCACTTGGCGATCCGCTTCCTCTGTGTGACGTCAGTACGGGGAGAATTTCCTACTACCAGCTATTACTTATTGAAAAGAGACACGGCCACGTCATTCAATGGCGTTCTGTGAATGATTGAACGAACTAGAAGTCTCGACAACCTTGTCAATGAACTATCTTGGTGCTGTTGAGGGTTCTGGTAGTTCATTGAGTCTTCCTGTCAGTGTGTATCTGGCAGACAGCTTACACTGACAGACTGCAGGAGCCCTTCATTGCACCCATGATCTGCTGATTGCTGGTGCAACGCTTGCCAGGCTCCTAGAAAATAAATTAAAAATAATTCACATTTTTTTACTTGCAAAAAAATTTGCATTTATTTTTTTAAAGGTGAACTTATCCTTTAAACAAAGCGGTATTCTAATGTGAGTGCTCAGAGTGTGGGTAGGTAAGTAATTTTTTTTTTTTTTGACAGTCTATACTCCAAGTATATATATATATATATATATATATATATATATATATATATATATATATATATATATATACACACATACATACATATATACATACACACACACACTTTTTTTTCATATTTTAGCAAAGCAGGTCCACACGTGGGTGTGGATTCTCATCCTTCTTAAACCTTATCTTCCTCATTCGGCCAGCCACATTCTCACCCCCTACAGTACACCTTCTTGTTTGTAGGGAGCCTCCTTTCTTTTACAGTGTGCTTACAGCTAATTGTGGGACAGTGCTTAATGTATGGTCTGCTTTAGGGCTTAGAATTTATTGAAAAAAAAAAAGTTAGCGTAGGTATGTTAAAATATTTTTGTATTTTGTTCTGGTTTGGAATACTCCTTGCAGTTTATTCTTTGGTGTATGCGTTGAAATGCTGGAAGTCATTTTATAATTTATTATGTTATATAAAAATATTTTGTACCAATGTAAGCTCTTTTAATAAAGTATTTTGACACATATATGTTTAGTTTTTTTTCTTGGCTTTTTAAGGAATTTAATATGACAATCGTACAACCTCCAGGAGTCCTTAGGGTGAGCTTTTTGGAGTGGGAGGGAGTGCTGTGTACAGGTGTGTGAGTGGTGACAAGAGTGGCGACCTTCCCTGTCATTGCCGATTTCTCCTAGTCGTAGTGTCACTGTATAGAAATGTCAGCGATTGTGCCTGCATTAGAGTGATACATTTGCTTACTGCAATGCTCTGGGCTAGTAAGCATTGGCAATGAGTATTTCAAATCCGGGGGGTGCATTGCGCCAGTATAGTTTAAAACCTCCATTCCCCCATCCATGGGAGCTGTAAAGGACAGATGCAGGCTAATGCAAGCCAAGTGACTCAGTTGAGGCCACCCATGGGTGAGCCACTCAGCTTGCACCCACCTGCTGCCCACCCCTTACAGTCACCATGTGTGCAGGTGGTCTCTGCTAAACAAAAGAGGAGCCATAGGGGAACTAAAGGTAAGAGGCAGATCAATGGAATCTGCTGCTTGGACCTGCTTCCTGTAGATCAAGGTGACCAGTGCCGTTCCCCAATTTGGGATTTAAGGACAACTCCACGCCATGTGATAAAAGGGGCCTAGCTCAGTCTGATATCTGCTGCAGATAGGGGAGATGGTAGGGTTGATGTGATGCAAACTCTGGGGGTATAGTTAATCGTAGGTGGAAGAGAAGCTTCATTGTCGTAATCAGTGAAATGCCCCCCACCTTGTCCCTCAGATGACTTCACAAGGCACTCAGGAGGTCACTGGGGACCATCTGGCTATCTGGGATTCCATCTCCATCCTAAATTCTGGGCAGTCTGTGACTCCTGCTCCTCCTCCTGACCATCCGCAAACATGCCAACTGTAAAATATCGACAGGATAGTCCAGAGATGGGAACCAAAAATGGTGAAAGATTTGGGAGATAAAACATATCGAGAGTGACTTCAGGAACTTAATATGTACAGTCTGGAGGAAAGAAGGGAAAGGGGAGACATGATTGGGGCCAGATTCACATATGTGTGGCTGTGGGTTTGTGCCTGTTCACAGAATTAGATGCAAACTTTTGCCCAAATTTGCACCTGAACTGGACCAAAACATGCACAGGACCCTCGCCGGCCGCCCTGGACCTGTGTGAACTGGCTCCATTGCATGTCATGCAAATTGGATGCAGGGAAATCCCCACATATGTGAAGCCGGCATTAAACGTTTAACCACTTCTGGACCACCCACTGTATACAGTGGAACCTCGGATTGCGAGTAAAGCGGTTAACGAGCATTTCGCATTACGAGCACTGTATTCTAAAAAATCTTGACTCTGTTTTGCGAGTGTCTCGCAAAATGAGCAGGATTCAAGCCAAAGCGGTGTGCACTACCGCGTTTGGCCTGAGGTGGGGGGGTACGCCGGTGCGGTGCCATTCGGAAATGCTCCGTTCCCAAGCCTTTCCGAGTTCAGTCGAGCTGTCCTCGGGCCTTTCTGGGTGTTTCAGGGGCTCTCCGGCGCCCCCCCAGCTCTGGCCACATGCAGTATTGCATGCCATTGAAGTCAATGCGGAACAAATTATTTTTGTTTCCATTGACTTCTATGGGGAAACTCGCTTTGATAGGCGAGTACTTTGAATTACAAGCATTCTCCTGGAATGGATTATGCTCGTAATCAGAGGTTCCACTGCATATACGTCGGCACTTTAAAGAGGGATATCTCTGTTATGGCAGCAGCTTGCTGCCATAACCCAGGTATCCATCTCTTCAATGAGCAGTCCGGTTTTCCATAATTATGGTCTCTGCTGTGGATTTACCGCAAGATCACTGTTATCGGTGGTCGGGCGGTCTTTTTGACCCCAGATCTCATATTGAAGAGGACCTGTCATGCTTTTTTCTATTACAAGGGATGTTTACATTCCTTGTAATAGGAATAAAAGTGACCCAAATTATTTTTTTTTTTTAAAAACAGTGTCAAAATAAATAAAATAAAGTAAAATAAATAAGAAAAAAAAACGCATACATGAGCAGTGACCGCATATGAAAACTGTGTTCAAACTACACATGTGAGGTATTGCGATAGAGCGAGAGCATTAATTTTAGCCCTAGACCTCCTCTGTAACTCAAAACATGCAACCTGTAGAATTTTTTAAACGTCGCCTATGGAGATTTTTAAGGGTAAAAGTATGTCGCCATTCCACGAGCGGGTGCAATTTTTAAGTGCGACATGTTGGGTATCAATCGACTCAGCGTAACATTATCTTTCACAATATAAAAAAAAAATGGGCTAACTTTACTGTTGTCTTATTTTTTAATTCAAAAAAGTGTATTTTTTCCAAAAAAAGTGCGTTTGTAATGCCACATACACACGAGCGGACTTTACGGCAGACTTTGCCCGGCGGACTTTTCAACGGACTTTACGACGGACTTTCTGAATGAACGGACTTGCCTACACACAATCAACCAAAGTCCGTCGAATTCGTACGTGATGACGTATGACCTGACTAAAATAAGGAAGTTCATAGCCAGTAGCCAATAGCTGCCCTAGCGTGGCTTTTTGTCCGTCGAACTAGCATACAGACGAGCGGACTTTTCGATCGGACTCGAGTCCGTCGGATAGATTTGAAACATGTTTCAAATCTAAGACCATCCAACGTTTGAGAAAACAAAGTCCGCTGGAGCCCACACACGATCGAATTGTCCGACGAAATCCCGTCCGCCGGGCAAAGTCTGCCGTGAAGTCCGCTCGTGTGTACACGGCATAAGACCGCTGTGCAAATATGGTGCGACATAAAGTATTGCAATGACCGCCATTTTATTCTCTGGGGTGTTAGAACCCCCCAAACATTATATGTTTTTTTAGCAAAAAATAACTTGTTTTTAACTTGTAAACACAGAGTCTGAAAAAGAGGCTCGGTCCTAAAGCGGAGTTCCGCAGAAAAAAGAAACAAGATTAAAAGCCAACAGCTACAAATACTGCAGCTGCGGACTTTTAATATATGGACACTTACCTGTCCAGGGCGCCCGCAATGTCGATCTGTCCGTCGGCTCTTGGCTGCTGCCACCACCTTCCGGCTTCACTTCCTGGTTCCCTACTGCACATGCGCGAGTCACGCTGTGCGTTCCCACTGGTCCCTGCTGTCTTCTTCCTGTCAAGGTTCAGAAGGGCAGTTTTTTCAATATAAAACCAAAATCAAGAACACGGGGACATGACCTCAAACTAACTGGAGGAAAGTTCAAAACTAATATTATAAACTATAATTTTACTAAAAGGGTGGTTGATGCTTGGAATAAACTACCAGCAGAGGTAGTGACACAGTCAACAGGAAATGGCTTCAAACATGCTTGGGACAACCCTAGATCTATACTCAGACAATAAACTTAAACACAAAAAAAAAAAAAAAAAAAAAGAGATGGACTGCTTGGTCTTTTTCTGCTTCAATCGTTTTTATTAGTTTTACAAAAGACAGTAATACAATTTAGTAAACATTTTTTACACTACTGAGGCTATCAAGAACGGTAAAGGCCTGTCATCACTTTTTGATGTATCTCGTAATGAGCACCCCCTACTCTGACGATCACCCCTCCCGCCCTTACTTTTCTTAAAGCGGTGTTCCGCTTTAAAAAAAATTAATTAAAAGTTAGCAGCTACAAATACTGCAGCTGCTGACTTTTAATAATCGGACACTTACTTGTCCCGGGGTCTAGAGATGCGGGGGATCGAAGTTCCGCTTGTCTCCCCCTCCGCAGTGGCGCCGGCATTGTAACTGTGGGCGCCCGTCTGTGTCTTCACAGCCGGGCACCCACTGCGCATGCGCACCTGTAATATGTCCCAGATGCGCTGTAGTCTGCGCTGAAGGAGGCAGACTACAAGGGACCCCCTAGCAACAGGCATTTAGAGGTGAGTAAAAAAAATTTTTCTCCCAATTTTTTTATTTTTTTTAAGCCCATTAATTTTTTTTTTTTTTTTGGGGGGTGGAACTCCACTTTAAGGATCAGCCTGCAAACTGTGACTCCCTCTACCATCGGCACCTGTACCCAACAACCTGCAATATATGATTCCCCATCTGTTCCCATTGTAAGGGGCACCCTACAATATATGCACCCCACAACCATACAGACGACCCTGTAATGTGACCCACCATTTCCCCATACCAGACAGCTTACAATCTATGTTCTTGTGTAAGATGTATTAGATCTTCTGTTTTAATATTAAATGTTGCAAGTGACCCATTTCAGGTAATCATGCCAACTAGCTTCAGAGGGGAAGGTCTCATATGGTACAGCAATCCTCCTTCCATGAGGGTCCTGGAAAAATTCCAAAAACATAAGAAAGCAGTTAGTGCCACAACAATGTTTGTAGAGACCAGAAAGAATTACAGCATTATGGAGAATTACACCCAGCATACAGGACAAGAGAAGTGCTACTGTGCAGTAGGGTTGCACCGATACAACTACCGGTATTTTAAGACTGAGTACAAGTACCAATACTTTTTTCAAGTACTCGCCAAATATGGATACTTTTTTTTAATACTGGTGGCACTGACTGATGGGCACTGATTTGCAGCACTGATAGGTGCACTTATGGGCAATGATAGGTGGAACTGTTTGGTAGGCAGTGGCACTGAAATGCAGCACTAATAATTGCTGGCAGCCTGGCATGATAACATTTAAATCGATAAGAGTGAGTATACAAGAGCCCATCTTGATACACCCTGCACTCGGCCTCAGTAAGCCTAGTTAGAATGCAGCAGCAGACATTTTGTTACACCCAGCCCATATAGTTTAAAATTAAAGAACATAGAGTGGGACTTTGAGCGAAGCAAATGGCTGAGATGAGTATAAAGGTGGAGATAGAGAATTTAATATTTTGGTAAATAACAAATTTACACGCGCAGATTGCATATACATACAGGTAGGAATACACATAACATGTAAAATCAATTCCTAAATCAGTAGTAGCAAGTAATAAGATGGTTACAATTAGAGTCCACCATATGTCACAGTTGGGTAAAAATATATCGCGAGTAAGCGACTGCATGGCCTATGACCTCTTTTAACCCTGTCACAGGTGTATAGGTACAAGTATAAAAACATTAAAAGCTGATAGGGCTGTTATATACTGGTACACAACTATTCTATGCTAGACGCGTTTCGTGGCTTGGTGCCGCTCATCAGGAGCAGGTGCGTGGTGTATCTGCAAATAGGAAAAAAATTACTTAAATAATCGTGTATCCAAAAAGGGGTAGGAGAGCAAGAATAAAGATCCCCCCCCCAAAAGGGATCACTTACAAGTACATATGGAGCTGGAGGTATGACGTTGAGGACAACAAACCACCCAGGACGTCAATGTCGGGAGCTGGGAGGACTAGTCCAACTGTGACGCACATCACATGGGCGGCAACCCAGGTGGACCCAGGCACACAGGGCATTCCTAAGTGATTATGTGAAAAATATATGTGAGTGAGTGATGATGAAGCCAAATTAAGTGTTATGCAAAAGGTAGATGGGGAGAAGTGATGGAAGTGAAAGCTGCTGATGTGAAAGGGGAGAAAAGACTAAGCAAGGAAAATGTAGGGTAAACAGGCTGGGGTGAAGGTGAACAACCATGGTAAAAGGTTACCACCAGGACACCTGGGGACAGGGATGTGTATGAAAACTGCTAACAACCTGACAACATGCACTGCAACCTAACAAATTACCTGGTGCTGAGGAGGATGGGGAATAGTACTATTCGGAGGGGGGGACATAATATCTGGTGTATGCAGGAGCCCCGTGTGATCACGTCCAGCACTGGGAGCCGCACATAAATGACCGAGCGCCGCAGCCGGACTGACCACGAATTCACACGCACAGGCACAGCAGGGAGGAAACGACGCCCATACTGGCGTCGTCCCAAACGTGCTGCATCCTCGTGGAGGTGGAAAAAATGTCCGCCGGGGAGGCGGTACCAAGGGGGGTGCCGCAAATCCAGCGCACAATGTGTGATGTCGAAGCGCAGTGACTGGATGCACATTCCCCCCCCCCCAACATGAACAGCGGGAGGGAGGAACGCCTGTCAGTGCGCATCTAGGCTCCCGGACAAAGCAAACCACGGGCGGCATAGGGGGGCCCCCACAAATGCCGGCAGCTGCATAAGGACAACAATTAGTATTAAATAATCAAGATATAATAATGCTGCCTACTATTTGCAGAGATAAATCACCAAGGGAAAACGAAACCAGTATATTAATGGGTATAAATGTATACAAGTAAAACAGAGCGGGTTAAAAATAGGCCACTGAATTGCAGAGTGTTAAATAGTGGTAATGTGGCCAATAGATTACAACCATATACTTCCATCCCTGTTTATAGCCAACATTGGGGAAAGGGGAGGGGGAAACTGTATGGGCTGGGTGTAATAAGATGTCGGCTGCTGCCTTTTGACTGCAGGCTACTGAGGCCGAGTGCAGGGTGTACCAAGATGGACGTCGCAGTGTAGTGTCTCTGATGGAGACTCGGGCCGTCACTTCTGTTAACAATTCTGACGGCCCGGGTCACCGATGCCGATGGGCGGCACATGCGGCTGCGACCCACACCCCTGGCCCATAAGCTTATCATCCACTGCAAGGACACGCTCTCACTGTGCCAGGACCCGCGCTCCACTCCGCCCACTGACTTCCGGGAGCCTCCTGCATGCAAGGTATCGGCTGAAGCATCGAGGGCATTTGCCCGAGTATAAGTACTCGGGCAAATACTCAGAATCGATACCGATACTAGTATCGGTATCAGTGCAACCCTACTGTGCAGTGTCCATACATACAGAATAAGAACAGATACTGAGAATTATACCCAGCACAGGAGACAAGAGAAGTGGTACCATGCATTGTCCATACATATGTAGCGCTGGTAGATTTGCAATCTACCGCACGTTAGGTAAATTTAGTAACTTGTTCGTTAGGAAGGTTAAGTTTGCCTCTGTTCCAGCTTGGCTGACGTTGTGTGTGTTTCCGTGTTGACCGGTGGGTGTCGCTGTTATCACTGGTCAGTGTTGGAAAAGCAATGTGATGAAGCATATGGGCGGCGCAGGGGTGGGTCCAGAGGCTTGTCTGGAGCCTACCACCGCGGCCGAGGAATGGTCCTGAGCTGTCGGTCCTGTGTGACGAGGCTGGACAACCGAGGAGATCCCAGGTGAGGACCCGTCATGGAAGGATCATGCAGCGTGCCTGTCTGGAGAGGGGCCTGGTGACTCGGTTGAAGGACGTATCCGAAAGTAACCATACAGCATAGTGTTGCCGGGTTAGCTTAAAGGTTCAGACACTGTGACTGACGTTCATTGCAGAAAACCGATACATCCTGTGGCAGAGGATCGTACAGGTTTGTTCCCAAAACAAGTCTGTGGCAGAGACTTTTATTCGTGCTGCGTACTGGTTGCTAGGCAAGTGAGAGAGGCCTATCCAGGTGAGCAAGGAGTGTGTCCCACGAGGGGAGCGCATTCCATAGAGTATCTGAATCCTACCAGGACATTCGTTAAAGAACCCTACCGGAAGATATTTGAGTTTCTTCTGCAGTTTCCTTTCCGCCTCTTTCCTGCTACTTCCTAAGAAATTGTTTAATAAAGCATTGAAAACGTACTCCAGTGTTGGTGCGTGTATCGTCCAGAGGTAAACTCAATGGAACCCCTAGACCCGGTGCCGGTGAAACAAGGGAAGGAGAGTGAAGGTAACAGACCCGCTTAAATCAGCAGCTCCACCGTGAGTTAGTGCTACACATACATACAGAATAAGAACAGGTACTTAGAATTACACCCAACATACAGGACAAGATTCAGGCAGAACTGGCCAATCAGTAGCTGCGTCTAAATAGTTACCATCTTTTCTGCAGCAACCATGTGACTAATGTCTCAGCAGCACTGGAATGAGCAATTTCCCAAAAAGGATGCATTTAGGCTTTATCAACCGCTTCCAGACCACTCCAGGCAGATAAACTGTGGCAGGGTGGCCCTTTAGCACAAAATCACGTACCTGTATGTGATTTTTTTTTTGGGTCGGGGGCCCTGCCAGTGACCTGCTGTGATTGAACACAGCGGGAGCCAATCAGCGGGTCTGGTAGACTCGATGTACGCCGGGACAGAACGGCAGTCTGCCTATGTGAACAAGACAGATCGTCGTTCTGTCAGAGGGTAAGATGGAGATCTGGTGTTTCTGCTGAGCTGGAACACGGATCTCTGTCTTCCCTCAGTCAAAGCAACCCCCCCCCCCTCACAGTTAGAAAGCGCCCCACAGGAACACAGTTAAACCTTTGATCGACCCTGGTGTTAACCCCTTCCCTGCCAGTGTCATACAGTACAGTATAGTACAGTGACAGTGCATTTTCCCCCCTTTTTTTCTTTTTACAAGTAATAGACTAATTTTATTGGCAGCAGGACAAGTACAATACTTACTATCAGTTCTTGGCAGATGCCATTAGCCTCCATACAATAAGTAGACCTAGCAGGCATGACTGTGCTCAGCCACCCAGTAAAGGCACCTGCTATAAAAGCTGGTAAAAGCCATTTCTTTCTGAAGAACATGCTTTTACCTATAAAGTGGTGTCATTTTAACATGTATAAACACTTTTTCAACTCCCTTTTCTTTACCATGATAGTCTAATTATAACATTCAGTAGTCGCACACTAAAAAGCAGCTTTTCACATTCTTGGCAAGTAGTTTACTCGCCGTGCTGTCATGATATAGCAATGCACATAAATAATGCTCACCCACACCGTTTACACAAGATGTCAAACCAGCTGCGAAAACCCACGCAGCATCACTCTGCAAGTGAATGTCTCTCATCTGTATAAAGTGAAGTAGAGAGGAACATTCCTGTATGGAACACACTTTGCTCCAGAGCTAACCTGGCCTGAATACATTTAGAAATAATATGTTTTTTTTTATGAATAAAAATAATCCATACACTGCATGTACATCAATGCTGAGAATTAAAATTGTACAACTAGCACATGCTCATTAAAGGACCCACGTTGTGAAAACTGTGCAATGCAAAAAAAAAAAAAGGACCTCATTACAGAAAGTGAAAGCAATAATGTTATACACAGTCTACCAGATTCTCATTTGACGTGACTTGGAAACATGGAAAAGATTATCGGTTTGGTTGCTGCAGACATTACAGTATTTCTTTCATAAACTTTTTGATTCTGAGGTCTATAATCACAATAAAAGACTACTTTAACAATAGAAAAGTTTAAAGGGACACTAAAGGTTCAGATTTTTTTTTTTTTAAATAAAAACATGTCATACTTACCTCCACTGTGCAGTTCGTTTTGCACAGAGTGGCCCCGAACGTCCTCTTCTGGAGTCCCCTGGCGGCTCTCGTGGCTCCTCCCCGCAAGAGCTGACCCCCTCTGGGAAGCTCTCTCCCAAGGGGGTTAGCATGCGGGCGTGCTCCCGAGTCATTCACTCGGCATAATTGGATTTGGTTGACAGCAGCGGGAGCCAATGGCTGCGCTGCTATCAATCTATCCAATGAAGAGCCGACAAGACCTGGGGACACCCTGCCTGACAGGGGCCCCCCCAAAACCCTACCTGACGGGCCCCCAACACCCTATCTGACAGGGGCCCCAAAACCCTACATGACAGGGGCACCCCCAACACCCTACCTGACGGACCCCAACACCCTACCTGACAGAGCCCCCAACAGGGCAGCCATCAGAAATTTTGGGGCCCCTTATACAGCTTCAGGCCTGGGCCCCCTGGGCGGAGGTGGGGATATATTGTGGAGAGGGATGAGGATGATGCTGGGCAGAGGTGGGGATATAAGGTAGAGAGGGATGAGGATGATGATAGGCAGAGGTGAGGATATAATGAGGAGAGGGATGAAGATGATGCTGGGCAGAGGTGGGGATATAATGTGGAGAGGGATGAGGATGATGCTGGGCGGAGGTGGGGACATAACGTGGACAGGGATGAGGATGATGCTGGGCAGGGGTAGGGATATAGTGTGGAGAGGGATGAGGATGATGCTGGGCAGAGGTGGGGATAAATTGTGGAGAGGGATGAGGATGATGCCAGGCAGAGGTGGGGATATAATGTGGAGAGGGATGAGGATGATGCTGGGCGGAGGTGGGGATAAAATGTGGAGAGGGATGAGGATGATGCTGGGCTGAGGTGGGGATATATTGTGGAGAGGGATGAGGATGATGCTAGCGGAGGTGGGTATATAGTGTAGAGAGGGATGAGGATGATGCTAGGTGGAGGTGGGGATATAATGTGGAGCTGAAAGCCGTTGGGTAGGAGAGGGGGAGAAACTGGCTTTAAAGGAGAAGTACAGCCAAGTCCGCTCCCTGTTGACGTCACAGATGTCGGTCCAGGGCCTGCATCATCACGACAATGGAAGTCTTGATCCACCAGGTCCCTGGACCGACACCCGGCTCAGCCTCTCAGCTAGCCACTTAGAGCCTCCAGTAAGCCAGAGGGGGGTAGAGCAGAGAGCTTTGACTGACAGTCTGCAACTTTCTACCTACGGAGCTGTAAGAACTGAGCAATCAACAGTGTTCGATCGCTCAGTTGTCTGTGTAGAGGCTCCGGGGGACAGATGCAGCATCCACCTAGGTAAGTATGATACTGGAAAAAACACCAAGCATACGGGACAAGAGAAGTGGTACTGTGGAGAGTCCATACATACAGAATAAGAACAGATACTGAGAAGTATATCCAGCATTCCCCAATGCGGGAATGTTTCAAAACATTCCCGCATTGGGAGCTGCCCGAGTCACATTGTAGGAATTGTGTCTCCTGCGATTATCAGCGTTTTTTTATTCAAATATTTTGCTATCATACTATTATTGTGTATATTACTATTAGTATTATCTCTACTAAACATTTTTAGTTTTTTCAGGTACACCAGCATCAGTCACCACCACCATGACGCGACCTGCACGGCGTCAATCCTGCGGGTGGCGATCACGGCATGGTGAAGGGAGTCCGATCGCCCACAGAACAAGAGGACAGCTTCGGAGGAGAAGGGAGGAGGCTGCAAACAGGAGCTGTTCTCCCGTAGACAGGCAACAACACCCAGCGCCACCACAGGGACCACCGGCAGTGGTGCAGCCTACCTGCGCCATCTGTCTCAGTGAGTATGCTGCAGAGGATTCCCGAACACTACCTTGTAATCATGGTTTCCATTTTGCTTGCATCCACCAGTGGCTACAGCAACACCCAACTTGTCCCATGTGCCGGGCAGTTATTCCACCTGAAGACATTGTGTGCCTTCCTATTAACCTGGGGCTTGATGAAAATGGAAGCCCCCACGTGATTTTTGTGTATATATAGTGTAACAGCCTTCTCTTTTAGGTACCCTGAAAACAACATGGGGTAATGTATAACAATATGTATATTTTTGTGCTTTTTTCTGCTTAGGCCTGATTCACACGCATTTTTAGTGTTTTTTGCATTTTTCAGATTTGCACTATTCAAGTTGTAAAGCGCTACGTAAACTGTTGGCGCTATATAAATACTGTATAATAATAATACTGTATAATTTGCACTACAGTCCATTTAACCACTTACGGACTGCCCGCCGCAGTGTTACGGCGGCTGTTTGAAGGAGGATAGCGGTCATAACCCTGGAATCCTCGTTTTCAGCGGGCGGTCCGCTACAAGATAAAAGTGGTCTCTGTAGCGGATTCGCCGCAAGATCACTTTTATCGGTGGCGGGAGAGGCCCCCCGCCGCGATCTGGTGCCCTCCACCGCTTACCGGAGCCGTTGGCAGTGGCGCAGGCGATCGCATCCTGTCTCCTGTCAGGTATGGAGATGAGTGAGGGGAAGATGGCCTCCACCCGTCTCCATACAATTGCTAGGTGGAAGCGACGTCAAAGCGTCACTTCCACCCACAGCTCTTAAAGGCACATTTTATTTAAATAATTTTTTTAAATTACAATTTTATTTTTTTATTGCATTTTAGTCTAAATATGAGATCTGAGGTCTTTTTGACCCCAGATCTCATATTTAAGAGGTCCTGTCATGCTTTTTTCTATTACAAGGGATGTTTACGTTCCTTGTAATAGGAAAAAAAGTGAATTTTTTCCAAAAAAAGTGCGCTTGTAAGACCGCTGCGCAAATACGGTATGACAAAAAGTATTGCAATGACCTCCATTTTATTCTCTAGGGTGTTAGAAAAAAAAGCAATATATAATGTTTGGGGTTCTAAGTTATTTTCTAGCAAAAAAAACAGTTTTAAACATGTAAACACCAAAATCTCAAAACAAGGCTGGTCCTTAAGTGGTTAATATGGTTTCCTATAGAACAAGTTCTGTAGTGCAAAATGCAAAAAGCACTAAAAATGCATAGGTGTGAATCAGGCCTTCTAGTAGATAATGCTTAGAAAAAAAAATATACTTCAGACAATAACACCGAAAAGGAGTCAGTTTATCCTGACACAGCCTCCAGCTCTCAGGTGAAGACTCCAGACAATTCTTACCGAAAAGGAGACGCTTCATCCTGATTGAGCTTCCAGCTCTCAGGTGAGCACTCCAGACAATTACCACCGAAAAGGAGTCTGTTTATCCTGACACAGCCTCCAGCTCTCAGGTGAAGACTCCAGACAATTCTTACCGAAAAGGAGACGCTTCATCCTGATGGAGCTTCCAGCTCTCAGGTGAGCTCTCCAGACAATTACCACCGAAAAGGAGTCTGTTTATCCTGACACAGCCTCCAGCTCTCAGGTGAAGACTCCAGACAATTCTTACTGAAAAGGAGACGCTTCATCCTGATGGAGCTTCCAGCTCTCAGGTGAGCGCTCCAGACAATTACCACCGAAAAGGAGTCCGTTCATCCTGACACAGCCTCCAGCTCTCAGGTGAAGACTCCAGACAATTCTTAACCACTTGCCGACCGCCTAACGCAGATATACTGGGGCAGAATGGCACGGGCAGGCAAAATCACATACTTGGTGCCCTAGGCGGTCGGCTTCGTTAGGGGAGCGATCAGAGGTGAGGGAGAGGCCACTCATTCGTGGCCACCCCCTCGCGATCGCTCCCCATGAATGAAAATCTTCCTCTGCTGCTGTAATGTAAACAGCGGCAGAGGAAGTGATGTCATCTCTCCTCGAGCCGGTCTTTTCGTTCCGGCGCCGAGGAGAGAAGACATCAATGTAAGTTGCACCAACACTACACTTACAGTAGAACACGCAGGCACACTTTTCACCCCCCATCACCCCCCCCGATCACCCCCCTGTACCCCCTGTCACAGTGACAGCAATAGCAGTATTTTTTTTTTTGCATTGGTGTCAGTTTGTGACAGTTATAAGTGGTAGGGCAGTTAGGGTTAGCCCCCTTTAGGTCTAGGGTACCCCCTAACCCCCCTAATAAAGTTTTAACCCCTTGATCACCCCCCCCCGTCGCCAGTGTCACTAAGTGATCATTTTTCTGATCGCTGTATTAGTGTCACAGGTGACGCTAGTTAGGGAGGTAAGTATATAGGTTCGCCGTCAGCATTTTATAGCGACAGGGACCCCCATATACTACCCAATAAAGGTTTTAACCCCCCGATTGCACCCTAGTTAAGCCTTTCACTAGTGATCACCGTATAACTGTTACGGGTGATGCTGGTTAGTTAGTTTGTTTATTATAGTTTCAGGGCACCCGCCGTTTATTACCTTATAAAGGTTTAACCCCCTAATCGCCCGGCGGTGATATAAGTTAAGTTTTAGGGTCAGATAGGGTCTGCGTCGCCCCAGGCAGCGTCAGGTTAGTGCCAGTACCACTAACACCCACGCACGCAGCATACACCTCCCTTAGTGGTATAGTATCTGAACAGATCAATATCTGATCCGATCAGATCTATACTAGCGTCCCCAGCAGTTTAGGGTTCCCAAAAATGCAGTGTTAGCGGGATCAGCTCAGATACCTGCTAGCACCTGCGTTTTGCCCCTCGGCCCAGCCCAGCCCATCCAAGTGCAGTATCGATCGATCACTGTCACTTACAAAACAATAAACACACATAACTGCAGCGTTCGCAGAGTCAGGCCTGATCCCTGCGATCACTAACAGTTTTTGTTGGTAGCGTTTTTAAACAGTCGCTAACAGTTAGGAGCTTTTTTGCCTGTGAGTCTCACTAGTGTACCACTAAATTTAGAGCCCAAAATGACAAATCGAAGGTACACTAGTGAAGAGGCCTACAGGTTTCTGAGCATGACAGATAGTGAAGAGGAAGTCACTCATCTGTCAGATTCAGGCTCAGAATACGATCCTGTAGACGACAGTGGCTCCATGACAGATAGCTCCGACAACGGAGTTGTGGTCCCTGCCAAGGTCAGGCTTACCAGACCCCAAACTTCTTCTTCTGTCCTTGATGTGCAAGTACCGCAGGTCCCTCGTATGGAGCAGAGAAGTACTAGCGCTGCTATTCCTTCTGGTGAACTGGCAAGCACCAGCGGCCTAGTACACCCTGGTCGTACATCCAGCACTGCAGTAACACTTGGTGACGTGGTGAGTCTCATAAGTGCAGTTCAAGCTGGTGAGGTGGCAAGCACAAGTAGTGTCCCGCTGCCACCAAGAAGACGAACAGAGGCCCGTCGTGCCCATAGTGCCCTTCCTGCTGCATTCGCCAATCCAAATTGGGAACCCACCACTTCTGCAGCACCCGTACTTTCCCCATTCACTGGCCAACCCGGTATTCAGGTGGAAACAGTTGATTTTACATCACTGGATTTTTATTCGTTGTTTTTCACCGAAGATCTCTTTAGTTCTATTGTGGACCAAAGCAATTTGTACACTGGTCAACACATCGCCACTATTCCCCAGTCCTCTCTTGCCAGAGATTGGAAACCAATTATGGTTTCTGAATTTAAGATCTTTCTGTGCCTTTCCCTCCTCATGGGCATAACCAAAAAGAGTGAGTTGCGGTCATATTGGTCCACTGACCCATATCACCATATGCCTGTGTTCTCTGCTTCCATGGCCAGGGCACGATACGAGCAGATGTTGCGGTTCATGCTGTTAGGTGCAGTTCTCAACTGAATTGCCTCTAGTTTATATTGCTTTGCCAAATTTAGCTCTATTAGAAGTAAGACACAGAATCAAGAGTTTCTGTATATCAGATCCGAGCCTTAAAGGTCCCGTACTGTCAACTGACCCTGTCGGCTCTTTATTGGGGCTTTTTATAGACTGGTTACAGGAACACATATTTCAGCAAATTTCCATATAAGGTAACAAGCAGTATAATTTCAACATATATCACGCTAGACTTACACATCTGGAAAAACTTAAGCTAATCTTGCAACATATACTGACACGCACACATAATGTAGAGAAATGAAAATCTACTTAAGTAGAACTCTAACCCATTATTTCCAACCTTATCAATTTCCCCCTTTGACATCATCCCCTCCACGATTCTGGGTCCTTGCAAACAAGTGAACAGCCGATACTTCAAAGAGTGCTATCCCTGACCGCGGGTTGTCAGAGGAGGATAAGTCTTCTTTATTTACCCTCATCCCTCAAATCCATACCTGCATCTTATAAGCAAAGAGAATAGAAAAGGGGTGATGTCAAGTTACCCTTTTTGTCATTAGAGTTCCTAATACCTTTCTCTTTCCATTCTGTCTGTTTGTGCCTTAATCTTCCTATATAAGCAACAGTTTATCACAGTAAGCAGTATAAAAGCTAAAATTAGAATAAGTATCGGATTGAGCATCCAATTAAAAATTGCCTTAGCAGTGGGTGATCATCCAGCAAATACATCATACCAATGATGTGTTGTTTCATCTCTTATTTGTGAGGATAAATGTATTCATTTCCCTTTATCTATAACCGCAGATATTAGATTATTTTGAAGGGTATGTTCTTGTGTCTCTATGTGTTTTCTAAGTATTTCTGACTCATTTAAGATTTGCTGTAAGGGCTCTAATGATATTATAAAAGGAGTAGTATCAGTAAGATTATCTACCGTCCATTCTAGATTAAATATTCTATGTGCATCTGGTTCAAAAAGGAAAGTGTCATTTTGCCATTTAAGCATTTTAACATTCTTTACGCATCCTGAAAAAGGGGCCGTTTTATTTAAACTTTCCATAGTTTCCTGATCATTTGTGACTAAACAAATATGTTGTGGTCCTATCTCCATAAATCTGTTTCCTACACCTACTGGTAATCTCTGAAACTTACATATGTTAGATTGATGTTTCAATAAGCAAGGTTCATAGACTGGAGAACTTCTTCCACAGACTATTCCCTTATTAGTTTTAACACATAGACTTAGATCATGAGTCATGTTTTGTGTATTTACATAGTGTCCATAAATCTCAGAATACCAAAATTCAGGTAGATCCTTTCCTATCAGGAGTGGCATCACTATTAACTTACACATTACCTGGACCTCCTCCACTTTGTATACATCAAACCTTCCAGCACACCATCTTTCCTCACATTCAACTTCTTTTCCTGGTACTTCAAACCATGTACTTTCTAAATTTAAACCCTTAAAATAGTTCATCCAAGTGTGATAATTCCCTAATCGTAGCTCATCTCGAGCTCTATTAATTTGAATGTGATAAGATAGTGTATAAAAAGCACATTGAGTAATGTTTATGAACTCCTGATTTTCTTTCCACAACTCCAGACTGGCTAGTGCTGTGTGATTAACCATAATATTGAGATATTTAGTTAATTGTACCTGGCTAATTTGTGTTTCGAATGTTGTAGGTAACCATTTGCTTGTAATTATTAAACTATCAGCTATGTGACTTCCTGCACGTTTCCACTTATTTTGTATCATTTCCATCTGTATCCCATTCATTATTCCCATTCCCTTACTGGTACAAAATACCATTCGTAGTAAGGATATTGCGTTATACTCTTATCCTGATTTACCCATCTAAGATCAGTACAATTTTCATGAACTGTTACATTGATACCGGGAGTCCAAGTATAAACAAACATTTGAAAACATTCAAGCACTATTATCATAGTTAGAAGGATCTTCATTCTGTTTCTCTCGGTTCAAGACTCTTTTTGCAGTGTGATGCGTGGATCCAGGCTGCTTTTCCTTCCAATTTCACTGAAGTGGCTGTGGTCAAAAGCACTTGATAAGGACCTTCAAATCTAGGTTCCAATGTCTTTCTGGTGTGTTTCTTAACATATACATAATCCCCTGGTATGTGTGTGTGTACCTGCTATTGAGTTAGGGTCTGGAAGAGAAGAATACACACTTTTGTGGATCTTAGTTAGACGTTGTTGTAATTGTATTACATATGCAGTCAAACTATCACATTGCAATTGCATACTCTGTGGAAAGTATAGACCTAATCTAGGTGCATTCCCAAAAAGTAGCTCCTTGAGGGTATAGGGACTGATGTGAATGTATAATATATATATATATATATATATATGTAAAGCGCTGCGTAAATTGACGGCGCTATATAAGTACCTGAAATAAATAAAATAAAATAAAAAGTATTTCATATGGGGACAATCCTGTTTTCCCTTTTGGAGTGTATCTTATGGAGAACAAAACCAAAGGCAGGCATTCTGGCCATGGCTTGTTTAACTCTTGCATGGCTTTTTGTATTTTCAACTTTATTGTCCCATTTACTCTTTCCACTGATCCTGAACTCTGTGGGTGGTAAGGGGTGTGGAAACTTTGTTGAACCCCTAACATGGTCATCACATTCTGCATGATTTCTCCTGTAAAGTGTATCCCCCTATCTGATTCTATGGTTTCAGGAAGACCAAACCTAGGTATTAACTCAGTAATCAGTTTCTTGGCTGTGACTTTTGCTGTAGCTTATTTTACTGGATAACTTTCGGGCCAACCTGAGAATAAATCGATACACACAAGGACAAATTCAAAGGGGCCGCTCTTAGGCATTTGTATGTAGTCAATTTGCAGTCTCTGGAAGGGGTATTGGGCCAGAACCTGGTGTTTTCGTGGGGTTTTTACTCTCTGTCCTGGGTTATTCAGGAGACAGATTTGGCAGGCTGCACAGTAGTTTCTCGCAGTACTACTGAATCCAGGGGCGAGCCATCCTTGGTTCACAATCCTATACATGGAATTGGAACTGACATGTGTGGGTAGGTGAACTGCCGCTGCCATTGCTGGGTACAGAGAGGCAGGTAGGCATACTTTGCCTCCTTCCCTCCATACATTGTCAAGGTCTGGTGCTGCTCCCATCCTGACCCACTTATCTTTCTCGCTCTCCCCTGCTTGCTCCTGTAATTTACTCAGCTGCTGCCATGTTGGTTCTAGGATACTCACCTCTACCGCTGCTAAGGTTTCAGGGCTTCCTTCCCCTAGAGCTGCCTGTTTTGCAGTCAAATCTGCAAATGCATTTCCTTTTGCCTCAATTGTTTTTGCGCTCGTGTGTGCCGCTATCTTCATAATGGACACTCGTTTAACCTTTTGAAGATTGTTCAGGACTCAATTAATCCCTTCT
Organism: Aquarana catesbeiana; assembly: GCF_042186555.1. Lineage (NCBI taxonomy): Eukaryota > Metazoa > Chordata > Amphibia > Anura > Ranidae > Aquarana > Aquarana catesbeiana. The sequence goes on along the minus strand of NC_133329.1, from coordinate 105,494,660 downwards.
CCATGTTTTACAGGTGTACCTGCTGCTGTCAGATAACCTCTAGCCCTCCATATGTGGCCATAATCGTGCGCTACACCATAAGCGTAGGCAGAGTCAGTGTAAATATTCCCTTCTCGTCCTTTTAAGTATTCTAGGGCTTGTTCTAAAGCTTTTAATTCTGCTTCTTGTGCTGACATATGGGCTGGTAAGGGCTGTGCTTCAATTACCTGTGTATCAGTCACTACAGCATACCCTGTATGATATTTACCCTTGTCATCAGCAAACCTACTACCATCTATGTACAAAGTGTGCTCAGCGTTTAAGATTGGTGTATCTGTAACATGTACCTTTAAGAAAAATGTACTCTGTCTTAATTAACACCAGATGTTCCTTCTAACTAGAATGACTCTATTGTAGGGATGTTTAACCCTTTCAACTCTGAAAATACACTATATATGAATGTAAAAAATGATGTGTAAAAAATATCTCATCTTGATATAATAACATGTCCTGTCACATAAAAATGATATATAAAAACTGCAATATATCTGATGGATAAATTATTTCATCAGTAGTCAAAAAAAAAATCAAAAGTCCATTGTTTTTAGAATGTCCTCTCTTATCAGAGGTTCTCGAGAATTTTTTTTTTTTTTTTCCTCTTCTTCTTCCTTATTAGCACTATTATTCCCCCTTGCCAAATCTGGTGACTGAAGAGGCAAAAAGGTGGCCAAATTTAAAGTTGTACAGCACTGAAAAGTGACATTTGGAGGTAAAAGTAAAGTACACTATAACCTTAATTGCCTAGCCATTAAAATGTGTTTGGGCTAAACTTGAGACAAGATTGCATGTATGTCATGTGTAGTGTGCACTACGTAAGCATATACGGTACAATTTTCAAACAATCGTATAATGGCTGCATCAAAGCGCTAGCGTGTGGTATCCATTGTCTACAATATGACACAATACCTAAAAACATACGCAATTGTTTGAAATTCCGTGGGGGTAACATTCCCTTTATCACTTGAACCCTCTCCTTAGTGAGATGTGTTGTACCCTGTGATATACAATGTCCCAAAAAGATAACTTTTTCCTGACACACTTGCAACTTTTTCTTATTAACCTTGCAACCTTTTTCTGCCAAAAATCGCAACAAATTAAGGTGGTGTGCAGGCTTTCAGTCTTTCACTTATCTGTGGAATTAATCCTTCCATAAACTGTCTATTGAAGGCTCAGATCGTGACTGGCAGAGCCAAATCCAATCCCTCATCTGCCATCATACTTTCCATAGATAAGTAAAATTCCGAGACAGTCTGTCCTGGCATTTGTTTCATGGGTGATATTGACCCCCTCTCCTGTTGTTTTGCCTGACAGTAAGCTTCTAATCTAGCAATAAAAGGGGCCCTTGAGTCTATGTGTCTGACGTGTCCTGCCTCTAAATTGCCATCCCCCTCAGCTCAGTCTGCAGGTCGGTCATAAACTGGTTAAACAGGGTCAGAGTTATTTTATGTCTGCATAAATCCTCCCCATCCTGCCAGGTTGCTTCATGTGTATTCATTAACTGTGTCACAAATCTACAGAAAGCAGCTGGCTTTGCTATAATGCGTGTATCAGTGCGTACGGGGGCTACAGTTTCTGAATGAGATTTTTGTGCTCCACAAACCTGACAAACCCATCCTCTACCCTCAAGTACAGGATATATCTTGTGTGGTTTACGTTCTATGTCAGTATATGGGGGTGGGATGGTTGAACTAAGATTATTTAAAATTTCAACATTTTTTTGTTCTTCTGTCTTTCATATCCCAACCATCACAATCTGAATTATATTTCCACCCCTCTTCTTTTGCTCTATTTGAGACTTTAATTAAGCATTGAACCTGACGCATCCATTGCTTCTCTAACACCTCTCCTTGTCTGTCCCTTTTTATTTCACTCCATACATCCGGGTCTAAACCCGCTGCTCCTTTCACCTTAAATTTACGAAGGACATCCTTTAAGTCCTATGCTTCATCTTTCCCATAGATGTTCTTAATTATCTGTGGCACCGTATAATGCACCACAATTCCCTGACGGGGTTTCGTGTTCTGCTGGCCCATTCTGACAGTCCGTGCCTAGGTAGCGTGTGGGACACTTAGTGTACAGTACTAAATACTAAAAAAGCTACACTAGTTCCTCGTTGCCTTCCTCCTAGGGTGCCAGAATACTAAAAACCTCTCTGGATGAGATTTCTGAAATCAAATTATTTTATATGCTAGCCAACTGACAAATATTATGACCAGACTGACGGCTACAACATATACAAGCATTCCTTTAAGTGACCAGGTATCCGACTAGATCTCCGGGCTTTATGGAGACCTTATTCCCCCCCGTATCTGGGATCCGTCTCATACACTCTTATCCCTGCTTTATGGAGCAGACAGGGCTTATACTTTCAACCCGTCTATGGTTTATGAGTTAGATGTGAGGTTAAGCATAAGCGTCAGACCCCCAAAACTCATGTGAGTGAGGTAAGGGCGCATTCCATTGCTTAGTTCGGCAATCCCCTTCTAACTCATACCATCCTTGACAAGGCTCATTCACTTTCTCAACAAGACAGACAAGACAACAAACAACAAATAATTCCAGCAATATAAACCAAAATATGCAGTAATTCTAGACTCACCACTACAGAGGCTGGTGTTTTAAAACCAGGAGAACCGTAACTAACAGAACGGATAGGCACAAATCAGGGGAGCACAGAATATAAGAAAAATAAAGCTTTTTCTTACCTGCGCAGGTTTTCAATCTGTGGTTCCCGGAATGCCTGTCCTTTTGTTCCGTCAGTCCAATTCATCCACCTCTTGTAGTGTCATCGGTGTGTCCCTGCTTCCGGGCGCCAGAAATGTTAGGTGCAGTTCTCAACTGAATTGCCTCTAGTTTATATTGCTTTGCCAAATTTAGCTCTATTAGAAGTAAGACACAGAATCAAGAGTTTCTGTATATCATATCCGAGCCTTAAAGGTCCCGTACTGTCAACTGACCCTGTCGGCTCTTTATTGGGGCTTTTTATAGACTGGTTACAGGAACACATATTTCAGCAAATTTCCATATAAGGTAACAAGCAGTATAATTTCAACATATATCACGCTAGACTTACACATCTGGAAAAACTTAAGCTAATTTTGCAACATATACTGACACACACACATAATGTAGAGAAATGAAAATCTACTTAAGTAGAACTCTAACCCATTATTTTCAACCTTATCAATGCACTTCAACAACAATGAACTCTGTCGTCTTCGTGGAGACCCTGGATACGATCGGCTCTACAAAATTCGGCCCCTCGTAAACCACTTCAACCAACTTTTTGCAGACTTATTTACTCCCCATCAAGTTGTCTGCGTTGATGAGTCCCTGATTAAGTTTTCTGGCCTCTTGTCATTCAAATAGTACCTTCCCAGCAAGCGTGCCAGATACGGGGTCAAGATGTATAAACTCTGTGACAGGGCCACAGGCTATACATGTAGTTTTATGGTTTACGAGGGAAAAGATAGTCACGTAGAGCCGTCAAACTGCCCTGACTACATAGGAAGCGCTGGCAAGATTGTGTGGGACTTGGTGTCACCCTTATTCGGAAAGGGGTACCACTTGTACGTGGACAATTATTACATGAGCGTGCCACTTTTTAGTCACCTTTTTGATCATCAGATTGGAGCATGTGGCACCGTGCGACCTAATCACTGGGGCTTTCCCCAGTGGCTTGTAGATTCCCGTCTTAGGCTGGGGGAGAGAGCCTGCTTGCAGTGTAATAATTTGCTCGCTATTAAGTGGAGGGATAATAAGAATGTTTTTGTTCTTACCTCCCTTCATGCAGACACGACGGTCCAAATTACTACGGTGACTGGTGTTGTGGAGAAACCCCTCTGTGTCCACGAATATAACCTTAACATGGGAGGGGTGGACCTCAATGAACAGTTGTTGGCGCAGTACCTAGTTGCCTGTAAGGCCAGACGCTGGTACAAAAAAGTGTCTGTTTATTTCAATTGGCTTTGCTGAACGCTTATGTGCTATACAGAGCTTCAGGACGGACTGGATCCTTCCTTACATTCCAGGAAGAGATCGTCAGAGCCCTTCTGTTTCCAGACGGTGCTCCACCTCACCTTTCCCAACCAAATGCAGTAAGCCGGCTGCATGAGAGATATTTTCTTTATGTCCTCCCAAGTACTCCTACCCAACGAGCTCCCCAAAAAAGATGTTGTGTCTGCAGCAAGCACGGATATAGGAGTGACACCTGGTCTTATTGTCCCTCCTGTCCTGACAATCCTGGTCTTTGCATTGGTGAATGTTTTGAATGCTACCATACACTAGTTGAGTATTAGCGTAGGGTACAGCACTGCACAGACTAGGACACACTTTCACAGGGTCTCCCAAGATGCCATCGCATTTTTGGTACCAGTTACAAAAGTTAAAGTTACAAAAAAAAGTGTAAAAAACAAAAAACAAAAAAATATAAAAAATAAATAAAACAAAAATAGTTGTCGTTTTTTGTTCTCTCTCTATTCTCTCTCTATTGCTCTGCTCTTTTTTACTGTATTCTATTCTGCAATGTTTTATTGTTATTATGTTTTTATCATGTTTGCTTTATAGGTATGCAATTTTTTTATACTTTACTGTTTACTGTGTTTTATTGTTAACCATTTTTTTTGTTTTCAGGTACGCCATTCAGCTGCAGAGCGGATTTATTTATCTTGACAGCAACAGCGTTTGCTCCCACGATACATAAAGCCGTGACTCCAGCGCTGTCGGAGGTGATTTCACCACCACAGTTACATACTTCAGCATATATGCCGAAGCGTGGGGGCAGCAGTGGGTGGAGGAGCAATTTGCTCCTACCTTTTGCGGGAGGATGCCCCCCATGCTTCGGCATATATATATTTTAGGCACAGTTTGCATTAAATGTTTTATTTTTTACTATGTTTTTTTTGTATTTGCTTTGCAGGTATGGTAAGTCTTTCTGTTATACTGTAATGTTACTTTGTTTTATTGTTAACCATCATTTGCTTAGCAGGTACGCCATTCAGTTGCAGCGCGGATTTATTTATCTTGACAGCAACAGCACTTGCTCCCACAATACATAAAGCCGTGACTCCAGCGCTGTCGGAGGTGATTTCACCACCACAGTTACATACTTCAGCATATATGTCGAAGCGTGGGGGCAGCAGTGGGTGGAGGAGCGACTTGCTCCTACCTTTTGCGGGAGGATGCCCCCATGCTTTGGCATATATATATTTTAGGCACAGGTTGCGTTAAATGTTTTATTTTTTACTATGTATTTTTTGTATTTGCTTTGCAGGTATGGGAAGTCTTACTGTTATACTGTAATGTTACTTTGTTTTATTGTTAACCATCATTTGCTTAGCAGGTACGCCATTTAGTTGCAGCGTGGATTTATTTATCTTGACAGCAACAGCGCTTGCTCCCACGATACATAAAGCCGTGACTCCAGCGCTGTCGGAGGTGATTTCACCACCACAGTTACATACTTCAGCATGTATGCCGAAGTGTGGGGGCAGCAGTGGGTGGAGGAGCGATTTGCTCCTACCTTTTGCGGGAGGATGCCCCCATGCTTTGGCATATATATATTTTAGGCACAGGTTGCATTAAATGTTTTATTTTTTACTATGTATTTTTTGTATTTGCTTTGCAGGTATGGTAATAGGGCGTACACACGGTCGGACTTTGTTCGGACATTCCGACAACAAAATCCTAGGATTTTTTCCGACGGATGTTGGCTCAAACTTGTTTTGCCTACACACGGTCGCACAAAGTTGTCGGAATTTCCGATCGCCAACCACGCGGTCACGTACACCACGTACGACGAGACTAGAAAAGGCTGGTTCAGAACCAAGCGCGGCACCCTTTGGGCTCCTTTTGCTAATCTCGTGTTAGTAAAAGTTTGGTGAGAGACGATTCGCGCTTTTTCAGACTTGTGGCTTTCAGATCCTTTTCTGCCGTTCAGTTTGTGCTTGTGGGTTTGTATTTGCTCTTCAGTGCGTGCAAGCAAGTTCCGCGTGACTTTAGGTAGTCATTGTATTCTTGTTCATTTGTTGCTGTTTTTCAGGTCGCTCTTCACAGGCCTTGCTGTTCTTCAGTGCGTTCTGTTACTTCGTTCTGAGCAGCCGACCGTTTTCTAGCCATGTTTCATATGCGTACTCGTCGTAGAGTTCGTGCTGTGCGGGGGCTTGGTGTTGGGGTCCTGACCTTGACACAAGTCCAGTCCATGAACAGGGTGGGGAGGAGTTCATGGACCAAGAATTGGTTGCTTCAGCGTGACCAGTTCTCTCATATGCTTTTGCTCCGTAAGATCCGTGAGAATAATCCTGATGATTTCAGGAACTTTCTCCGGATGACGGACCCCGTGTTTCACCGTTTGTTGGCTTCGCTGACCCCCTATATCAGCAGGCAGGATACCTGCATGAGGCAAGCCATCACTCCGGAGCAGAGGTTGGTCGCTACCCTACGGTATTTGGCGACAGGGAGAAGTCTGCAGGACTTTAAGTTCTCGACAGGCATCTCCCCCCAGGCTCTGGGGATCATTATCCCAGAGACCTGTTCTGCCATCATCCAGGTGCTGCAGAAGGAGTATATGAAGGTAAGATTTTTATCCTTTAATATCACATTTTATTGTATTTATTGTTTGATAATATATTGTATTTCTTTCCTCATTCCATAATTACCATGATTGTAATATGCTGTGAATGTCCCCTTTGTCCTCATGCATGCTGGATTTTTATGTAATTATTATTTTAGGTCCTTCATACATATTTGCCCTTCACTAACCTCCCCAGCATGGTGTCTCCTGCCCTATATTCACCTCATGTAGTCACTTAACAATGTATTTTATCAGCTCCATAGTAGTGCTTTACCCCAAACACCCCCTAAAATGTTTGGAAATGTTATTTTTGATTTAAATTCAGGCAGAGTGCCAGAGGTTTTTTTTTGTGGTGTCCCCCAAAAATTTTTAGTAACCCTCCCTCCCCCAACTGCTAATTCAGCTGATCCCAATTCTCTATCCTCAATCATCTATCTGCTGACTTTGCCAAACCCATACACACTATACCCATCTCTTTACTGGTCAGATTTATGGATGAATTCCCCAAAGCATGTAGTGCAAGGGCCTGCCTGTATACTTTCCAATGGTACTGTTTAAAGTTTTTGTATCCTATTATTATCTTGATAGGTAATAGCAGAATGTCCAAATGTCCTCAAATGTGTACAGTGTGTATTTATCTTTGTATTATGACACTTCTTACCTGTCCAGTGGTCTGCCAATAGTGTAACTAAGGAGGGGCTGTTCCAAGTAATACCCATTATTTAGGCATTCATCTCTCAATGAAGTGAAGAGGGTTACCTGTCCAAGATTTACACACACCCCCTATAATGTTAGAAATGGCCCATGAGAGGGGGGGGGATATGATAGGTGTACCTTATACTTTGGCCTTGTTAAATTCCCCTTAATAAATGCTATCTGGAGGTTGACCCATAATGTTTGTGTCTAATCTGCTTGCCATGTTTCAGAGTAAAAATATTAATGTTTATTGTTTTTTCCTCAACAGTTTCCTTCCACGCCACAGGAATGGCAGACTGTGGCCTCCCACTTTGCCGAGCGGTGGGACTTTCCTAACTGTGGAGGGGCAATTGATTGGAAACACGTCCACATCGTCCCACCACCCAACTCGGGGTCGTACTATTATAATTACAAGGGGTTTAATAGTATAGTGATGTTGGCGGTGGTGTCGGCTAATTATGACTTCTTGTATGTGGACGTGGGGAAGAATGGCCGGATGTCCGATGGTGGAGTCATCGCCCAGACGGAGTTCTACAGGCGTCTCCAGAATGGCAGCTTGGACTTGCCAGCTCCAGAGGACAATGTGGAAGGACTCCCATTTGTGTTCGTTGCTGATGAAGCGTTTGCGCTGGGGGACCACCTGATGCGGCCATTCCCAATGAGGACCCTCACCCCGGAACAGAGGGTTTTTAATTACCGGCTGGACAGAGCCCGAAGAGTGGTGGAGAACACATTTGGAATCCTGGCCAGCCGGTTCCGACTATTTCTGACACCCATCCATATGGCGGAGTATAAACTGAACCATATTATACTGGCGTGCTGTGTTCTCTATAACTTTTTAAGGAAACATTCGGCCAACTATGCTGGCTCAGTTGGGCCTGAGGCCGGAATCCTACATCAAACCACACTGACGGCGCTTGAAAGTGGCCGTCCTGGCTTGCCCTCCCTGAGTGCCCGTGATGTCCGGTTACACTACCTGGAGTTCTTTGCGGGTAGGGGGGCTATCAATATGCCAGACAATATGTGAAGCCTTTTTATAATAAAAAAAAAAAAAGAAATTCTTGGTGGACATTTACTGCTTGTGTTTGTTTTAGCTGACCCTGACAGAAATGTGTTGCGTCCAGAAAATGTTGTGATTGTGTAACCTTATACAAAGCACTGTTGGCTGTTATTTCCTAAATGCAAAAACACATTTCACTACAAGTGCACTTGCAACTGCACTGAAACTGCACTTGTAGTCAAAGAGGATTTGCCCTTAGGAAATAACACCCATTTTTGCTGAAAACAGCAATTACATCACCCCAAAAGTGTTGTATTGTAGTGTTGAGACAATAATCCACACATTCTTGAGTAAGCAACTTTTTTATACCTGCACAATCACATGTGCATTTACCAAAGGTTTTTAAAACAAACCAACATGTTTGTTGTATAACAATTTTTGCAGTAGCATTATCAAAAATCGAAATGTCCATTTCAGATAAAACAGGCCTGGTTAAAACCAACAAGAAAGACAAAAAACTTGAACTTACAAAGTTCACATTAGGTAAAACCTGAAGGCTATATCAGACATCAGTATTTAGGAACTGGGTTTGATATAGCGTTCAGATGGGGGGAAATCACCCCAGGAAAAGCCAAATTTGGAAGATGCTCACAAATTTACGAATATCAACATGTGCTATCTGCCATCAGGGGGGATCAAGGGACGTGTTTTGGGGGAGCAAGCCCTTCCTCAACGCTACTTTATAATTGAGGAAGGGGTTGCACCCCCAAAACGCGTCCATTGATCTCCCGTGATGGCAGATAGCACATGTTGACACACTGTGTGCATCCTCCAAATTTGGCTTTTCAAAACATTGCAAAAAGTTTTAAAAGATTGGACCACAATACAAAAAGTGATTTTGTGGGGTTTTAAATTCGCCCCAAAACATCAATGATGTCATTATTTTTTTTAATAACATCATTGATTTTTTGCTGTATGTTTTGCAGTTCTACATTACACCCCATGATCTCCCCGATCAGGATCTGGGCACTTTCTGATGTGAAACGTTCTGGAGCACGATCACCTAAAAAGAGAGAAACAAAACAAAAACGGGTATCAAAAATCTGCCACCATCCATCTCTTACCTGAGCCTGTAGTCGCAGACACTCACCTGTTGTGGTGCCAATCTCCACCACATCTTCTTCTTCCTCCTGCTCTTCTTCGTTTGGGGGTATTTCACCTTCTTCCATAGGTGGGGGGTCTGTGGTCTCCTCGGATGAGGGATGTCCTCCGAGTCTTTTCTCCCCTATGTCAAACAAAAATGGTATAATTAGCACACAGATATTTGATGGCAGAACTATAAATAGGAAACATTGCTTGGAAGTGGGGTACAATTGTCTATTTTAGCCGAGTTCCAAGATGTATTTTTTTTCTTGCCCTTTGTCAAGCTGCAATACTTTACCTGTTTAGTACAAGCTTCACAGATGTAGCCCCCCCTATAGTATACACTGGAGCACCTGTGTGGCCCCCTAATAAAAATGGTGTTCTGGTGTCCCACACTAGTGCTCCAGTGTCCAGATGTGAAAACAGCTGCTCAGTGTCCTCTCCTTACACACAATCTAGTTTGCATTTCATTCTAGTAACAAACCCATCTACACAAACAACTATTTGGCATCCAAGTAGGCCCCAAAAAAATGTGGGAAAATGCATATGGCCTAAACAATGGGGTTTTAGAGGCCGAAAGAAAAATGTTTGATACGAACGAATAATGGGCCCATGAACATTAAAGTTGCCCTTTTAAGTCCTCATGCACATGGACGTTTTTACAGCCGCGTTTTTTAGCGTTTTTTACAGCTTAAAAACGCCTGTCTATGTTAGTCTATGGATTCATGCCCACCAAACGTTTTTGAGCTGCAAATAGCCTAGGCGTTTTTAAGCTGTAAAAAAAACCCAGGACCAGTGCGTTCCGAGGAGCGGCGCTAGAGCTGTAAAAACGCGAAACGCGGAAAAACGCGCAAAAACGCGCAAAAACGCGACCGCGGCGTTTTTTCGCGTTTTTTAACTCCGGCGTTTTTTGGTTAAAAAGAGATGATTGGACACTGTAATCTCTGTAAAAACAGGAATTTCCTGTCTGGACATTAGATTACCCAAGAGTCCTTTGCACAGCCGTGTGACTGTGGTGATATTGGCACCAAGATGGCTAGTGCTAGTGCAGTCTCTCAGGTTGCATTAATCAATGCGGTACAGGCCCATCCAGAATTGTGGGATGTGGCACATCCACAGCATGGAGACCACATCCGCAAGGTGAAAGCCTGGGAGGACATATGTGCTGCGATTACCCCTGGCTGGGAACAAATCAGAAATTCTGAAAGAAAGGAGATAAGTAAGTCTATTTTCCTTGAATGCATGATCTGTTTGTGTGTAATGTAAATGAAGATTGCATATTTAACCCTTTGTTTTCCATGTTATTTTAGGTAAAATTATGCAGCGGCGCTGGAAGTCCCTACGTGACCGTGTCAGGAGGGACCTCACGGACGAAGACAAGGCGGCACGTAGCGGAGCACCAGCGCCAACCAAAAAAAAGCACGTTTACCACACCAATCTCCAATTCCTCAGGCAAAATATGCAGAGCCATACCAGACCGTAAGTTAGGGTTAGGGGTTAGGGTTAGGAGTTAGGGTTAGGGGTTAGGGGTTAGGGTTAGGAGTTAGGGTTAGGGGTTAGGGTTAGGGGTTAGGGTTAGGAGTTAGGGTTAGGGGTTAGGGTTAGGAGTTAGGGTTAGGGGTTAGGGTTAGGGGTTAGGGTTAGGGGTTAGGGTTAGGGGTTAGGGTTAGGCTTAGGGGTTAGGCTTAGGGGTTAGGGGTTAGGGTTAGGAGTTAGGGTTAGGCTTAGGGGTTAGGGTTAGGGGTTAGGGTTAGGAGTTAGGGTTAGGGGGTTAGGGGTTAGGGTTAGGAGTTAGGGTTAGGGGTTAGGGTTAGGAGTTAGGGTTAGGGGTTAGGGTTAGGGGTTAGGGTTAGGGGTTAGGGTTAGGGGTTAGGGTTAGGCTTAGGGGTTAGGCTTAGGGGTTAGGGGTTAGGGTTAGGAGTTAGGGTTAGGCTTAGGGGTTAGGGTTAGGGGTTAGGGTTAGGAGTTAGGGTTAGGGGGTTAGGGGTTAGGGTTAGGAGTTAGGGTTAGGGGTTAGGGTTAGGAGTTAGGGTTAGGGGGTTAGGGGTTAGGGTTAGGAGTTAGGGTTAGGGGTTAGGGTTAGGGGTTAGGGTTAGGAGTTAGGGTTAGGGGTTAGGGTTAGGGGTTAGGGTTAGGGGTTAGGGTTAGGGGTTAGGGTTAGGCTTAGGGGTTAGGCTTAGGGGTTAGGGGTTAGGGTTAGGAGTTAGGGTTAGGCTTAGGGGTTAGGCTTAGGGGTTAGGGGTTAGGGTTAGGAGTTAGGGTTAGGCTTAGGGGTTAGGGTTAGGGGTTAGGGTTAGGAGTTAGGGTTAGGGGTTAGGGTTAGGGGTTAGGGTTAGGGGTTAGGGTTAGGCTTAGGGGTTAGGCTTAGGGGTTAGGGGTTAGGGTTAGGAGTTAGGGTTAGGCTTAGGGGTTAGGGTTAGGGGTTAGGGTTAGGAGTTAGGGTTAGGGGGTTAGGGGTTAGGGTTAGGAGTTAGGGTTAGGGGTTAGGGTTAGGAGTTAGGGTTAGGGGGTTAGGGGTTAGGGTTAGGAGTTAGGGTTAGGGGTTAGGGTTAGGGGTTAGGGTTAGGGGTTAGGGTTAGGGGTTAGGGTTAGGCTTAGGGGTTAGGCTTAGGGGTTAGGGGTTAGGGTTAGGAGTTAGGGTTAGGCTTAGGGGTTAGGCTTAGGGGTTAGGGGTTAGGGTTAGGAGTTAGGGTTAGGCTTAGGGGTTAGGGTTAGGAGTTAGGGTTAGGGGTTAGGGTTAGGAGTTAGGGTTAGGGGGTTAGGGGTTAGGGTTAGGAGTTAGGGTTAGGGGTTAGGGTTAGGGGTTAGGGTTAGGGGTTAGGGTTAGGGGTTAGGGTTAGGCTTAGGGGTTAGGCTTAGGGGTTAGGGGTTAGGGTTAGGAGTTAGGGTTAGGCTTAGGGGTTAGGCTTAGGGGTTAGGGGTTAGGGTTAGGAGTTAGGGTTAGGCTTAGGGGTTAGGGTTAGGGGTTAGGGTTAGGAGTTAGGGTTAGGGGTTAGGGTTAGGGGTTAGGGTTAGGAGTTAGGGTTAGGGGGTTAGGGGTTAGGGTTAGGAGTTAGGGTTAGGGGGTTAGGGGTTAGGGTTAGGAGTTAGGGTTAGGGGTAATCGCAGTAATCGTTTATACAATTTGTATTGTTTGCAGGACAACTTCAAATTTTAGACTTGGAGAGGTGGATGAGGAAGATACAGAGCTTCAGAGACCAAACAGTCCAATGACCACCTCTGGATCTCCACGACCGATCAGCGAGGGAGTTGTTGAGGGCACAGATGAGGTAACTGCTTCGGTCTGCCTTTCTATCTCATTGTCTGTCTGTCCATGTACATGTCAATGTAAACATTTTTGTTCTTTTGCAGGAATCGAGGGCTGTGGAAACACCGTCTCCTGCCAGTTTACAAAGTGGAGAGCAGCGCGGTCGTGGCGGTGTTCGTGGCCGTGGGCGTGGACGTCAGGCGAGGGGCGGCTATAATCCCGAGGCTGATGACAGGGTGCTAGCACTGCTGCAGGAAGTGCGGCAGGAGAGGCGCAGTATGGATGCCTTTTTAGACCCCAATAACCCACGCGCCTGCTTCTGCCGCAGCCTTTACCACATCCTGGAGGACATTGGGGGAAACCAAGAGAAACTTTGTATGGATCGCATGTACGGTATTGCAATGCAATACAGACATGCAAAATTGAGTGGCGGGCCACCTCCATGCGATCCATATAATGTTTCTCATGATCCCCCAATGGCCCCTTGGACCTCAGCAGTGCTAGCACCCCACTCTCACTATCAGCCCCCTCCTCCACGCCAACCACCACCTATGCCGTCCCAGACCTCATACCATAGCCTGCAAGCGTATGCTGATTGTCCACCTTCCACCTCCCATTTTCAGCCCTCATACCCTCTACCCCGCTACCAGCAAGATTTTGGGAGTGATCGCCAGGCCCAACCGTTACCCCGTCCCCAATCCCCACATCCCCAATGCAATCAACCATCCACCACCACCTATCACCATTTGTAATCACAAAATAAAATCTTTTTTTTCTTGAAATACCAGTTGTGATCCCAATCCTTTATTTAATTTTTTATTTTTTTTGAAAAGTCTTTTATATGATGCACAACAGCACTCCTTTGCACTCTGCTTGCCCTGAAGGCAGAGTGCAAAGGACTCTATCGTACTCTGCCTTCGGACAAGCGTAAGCTTGCTCTTTTTTGGGCTTAGCCTAGGCTTACCCCGAAGGCAGAGTCAAATTGACTTGTAGAACAATCGTTGACAAATGGACCAAAAAATAACAAACTTAAATTTTGAAATGCTTTATTTCAAAAAACACAAGACAGCAAAGGCAAATATTTTTTAGACATAATCATTCTGCCATGATACCTCTCCATCAGGTGTTTCAAAAAATTCTGCAAATTGGTTTCGAATGCTCATGACACGTGCAGTTGAACGCAAGTCCATAAATTGAACCCTCTGAAGTTGTCTAATGGGCTCCTGTTCAACATTATTTCGGTCACTGTCCCGCAGAAAATTGTGCAGAACGCAGCATGCCAGGACGACTTGAATGGCGTTGTCAACATCCAATTGCATACATGTCAGCAAAACTCGCCATTTGGCCGTGCACACCCCGAATGCACATTCAACAACACGGCGTGCACGGCTGAGCCGATAATTGAAAATTTTTTGTTGTCGGCTGAGACCAGTGCCACTGTATGGCCTCATTAGATTTTCAGCCAGTCCAAAGGCCTCATCTGCCACCATGACTAATGGCAAGCTGGGTTCTTCAGTGCAGGGTAGAGGCCTGCTTTCAGGAATATTGAGTCGTCCCTCATGTAGACGACGTCCGAAGGCCGACTCGCGGAATATGCGGGCATCACCTTGGCTTCCATATGCTCCCACATCTACAAACAGAAATTTGAGGTGTGCATCGGACAATGCCAGGAGGACCACCGAAAAATATTTTTTGTAATTAAAATATGAAGATCCAGAGTGGGGAGGCTTCTTCACCCTGATGTGTTTCCCATCAAGGGCTCCTATACAATTTGGGAACTGAGTTTTTTCCCAAAAAGTGTCCACAACTGATTCCCAGATGTCTTCGGTTGGCTCTGGCATTACAACGTTATGCAATTCCTCCCATATTGCCACACATGTTTCCTTTATTATTTTTGAGACCGTTGAGAGGCCAAGGAGGAAGTAGTGATGCAAGGAGGCATAACTTTGTCCCGTGGCAAGGAACCTAAGATAACATAATAAATTTAGTTATTGAAAGAGTAAAGCATAAACATAAGTCCTAACCCTACCCTTAAACCTAACCCTATCTCCTAACCCTAACCCCTAACCCTAACTCCTAACTCCTAAGCCTAACCCCTAACCCTAACCCCTAATCCTAACCCCTAACCCTAACCCTAACCCCTAACCCTAACCCCTAACCCTAACCCCTAATCCTAACCCCTAACCCTAACCCCTAATCCCTAACCCCTAATCCTAACCCCTAACCCTAACCCCTAACCCCTAACCCTAACTCCTAACCCCTAACCCTAACCCCTAACCCGAAACCCTAACACCTAACCCCCTAACCCCTAACCGTAACCCTAGCCCCTCCTCCCATATGTGTATTCACTTACCTGAGTGTCACTAGCATCCGTTCCTCCGGTGACACAGAGCTACGCATCACAGTGTCCATCCTTGTGAGCCTTGGCCTGAGCCTCTCCAACAGGTCATCAAAGAGCGGCACTGACATCCTTGTAAAGTTGAAGAACTTTGTTGGATATGAGCGCAGTTGGGAATAAATATTGCCAAAGTACCCCGTAGAAAACCGATTGGATACCATTGGATGCACCCAAAATCGACGTCTGCTGCTTCTCTCCTCCTCCTGTCTCATTCTCCTCTGCCTCCGCAACACAATCAGAAGGATTGCCTCATCGATCTTTTGCATGACAGGATCCATATTTCTCAGAAAAATACTGAAAAATACTGAAATATACTGAAAACTCTGAAACACTCTGAAACACTCTCTCCTCTCTCTCTCTCCTACCAAAATGGCACCGACACATGCTCATTAACATGTTTTCTTTGGTTTCTGTGGCATTGTGGGAAATTTGGGAGTGTATATAGCTGAGAGATGTGTTTTTCATTGAAAAACGCTACTTAGCGCTAACGCGGAAAAACGCGCAAAAACGCGCAAAAACGCTAATGCAAAACGCGGTAAAAATCGCGTTTTTAACGCCGGTTTTTCCAGGCGTCGAACCTAGCTTTACAGCTCGTTTTTTAAAACGTCCATGTGCATGAGGACTTAACGTTACAATTAATAAAAGCATATGGAGCAGCACGAACGCAATAAAGACAGAAAGAATAGGAACACAGCACAACTACTTACTTTTTTGCAGCACTCTCCGGATCTTTCGGTACTGCTCTGGCTCTCTCAATTTCAGGTCCGACCACCGCTTCCTGAGCTGATCTTTCGATCTTCGTACCCCGAAATTCCGGTGCAGACTCCTGACCACTTTCGCCATGATCTTGGCCTTTCGGATATTCGGGTAGGGGTAAGGCCCATACTTTCCGTCATAGTCGGACTTCTTCATGATGTCGACCATCTCCAACATCTCCCCAAAGGACATATTTGTGGCCTTAAAACGTCTCCTTCTGGATCGGGACGTGTCCGGATCCGGGCTTTCCTCCTCCTCGTTGCTATAATTAGCACGCACCTGCTCTGACTCCGCCATGTGCTCTTCACCCACTGCGCCGAACGAAAAGGGGCGGGGAATAGACTAGAAAGAACGTCAGGGGCGGGCGGAGTTACACGCATGCGCAGTATGTATAAAGCTTAACACGCGTGCGTATTATGTACGATCTGTGAGCGGAGGAAGGAGCATTGGACGCGCCGATCGTAAGAACGAAGGTAAGAGACAAACTTGTGCCTATACTGCTTCTACATTGAAGCCTATATTGTAACAAGATTAGGAGAGTTTTGTCTGACATTAGGCTTTGTCTTGTGTTGTGTCTTGCAGTGAACATGAATATCTTACTGAAAGACAATGACTTCATGTCAGTATTCATAGATATCTTAAGGGAGCTGCCCTGTCTGTGGGAGATTAAACACCCCCATTTCAAGAACCAAGCAAAGAGAAAGGCAGCACTGGTGCAATTGTGTGAAATTGTGAAGCAGGTGATCCCCACGGCAGACATCACCTATTTAAAGATCTTCATTGGTGGCCTGAGGAGCACATATCTAAGGGAGCCCAAGAAAGTCCTGGATTCACAGAGATCCGGAGCAGCAGATGACATCTATGTCCCCAGGATGTTGTACTACGACAGGCTGCATTTTTTGGCAGGCCATCCCTCTCCAGTCTTCCTTCCACGCTTCTTTCCCCCCCCGGCTGAGGCTTCTGACGCCCAACCTGGGCCTTCCAGGCCACATGTGGAGGAGCCCAGCTTGAGCCAGGTATAGCATTCCTCTAAATATTTCTGCTTGTCCAATCAATGATGTTAACTAGATGTTAGTTTGGAGTACTAATTTAGGATTGTGATTGATGAAGCAAAACATTACAACCATGTCCCTTTTTCATACACAGGGAAGTCTCAGCCAGGAGGTGGCCGGGCCGAGCCGGCTGGCTGATCTGCAGGTCCCTCCACCCCCCCTGAAAAGAGAAAGTGGCAGTAGGAGGAGTGCCCTAGAGGAGGCTACCGGAGGACTCTTTTGGAGGGCTACAGAGGCCCTGGGAGCACGACACACCGTGGAGGAGGACATTGCTGCCGTCATTGCATATAAAATGCAGAGGATGGAGGAGGGCCAACAAGTCTTGTGTGAGGCGCTCATATTGGAGGCTCTTAACAAAGGTATGAGGGGCCAAATGACAGCTCAGACACACCTTTGCGATGGTCCTCCTCCTGCAGGTCCTCCTCCTCGTCCTCCCTCTCCTCCAGGTCCTCCCAGTCCTCCTCCAGGTCCTACTCTGGAGGACCTTGAGGCTAATTAGCTAATTAGCCTCTAGACTGCTTTTACAAGCAGTGGGAGGGAATGCCCCCACCCCCACCGTCTTCCATGTTTTTCTCTGGCTCTCCTGTCCCAACAGGGAACCTGAGAATGCAGCCGGTGATTCAGCCAGCTGACCATAGAGCTGATCAGAGACCAGAATGGCTTTAAACATCTCTATGGCCTAAGAAACCGGAAGCTACGAGCATTTCATGACTTAAATTTCGCCGGATGTAAACAGCGCCATTGAGAAATTGGGAAAGCATTTTATCACACCGATCTTGGTGTGGTCAGATGCTTTGAGGGCAGAGCAGAGATCTAGGGTCTAATAGACCCCAATTTTTTCAAAAAAGAGTACCTGTCACTACCTATTGCTATCATAGGGGATATTTACATTCCCTGAGATAATAATAAAAATGATAAAAAAAAAAATGAAAGGAACAGTTTAAAAATAAGATAAAAAAGCAAAAAAATGATAAAGAAAAAAAAAAAAGCACCCCTGCCCCCCCCCTGCTCTCACGCAAAGGCGAACGCAAGCGTCGGTCTGGCGTCAAATGTAAACAGCAATTGCACCATGCATGTGAGGTATCACCGCGAAGGTCAGATCGAGTGCAGTAATTTTAGCAGTAGACCTCCTCTGTAAATCTTAAGTGGTAACCTGTAAAGGCTTCTAAAGGCTTTTAAAAATGTATTTATTTTGTTGCCACTGCACGTTTGTGCGCAATTTTAAAGCATTACATGTTTGGTATCCATGTACTCGGCCTAAGATCATCTTTTTTATTTCATCAAACATTTGGGCAATATATGTGTTTTAATGCATTAAAATTTTAAAAAATGTGCTTTTTCCCAAAAAAATGTGTTTGAAAAATCGCTGCGCAAATACTGTGTGAAAAAAAAATGAAACACCCACCATTTTAATCTGTAGGGCATTTGCTTTAAAAAAATATATAATGTTTGGGGGTTCAAAGTAATTTTCTTGCAAAAAATAATTTTTTCATGTAAACAAAAAGTGTCAGAAAGGGCTTTGTCTTCAAGTGGTTAGAAGAGTGGGTAATGTGTGACATAAGCTTCTAAATGTTGTGCCTAAAATGCCAGGACAGTTCAAAACCCCCCCAAAATTACCCCATTTTAGAAAGTAGACACCCCAAGCTATTTGCTGAGAGGCATGTTGAGTCCATGGAATATTTTATATTGTGAACAAGTTGCGGGAAAAAGACAAATTTTTTTTTTTTGCACAAAGTTGTCACTAAATGATATATTACTCAAACATGCCATGGGAATATGTGAAATGACACCCCAAAATACATTCCGTTGCTTCTCCTGAGTACGGGGATACCACATGTGTGAGGCTTTTTGAGAGCCTAGCCGCGTACGGCAGTGGTCCCCAACCTTTTTGGGACTGGGGACCGGCTGCGTGGAAGAAAATTGTGCCAAGGCCCGTCAAGGGGGGGGGGGGGGGGGGGGGTTATATACGCACACGCAGGAAGGGGGGGTAAGCGAATTTCGCTGGCAATTTATCGGGGCAATAGCTGTAATATAAATGAAATAGTTCAACTCACCATAATGCAGAATCAGTTGGAGCCCTGAGTGTGTCACTTTCCACGTCGCCTGCCACCAGATGAGGAATGCCACTTGCCTGTGCTTGCTTCGGCAGCACATATACTAAAAAAAAAAAAAAAAAATTGGAACGATACAGAGAAGGAATGCCACTTGCCGCGCTGCCTGCCACCAGTTGAGGAATGCCACTTGCCACGTCACCTGCCTGTGCCACCAGTTGAGGAATGCCACTTGTCATGCTTGCCTTTCACCAGTTGAGGAATGCCACTTGCCACGTCACCTGCCTGTGCCATCAGTTGAGGAATGCCACCAGATGAGGAATGCCACTTGCCACGCTGCCTGCCACCAAATGAGGAATGCCACTTGCCACGCTGCCTGCCACCAGATGAGGAATGCCACTTGCCACGCTTACCTGCCACCAGTTGAGGAATGCCACTTGCCACGTCACCTGCCTGAGCCACCAGATGAGGAATGCCACTTGCCACGTCACCTGCCTGTGCCACCAGATGAGGAATGCCACTTGCCACCAAATGAGGAATGCCACTTGCCACGCTAGCCTGCCACCAGTTGAGGAATGCCACTTGCCATGTCACCTGCCTGTGCCACCAGATGAGGAATGCCACTTGCCATGCTGCCTGCCACCAAATGAGGAATGCCACTTGCCACGTCACCTGCCTGTGCCACCAGATGAGGAATGCCATTTGCCACGCTGCCTGCCACCAAATGAGTAATTCCACTTGCCACGTCACCTGCCTGTGCCACCAGATGAGGAATGCCACTTGCCACATCACCTGCCAGTGCCACCAGATGAGGAATGCCACTTGCCACATCACCTGCCAGTGCCACCAGATGGAGATTTTCACTGCATTGGTGACACTGGTTCAGTGATCCTTCTTGATTGAGGGCAGAAGAGCAGAGATGCAGGGCGGGTGGTGAGAGATGATGTCATCTCTCTGCTCCCCGCCGCACCTCTGACATTCTGAATGCTGTGAGGGCAGAAGAGCGGTAATGCTAGGCGGGCAGGGAGAGATGATGTCATCTCTCTGCTCCCCGCCGCACCGCTGACATTCCTCGCGCTGTGAGGGCGGAAGAGCGGTAATGCTAGGTGGGCAGAGAGATGTCATCTCTGCTCGCCAGCCCGCTTTCCTCACTGATCCACCGGTGACTCAAAATGTCATGCCGCCTGCCGCAGCCCGGCTGCAAAGATGCTACGGCAGTGGGTAGTGGGCCGTGGCCCGGGGGTTGATGACCCCTGGTGTATGGGACCCCGAAAAAAGGGCGTAAATTTTTGATTTCACTCTTCACTGCCTATCACAGTTTCGGAGGCCATGGAATGCCCAGGTGGCACAACCCCCCCCCCCCCCCAAATTACCCTATTTTGGAAAGTAGACACCCCAAGCTATTTGCTGAGAGTTATAGTGAGTATTTTGCAGACCTCACTTTTTGTCACGTCAAGTTTTGAAAATTGAAAAAAAAAAATTTTTCTTGTCTTTCTTCATTTTCAAAAACAAATGAGAGCTGCAAAATACTCTCCATGCCTCTCAGCAAATAGCTTGGGGTGTCTACTTTCCAAAATGGGGTCATTTGGGGGGGGGGGGGTTTGTGCCATCTGGGCAATTTATAGCCTTCAAAACTGTGATAGGTAGTGAGGAGTGAAATCAAAACTTTACACCCTTAGAAATCTTGAAGGCGGTGCTTGGTTTTCGGGGCCCCGTATGCAGCTAGGCTCCCAAAAAGTCCCACACATGTGGTATCCCCATACTCAGGAGAATCAGAAGAATGTATTTTGGGGTGCAATTCCACATATGCCCATGGCCTGTGTGAGCAATATATCATTTGGTGACAACTTTGTGCAAAAACAAAAAAGTTCGTCATTTTCCCGCAACTTATGGCAAAATATAAAATATTCCATGGACTCACCATGCCTCTCAGCCTCTTTGTCATTATTCAATCACTTGGGACAAAAAAATGAATATTCAGTGGGCTCAACATGCCTCTCAACAATTTCCTTGGGGTGTCTACTTTCCAAAATGGGGTCGTTTGGGGGGGTTTTGTACTGCCCTGCCATTTTAGCACCTCAAGAAATGGCATAGGCAGTCATAAACTAAAAGCTGTGTAAATTCCAGAAAATGTACCCTAGTTTGTAGACGCTATAACTTTTGCGCAAACCAATAAATATACGCTTATTGACATTTTTTTTACCAAAGACATGTGGCTGAATACATTTTGGCCTAAATGTATGACTAAAATTGAGTTTATTGGATTTTTTTTATAACAAAAAGTAGAAAATATAATTTTTTCAAAATTTTCGGTCTTTTCTCGTTTATAGCGCAAAAAATAAAAACGGCAGAGGTGAACAAATACCATCAAAAGAAAGCTCTATTTGTGGGAAGACGCAAATTTCGTTTGGGTACAGCATTGCATGACCGCGCAATTAGCAGTTAAAGCGACGCAGTGCCAAATTGTAAAAGTGCTCTGGTCAGGAAGGGGGTAAATCCTTCCGGGGCTGAAGTGGTTAAAGAAAAGGAGACGCTTCTTCCTAATGGAGCTTCTAGCTCTCAGATAAGCGCTCCAGACAATTACCACCGAAAAGGAGTCCATTCATCCTGACACAGCCTCCAGCCCTCAGGTGAAGACTCCAGACAATTCTTACCGAAAAGGAGACACTTCATCCTGATGGAGCTTCTAGCTCTCAGGTGAGAGCTCCAGACAATTACTAACAAAAAGGAGTCTCTTCATCCTGATGCAGCTTCTAGCTCTCAGGTGAGCACTCCAGACAATTACCACTAAACTCAAAATATACCAGAGTTTACTGTCACTTCATTAACATCTTTCAAAGAAGGAGAGGCATTGGCCGGCTATAGGGGCGGAGGAGGCCAGATTTATTTTTTTACTCTATACAATATCTTTTTTTTCAGTAAAAATTCATACACATCCATTAGTTAATGGTCCTCCTACACCCCTCCTTTTTCCCCTCACATATGTTTGGAATAAGCAGTGCACATTAGTTGCAGTTATGTACACTGCAAAGCCCACAGCCCATAGTCTACAGCAGGAAGTCAGATAACAAAGACAAAATATGGAGATTTGGAGGAGTTTAAAACCAGTAAAAAAGGGCACTTTAAAAAATTTTTTATCCTTTAGTTGACTTTTTTTTTACACTTTTTGATCACTTTTATTCCTATTACAAGAAATGTAAACATCCCTTGTAATAGGAATAGTGTGTGACAGGTCCTCTTTATCTCCTCCAGGCTGGAGATAAAAAAAAAAACAGAACTCTCTCGGCCTTTCCAGCCGCGTCCTCAGCTTTGTTTACAACCGCTGGCCCGGACATGACATCATAACGTCACCAGAAATCTCTATGGTAATCTTCCGGCGGCAACGATTCAAATCTTTCTCCGGGTCGCCGATCGTACAGGTGAGCCCGGAGAAGCACTGGAGGGTGGTGGAAGGGGGGGACGTCCCCTCCCACTGTCTGTAAGAACAATCAAGCGGCTGAACTGCACAGAATCGCTGTCTGATAAAAAACGATATCTGAATGATGCCTGTAGCTGTAGGCATCATTCAGATATCCCCACTCAAAGTCCATGATGTCATATGACATACCTTGGGCTGGAAGTTGTTTACTCCTGAACCTCTCCCTCTACCCTCACTTCTGTTTGAAAAATGTTTTAAATATGAAAAGAAAAGTTTAGAAAACATAGATAAGATAGTGATATGATAAGATAGTATGTATGTTTTTGTTCTTGTATAGATTTTTATAGATAAGATAGATATTATAGACAACGCACTTAAATTATTTGTCATGAAATTGTTATATGTACACTGTAAAGCCCAGAGCCCAAAAGCATAAAGTCTAAAGCCCATAGCTTTAGACTTAGGGCGGATCATGCTTCAGCATATATTTTTTACTCTTTTTTTTGGCACAGATTGCAATAAAAAAGTTGTTTTTTTAAGTTAATGTTTTATTGATACCATTGCTTGCTTTTCAGGTATGCCAGTCAGCTGCAGCACGGATTTATTTATTTTGACAGCAACAGGGTTTGCTCTCACGATACGTAAATCAGCGACTCCAGCGCTGTAGGAGGTGATTTCACCACCACAGTTAAAAAAAAGAGCATATATGCCGAAGCATGGGGGCTGTCAGGAAAGGCTGGCTGGAAACAGTAGTTCCACACCTGTCAATGCATGCTTGCGGGCGCCTATGCGTGTGCATGCGCGCACGGGAGCGCGTGTGCGCAGTTACCTGCACCAGGCGGGCTATTTAACCACCTCAATACAATGCACTTTCACCCCCTTCCTGCCCAAGCCATTTTTCCGTTTTCAGCGCTGTCACACTTTGAATGACAATTGCGCGGTCATGCAACACTACCCAAATGATATTGTTATCATTTTTTTCCCCACAAATAGAGCTATCTTTTGGTGGTGTTTGATCACCTCTGCGGTTTTTATTTCTGCGCTATAAACAAAGAATAGCGACAATTTTGAAAAAACGCATTCTTTTTTACTTTTTGCTATAATAAATATCCAATTTTTTTTTTTAAACAAATTATTTCCTCAGTTCAGGCCGATATGTATTCTTCTACATATTTTTGGTAAAAAAAAATCGCAATAAGCGTATATTGAATGGTTAGCGCAAAAGTTATAGAGTCTACAAAATAGTGGATAGATTTATAGCATTTTTATTTATTTATTTATTTATTTTTTTAACTAGTAATGGCGGCAATCTGCGATTTTTATCGTGACTGCGATATTGCAGCGAACATATCGGACACTTTTGACACATTTTTGGGACCATTCACATTTATACAGCGAGCTGTGCTATAAAATTGCACTGATTACTGTATAAATGTGACTGGTTAATTATGTTCCTAGGGAGTGATTCTAACTGTAGGGGGAGGGGACTCACAAGGGGAGGAGACCAATCGGTGTTGCTCTGTACTGGGAACACACCATCGGTCTCCTCTCCTCTGACAGGGCGTGGATCTGTGCGTTTACACACACAGATCCACGGTTCTGCTGTGTTACCGGGCAATCACGGGTGCCCGGTGGACATTGCGGCCGCCGGGCGCGTGCATTGGGTCCCCAGTGACACGGCGGGCGATCGCGATTGCCGTCGGCGGCGTGCCCCCTGGTGGGTTGGGAAACCGAGAGCGTCATATGGCGTCCTTCCTGTGCGTTTCTGTGCATTACCTGTCTGACTAACCTAATACTGTGATTACCCAGCTTGTCTGTGACTACCTCTGCTATCCACCTGCATCTGACCCTGGCTTGTCTACGACCTTGCATCTGCCTGATCCTCGAATCCATCTGTGCCTGCCTGTTATCGACCCGATTTGTCCAGTGACTCTGTTCCCATCTCCTGCACCTGTCCCTGTACCATCTGTCTGTGTTTGACCCAGCTTGCCTGACCTTCCTGTGCACCAGTTCCTGGAACTACCTACCTGTTTCCAGTGAGTGTCTCCGGATACCAGCCTGTTCCTGCTTCCTGCTATGTCTGCTGATCCAGCTACAGCATCCACTGGAACTTCCAGATCCACCCATCAGCTGTTGATCCTGCCAGGCACTCGTGCTACCTTGCACTCCCGCACCTCCTGTTTACTCTATCAGGGGCCGCGAGTCAAGGGGGTAAGAGAGGCCTCCCTCTGCATACCGGGCTCATCTACTAGGTACGTGACAGGGGCAGGATTTACCCCTAACATTAGAGGCGGATTGCCCTCATGCTTCGGCATATATTTTTTTACTCTTTTTTTTGGCATAGATTGCAATAAAAAAAAGTTGTTTTATTGATTTAATGTTTTATTGATACCATTGTTTGCTTTTCAGGTACGCCATTCATTCCAGCGCTGTAGGAAGTGATTTCACCACCACGGTTAAAAAAAGAACGGTGCATGTATGCCCATCATTAGAAGTGGGTGAATGCCGGGCGGTATTCTAATGGCGGGCATACCACCGATACAAGCATTGGATCAGACTGATCTTTGTCTGATCTGATGCTGTTAAGGGCAGAGGAAACATCTGGGGTCTAATAGATCCCATATGTCTCAGTAAAGAGGACCTGTCATTGCTTATTGTTATCGCAAGGAACGTCTATATTTCTTGTGATAACAATAAAAGTGCAAAAAAAAAAATTTCAACTACAGTGAAAAACAAAATTAATAAAATAAATAATAAAAAAACATTTTTTTTAAAGCGCTCCTGTCCCTCCATGCTCGCATACAAAGATGAATGCATATGTAAGCGGTGTTCGTGCCACACATGTGAGGTATCATCGCAAAGGTTATAGCGAGAGCAATGATTCTAGCACTAGACCTCATTTGTAACTCTAAACTGGTAACCTGGAAAAAACTGAAAGGCCTCAGCGATGGAGATTTTTAAGTATCATAGTTTGTCGCCATTCCATGAGCGTGCACAATTTTAAAGCATAACACATTAGGTATCTATGTCCTCGGTATAACATCATCTTCTATAGTTTACAAAAAAATTGGGTTATATATTGTGTTTTGCATTAAATTGGGTTATATATTATGTTTTGCATTAAAATTAATTTAAGTGTATTTAAAACAAAAAAAAATGCGTTTAAAAAAAACACTGAGCACATAAAGACCCCCATTTTATTCCCTGGGTCCTCTGCTAAAAAAATATATATAATGTTTGGGGGTTCTAAGTCATTTTCTAGCAAAAAATACAGATTTTTGTAAACAAAAAGTGTCAGAAAAGGCCTGGTCTTAAAGTGGTTAACAACACTCTGTAAACGTCTGAGAATTGAGGAGACCAGTTGCTTGAGTTTTGGGAGAGAAATGTTGGCCCATTCTTGCCTGATATAGGATTCTAAAGAACTCAACAATCCTGGCTCTGCTTTGTCGTATTTTTTGATTCAAGATGCTCCACATATTTCGAATTAGTAAAAGGTCTGGGCTGCAGGCAGGCCAGGTACGTACCAGGACTCTTCTACTATGAAGCCATGCTGTTGCCATAGATGCATTGTCCTGCTGGAATATGCAAGGCCTTCCCTGAAAAAGTTGCTGTGTGGATGGGAACATAATCTGCTCTAAAACCTGGATATATCTTATAGAATTGATGGTGCCTCTTCAGATGCGCAAGCCGCCAAATCCAAAAGCACTAATGCACCCCCATACTATCAGAGATGCAGGCTTTTGATTTGAGTGCTGATAAAAATCCGGAAGGTCTCTCTCCTCTCTAATCTGGAGGATGCGGTGCCCATATTTGCCAATAAGAATGTCAAATTTTGATTCGTCTGACCACAGAACTGTTTCCACTTTGCAACAGACCATTTTAATTGAGCTTTGGTCCAAAGATAGCAATATTTCTGGTTCATGTTCAGATATGACTTCTTCTTTGCACACTGGAGCTTTACCTTGCGTTTTGGGATGGCACGGCGAACTGTGTTCACAAATAGTGATTTTTGGAAGAGTTCCTGAGCCCATGCAGTGATAGCCATCACAGAATCATGCCTGATTTAATGCAGTGCCGTATGAGGGTCAGAAGATCACGGCCGTCCAATATTGTGTTTCAGCTTTGTCCCTTGAGCACAGAGATTTCTCCATATTCTCTGAATCTTTTGATATGTACTGTAGGCCTGTGGTGTCAAACCCAATTTCATGAGCTGTACACGGCGCCTGCATAATTAAGAGTACATTGTGCCACACGCTTCCGCAACTCTGCAAGGGGCAGTTGTAGGGGCGGATGCATACAACTGAAGGGTGTGTTTTGCAATGTTGATCGGTTAAATAGGTCCAGCAAACCCGCCCATCAACATTGCAAAACCCACCCTTCAGTTGTGTAAACACGCCCTGCAAAGATCTGCCCATTTGAGAAATCCACCCCCAGGAGCATCGGGAGCGTTTGGCAGAATGTAGTGTTAATTGCGCAGGCGCTGTGTACAGCTCATGAACATGTTCAGAAACGTTGTCCTCCGTATTGCGCAAGCGCTGCGCCTGTGCAGTACAGGGTGGACACTATCCGATGAGGGACATTTCTCGACAGGACACCGGCTGCTGGGACAGGGAATGGGGGGGAGGGGCAGATACTAGCCTCTCCGTGGCCGCATAGAAAAGTGCAGGATCTGGTGAAGTTCTGTCCTCCTCTCTGCTGCTGACTGCTGAGACAAGGTGAGGGCAACAATGAGGGGGTTGCCGCAGCTGCAGGAGAGGTGCAAGGGCCGCATGAAATGGCCTGGGGTGGCTGGAATCGACCCCTGGGCCTTGTGTTTGACACATGTGCTGTAGACGATGATATATTTAACATATTTGTAATTTTGCATTGAGGAACATTATTCTGAAATTGTTCAACAATTTTTATTTGCAGTTTGCACGGACTGGTTAACCTCTGTCCATCTTTACTTCTGAGACACTCTGACTCTCTATGCCCTGGTTCACACCGGTGCGGCTTTGAAATCACGCTACTTCAGATCAATTTTAAAGCCGCACATCAGTGTGATTTGCACTGCTGATTTAATTGCGGCTTGCGACTTCATTTAACAGAAGTCTATGCAAGTCTCAATAAAATTGGTAAAAAGTAGCGCAGGAACCTTTTTCAAAGCCGCTGTGACATGAGTCGTGGCGATATGAATGGTTCTATTTCCAGCAATAGCGTGCAACTTGTCATGAGATTCGGAACTGTCACCAGTGTGAACTACAGTTCCTTGCTAAAGTATTCACCCCCTTGGCATTTTTTGTGTTTTGTTGCCTCACAACATTAACATGGATTGTTTGAGGATTTGAAGATGTTTTTTTTTTTTTTTATTGTGAAGCAAACAACAAATAGGACAAAATAACAGAAAAAGTCAATGTGCATAACTATTCACCCCCCCTAAAGTCAATACTTTGTAGAGCCACCTTTTGCGGCTATCACAGCTCCAAGTCGCTTTGGATAAGTCTCTATGTGCTTGCCACATCTTACCACTGGGATTTTTGCCCATTCCTCTTTGCAAAACTGCTCCAGCTCCTTCAAGTTGAATGGTTTGCGCTTGTGAACAGCAATCACCCGGCGTGGTCACCGAGTGATGTCATCCGGTGATCCCGCCCCTTATGATGTCACCGCCCAGGCATGATGGGGTGGTGACATCATAAGGGGCAGGGTCACCAGATGACATCACCCAGTGACCATGCCCCATGCCTATATAAGTCGTTGCGCACCACGCACACGGCATTACATCGGGAGAGAGTGTTGTGTCAACATCGGAAGAAGACCGGAGGGAAGAAGATGACGGAGAAGACCGGGCCAACGCTAGCAAAAGAGCGGCAAAAGAGCAGAAGATAGCGGAGGAGCCCGGCAGAAGACACCGGAGAGTGGGAGAAGAACCGGAGACCGGGAGAAGAGGCCAGAGAGAGCGGAAAAGTTGGAAGAGACCAGACCCCTGGAGCTGCCTAATAAATTATTTTAAAAACCGGTGTAGTGTGTTTTTTTTTTTATTGACACTTTTTTCCCCCCAGGTGAATGGGTAGGGGTATGATGTACCCCATACTCATTCACATAGGGCGGGGGGCCGGGATCTGGGGGCCCCTTATTAAAGGGGGCTCCCGGATTCCGATGAGCCCCCCGCCCGCAGACCCTGACAACCAATGGCCAGGGTTGTCGGGAAGAGGCCCTTGTCCTCATCAACATGGGGACAAGGTGCTTTGCGGTGGGGGGGGCCGCAGGGCCCCCCCCTGCCCCATAGCACCCACCCCTCCCCATGTTGAGGGCATGCGGCCTATTATGGTTCAGGAGGGGGGGTGCTCGCTCGTCCCCACCCCTTTTCCTGACCGGCCGGGCTGCGTGCTCAGATAAGGGTCTGGTATGGATTTTGGGGGGACCCTCCAAGCCGTTTTTTCGGCATAGGGGGTCCCCTTAAAATCCATACCAGACCCAAGGGCCTAGTATGCTCTTGGAGGGGGAACCCATGCCATTTTTTTATTTAAAATTTGGCATGGAGTTCCCCCTCAAGAAGCTTCAGAGCACAAGTCGGAGCATGCAAGACGGCGATCCGACTTTGATCTGACTTCAATGATAGTCAATGGACTGAAGTAGGATCAAAGTCGGACCAAAGTAGTACAGGGAGCATTTTCAAAGTCGGACCAACTTGTGTTGGACCAGTTAAGATGGCTCCCATAGGGAAACATTGATTTTCACACATCATACGACATGAGCTCCCAATGTCGGAGCGTTTGTCGTACCAGTGTGAACCCGGCCTGAGTCTCTTTTGGGTTTCAGGGATTCCAGCCGCTGTGTGTCCTGGAGGGGGTGTTGGGATTCTCTGCATTTTTTCTAGTTTGCCCACCCTTGTGCTATTGTACAAGGTGTGGGACTCTGTTAAAAAGGTAATGGGGGTTTCTTCCCTCACTAAATATACCCCCATACTGACCCTCCAGGGCTTTCAGCGGTGGAAACGGGTGGGGGTTCATACTCTCTATCAACTATATGAGAGGGGCTCACTCAAACCTTTTGATCAGCCGTTAAGGGAATTTCCTCTGAACCAGAGGTGGTTTTATCAACTTTTGCAGCTGCGCCATGCTCTTCTCGCCCAATTTTCTTCTTCCCCTGTTAGGTTTCCTCCGGTGCCAGTGTTGGAAAGAGTGGTGTAGGCAACCTCTACTAAAGGCCTTATTTCTGCTACCTACTTGTCTCTATTAGAATGCACTTTTCATAAGTTCCATTTGCCCTCTAGAGAGAAGTGGGAGCGGGATATTGGGCCTATTCCTGATAATGCCTGGGAAAATATACTTCAGGCTTTCCCCCTTGCACAGGCTAACCCAGTTTTTTATTTTGCATAGGGCAGTATAGAGCCCTGGAATTTTTGTTTACTATTGGTTTATAGAGGAAGTAAAGTCCTGTGCATAATTTGTACCTATAGGTAAGCTTATAAGGCTTACTTATAGGTATTATAAATATCTAATAAATGTGCACTGTTTAGGAGATATTGACATTACATGCAGCCGATCATCGGGGAGCATGTGCTCTGAAGGAACGGCCAACCGTGCCATTCCTTCAGATACGTATGCCGTGAATGACTGCTTCCCCGTGCATGAATGGGAGTGACGTCATTGTAGCTCCGGCCAGTGACACAGCTGGAGTCTGCTGACTTGGAGCGAAGACCGGGTGAAGATGGATGCTGCCTCCAGCGATTACAACGCATACCTGATCTCACAAATGTGCTACTGGAAGAATGTTCAAACCTTCTCATAGACACACTCCTAAACCTTGTGGACAGCCTTCCCAGAACAGTTGAAGCTGTTATAGCTGGAAAGGGTGGGCCAACTCAATATTGAACCCTACAGACTAATGCCCGGTACACATGATCAGACTTTCTGACAACAAAACCGTGGAATTTTGTTCGAAGGTTGTTGGCTCCAACTTGTCTTGCATACACACGGTCACACAAATGTTGGCCAACAATTACGAACGTAGTGGCGTACTAGACGTACTACGTGGTTTTTAAGCTCTTTAGCGCCACCCTTTGGGCTCCTTCTGCTAATTACGTGTTAGTAGAAGTTTGGTGAGTGCTGATTCGCGCTTTTCATTTAGCGCTATTATTATTATTCTTGATATCACTTGAAAAAAAAAAAAAAGCCTTTGAAAATTTGTTTGCAATAACTCCATCAGTATCACCAGCAAAGCAGCTTCATTTTTATCCCATTAAAGAAGAAGAGAATTCTGCATTTGGAGATTTCATAATTTGCCACATCACGAATGTTAATTCTCCATTACGAACGCTAGTTTACAAGACCGACCGCTTCTGCTTCTGAGCATGCGTGGACTTTTGTCCGGCGGACTTGTGTACACACGATTGGACAATCCAACAACAAACATTTGTTGATGGAAAATTTGAGAACATGCTAGCCAACATTTGTTGGCGGGAAGTCCGACAAAAAATGTCCGATGGAGCATACACACGGTCAGACTTTCCGCCAACAAGCTCACATCCAACATTTGTTGTCGGAAAATCCGATCGTGTGTACGCGGCTTAAGACTCGGATGCTATTAAAGTTTATGTGCGTGTAAAGGAAGGTGTCCCAATACTTTTGGTAATATAGTGTACGTGCCATTCTTCCATATTGCAGTGCTCAGGCTTAGTGGCCAATCCATATTGTTATAACATGAAGTTGTCCTTTTGGTTTTTTTTTTTTTTCTAGCCCTAATGAAGGAGGTATTTTTAGACCCCCAAAATGCATTGACTACTCTTTGGATTGTCCCCCTGATTTTTATTGGAATAAAGTCATATCTGGACCTTTCGGCAGTGGGGTGTAGAAGCTGCCTAACCGCGAAACAGATCACTTGCATCTGCATCAATTCTCTAGGAGAGCAATACCAATAAGATACCTTTACGGGTCTGGCAATATTTTTCTACTTTCCTCAACAATCCCAAGGCCTAACCCCTGCCAGATGATGATGATGAAGGGTTTGACATCACTCTAGGCATGTCTGCATTTTACCACAACATGCTGCAGCGCAGCATAAAGCCTCGTACACACAGTACGATTGTTGGCAGGGGATGGTCTGTTGACAGACTGTTGTCCTAAAATCTGACCGTTATTACGCTCCTGACAATTGTCCAACTTTCGGCCAACAAATTTTGGATGGCAGGCTAGTAAATTTTCGGTGGACAACGGGTTGACGTCAGATTTTCGTATCGTCAGTACACAAGTCCGTCACACAAAAGTCGAAAGTACCAACATGCATGCTCGGAATCAATGCTCACCAAAGAGGAAATTAGCAGAAGGGGCCCAAAGGGTGGCGCTCAAGAGCTGAAATTCCTCGTAGTACGTCACTACATTTGAGTTTGTTGGCCAAAATTTGTGTACCGTTAGTATGCAAGACAAGATCCTGGCACACGCCCTTTTGACAAAAATCAGACGCTCGGTTGGCCAACAATTGTACCGTGTGGCTCAGTTCACACCTATGCATTTTTTATTGCTTTTTGCAGAAATGCACTACAGTCCATTTAACAGGGTTTCCTATATCAGTGGTTCTCAACCTTGTCCTCAAGTACCCGCAACAGACCATGTTTTGGGAATTTCTCTTAGATAAAATAGCTGTCCAAAATTTTTGCTGCAGTTTGCGTTTTGTAATCCACCCAACAAATTGGGCAAAAAAAAAAAAAAGCAAAACGCATCAAAAAACATGTATAAAATGCATCATAAACGCATGTGCAAAAATGCAGAATGCACCCCAAAAAGCACCGCAGAAACATATCAAATACAAAATGCATAGGTGTCAATTAAGCCTTATGCTGCGTACACAGGGCCGGTTTTGCCGTTGAAATAAACTCTAAAGGTTTTTTTGACGGAATTCCACTCAAGCTGTCTTGCCTACACAAGGTTACACCAAATTCCGACCGTCAAGAACGCGGTGACGTGCAACACTACAATGAGCCCAGTTCAATGCTTCCGAGCGTGCGTCGGAATTGCCACAGATAATCGGAATTTCCGATTGGAACTTTTTCCATCGGAAAAATAGAGAACCTGCTCTCAATCTTTTGCTGTCGGAAATGCCGCCAGCAAAAGTCCGATGGAGCATACACACGGTCACATTTTCCGACCAAAAGCTTACATCGGTCTTTTGCTGGCGCATTTTTTGATCGTGTATACGCGGCATTAGGCTGCTTTTCAGTGTAAATGGGACACATAGGAAGCAATTGCTACCTGTGTGTCCCTGTGAAGACAGACATTTTACAATGCGGTAAAACGTCTGTCTCACCACATTTAGTGTGAATTAGCCCTTAAAGTGATTGTAAAGCTTAGTTTTTTTCCCGTTAAAATAACAAACATCTTCCTTATCTGGGGTCCCCCCGTGGCGCTCCTGGCTCCTCCTCTTCTTGAGTGCCTCCACAGAGAGCCGATTTCCATGGGGGCACTCATGCAGGCACGCTCCTGAGTCCTGCTGCTACGTCCATTGACACAGACAGCAGGACTCGGCCCCGCCCCCATGTCACTGGTTTTGATTGACAGCAGCGGGAGCCAATGGCACCCACTGCTACCAATCTATCCAATAAGGACCCGAGACAGCTGTTGTACCTTTTTATCTGCAACATTCTCTTCTCTAGGTCAAATTCCACAATGTATACAGTTTATCTGAGCTTTCAGAAAGCTGGGGGCGGGGAGCTGAAGTTACACTCTGCAGATCTCAGTGAGAAGAGCCCTGATAGCTGATTAGAGAGAAGGGACACCCTCCTTCACACAGGAACAGAGCTGAGGCTGTCAATTACAGGCTGTGTGCTGGAGCTCTTTCCCGTCACCTTTTTATCATAGGTGTTAGGAAAATTTGTCAGACGTGACTAATGCTCATAGTGGAACAGAACAGCAGACAGAAATAGCACATAGTGCTCTGGATTGAGAGAAGTACACACTATGGTGGGATATGCTTTGCCCGTATATCATGTCAGATTTGTTTGAGTTAGGCTTTAAATTGTATCTGTTATGACTGAAAGATGCTATTGCTGGCCTCCTTCTGAAAATGCTAGTTGCCTGGCTATACCTGGCTCTAAGACTTAATGCATACAAATGCTTAACAGTTCCTGTGTGCCGATGCATACCATGCCCAACGCTTTCTGGCATTTGGGAAGCCGCATGCGCCTTGTACAGCCCCAATACAAGTGAATGGATGGATGTACGCGCCCATGCGCGGGTAAATGGCAATGGCTTCTGCATCAGCGTGTACCCAAGTATGCGCATACGGCAGTCCTCCCCATATACGATGCAGAAGTCATTGGCGTTTATCAGAGCATGGCCACGTACAGCCACTCACTTGTATTGGCAGCTGTACATGGCATGTGTGGCTCCCCGGCGCCAGAGATTTTACACCTCATCACATAAGTGCTTCCAACCATCAGTGTAACAATGAATTTCTGATATAAAAGATTTCCAAGGTGTGCCACATCCCATGAGAAATTGGAATAGCAAAGAACCCCTAGGGGTGGGATTTTTAAGTCACTACCAACAAGCAATACAGATAAAAATAGTAATTTTTATTATTAATAGTATAGAAAAATACATAGATTAGACAAACTCATGGACATAGAAACAGCAAATTGTGCAATCTGATGATACAGAGATCCTATACCCAACGCATTTCGGAGATGAATGTAGTCTCCTTCATCAGGGGTTAACAGAAGATGTATAGTCTATAAAATACAAATTGTCAACAACCAATTTAATATATTCCACTTAAAGTACATTGCCAATAATGGGGGCCTAGGGTGCTAGTGACTTACATCTTGTTCAATTGCACATGCATAAGATCGTCCAAATCCATTTTAAAAGAAGGACACTTTCACAGAGTCATTCCGCCATCCCATCCACACTCTCACTGTTTAGAGTAAATCTCTATAAGGGAGGTGTCTTAACCCAAATTTTCTGCCAGAGAAAAGATACGTATATATATAAATAAATAAATAAATACATACATACATACATACATACATACATACATACACACACACACACACACACACACACACACTAGGCCCCCAATCATGAGAAGAAGAGAGGGGGCTTGTCCACGGTTGGGGCAGACCACATGTACTGGGGCCTATATGACTGGTAACCTGAAAAAGATGTGAAGAATTATTTGTGTCAATCAAAAGGAGAAAAAGAGGTATAAATATAGTCCAAACAAGATAAACTTGTGGACAAATTTTTTTTTGTATACCTTTTTCTCCATATGATTGACACAAATAATTTATCACATCTTTTTCAGGTTTCCAGTCATATTAGGCCCCAGTAAATGTGGTCTGCCCCAACCGAGGACAAGCCCCCTCTCTTCTTCTCATGATTGGGGGCATAGTCCATATATTTATATATATATATATATCTATCTCTTTTCTCTGGCAGAAAATTTGGGTTGAGACACCTCCCTTATAGAGATTTACTCTAAACATTAAAATGGATTTGGACTATCTTATGCATGTGCAATTGAAAAGGATGTAAGTCACTAGCACCCTAGGCCCCCCTTCATGGGCAATATACTTTAGGTGGAATATATTAGATTGTTGACCATTTGTATTTTATAGACTATACATCTCCTGTTAACCTCTGATGAAGGAGACTACATTCATCTCCGAAACGCGTTGGGTATAGGATCTCTGTATCATCAGATTGCACAATTTGATGTTTCTATGTCCATGAACTTGTCTAATATTCTATGTATTTTTCTATACAATTATTAATAAAAATGACTATTTTTATCTGTATTGCTTGTTGGTAGCGCCTTAAAAATCCCACCCCTAGGGGTTCTTTCCTATTCCAACCATCAGTGTGTACATAAGGCCTAACAATCAGATACCTGGATCAATTTTCAGCTAGCGAAACTTGGGAAATATAATATTATATATATATATTTTCATACTTTTTTGTATATTTTCTTTGGGACTTCCATTCCATGGAGCCGCGGCGAGGTACGTCACTTCCTCGTTTTTTGTGTGTGCCCTCCTCCTTCCCCCCCCATTGCCTTCTGGGACCTGTGTGTCCCCCAGAAGACGACGGGACTGTTCAGAATGCGCGACTCGTGCATGTGCAGTAGGAAACAGGCTGTGAAGCCGCAAGGCTTCACTTACTGTTTCCCTTAGTAGGGATGCTGCACCTGCACCCGGAGCCGATGAACGAGTCGGCTTCGGGTGCCGACATTGCGGGATCCCTGGACAGGTAAGTATCCTTATATTAAAAGTCAGCAGCTACAGTATTTGTAGCTGCTGACTTAATGTTTTTTCACCCAGGCTGGAACTCTGCTTTAAGCGTACAAACGTCAAAGGATCAGCATGTCAGTCAAGCAACAAGCCATTTCAGAAATAGAAATCTGCAATGGCAGCCTACATTTTTCTTCAGTGATAGGTTTCCCTAAAGTGTATGTTCAGCCAAAACTGTTTCCTTAACCACTTGACCTCTGGAAGATTTACCCCTCGTCATGACCAGCCCATTTTTTGTGAGACGGCACTGCATTATTTTAACTGACAATTGCGCGATCCTGCAACGCTGTACATAAATGAAATTTATGTAACTTTTTCCCCACAAATGGAGCTTTCTTTTGGTGGTATTTGATCACCTCTGGGTTTTTTATTTTTGGCACTATAAACAAAACAAAAAAAGACAATTAACGTTATAGAGTATACAAACTATGGTATATATTTATGGAATTTTAATTTATTTTTTGTATACTAGTAATGGCGGCAATCAGCAACTTACAGCGGGACTGCAGTAGTATGGTGGACAGTCTGACACTTTGTGGGAACCAGTGACACAATTACAGTGATCAGTGCTGGAAATATGCACTGTCACTGTACTAATGACACTGGCTGGGAAGGGGTTAAACATCTAGGGCAATCAAAGGGTTAAATGTGTGCCTAACTAGTGTTTTTGTGTACTGTGAGGTGCTTTCACTAAGGGATGTGCTGGATTTTATTCCCTGATTTGCAGGGACACAAAACCCATCACATCCCCACTGTCAGAACGGAGCTCTGCCTTGTTTACATAGGCAGAGTTCCATCCTGAGTCTCTGCTTGACAATCAGTGGGTGCCGGTGGACATCCATTGGCCAGCACCCGTTGATCGCCTTGTTCTGTGACAAATCACAGCAGGAGTGGCACGCACCCCTACCATGAAGTGCAGAATCACGTATATACTGCATGTAATTCTGCACAGAACGGCCGTCCTGTAGCAGTAAATCTGCTCGATTCACATCTATGCATGTTGCTTTTGAGCGTTTCTGCAGTGCTTTTTGTGTTTTTGAACATGCGATTTTCCCGCAATTTGCGTTTTTTGGGGCAAATTTGTTGTTGGGCAAATTAAAAAGGTAAATTGCGGTAAAACACACTACATGCTTTTCTGCAGCTTCTCCATTGAAGTCTATTGAACCAAAAACAGCAGTGGTTTTGCGATTAAAAAAAGTGTATGACCTTTTCCAAAAACGTAGAGGTACTAAAATGCACTGATGTGAAGGTGTTCCATAGGAACCCATGTTAAAAAATAAGGTCCTGTGTTTCTGCAAAAAGCATATAAAAATGCATTGGTGTGAATAAAGCCTAAGTGGTTAACTTTGGAAAA
Organism: Aquarana catesbeiana; assembly: GCF_042186555.1. Lineage (NCBI taxonomy): Eukaryota > Metazoa > Chordata > Amphibia > Anura > Ranidae > Aquarana > Aquarana catesbeiana. The sequence continues at coordinate 105,457,671 of NC_133329.1, read as the reverse complement.
AGTGGGAAAGATTAGCATCTGAAATGTTTTTACTGCTATCCAGGACTCTGAGAGAATAATGCTAATTTCCTGTCCTGCTGACAAAGTTTTCCTAGACAAGAAGTTAGGGTAACTTTCCAAAAGTGATAGACGTAACAATGCTTTTCTTTAGTAGAGAAGGGGAAAATAGAACCACTGTCAGATATTTATTTCTGTCTGTATCTTTGTTGAAGATTTTCCCTCACTTCCTGTCTGGAGAAACTGTTGTCATCTGGACAGGAAGTGAAGGTAGATCTCTCTAATGGAGCACTGGATAGCAACAAAAACTTGACTTTATTCAAAACCCCCCAAAAAAAATATTTGGCTTGTTATGCACTTTAATCTACATCCAATATTTGGCTTGTTATACACTTTAATCTACATCCTATTATAGAAAAATACTGCACAAGTAAATGAAACACACCAACAGGAACAAATTTAGACAGTACAGCCTTTCCTGCACCAATTTAATTATTTTGTTTTCTAAATTTATTAATTCAAAAAAAAAAAATCAAAAAATAAAAATAAATTCATGAAACAGGTTGACATCCTCCATCATGGTTGTGGCAAACGCTAATTATCATGAAAAGACTTGTCTTGCTGTCACTGTATAATCTCGTGAACGGTGGATAACTAGGGGTTGTCAGCATGTATTGAAGGGAGCCCTGCCTGCTGTGAGGATGCCCCCTGCAGGCCGTGTCCCCAGATAGCGGCTTGTCAGCATCAAAATAACCAATATTTGTCAAAGTGGTTTAGGGAGACCAATAGAGAAGGAGGGAGGGGGGTATGATCTCTATTAGTCTCCCTTGCCAATAAAGGATTTAAAAAAAAAAAAAAAAAGTTTTGTTTTATTCTTGGGTATATGGCTGATGCAGCTGCGGTCAGGATCCCACAACTTGAAAAAACGTTAAAAATGTAAACTAGATACGATCAGTCACCTCTGGCTCCTATAGAATAAGCCTTCTTTGCCCAACAGGATGCTTCACATGGCAAAAGTTCCACCCCTGTAAGGTTCTGTGGAGCGCTGGGAAATCACCATGGGAGGGGGGGGTGGGGAAAATCGGTGCCTGTGGTGCAGGATGGGAAAAGGCGGTCTTGTTGGCTCCTCCCAGCGTCTTGTATTCTATGCCAGAGGTGAAGGTAACTTCAAAAATACTGCCATTTTCCTAGCACTGTGTCCTTGATGGCATCCACGTATTGCGATGGCACCCAGTATACCCAGTAGTAAGATGCTTCAGTAGGACCCAGCTGGAGAGCCTGCCAACATAGCAAAGAAACATCAAAAGTAAGCAGAGATTATGGGGAACAAGTGCACTAGATTAACACTGGCAATAATCATGAGAAAGATGAATAAAGTGATCTCGCGCAGACTAGCAAATATTCAAATACAAAAAGTGCAATGTGCAGCCAAGAAGGAGTGAGAACTTCATATATAGGTTGAAGAAACTGTGTAAAAATTGATTACAACAAGGGACATAAAAATATTGACAAATGAAAACAAATATCCACTAAATGAGCAAAAAAGTGTGAAAAATCAATAAATGTGCAAAAAAAAAAATCGCATGTGCAAAATATAATAACAATAATAACAAGTGAAAATGAATTGCCACTAAATAAGCAAAAAAATGGAGAAAGAGTCAATCGACGTGCAAAAAAAAAAAAAAAAATATAAAAAACATCCGTGTGCAAAAATCAAGTGCAAAAATGCAAGAAAAATGTGTATATGGGCACATAAAAATTAGTTCACTCTTAGGGGACAGAAAGATGATATTATCTCGTCTTCTATGGAGAACGGTGAGTACAAGGGTAATAAATGTTCATGAGGTAGTGCACAGAGATGGTGTGGTAATGAGAAAGCAAATCAGTGCTGCTCAGTATCCATGTAAAACTTCAGAAATAAATTAATTCCCGAACAGTCAGTCTCCCAGAACTCTCACCTCATATACTGAAATAAATCGCATGGTAAAATGGACATAACTCTCCACCACTCCCCTTTGGCTCCTTCTCCAGCTCACATACACTTTAGCAAGGGTTAAGGGTACCTGTGTCTTTACTCAGCTGTCCCTATACACTCCGGTATATTAATAAGGTAGTGATGGGGAAGAGAAAAAATAAAAGTGCCTCCAATAGTGTAGTAGTGTTAGTTTTATTTTCATTTATATTTCAATTTTTTTATTTTTTCATTTTTCTCTTTGATTTTTGCTTTATTCCATCAGTACAGTTTGTTATTTATTCTGGGCATCTTTATATAATCTTATTATATATATATATACATATACATATACATATATATATAAATTTTTTTTTTTTTTTTATATACCTAAAATGTTTTTATACACTTTAAATAATTTAAATGAGCGCACGACTGAGGCAGTCTGATATATTAGAGAGCCTACCTGGCAATAATATGTCTGTGGAGCAAATTATGCATTTATTGATAATCTATCAATAATTTTTATTCTCCTATTTTAGTTTATTTCAATTCATTGGGCTCATATGATTTTTAGAATTGTTATTTCCATTCTTTTTTGATGCCCCTTTGTATTTATATCATCATCCAGCCAATGTCTGGTTGATTCCCTTTTATTATCATCTCATCTTTGTGAAAGAACGATCGCACTACAACAAAATGGCCGCCATATGGCGTGCATGGATAACCAATAAAATGGCCGCGATGTAAACAATGAATGATCCATAAGAAAATGACCGCTCTAATACTTCCGGTTTCAGCACAAAAAAACAATGCCTGCACGGCCAATCTGTTTCCCCAGATGAAGTCACGTGACGTGACGTAATGCGTAGGGAGTGGCTGGAGTCAGACGTGCATCGGAAGTGACGCAAGGAGGCGCTGAAAACGCTGGTTTTAAACTGTTCTTGCCTGTTATTTTTGTTTTTCATGTAAGAGTCCACCTAATTGTTGTAGTTAATAAAATGTACTTTGGTCTTTTTAACCCTACTACACTATTATTCTTTCTCTTCCCCATCACTTCCTTATTAACATACCAGAGTGTATAGGGACGGCTGAGTAAAGACATTCACAGCTGGAGAAGGTACCCCCAACCCTTGCTGAAGTGTATGTGAGCTGGAGAAGGAGCCAAAGGGGAGTGGTGGAGAGTTATGTCCATTTTACCATGCGATTTATTTCAGTATATGAGGTGAGAGTTCTGGGAGATTGACTGTTTGGGAATGAATTTAATTTATGAAGTTTTACATGGATACTGAGCAGCACCGATTTGCTTTCTCATTACCACACCATCTCTGTGCACTACCTCATGAACATTTATTACCCTTGTACTCACCGTTCTCCATAGAAGACAAGATAATATCATCTTTCTGTCCCCTAAGAGTGAACTAATTTTTATGTGCCCATATACGCATTTTCCTTGCATTTTTGCACATGCGATTTTTGCACACGGATGTTTTTTTATTTTTTTTTGCACATTGACTCTCTCCATTTTTTTGGCTTATTTAGTGGCAATTCATTTTCACTTGTTATTATATTTTGCACATGCGATTTTTTGCACATTATTGATTTTTTTCCATTTTTTGCTGATTTAGTGGATATTTGTTTTCATTTGTCAATATTTTTATGTCCCTTGTTGTAATCAATTTTTGCAAAATTTCTTCAACCTATATATGAAGTTCTCACCCCTTCTTGGCTGCACATTGCACTTTTTGTATTTGAATATTTGCTAGTCTGCGCAAGATCACTTTATTTATCTTATTCATTGTTAGGTGCTGTGAACACCATGAGGTTTTGCTGCAGATTCTTTTTACTTGTCTAATTTATTTATTTATTTTTATTTTTCATTTATTCATCTATTACTCTGAGTAGCGCGAGGGACATCCGTACACTTTTTAATAATCATGAGAACATTATTGAGTGCGTTGACAAAATTCAATTTCCCTGAGAGTTCTTTAGCTTCAGACAGAACCATAAATACTCGCCTGATGGCAGCGTTCATGTTCCTGGTGTGAAGCGGGAAGCATGGAAAGGAGTGTAGACAACCAGTGACAGTTTATATTGTGGAAAAACAAGAGACTGGCCAGGGCTTGCTAACCTCCCCTGAGATTTTTTGGGATAGAAGTATAAAGGTTTATTTAAAGATCCAGAGTACCATGCCTGACTGCTATCACTTATCAATGCTTAGCTGTAGGGCTAAGCCACCCAGGAGATCTTAGGCAAGCTATAGATTATGTGATTTTCCTTCCTGCAACCACATTTTGCAGGAAAGAAAATCACTTGATTCTCTCATCAACACAGTGTTGATGCGGGAAACCCTCCCGCGGAGCTATCGTGTTCTCTCAAAATCAGGGGAGAGGGTTGGGGGAAAGACGGCACGGGGAGCCGACCCAGCAGGGAGAACACATTGATTACTGCTAGTGGCTATACCAGGGAAGCGGTTAAGTAAACCTTGGTGATTCCAATACCTACATTAAAGTGGTTCTAAAGCCAAGACATTTTTTTACCTTAAAGCATTCCTTGCATGAAGGTTAAAAAAAAAAAAAAAAAATGTTTTGCGGCTTTCTGTCCTGCCCCTTTTCCGGAGTGAAGGGGAAGAGAGGGGAGAAGAGATCCAGAGCTGTGCACAGCTACATCTCTTCGCTCTCCCCCCTCTTCCTCTTAACCCAGGAACTCCGGCAGCAGCAGGAGATATTGGCTCCTGTTGCTGTCAATCAAATGCAGTGATAAAAGGGGGAGGGCAAAGCTCCGCTGTGCGGCTCCATAGACACGTAGAGCTTGGGAGCAAGCATGCACTGTGTGCCCCCAGAGCAAGCGGCTTGCAATGGGGGCACATGAAGAAGAGGAGGAACCATGATCACCAGCGGGGGGACCCCAGAAGAGAAGGTTCGGGGCTGCTCTGTGCAAAACCATTTAACATGTATAACATGTTTTTTATGTTAATAAAAAAAAATGTCACAAAACGATTTTTAAAGAAAAGCAAACATTTGTATGTGCAAAGGATCAGGGCCTAAACAAGCCAGGAAAATACATAAAATCCTCACCATCATGTGATAATCTTCATGTTCTTCAATTGGTTCAGAGAGTACATTTTTAATAGAACCCATTGGGATTTTCTCTGTCCTCTCTGCAGAAAAATAAAAGGAAAAATATACTAAAATACATTGCAGAAGGTGCTGCTTTGGTCGTTGCAGCCATGGACACACTACAATCAAATGTTATCCAAGCCAGTTACTAGTGTGAATTTTTTTTTTTTTTTTAAATAAAGGAATAAGTAAGTAGGTATTTGTAGGCTAAACCAATACTTAGAATGCAGCCAGTTCATTACATACCCATGTTAGCCCGTGTGAAGAATAGGCTGTACTGAAATTAGCAATAGTCAAATAGCCACCTACACACAGCGTACACAGGTACAATTGGCTATTGCTAACAATCCAATCATTTTTAGGTTTTACATAGGCAGATGCTTTGCATTTTGTGCTATAGCTTTATCGTGGTTTAACCTAAAATGAACTTTGCACACAAACCTAGTATGACCCTTTGTACCTTATAGTCAAACAGTCCTATACAATGAAGTGGGACATTTGCCAGCGCTATTTTTGGGTCTACATAAAGTGATAAAGGTTAAAATCTTTGTCAGTTTTTGATACATGTCCTATTGGGGAGATCTACTACTACTACTACTACTACCACCTGAACGAGGGCCACAGACTCCCCCACTTTATTATTATTTAAAATACTTTTACTCCGAATCCGTAGCAGAAGTTTATCTCACTTCTTTTCCAGTTTTACAGCCAGCAGGTGACAAGTGGGAGTCTGGCATGCCATGGTGACAGATCAGCAATTTACTGCTGTGCTGTATATATATTCCTGAATAGCAGGATCTCAAGTTACACACAGACACAAGTTGGATAGACAGCCTACCCAAAGGTCTCTGCCATTGATTGAATTTTCTGCAGCGGATCACTGATCAATTCAGATCCTGGGCTTAGTGTTGGACTATGGCTGTCACTGACAGTGGTTCCAGCAGTGATTGCAGCAAGAACACACTACGTTCAGGTCCTGTTGTAAAGCTGCACTGCGATAAATTGCTACAACCTCAGCCTCCTTAAGTGGTTAAAAATATAGACACACACACACACACATTATACATATATAGTGCATCCAGAAAGTATTCACAGTGCTTCACTTTTTCCACATTTTGTTATGTTACCGCCTTATTCCAAAATGGAATAAATTCATTATTTTCCTCAAAATTCTACAAACAATACCCCATAATGACAACGTGAAAGAAGTTTGTTAGAAATCTTTGCAAATGTATTAAAAATAAAAAAAAAAGGGAAAAAAAAACAAGCACATGTACATAAGTATTCACAGCCTTTGCCATGACAATCAAAATTGAGCTCAGGTGCATCCTGTTTCCACTGATCATCCTTGAGATGTTTCTACAACTTGAGCCCATCCAAACTGAGCGATCGGGGAGAAGGGCCTTAGTCAGGGAGGTGACCAAGAACCCGATGTTGACTCTGACAGAGCTCCAGCGTTTCTCTGTGGAGAGAGGAGAACCTTCCAGAAGAACAACCATCTCTGCAGCACTCCACCAATCAGTCCTGTATGGTAGAGTGGCCAGACGGAAGCCCCTCCTCAGTAAAAGGCACATGACAGCCTGCCTAGAGTTTGCCAAAAGGCACCCGAAGGACTCTCAGACCATGAGAAACAAAATTCTCTGGTCAAATAAAACAATGATTGAAAATTTGGCCTGAATGGCGAGCGTCATGTTTGGAGGAAACCAGGCACCGATCATCACCTGACCAATACCATCCCTACAGTGAAACATGGTGGTGGCAGCATCATGTTGTGGGGATGTTTTTCAGCGGCAGGAACTGGGAAACTAGTCAGGATGGAGGGAAAGATGAACGTAGCAATGTACAGAGACATCCTTGATGAAAACCTACTCTAGAGTGCTCTGGACCTCAGATTGGGGTGAAGGTTCATCTTCCAACAGGACAACGGCCCTAAGCATACAGCCAAGATAACAAAAGGAGTAGCTACCGGACAACTCTGAATGCCAGAGCCCAGATTTGAACCCGATTCAACATTTCTGGAGATCTGAAAATGGCTGTGCACTGACACTCCCCATCCAATCCAATGAAGCTTGAGAGGTCCCGCAAAGAAGAATGGGAGAAACTGCCCAAAAATAGGTGTGCCAAGCTTGTAGAATCATACTCAAAAAAGACTTGAGGCTGTAATTGGTGCCAAAGGTGCTTCAACAAAGTATTGAGCAAAGGCTGTGAATACTTATGTACATGGGATTTTTTTTTCATTTTTTATTTTTAATAAATTTGCAAAGATTTCAAAAGAAACTTCGTTCACGCTGTAAATATGGGGTATTGTTTGTAGAATATAATGAACTGAATACATTTTGGAATAAGGCTGTAACATAACAAAATGTGGAAAAGGTGATGTGATACAGAGCTGTGAATACTTTGTGGATGCACTGTATATCTATTATAAAGGCTGATCATAGATTATGACATTTCCTTTCCTTCAACCACAGGTTGAAGGAAAGAAAATCGCTTGAAGACAGGCTGGTTGTACTAAAGTCTATTGATAGATCAACTTCAGTACAACCAACCTGCTTATAGATGGATCGAAATTCAGCAGGTTCAGACAGCTTAAAGTGTTACTAAACCCAGGACCCTGCATTCACTATATCTGGTCCCCCACAGTACACAGAACATGGAAATGCAATAGTTTTAGTAAAATATAAACTGCTAAATACCTTTTCTCATCAGCAGTATATATAGCAGTCTTGTGTCATCTATCAGTGTCTAGTTAAAGCTTGTAAGAGGAGTTTTCAGTCTCCCCTGATTATCTTATGAGGCTGCAAACCCCGTCCCTCTGTCCGGATAGTGCCGATCACATGTACTCTCCCAAGAAAAAAAAAAAAAATCTCTAGCAATACACACCAAACTGAGCATGTGCAGCTTTTCCCCAATGCTCTGTTCTGTCGGGAGATAATTTAAGGACTGTAGAAGAAGGGGCGTGGGGGATCAGAGAAGACAGGATCAAACAGCCTTTTTACACAATGCAGAGGATTAACCCCCTTAGGTTCCACAGTGAGTGTAACAAGGATTCCTTACTGCATATACAGACTGATTTTACTGTTGCGGGTTTAGTAACACTTTAAGCTTGCAACATCTTCCAACTTCCTCTGTCTATGGAAACAATTAAAAAAGTAAAAACCTTAAACTAAAAGAAAAATGAAAAATTGTGAGATTTCAGACGGTTATAAAGAAAACATATTTATGGAGGATGAATCATAGGCAAAGGCTGTGATAGTTATAGAGGGCCTTAGGTCATGCTACTCTCCTCTGCTTTTCTAAGGCTGGAATCACACAGCCATCTGCCTGCCTGTCTCTGATTTCATTTCTTTGGCTCACTGACCTAGAACACGTTTGCAGCAAGTAAAAAACTAGAGAGGATTTGTTTGCCCTTTGCAATTACTATATGTAATTACTGGTGGCAATTCATGTATCAGTTTATAAATAATGTAAGGCTGTATTGGTCCATTAATGTTTTATTGTTTGTTCATCTTTTCCCTATTTACATGAGCAGGAACGATCAATACAAAGTTGGCACAAAATACATTCAATAAAAAGGCACAAGAGTAAAAGAAACTGGTGGACACTGTTACTGGTGTACCTTAAGTCAGTAAGCTTTTAGTACTTACCGAAATTCCTTTTATATCTGAATTTTTAAAGTGCCATTCAACTCAAAACTGATTTTCTTTACTGTTCATGGAAGGACACAGGAGTTCATCTACACTCAGGTTATACTGCTTCCCACAGGGAGTTAGGAGACTGGCAAACATCACTGCAGTTTTAATGAACAGCAAGTTGAAAAAAATGACACCATGCTCATAGCTGCAGTCATGAGTTTGTTTTAACCACTTCAAATCCAGGCTTTAAACAGCCTAAGTACATGAAGATTTTTTACTTCACTGCTGGTGGTTTTTTCTTGGTGACTCCAAGAAAGACTCCGTGCTATAAAACGCTGTTTGAGCTGCTATCTACATAGCAGCAGCTATCTGGATCAGTAGTTCCTCAACACTAGCTTTGGAATCCATACCCGGACCCCACTGGGGGAATTTATCTGGTATCCCGAGAAGGAATGCAATCCGAGACCTTTTTGTTGTGTCCTCTTTGTCAGATTCTCCTGCAGCTCCATTGAGTGAAGCCAAGGCCTTGCTCATGTCCACAGGAAAATTCCATGTCCACTCTGGACCTTCTGCCTGTTTGTGCCCAGTTACTGGGACAATTTGTCCGCAGAGGCTCGAAGCATGCTTGGGCACCATCTTCTGGCAAAGCCAACCTCTGAGCCCCAAAATCTAGTTGAGCCTAAGGGCCCGGGTCACCATCTAGGATTCACAGTCTGAGTCCAACAGTCCTACTCTATAGAGGCCAACATTGAGCCACCTGCTGATGACAAGGGGTTTACAAGAGGTGGCCTCAAACCTGATTGATACAGTGCATATTACCCTGCATCTGTGAGCTCAACCTGCTGTTACAAGCCTTAGGCGTTTTAGAGCTCCTCCAGCTGCCAAGACCCTCCTGCTACACCTACTCTTTGAGGCATTCTTCTATGAGGACTGGAAAAACACTGAGGGGTTCTGGGCCACTCCAGACAGTGTGTCAGAGCTCGTTCTCCCTTTTCAGAGAGACCTTATAAATGGATTGCGTCTTCCCATTGAAGATGCACCAGTTATCCACATTTACAGGCAAACCACAAGATAGTTTAGAGGTGTTCTCATCTTTCAGAATTTTACTGACAGACAGCTCAACACCCTGTATAGATCCCATTTTGGCAGTGGCCTTAATCTGCTAAACCATGCCAGGGCAGATAAACTCCTTTAAAGGGGACCCGTCCACTCCCAAAGCAGGCCCTTGTGTCAATGAGCGATTGGAAAAAATGTCTGGAGTTTTGTGCTGGCTTTTTGCAAGCATCAAAACTTGTCTCTCACATTGGACTGATCTCTGTACAAATGTGTAGGGCTCTCTGGCTAAGTGCTTGGGATGCCAATGGTATGAAAAAAAAGAATATCTGACTTGGTTGTCCTTTATGGGATGCAATCTCATAGGACCTGCTCTTGACATTAGCAATGCCAGCAATGACCTGGGCATGCTCCTGCCTCAATGCAAGTGATCTGTGGAAGGGTCAGAGGAACCACACTGTATTCCATCAACTACTGCAGTCATTGTATGTAGGCATTTAGAGCCTGTTTCTCACTGAGACAGAAGAGCTTGCAGTTCCTTTGATAAGATTCCATCTATTCGGCATCCCAAGAAGTACCTGCTCTAAGCAGTAGACTTTACCTCCACCCTAGTGCTCTCTTCTTGCATTCCAACTGTGGAACACTCTCGCAGCCCGAGTTCTTCTGCAGGACCTTACATGCGCAGGCCTCACTTAGAGATGGCCCCTCCTGGATTTAACACTGGTAATTTTTGTTCAACAATCTGCAAAGAGGTTTAGTTTAGGCTCTCACTAAAGAGATCCTATTCCTGTGGACCTTCTGGGCACCTTTGCTCTCTTCCTTACCTTAGTTACCTTCAGCTACCCCACTGTTGTTGGGGTGGCTGGGTTCAGAGAAAGGCATCCACATGTTCCCTTGGGATCAAGAAGTTACAGATGTTACTTTTCAGTTTCTGGCTGGGGACAGAGGTGTCTTACCGCCATCCTGGGAATGTTTCTCTGTCTAGTGGGTTACCACACCTCGTTCAACAAAACCACCTTGTTGGGGGACAAAAATTTTATATTTCGTTTCTAGTAGATGCTGGAGAGGTAAACCTACTGACCACAGGCAATCGGCTAAAGAGAGTAGCAGAGTAAATTATGGCAGAGAGATCGGACTGTAGCAGTACCCAAGGACATACAGTTGTGCTCATAAGTTTACATACCCTGGCAGAATTTATGATTTCTTGGCCATTTTTCATAGAATATGAATGATAACACAAAAACTTTTCTTTCACTCATGGTTAGTGTTTGGCTGAAGCCATTTATTATTAATCAGCTGTGTTTACTATTTTTAAATCATATGGCAACAGAAACTAGCCAAATGACTCTGATCAAAAGTTTACATACCCTGGTGATTTTGGCCTGATAACATGCACACAAGTTGACACAAAGGGGTTTGAATGACTATTAAAAGGTAACCATCCTCACCTGTGATCTGTTTGCTTGTAATTAGTGTGTGTGTGTGTGTGTGTGTGTGTGTGTGTATAAAAGGTCAATGAGTTTCTGGACTCCTGACAGACCCTTGCATCTTTCATCCAGTGCTGCACTGACGTTTCTGGATTCCGAGTCATGGGGAAAGCAAAAGAATTCTCAAAGAATCTGCAGGAAAAGGTAGTTGAACTGTATAAAACAGGAAAGGGATATAAAAAGAGATCCAAGGAATTGAAAATGCCAATCAGCAGTGTTCAAACTCTAATCAAGAAGTGGAAAATTAGGGGTTCTGTTGAAACCAAATCACGGTCAGGTAGACCAACTAAAATTTCAGCCACAACTGCCAGGAAAATTGTTAGGGATGCAAAGAAAAACCCACAAATAACTTCAGGTTAAATACAGGACTCTGAAAACATGTGGTGTGACTGTTTCAAGATGCACAATAAGGAGGCACTTGAAGAAAGATGGGCTACATGGTTGAGTCGCCAGAAGAAAGCCATTACTACCCAAATGCCACAAAGTACCCCGCTTACATACGCCAAACAGCACAGAGACAAGCCTCAAACCTTCTGGCACAAAGTCATTTGAAGTAATGAGAACAAAATTTTTTGGCCACAACCATAAACACTACATTTTGAAAGGAGTCAACAAGGCCGATGATGAAAGGTACACCATTCCTACTGTGAAACATGGAGGTGGATCGCTGAAATTTTGGGGATGTGTGAGCTACAAAGACACAGGAAATTTGGTCAAAATTGATGGCAAGATGAATGCAGTATGTTATCAAAAAATACTGGAGGAACATTTGCATTCATCAGCCAGGAAGCTGCACATGGGACGTATTTGGACATTCCAACATGACGATGATCCAAAACACAAGGCCAAGTCGACCGGTCATTGGCTACAGCAGAATAAAGAGAAGGTTCTGGAGTGGCCATCTCAGTCTCCTTACCTCAATATCATTGAGCCACTCTGGGGAGATCTCAAATGTGCAGTTCATGGAAGACAGCCTAAGAATTTACAGGAACTGGAGGCTTTTTACCAAGAGGAATGGGCAGCTTTACCAGGTAAGATAAAGAGCCTCATCCACAAATACCACAAAAGACTTCAAGCTGTCATTGATGTTAAAGGGGGCAATACACAGTATTAAGAACTGGGGTATGTAAACTTTTGATCAGGGTCATTTGGGTAGTTTCTGCTGTCATTATAATTTAAAAAGAGTAAACACATTTGATTGATAATAAATGGCTTCAGCCAAACACTAACCATGAGTGAAAGAAAAGTTTATGTGTTATCATTCATATTCTCTGAAAAATGGCCAAGAAATCATAAAACTTATGTAAACTTATGAGCACAACTGTATAGGAGCTGAATCTGAGCATACAAGTGCAGTTATAATAAAACATCACTATTGGCAGGACTGGACCTTTAATTTTGGAATGTATGTTTTTATATGTAACCTTAACTCCAGTCTTTCATTACTCACCTTTTGTACCAATCCATAGCTGATCTTGCTCCAGTTTAAATGTCAGTCTGACTTTCCCTCCAGACTTATTGTACATACCGGATATTGGCGTAGTTGGAAGCCGCTCCTGTAACACACACAGTAATAGTGATCACAGGCTGTGGATGTTGTAATGGCAAACATGAAATCACATTTCAGCAAGCACTGTACTACTCAAGTATAAAATTGTACAAATAACTTTGCAATATGCAGTGCTAACTATGTGTTTCCACTACAGACCCATCCTTTACTACAAATCACAAATAGCTCAGATTTACTAGACAAGCATCTAAAGGGCTTTACTAAAGGGATGGTTCTTCCTGGGAAAATCTGCTATCAATTCAGTGCCCATTCATACCTCTGTGCTTTATCACATCTTAAAAGCTAAACTCTAGGAAACAGATACAAACACAGGCAAATTACACACAAGGGAATGGTTTTACTTGAAAATGATTTGTATTTTTGTCTATTCAGTCCTGAGATTTACAAAGCTCTGCCACCCAGTCTGGCAGGGCAGGATACTTTCTCTGCTGCAGTTAATCCTTATAAGTCTTGTCCCTCCCTTGCCCTGTGACTAGACAGTGTAAGGAGAAGCGGCAGAATGAGGAGTTCCTTTGTCACTCTGCTTTCTCCTCCTACCAGCAGACTCCTTGAACCGCAGCACAACTGATCTGTGCAGGTACTTACACCGCTTAAAAATGGTTCTTCACCCTCAAGTGTATGTTGACTGCTATCCACCCCTTCTTTTCACAAAGCGCTCACTCTTTTTTTCTGTAAAATTTTCAGGCCTGCCCCAATGTACCTTCTGGGATATACATGTCACATATCCCAGGAGGCACACTCCTTCATTAAGAAAGGGGGGGGGGGGGGGCTAGCGTTGTGTCATTGTAAGGCCTGGCAGTTGAACCTGGAAAAGCCAGCGGGCCTCACAAGGAAATCAGATAAGAAGATGGATGCAAGGGACTGAGTGGGGCAGAATTTTCAGAGGATTCTGTAGGACACCACTGGGCGGGCGATTATACTAAATCCACCTTAAAGTTTGCATTCAACTGAAAAAAAAAATAAAAAGCTGTGGATAAGGTGGAGATCCACTTTAAGAGAAAAAACAAATAAAAAAAATAAAAATAAATAAATAAAGGATATATTATTAAATACAGAGATGCAAGATTTGTTTTTTTCTTTCTTTCTTTTTTAACTGCTTGTAGTCCGGCTTTTTTTTTTTATTATTATCTTGCGTTCAGCTCATGTACACTTGTGGTGGGGAACTGCCAAAAAAAAAAAAAAAAAAAAGCAGGCAGTTGTGCTGCATTTTTACCAACCCCCATCCGACCCCCCTTAAGCGGCAAAGGCAGGTGGGACAGGGGTGTACACATGCTGCGGCAAAAATTGTACTCCATGTATGGCTTGCCAGGCAGTACCACTGACAAATGGGATCTTTACAAATGAAGAGGGTTGCGCAGTAATGCACGTGACTGCAGTGCAGTAGTGTAGCAATTACAGTGTTAAGACAGGCATTGAGGAAGGGGCAAATCACCTCCTCGCCACATGTCAAATGACTTTGAAAAGGCAATCAACTGCGGATCACTTTTCAGAGGGGCGGTAAAGTCTGCTGCACATCCAAAGCTAGCCTCAGCAAAAAGAAAAAAAAAAAAGCTACACAAGCAATCTTAAATTTAGTGATAGAGATAGAGATATATAGATCTATATATCTCTATCTATATATAACTCTCTCTATAGATTTATATCCATCTCTCTCTCTACAGATTTACAGTGGGGACGGAAAGTATTCAGACCCCCTTAAATTTTTCACTCTTTGTTATATTGCAGCCATTTGCTAAAATCATTTAAGTTCATTTTTTTCCTCATTAATGTATACACAGCACCCCATATTGACAGAAAAACACAGAATTGTTGACATTTTTGCAGATCTTAATCTCTCTCTCCCTATAGATTTCTCTCTCTCTCTAGATTCATCTCGCTCTCTCTCTCTCTAGATTCATCTCGCTCTCTCTCTCTCTAGATTCATCTCGCTCTCTCTCTCTAGATTTATCCCTCTCTCTATATCAGCCTTTCTCAACCAGTGTGCCGCGGCACACTGGTGTGCCGTCAGAGGTCCTCAGGTGTGCCGCGGGATCAGGGGAGAGAAGGGCTGTCAGATGAGCCTGATCTCCCGATCCCCTGCCGAACTGTACATCGGCACTGTGAGAAGCTCCGTCAACCTCAGCAAAGTGAAAGTAAAGTGCAGGGGAGTGTGCTGTGCTCTCTGCTTCCCCCTACAGTGCAGTACCTGGCTGAATGAGGAAACTGGAAAGGTACTGTGCTAGAAGCTAGATTTGTTTTAAAAGGGCTTTATACATGTGTCTGTATGTGTGTGTGTGTGCATGTGTCTGTATGTGTGTGTGTGTGCATGTGTCTGTATGTGTGTGTGTGTGCATGTGTCTGTATGTGTGTGTGTGTGCATGTGTCTGTATGTGTGTGTATGTGTCTGTATGTGTGTGTGTGTGCATGTGTCTGTATGTGTGTGTGTGTGCATGTGTCTGTATGTGTGTGTGTGTGCATGTGTCTGTATGTGTGTGTGTGTGCATGTGTCTGTATGTGTGTGTGTGTGCATGTGTCTGTATGTGTGTGTGTGTGTGTGTGCATGTGTCTGTATGTGTGTGTGTGTGCATGTGTCTGTATGTGTGTGTGTGTGTGTGCATGTGTCTGTATGTGTGTGTGTGTGCATGTGTCTGTATGTGTGTGTGTGTGCATGTGTCTGTATGTGTGTGTGTGTGTGCATGTGTCTGTATGTGTGTGTATGTGTGTGTGTGTGCATGTGTCTGTGTGTGTGTGTGTGTGTGCGCATGTGTCTGTATGTGTGTGTGTGTGTGCATGTGTCTGTATGTGTGTGTGTGTGTGCATGTGTCTGTATGTGTGTGTGCATGTGTCTGTATGTGTGTGTGTGTGTGTGTGTGTGTGCATGTGTCTGTATGTGTGTGTGTGTGCATGTGTCTGTATGTGTGTGTGTGTGTGTGCATGTGTCTGTATGTGTGTGTGTGTGTGCGTGTGTGTGTGTGCATGTGTCTGTATGTGTGTGTGTGCATGTGTCTGTATGTGCATGAGCATGTGAGTGTCTGTCTGTATGTGTGTGTGTGTGTATATGTCTGTATGTGTGTTTGTACATGTGTGTGTGTGCATGTGAGTGTCTGTCTGTATGTGTGTGTCTGTATGTGTGTGTGCGCATGTGTCTGTATGTGTGTGTGTACATGTGTCTGTATGTGTACATGTGTCTGTATGTGTGTGTGTGTGTGTGCGCATGTGTCTGTATGTGTGTGTGTGTGCGTATGTGTCTGTATGTGTGTGTGTACATGTGTCTGTATGTGTGTGTGTGCGCATGTGTCTGTGTGTGTGTTTGTACATGTGTGTGTGCATGTCTGTATGTGTGTGCATGTGTCTGTATGTGTGCACGTGTCTGCATGTGTGTATGTACAAGTGCCTATATGTGTCTGTATGCCTGTGTGCACATGTATGTGTGTGTGTGTGTATATATCTTACTTTTAATCCGGACACCCCCCCTCCATTCCTGTACCATCAGAACTGCTTTTGTAGGTCTTGTTTGTGATAGCAGCAAGGACTGCTTCTCCTCTGAAAAGCAAACCATGCACAGATTGCTTTTCAGAGGCATTTGACAGGCGGTAAAGAGGCATTATGTTGCCTCCTCACCACCTGTTTTAATGCAGCATCACTACACCGCAACCGTGCAATGAACACAGTTGCGGGGTAGTTGCAGTGCAGCCCCATTCACCCTGGGTATACCTCCAGCTGCAGCCACAGCATGTGTACACCCCCAGCTGCTGTCTCTGCAGCTAAAGGGGAAGAAGTTGGGGGTGGTAAAAACAGCTTAACCATGTGCTTTTACCACCCCTCCAACCTGACATGTGAACAAGCCCTTGGTTCACATCTGTGTTGCTGCGTGTAGGTCAGCCCATTCATTTCAATGGGCTTCCCTAACCACAAAAATTCAGGGAAGGAAGTCCCCGACCTTTTTTTTTTTTTAAATTGCACGGCACCAAAAGCACATTTTGCAATGTGTGAGGTACCATTAAGAATTAATGGCACCCCTAAAGAGCAGAGCATTTGTCTGTGTGTAAGGAACGAGTGCAATTTTGCGCATGTTCCGCAACACACTGTAACGTGAACTAAGCCTTGGACTGGGGTGCCTCAAGACTGAAAATACTTTTTAAGGGCGCCCCGACTGGAAAAAGGTTGAGAAACACTGCTCTATATATATATATATATATATATATATATATATATATATATATATATATATATATATATATATATATATATATATATATATATATATATATATATATATATATATATATATATATATATATATATATATATATATATATATATATATATATCTTTATTTTCTTGCTCGTTTTAAAAAGTCATAGCTGGCTGCTAACAGAAAACTCAAATGTGACTTGCTTATAACTGACAAGGACTCTGGTATAATGTTGGTCTACAGAACTCACCCACAGATTTCACTTCCTGCTCATGTGGTTGGCTCACTGCTTTTCTCAACAACCTGTTACAACACTGGGGATGGCCATACAACTTTAAAAAGGTAGACCCTCCCAATTAGTCAGGAAAAACAAAATATGCTGATCATAAATTATACAATTTTCTTGTTCAATTTCCGTTAGATTGACCTTCAGCTGTGTAGCGGAAGGACCTGCCTGATCGCATACAAAATTGATAGTGTTTAGGTTTGACCTCATATCATATGGTTTGGGTAAATCTAAATGAAAACTGTACAAGGTAATTGTATAATGTATGGCCAGCCTTAGACTAGAATGCAGGAAACACTGTCAGGTGAACAGTAGCAGGTAAATCTCTGTAACAAAGCTTGCTGAGGAATCCTTGCAATGTATACAAATTATCTGGAGAGGATTGTTTTATATGTTAAGTTACAATTTATGGCTGAATGCAAAATATGCCATGTGCATTGCAGCAGGTGTGCCAACACACAAACATAGGTACGTAAAGGCCATATCGTTTTCTTTAATCTCTTACACTGCAGCACGTTGATTTTAACCAGCCCCATAGGAAAAACAATGAACTTCTACTTGACATGCGTTTTGCTGCATGAAAACCGACACGTGTGAACAGACCCTTACTAGCAGATTAGAGTAGGATCTTTTTAGCTGAAGCATCTGGATAGTGCAGTTTAGATCCCATGTAGATTAATGACAACCAAGCTTTTATCAAGATTTTAGTAACAGTTCTTTATAATATCTATTTGCCAGCTAGCTAAATCTCATTTGGTAGCTATGTGCCGGAGACTTTGTTCTGTGCACTAAAATTTGGTGACTGCACAAATGTTCGCACAAACATGGAATGATCAATGCCTAGGATGGGTTTACCTTGCAGAATGCTGCTGTTCTTATGAAGACAAGCCCACAACTGATAGTGTCTGCTCACTGCATAAACATGCATGCTCAATCCAGGTGTGTCATTTTTAGATCACAACCACTGTACAAAAAAAACATGATTTGCCATCCCATGTTCAGGGCTTTACTGTACATTTACACCTCTGCATTTCCATGCTCATAAAAGAGGAACTGCAGTCTGCTCACATAATTTGTAATAAAGACACCTTTGCCATTCTAAAGCTTCCCTCCAACCATTTTGCATATTTTATATATACTGCGATTCTGTACTTGCCAAATATGCTGCAGAAATCTCACGCCACTGAGCCTGGCTGCATCCATTTTAACTGTGGGCAGCTGAAGCTGCTGCCTGTTCACTTCCTGGATTTACACAGACACACAGGAGGCACACCTCCAGCTTTCATTGGTCCTCTTATGACTCACCCCCCTCCCTTCCTGGCAAACTCTCACTAGGGTGAGAGAGAGCTGTGCATGATGTCATAAGCCTAGGCTAATGACCAGACAAGAAACAGGAAGTGGGCTGTATAAGATATCTAGTGGCAGGTAAAAAAATGATTTACTATCCAAAGTTAAATCAACAAGGGCAGAAGATTTAATAGATGGAAAGTTTAAAAAAAATGACTGAAGGTCCGCTTTAACATCTGTTTCAAATGGATGTATAATGCCTGATGAGTAAAGCTGGACATAGATGGATCAAAATTTGGCTGGTTCAGCAAGGACCAGACTAATTTCAATTCATAGGTGAACACTTCCCTGCTTCTGTTGAATGGGCTTGCTGGGAAATTTTTCTCGATTGGCTGTATTCTGACAGGGGAGAGTCACCACTGTCAGAATACAATGTCTCAGTGGGGAAGATTCCTCTATCCACCTCGATTGTGTGGATGGAGGAATCAATTTTTTTTTTTTCATTCAGCCCTCTGGCTTAAAGTGATATTAAAGTCATGTTTTTTTTTTTGTTTAAAAATAATAAATATGTTATACTTACCTGCTCTGTGCAGTTGGTTTTGCACAGAGCAGTCCCGATCCTCCTCTTCTCAGGTCCCCTGCTGGCCCCCTCCCTCCTGCCAAGTATCCCCACAGCAAGCAGCTTGCTATGGTGGTACCTGAGCCAAACTGCTGCTGTGTGTCTGTTGAGACACAGAGCTGTGGCTCAAACCCAGCCCCCCTCTCCTCATTGGCTCACTGACTGATTGACAGCAGCGGGCGCCAATGGCGCCCGCTGCTGTCTCGGCCAATGAGGAAGGAGATTCCCGGACAGCAGAGGCTCTCGCGCAACATCGCTGGATCAAGATGGTGTTCATGTAAGTGTTAGGGGGGCTGCTGCACAAAGTAGTTTTTTTATCCTAATGCATAGAATGCATTAAGATTAAAAATTCCTGGCTTTAGAACCTCTTTAATAAAAAAAAATAAAAAAACAGTCCATCAATGGCCAGTCTTGGGTAAAATTATTCTAAATAGAACTCATCTCCTCTAGGTTTTAGAGGGGAACAGTCAGTTAAAAACAGGAAACTTCAGTATTCAAGAGATCAGTACTCGCAACTCCCTCTGCACCTGCATTTAGGGCCCAAGTAAGATGGCTCTCATGCTCAGGAATTTAAATGGACACTTGGGTTATCCCATGTGGTCGCCCAGTGGATAGCTAATACCACCAATTGTTACTTGTTGGTCTTATTCACTGCACTATACCCCTGCGCGGGTGAATGTTTGTCAAGATATTACTTTTCTTTTTTACAATAAAAATTATTGTACCAGAAAAACCGGAAACTTGATCTAATTTCCATTAAAAACCCAACATATGTAAACGCACCACACCAAAATGCATGTAAATTATGCATTCAAGCATTAAAATGCAAATATTTCCAATGACAGAGGTAAGAATGCAAGGAGAGAATGAAATGGGACTTAAGCTAACCCAGCATCTACGAAAAAGCAATATCTCCCTATTCACTTGCTGCTGGAAACGCCACAGATGACAGTCAATTAAAAGGCTGCCCACATTTCCTGAACACTAGACAGCTGCTACTGTTAGAGGGTGGCTGACTTCAAATGGTCTCCAGACCAGGAGCATGCTTTCTTACCTGAACGCCTTTTAAAGACGGCATTACATCTTCCGGTTTTCCTTTATCCAGCACTTTTCTATGTTGCTAAAATATATAATATTAGAAGATTAGTTCAAAGCAAGAGTAAGCTAAAAAAAAAAAAATTAAAAAACTAAAAAAATATCACCTTGGAGGTTGAACTCCAGCCAAAACATGCTGTATTTTTTATATATATAAGCAAATGGGAATGTTCAGACACAGATTCTCTCATTTTTGTTATGGCTGTGTCCATGTTTTTTTATCACCTGCTTTAGAAATTTCAGAAGATAAGAAATAAAAAAAAAAAAAAAAAAAAAAAAAAATATATATATATATATATATATATATATATATATATATATATATATATATATATATATATATATATATATATATATATATATATATATATATATATATATATATATATATATATATATATATATATATATATATATATATATATATATATATAGGTATTTTTAGCAGAATGGGGGAAGAGCTAGAACCGTGGTTAGGCTTTGACTGGAGTTGCACTTTAAAGAAGTCCACCATTATATTATTTCTGAAGACTACACCTCAAATAATTGAATGGTTATTTTTTTTTTTTTTAATTATATATATATATATATATATATATATATATATATATATATATATACATATACATACACACACACACATACATACACATACACACACACACATACAGTGGGGACGGAAAGTATTCAGACCCCCTTAAATTTTTCACACTTTGTTATATTGCAGCCATTTGCTAAATTCATTTAGGTTCATTTTTTTCCCTCATTAATGTACACACAGCACCCCATATAAACAGAAAAACACAGAATTGTTGACTTTTTTTTTTTTTTTTTTTTTTAATCTGCAAAAAACACTGAAATATCACATGGTCCTAAGTATTCAGACCCTTTGCTCAGTATTTAGTAGAAGCACCCTGTTGATCTAATACAGCCATGAGTCTTTTTGGGAAAGATGCAACAAGTTTTTCACACCTGGATTTGGGGATCCTCTGCCATTCCTCCTTGCAGATCCTCTCTAGTTCTGTCAGGTTGGATGGTAAACGTTGATGGACAGCCATTTTTAGGTCTCTCCAGAGATGCTCAATTGGGTTTAAGTCAGGGCTCTGGCTGGGCCATTCAAGAACAGTCACGGAGTTGTTGTGAAGCCACTCCTTCATTATTTTAGCTGTGTGCTTAGGGTCATTGTCTTGTTGGAAGGTAAACCTTCGGCCCAGTCTGAGGTCCTGAGCACTCTGGAGAAGGTTTTCGTCCAAGATACCCCTGTACTTGGCCGCATTTATCTTTCCGTCGATTGAAACCAGTCGTCCTGTCCCTGCAGCTGAAAAACACCCCCACAGCATGATGCTGCCACCACCATGCTTCACTGTTGGGACTGTATTGGACAGGTGATGAGCAGTGCCTGCTATTCTCCACACATACTGATTAGAATTAAGGCCAAAAAGTTCTATCTTGGTCTCATCAGACCAAAGAATCTAATTTCTCACCATCTTGGAGTCCTTCAGGTGTTTTTTTTAGCAAACTCCATGCGGGCTTTCATGTGTCTTGCACTGGAGGAGAGGCTTCCTTTGGGCCACTCTGCCATAAAGCCCCGACTGGTGGAGGGCTGCAGTGATGGTTGACTTTCTACAACTTTCTCCCATCTCCCGACTGCATCTCTGGAGCTCAGCCACAGTGATCTTTAGGTTCTTTACCTCTCTCACCAAGGCTCTTCTCCCCCGATAGCTCAGTTTGGCCGGACGGCCAGCTCTAGGAAGGGTTCTGGTCGTCCCAAACATCTTCCATTTAAGGATTATGGAGGCCACTGTGCTCTTAGGAACCTTAAAGTGCAGCAGAATTTTTTTTTGTAACCTTGGCCAGATCTGTGCCTTGCCACAATTCTGTCTCTGAGCTCTTCAGGCACTTCCTTTGACCCCATGATTCTCATTTGCTCTGACATGCACTGTGAGCTGTAAGGCTGGATTCACACCTATGCAGTTTTTGGGGTTTTTGCATAGGTGTGAATCCAGCTTAAGGTCTTATATAGACAGGTGTGTGGCTTTTCTAATCAAGTCCAATCAGTATAATCAAAACACAGCTGGACTCAAATGAAGGTGTAGAACCATCTCAAGGATGATCAGAAGAAATGGACAGCACCTGAGTTAAATATATGGAGTGTCACCGCAAAGGGTCTGAATACTTAGGACCATGTGATATTTCAGTTATTCTTTTTTTAATAAATGAGCAAAAATGTCAACAATTCTGTGTTTTTCTGTCAAGATGGGGTGCTGTGTGTACATTAATGAGGAAAAAATGAACTTTTGAAATGTTTTTAAGCAAATGGCTGCAATATAACAAAGAGTGAAAAATTTAAGGGGGTCTGAATACTTTCCATCCCCACTGTGTAATGTATATTGTATATATATATATATATATATATATATATATATATATATATATATATATATATATATATATATATATATATATATATATATATATATAATCACACAGGTCTATAATATACATATACACACACATATATATATTTGGACACAGGCACAAATTTTAGGTTTTTTTTTTTCAGGTATTTACCATAAAATATTCAAGCTATAGTTGTATAATGGAAGTAAAACTGCACACTCTCAGGTTTAATTTGAGGGTATGTACATCCAAATCAGAGGAAGGGTTTAGGAATTACAGCTCTTAAGAATAGCCATCCCATCTTTTTCAAGGGACCAAAAGTAATTGGACAATTGAAACAAAAGCAGTTTCATGGCCAGGTGTGGGCTACTCCTTCATTAATTCTTCAACAATTATGCAGGTAAAAGGTCTGGAGTTGATTCTAAAGCCTCGTACACACGATCAGATTTTTGGAGGACCGAACGTCTGTTTTTTGTTGCATGCTAGTCTTATGTCGAAAGTGAAGAGGTTACTCACCATACAAAAATTCAGAAGAAGTGACGTAATGTGTTGACTAGTTTTGTATGTATTCTTTCGTTTCTGAAAAATGATTGCAGTTCCTTAAATTTGTATTTGATATTTATGTTCAACCCCTTGAATTAAAAGCTGAAAGTCTGCACTTCAAATTCATTTGGATTGTGTCTTTTAATTGTATTCTGGTGGCATACAGAGCCAAAATTATGAAGATTGTGCCTGTGTCCAAATAAATATATAATTTTTATTTATATTACACATAGACACACACGCACAGCTTGTACTGCTGCAAATATCTTTTAGACACTTGTATTACATAGGAAATAGGAGATCTAAAGGCACTCAGCCCTGGGCTCTTCCAGTTAGGTACACTGGGCAAAGTAAGCCAGTAAAGGAAATGTATATTCTTTGTAAAGCTTTTAATATATACATATTTATGTTAAAAGTGCCAGGCAAACTTTATAATAAACAATTAAAATATATATTGCACATGACCTGATTTGCCAAAATGTTTGCAACACTGCTCAACCAATCTTGTGACTCACACAAACTGCATAGCCAGGCAGGTGACACCACTTTTTCTTTATCAGACTTCCTGCTCACGGTGTCACCTACCTAATTGGTAACATCTGTCAAATAAAACAAATAAAAAAATGCATTGAGTATGATTCATTGTCCGAGATGTATCAGAATCACAAGAGAAGCTGAACAGAATTACTTTGAACAGAATTATTTTTATTTTGAAATGTACAATAGCTGACATACTTATGTATTTCAACAATTCATTTAGCTGCCAGCCTGGAGTTATCCTGTAAGCCTATTAGAGCATGACGATATTTGTACACCATTGTTTCTCCTGGTCTTTTTCCAGCCCAGTGTCTTCTCCTTTTGGCCACTGGGCAGTCGCTGATGATGTAACTCTTGCATATGTATTATACTGTCCCAGCACCAAGTTCCATTCTTGGCATCTTATAGACATCAGGGGTGGTGCATAGAATGTGTATGGAACGTTGGTAAGGAATGGGGGTATATTTTGAATGGCAATACAGATAAAAATAAAAATGCTTTATTTTTTTTCTTTAGCAGAGTAGGGAAAGGCTAGAGCTACTGTCATAGGAACAAGAAATGAGAGGGAATCTCTCCCAGACAGTTGTAAAACCCAATAGGAGTTCTGATCTTTAACACTCTATCCAAAACAAAACAAATTTTGACTAGACATACACTTTAAAGTAGAACTAAAAAAGGCAAAACTTTTTTTTTTTCATTTTGGACAGAGCGAGGGAGGGCTATAACCCATTTTGGATTTTTTTTGTCATCTGTGTACCATTGGGGAGATTTCCTGCCCCATAGCCAAACAGGAAGAAAGAAGAAGAAATCCGGCGGCGGCAACAGAACTAGTGTTCCTAGTGGAAGTTTTCCCCGCTATTAACGTTCTGGTGTAAACCCAAAATATGGGATTTTCTTTTACTTTCACTTTCGATAATGCTAAACAGGACAACTAGAAAGGGTGAATCTTCCTAATAGGGACACAGACAGCAATAAAAAACAGATGTCTAATCCTCCCTCCACTATATCCCAAACTAAAAAAAAAGTTTTGCCTTAAAGAGTTACTAAACCCAGGACCCTGCATTCACTATATCTGGTCTCCCACAGTACACAGAACATAGAAATGCAATTATTTTGGTAAATATAAACGGCTAAATACTTTTCTCATCAGCAGTTAGAGCAGTCTTGTGACTTCTAACAGTGTACAGTCAAGCACTGGTTAGAGCTTGTAGGAGGGGTTTTCTGACTGTCCTATGACACTGCAGGACCCCTAGCTCTCTGTCTGGACAGTGCTGATTGGCCTGGTGCTGATCACATGCACTCTCCCAAGAAAAAAAAAAAAAACCCTCAAGCAATACACACCAAACTAAGTATGGACTCCATAGGCTCTATGTTATCAGGAAATTATCAGGGGGCAGTGGAAGGAGGGGGAGGATCATCTATGCATACAGGATCAAACAGCCTTTTTACACAATGCAGAGGATTAACCCCCTTAGGTTTCACAGTGAGTATAACAAGCATGCTTTACTGCATATACAGACTGATTTTACTGTTGTGGGTTTAGTAACACTTTAAGTAAATTTGGAAGCTCACTTTTAATGGACTCATGAGTAGGTTGGCCTACACATACCTTCTGTCTGCACAGTGGCTCCTTCTTGCTCTCTTCTTCTTTCACCTCTTGTTGGATGGTTTCTTTGGGGGTGGTAACAGCCAAGACGTCATTGATGGTGGATCCCACTACCATTACTTTTGCCCCATTGGTGACTTTGATTTCCCTTAGTGTTTTGTCCTCGGGAAGTAACCCCTTAAACATGACTTTCTGCATAGCTGGTGGAAGACCTGCAAAAAGGACAAAAGGAGGAGAGTCAGAAATGACTGAAGACAAATTTTCAGTGAACTGGTGTCAGTTGATTTTTTTAAACAAACATTTGGTTGCCAATTTTCATGCTCTGGTATATGACAAACTCATAGAGCTAGTTTAAATTGGAACTACACTTTTTTAGTTTGCTAAAGCACTTCGTATTATAAATAATCAACATTTCGTTTTCGCGAAATCACTTTTCATCCTTTTTTCAACCTTTTTTGCATTTCAGTGATATTGTTCTCCTACAGCCACTTCCTGTCTACATGCATATTCTCCAGCATCAGCTGCACATCATTGATGTGGACTGGCTTCCTGATAGCAAGAACCGTAAACAATGCCTGCACAATGTGTGATGCCATTGAGGCTTATCGTCTCCACTAGGAGTGCATGTAACAGCACAGGAGCACAACAGAGAGGCAGCTGTCAGCCACCCCGTAACAGGAAGTACCTTCATGGCATGATTACCACATATTAGTTTAATGAAATTTGTAGATGTAAAAAGATTGAAAGTAAATCTTGAAATTACATTAATGTTTAAAAGCTTATATGAGATTTTAGTGGCTTGGTTTAGAACTACTTGATCTGCAATTCCATTTTCCTGCTATACCAATCAGTTATGAGCAAACATATTCAACACGTATTTAACATAATCTCTACCACAGAAAGCAACTAACCCATTCAAAAAATTGGAAACTCCTAGGGGTTGATTTACTAAGGGCCAATCCACACTATTTCCAGTTTCACATCAGCTGTAAAAAATAGGATTTCTTTACAACAGCTTACCTGTAAAATCCTTTTCTTTCAATGGACATCACGGGACACAGAGCCTCAGTAATTACTGATGGGTTATATAGGTATCACTAGGTGATTGGACAATGGTCACACCCTAAACAGGAAGTTCAACCCCCTATATAATCCCTCCCCTTGCAGGGATACCTCAGTTTTGTAACAAAGCAATATAGTGTATAAGAGGGGTGGGACCTGTGTCCCGTGATGTCCATTGAAAGAAAAGGATTTTACAGGTAAGCTGTTATAAAAAATCTTATTTTCTCTTTCTCGAACAGCACGGGACACAGAGCTTCAGTAATTACTGATGTCCCAGAGCAATGTTATCTGAGGGGAGGGGAACCACAACCAAGTAGGGTGCAATCAGACCTGAGGACCCTGTACCGCTGCCTGCAGCACACTACGCCCAAAGGCGATATCCTCATGCCTTCTCACATCCACCTGATAAAATCTGGTGAATGTATGAACTGAAGACCAGGTTGCGGTCTTGCAGATTTGAGCCATAGAGGCCCAGTGATGCACTGCCCAAGAACCACCAATAGCTCTTGTGGAATGTGCCCTGATCTGAAATGGAGGAATCTTCCGTTTCAACCCGTAAGCTTGAATAATCAACTGTCGAATCCATTTAGAAATGGTAGATCTTGACGCTGCCTGTCCTCTATTGGGACCCTCTGGCAGCACGAACAAAACATCCGTTTTGCGAATTTGAGCAGTTGCTTCCAGATAGGTCTTGACTGCTCTTACTACATCCAAAGAATGTAGAGACCTTTCTTCCGAAGAACAGGGATCTGGAAAAAAAGGAAGGCAGAACAATGTCTTGGTTTAGATGAAAATCTGAAACCACCTTCGGCAAGAAACTAGGATGAGGGCGCAACACCACTCTATCCTTGTGCATAATCAAATAAGGCTCTTTACAGGAAAGAGCTGCTAATTCTGATACTCTTCTAGCAAAAGAGATGGCTACCAGAAAAATTAACTTCCTTGTCAGCAAGACCAAAGGAATCTGACGTATTGGTTCAAAGGGCTGTTTATGTAAAACAGACAGAACCAAGTTCAAGTCCCAGGGGTTTAGGGGCACCTTAACCGGAGGATTAAGACGCATCACCTCCTGCATAAAGTTTGGACCAAAGAATGCGAAGCAAGTGGCCGTTGACAATACTACTGATAAGGCCGAGATCTGGCCCCTGATGGTACTCAAGGCCAGCTTCATCTCTAATCCCAATTGTAGAAAATCAAGAATTCTACCAAACACATATTTTCTGAGATGCCAACCCCTGGATTCACACCAGGATACATAAGCTTTCCAGACTCGATGATAAATTACTCTGGAAGCTGGCTTCCTTGCATTGATCAAGGTAGATATCACAGGACCTGAAACCCCACGACTCTTCAGAACCTGGGTTTCAATAGCCAAACCATCAATTTTAACATTTGTAAGGCAGGCTGGAACGCTGGACCCTGAGATAACAGGTCTGGGCGTGACAGTAGTGTCCACGGGGAACCCACCGTCATCCTTACCATTTCTGCATACCAAGTCCTCCTGGGCCAAGCGGGGGCTACCAGAAGTACCGACCTTCCTGCCTGATCCTGCGAAGGAATCGTGGCAGCAGCAGAATATGCATAAACCAGTGAGAACCGATGCCATGGAATCACCACCGCATTCGGCCCGTATGCAAGAGGATCTTTTGTCCCTGCCACAAATTTGATCTAAGCCACAGCTGTGGCATTTTCGGACCGGATCCTGACTGGGCAACCCTGTAGCCTGAGAGTCCAGGCTTTTAGGGTTAGATATGCCGCACGGATCTCCAGAATGTTGATGGGTAGAGACCTCTCGGTCTTGGACCATACCACTTGGACCGCAGACTGTTCCAGAACTGCTCCCTAACCGGAAAGACTGGCATCCGTTGTTACCACCGTTCAGGTGACCGGTAGGATTTCCCTTTCTGCAAGCTTTCGGGTATTAACCACCAATTGAGGCACTGACGCACTGCATGAGACAAGTGCATCGGAAAATCTAATGCCTGAACCTTCTTGTTCCAGGCCGACAGGATACAGTGTTGCAACAGTCCTGACTGAAATTGAGCATAGGGAACAGCTTCGAACGAAGCTACCCTCTTTCCCAGCAGCCGTATACAAAGGCGGACAGAAAGACCCTTCTTGGTCCTGACTACCAGAATCAGCTCCCTTAAGGCAGTGATCCTTGCCCGAGGTAAAAAATACCTTCTTCCTGGCTTGTATCTATGATCAGAACCAAATACTCCAGTTTTCTTACTGGTTTTAGGAAAGATCTTTCTAGGTTGAGGATCCAACCTAGGTGTTCCAGATACTTGACTGTGGTCCTCGAGTTCCCGTTCAACGAGGCTACCGACCGGTCTATCAAGAGCAGGTCATCTAGGTATGCTATGACAGTTATACCCTGAGCCCTTAATCTGGCCCGAGGTGGAGCCAAGATCTTAGTGAACACTCGAGGTGCAGTGGCTATCCCGAAAGGCAGAGCCACAAACTAGAAATGACGCCCTCCTATCCTGAAGTGCAGAAACTTCTGATGAGCAGGAAAAATGGGTACCTGCAGATATGCATCTCTGATGTCTAATGATGCCAGCAAATTCTCCTCCCTGCAGGATGGAGACTACTGTCCGAATTGATTCCATGCGGAAGGACCGCCAAAAGGTTGGAATAAAACCCAATCCTTGATCCTTCGCGGGAACCACCACGATGACCTCTTGCGACAAAAGTCGCTCCAACGCTAGAAGGAGCGACTGCTTCTTCTCTGGATCTCTGGGGACACCTGATCTGAGGAAACGATGAGAGGGAAACTCTTGGAACTCCAGTTTGTAACCTAAGGTTACCGTGGAGATTACCCATCTGTCCTGAAATCCTCCTGCCAGAGCTTTTGAGAACTGTAGCAGTCTTCCCCCCCACTCGAGCGAGCGGGGGCACCCCTTCATAAAGAGGCCTTAGAGTCCTGTCTAGCAGGCTTCTTCCCCCAGGACTTTTGTCTCTGGGGTTTGACTCTTGTTTCCTGACCCAGACGGAGAAGACCGTCGCGACTGCCTAGAGGCTGATGCCTCTGGCACTGGAAAAAGAGTCAGTTTGAAAGAGGGACGCTTACTCCTCTTCTTAACAGGTAAGAGAGTGCTCTCCCACTAGAGAACCTTTGAATGTAATTATCCAAGTCTTCTCTAAACAACCTTGCACCATGAAATGGAAATCCAGCCAGAAGTTTCTTACATGGTGCTTCAGCTGACCATCTTTCAACCATAAGATTCTACGCATACGCACCAACTCAAGTGAAAGACGAGAGGTTTTGCCTGATAGAATCTCTAATGGCGTAAATAGCAAAACATAAGGCCTCTGTAAGGTTAGCTAACCCCTGGGCCTGCTGTTCAAGTAAAACTTTGATGACCTGCTTAACATGGTCTCTTAAGTATTGACAGACTCCAATCGCTGCCACTGCAGGTTGAACTACTGAACCTGCTAAGGAGAAAATATCCTTCAATAGGGATTTCATCCTTTTATCCACAGGATCCCTGAGCCTCTGAGCATTGTCTACAGGACAAGTCAGCCTACAGAGGAAATGGCGGCATCAACGGCCGGTATCCCCCACATTTTTATAAAACATTTCTTCCCTAGGATAAAGTATTGAAAACTTTTCCAGGCGGAAAAAAACGTTTATCTGGGTGATCCCACTCAGAAAAAATAAGCTTTTTCAAGTACATTATAAACAGGAAAAGCATGTGTTGTTTGAGGAGGCTTCAGTGACCCCAAAGAAACAGAGGGTTCTCTAACTGATTCAGATACGGATACTTTAAATGTGGAACGGACCAATCCAGCAAGGATCTGTACCAAGACTTTCTCATCCTGAGAAGCGAAGAGGGCCCTTCTCCACTTGATTCCTCAGAGAAGGAATCATCCGTTCCATCCCGATCCTCTGAAAGGGATTCCTCTCCTTTATCCCAGAGCTCCTCTGCCTGAGGGTCTTAGGGAACAGAGGAAGGCCTAGTGCGTTTTCTTCCACTGAGTGAAGATGTAAACACGGCCATTAATCCTTCCTCTAAACCATTAATGGTTGAGGAAAAAGCCTCCTGTGTAATGTATACAGGGGCTTAAGTGCCAAAAGCAGGTGTAGCCCCTGACCCCAACGGCTCTCCCTGGCTAGCCGTCCCTGGCCCCTCAGGGGGGGGGAGGATGCTGCAGAAAGGAGGTCCTCAGAACCTGAAAGAGATCCCCTAGAGTCTCTGGTTCTTGGGGTATTTGAACCTCTTCTACCCATAGTGTAAAGCAACAAGGTAGAGGTATCACAAAATGAACACTGACTGCTGAGCGATGTAGTCTGGCAAAAGCCTTGCTACCAAATGCCCAGTCTGGTGTTCCCTTAGTAAAGGCTGCCTAGGAGAATGCCTGTGTCCCACCTTACATGTGACCATCAGCTCTGTGTCCCTCCAAAGGCTTAGTGCACCTGTAATCTGTGCCTTTAATAGCCTGCAATGTGGGCGTCTGAGCACACTGCCAGACTTTCACTCAGGGATTTGGAGTCTACAGTGCATTCACAGAATCACCCTTTCCTCTGAGCTACTCGTCTCACTGTGCTGACACCCCGCCCCCCCCCCCTACGTTTTTCGAAAAACGCGCGCTTCCAGTGCAATCCGACCCTCCGGGACAGCATGGAGGGAAGGCTGGGGGAGGGGAGAGGATGGAGAGAGGCCGGTAGTAATGGGGTCTGCACGTGGCAATGGCGGCGGCGGCAAAAGTGCGGTGTACAACCGCCTTTACAGACCACCTGTGGCCTCCCCCTAGTCTGGGGGGAGATATCCCTAAGGAGAGCCCCCCATCCCATCCTACCTGAGCCGGCCGGAGGAGCTTGTGCAGCGTGGAAACACAGAGACAGACATCAGCATGAGAAGGTATGTGCTCTTGGCAGCCCCCGAAGGCGACAATAGGCATAGCATGCATTTACCTTAAAGGAGAAAACCTACTAGAATTAAAAAAATTCTGTGGAATCTCCTCTTACCTTATCCAGCCGCAGGGTTCTGTTATACAGACTCAATCTTCACCTCTCACGGTGGGCTCCGTTTGAAAAAACCTTCAGAGACTGGGGCCCCCTACGAATAGGGGGATCCACAGTTCTGGCCTGTAAAGCACCCGGCCAGAAATAAGGATAGAAAACCATTTTCTGATATGCGGGGTGCAGGTCTCTAAAAAGAGAAGCGTTACAGGTAAAACCTCGTTTCTTCGGACACGAGGCCCAGGTACCATCCAATTCGGCCTAGAAAAGACACTTTGAAATGGATCCGGTTCGCCTGGCTTGCCCCAGTATAGGATATAGGATAATCCCTTTGGAGCTCAGCACAGGACATCTTTACACGTCCATCACCTAAGACACTGGCGTAAAAACTGAGGTATCCCTGCAAGGGGAGGGATTATATAGGGGGTTGAACTTCCTGTTTAGGGTGTGACCAGTGTCCAATCACCTAGTGATACCTATATAACCCATCAGTAATTACTGAGGCTCTGCGTCCCGTGATGTTCGAGAAAGAAAATGGATTTTTAAAACAGCTTACCTGTAAAATCCTTTTCTTGGGCGTACATCACGGGACACAGAGCACCATAATAATGACTGAGTTATATGCTACCTTTAGGTGATTGGACACTGGCAACCAATAGTAAGAAGGTTCCTCCCATATAACCCCTCCCACACGGGAAGTACCTTAGTTTTGTAGCAAGCAATGAAGATTCCAGAAAAGAAGGGAGGGATTTTTCTTTATCGTACATCACGGAACACAGAGCACCATAACAATGACTATCTGGGATGTCCTAAAGCAATGCATTTGAGGGGAGGTAACACAGCATTCCTAGACCCCATCCAGGCCCAGAGTTTATAAAGCTGCTTGCAGCACCCTGCGGCCAAAAACAGTCTCCCTTTGAGATCTAACATCCACCTGGTAAAACCTGGTGAACGTATGAACCGAAGAGCAAGCGGCCGCTTTGCAAACCTGAGCCACAGATACCTGTTGGCACACTGCCCATGATGCACTAACTCCTCTAGTGGAGTGAGCTTTCAGATATCGAGGTGGAACCTTGTGTTTCAACCCATAAGCCTGGATAATGACCTGGCAAATCCACCTAGAGATAGTTGAACTAGTCGCTGCCTGTCCCTTTTAAGGACCCTCTGGCAGGACAAAAAGGGAGTCAGTTTTCCGAAAAGGAGCCGATATGCTTAAGTAAACCTTGATCACTCTCACCACATCCAGTGAGTGAAGCAACCTTTCTTCCCTAGACTTTGGAAAAAAGGAAGGTAAAATGATATCCTGATTCAAATGAAAATTGGAAACCACTTTAGGCAAAAAATCAGGACGAGGGCGCATGACCACCTTGTCCTGATTTAAAAATAAAAAAGGTTCTTCACAAGAAAGAGCGGCCAACTCTGACACCCTTCTTGCCAAAGTTATGGCCACCAAAAAGACCAATTTCCTAGTCAATAGGATAAAAGGAATATGCTTAATAGGTGCAAAAGGTTGACTCTGTAGAACTGATAGCACCAAGTTCAGGTCCCAGGGGCATAAGGGTGGCTTAACCGGTGGCCTTAAGTGCATTACCCCCTTGACGAAGGTTTGCACTAAAGAATGAGACGCAATTGGTCTCTGGAAAAAAAACAATAAGGCCGAAATTTGTCCTTTAATGGTCCCCAAAGATAGGTTTAAATCAATTCCTGTTTGAAGAAAGGCAAGGAGCCTCCCAATCGTATACTTGCGAGGGTGCCATCTTCTCCTCTCGCACCAGAAAATGTATGACTTCCAGACCCTATGGTAAATACTTCTAGAAACCGTTTTCTAGCATTTATCAGAGTAGACAAGACTGAACCTCTAATGCCACGGTCTTTCAGTACCCTGGTTTCAATAGCCATGCCCTCAAATTTAGCGACCGTAAAGAAGGATGGAATTTGGGCCCTTGAGATAATAGGTCTGGATGGTATGGGAGGCACAAAGGGTCCCCCACCGCCATCCTCACAATCTCTGTGTACCAGGACCTCCTGGGCCACCAGGATCACTTTTCTGTTCTTCCTGTATCCTGCGTAACAGGTGCGGCAGAATCTGGATCGGAGGAAAAGCATAGATTAGGGAATACCGATCTCAGGGAACCACCAATGCATCCGTCCCGACAGCAAGTGGATCCTTGGTCCTGGATACAAACCTGTCCAGCTTGGCATTGAATCTGGATGCCAGAAGATCCACATCTGGGATCCCCCAGCGCTGGCAGATTTGAAGAAAAACTTTGGGATGAAGGGACCACTCCCCTGGTAACAAATGGTGCCCGCCAATTGTCCACACCCGGAATAAAGACCGCTGAAAGAAATGGCACAAGCCTCTCTGCCCAAGTTAATATGTGATTTACCTCCTTTTGGGCCGCCTGGCTCCGAGTGCCTCCTTGGTGGTTGATGTATGCCACCACTGTGGAGTTGTCGGACTGGACTCGGACAGGAAGACCCCGCAATCTGGATGTCCAGAATAGGAGAGCCAAGCGAGCTGCCCAAATTTCCAGCAGATTGATGGGCAAAGGCTTTTCCGCTTGGGACCATATTCTCTGGACAGATTCCTCTTCCAGGACTGCCCCCCAGCCGAGACGACTGGCGTCCGTAGTTACCACCTTCCAGGTTACAGGTGGAAAGGATTTTCCACCCTCAAGTTGCTGGTTTTCGGCCACCAAGAGAGGTCCAGTTGTACCTGTGGGGATAGAGACATGGGACGAACCAAGGCTTGAACAGTCTTGTCCCAGGCCTCCAGAATATTTTTCTGGAACAACCTGGAGTGAAACTGCGCATAGGGAACTGCGCTGAAAGATGACACCATCTTGCCCAGCAACCTCATGCACAGTCGAATCGAAGGCCTCTCTACTCCTTTACTTTTTGGACCAGCTCCAATATGGAGGTGACCTTTAAGGGAGGTAAAAATACCTTTTCTTGAGTGGTGTCCAGGATCAGGCCCAGATATATCAAGACCTGAGCCGAACGGAGGGCCGATTTGTCCACATTCAGAATCCAGCCAAGGAACCTCAGAAAACGAAGCGTTGTAGTAACATTTTCGACTAGGAAGGAGCAAGATTGGTCCTTTAACAGAAGATCGTCCAGATATCCTATCACCGAGATCTTTTGGGACCTTAGGAATGCCAATATCGGGGCCAGAATCTTTGTGAAGACCCGAGGGGCCGTGGCTAGACCGAATGGCAATGCCACAAATTGGAAATGACACCCCTCTACTGCGAAACGCAGAAATCTTTGATGTGGACCGAAGATCAGTACATGCAGGTAGGCGTCCTTGATGTCTATGGATGCTAAGAAATCCCCTTTTCTCAAGGATGCGAATACCGAATGGACCGACTCCATACGGATGGTCCGGACGTTTAGAAAGCGGTTGAGGGACTTGAGGTCCAGAATGGGCCTTACCTCCCCGTTCGGCTTCGGCACTGTGAAAAGGTTCGAGTAAAACCCCTTGAATCTTTCTTTGTGCGGAACCTTGACAATTACCCCTTGCTTTTCTAGATGCTCTAAAGCCAGGAACAGGCATTTCTTCTTCTCTGGATCTGATGGAATTCTGGATACCAGAAACAGAGTTGGGGGAAATTCCCGGAAATCTATTTTGTAACCTTGTGTTATAGTGGAAATGACCCACCTGTCCTGAACCAGTTTTCCCCCCAAGCATCTGAAAACAGCCGAAGTCTGCCCCCCACCTCTAAGAGTGGGGGCGTCCCTTCACAAGGTAGACTTGGAATTGGACTTGGCTGGCTTTTGGGTCCAGGGTCTTTTTTGACCCTGAGGTTTTTTAAAACTAAGCGGCTGAGGCCGTCGATACCGCTTGGGAGAAGAAGCACTTGGCCCTGGTGACACGGTTGACCACCCCCTCCTTCTCAAAAAACTTTACTCCCTCGTTCTCCGTGACTGTGCTCTTCAGTGGCTCTCATCCTACCTATCCCAACGCACCTTCAGTGTCGCTTACAATTCTACTTCCTCCACTCCTCTTCCCTTCTCCGTCGGGGTCCCCCAAGGTTCTGTTCTTGGGCCTCTTTTATTTTCAATCTACACCTCTTCCCTGGGTCAGCTGATAGCCTCTCACGGCTTTCAATATCATTTCTACGCTGACGACACACAAATCTATCTCTCCACCCCTCACGCATCACTAACTTACTAACAGACATATCTGTATGGATGTCACACCACTTCCTCAAACTCAACTTGTCCAAAACCGAGCTTATAATATCCCCCACATGCCTCTTCCCCTGTTTTATCTGTCAAGTGCAATGGCACAACCATCCACCCATCCCCACATGTCAGGGTGCTAGGTGTTATCCTGGACTCTGAACTCTCCTTTAGGCCCCACATCCAATCACTTTCCAAAGCTTGCTGCCTCAACCTCCGCAACATCTCTAAACTACGTCCCTTTCTAACCAATGAAACCACAAAGTTCCTGATTCACTCCATGGTTACTCTCGCCTCGACTACTGCAACTCCCTCCTCATTGGCTTACCTTTAAATAGACTGTCCCCTCTTCAGTCCATCATGAATGCTGCTGCCAGACTCATCCACCTTACAAACCGCTCAGTGTCTGCTACCCCTCTCTGCCAATCCCTCCACTGGCTGCCACTCGTCCAACAAATTAAATTCAAAATACTAACAATAAGTTACAAAGCCATCCACAACTTTGCCCCCAGTTACATCACTAGCCTAGTCTCAAAATGCCAACCTAATCGCCCTCTTCGTTCCTCCCAAGATCTCCTGCTCTCTAGCTTCCTCATCACCTCCTCCCATATCTGCTTCCAGGACTTCTGCCGAGCCTCGCCCATCCTCTGAAATTCCCTACCCCAATCTGTCAGACTGTCTCCAAATTTATCCACTTTAAGGTGATCCCTGAAAACTTTCCTCTTCGGAGAAGCCTATCCTGCCTCCATCTAACAACTGCACTATTTTCTCCATTAGCTCATCCACCACAGCTATTACCCTTTTGTATAACTTAACCCTCCCTCCTAGATTGTAAGCTCTAACGACCAGGGCTCCCTGATTCCTCCTGTATTGAATTGTATTGTTATTGTACTATCTGCCCTAATGCCGTAAAGCGCTGCGTAAACTGTCGGCGCTATATAAATCCTGTATAATAATAATAAATAATAATAACATTGCCTACAAGAGTTGAGGGATAAAAATACTCCCTCTGAGCTATATGGATGAAAGCCAGCATATAAGCAGCTATCACAGCCTTATACAAAGACCCTTCAAACTTGTTGCAACTGTCCAAGTGACATGCCCCAGACCTCTGTGTCCCAACTGTGCACACCAGGAGTCCTGGCTATTATGAGCCCATTAACTGATGCCGACAACCGGCATCGCCGCGCACGTGCGCGTGCATACACGCACGCCCACGGGATGCACCCCCGGGAACCCCTGCGGCGCATGCGCATGCCCACGACGCATGCGTAACACGCAGAGCACAGGCATGCACGCAGCACACACGCGGGAAATACCCGCATAAGTGCACACCGCCGGCTGTCTTCTGTAACCTCAGACACAGTGGGACACAAGGCACACGCAAATTTTAGGACCTAAAAACATGATATAGAGGGAACAACAGTTCTTTAGGCATCCCAGAGGGAGTACTCACTGGTCCACGCTGCAGGGCCTGAGACAGGCCCAATCTTCCCCCATCACGGCGGGTAGCGCCTCTGAGGACCTTCAAGTACGGGTGCCCCTTTATTTGGGGTCCACACCCTTGGACCTGTAAGGCACCATTCTGGTTCCCTTGGGCAAGTAATAGACCAGGAATAACATTAACAAGGGTCCAGCGCCATAAAGGACACATTACAGACAAAACCTCGTTCTTGAACCGAGGCTCGGGTACCTTCCACTTTAGCTTTCCTGCCATCCGAATGGATCCAATTATAACATCCTCACTGGGACATCATTGAAGAATTTGACGAGCTTCAACACCCATGACCATCACCTTCAAGAAACTGGCAAAAAAAGAAGGTACTTCCCGTGTGGGAGGGGTTACATGGGAGGAACCTTCTTACTATTGGTTGCCAGTGTCCAATCACCTAAAGGTAGCATATAACCCAGATAGTCATTATTATGGTGCTCTGTGTCCCGTGATGTATGATAAATAAATACAGATTAACGGAAGGACATCTGAAAACAATAATTTCCAATGTGTCCTAGTTACACCATAAGGCTGTGCATGCATATCAATGGATGTCAACAGACGTCAGCATGTGTTAAAATGCAACTAAAATGGATGGAAACGTACATGCATTTGCAATTTCCATACATTTTAGTGCAACTCAGTGTGAATTGGCCCTTAAACTGGAGCGTGCAAAATCTGGTGCAGCTCTGAATGGTAGCCAATCAGCTTCTAACTCCATCTTATTCTCCTATCTGTACCTCTCAGCGTTTATAGAAATGGCAGCCATTCTAATTGGTCAGCACCTTCACATGGATGGGGAGGGATTCCAGTGTAAGTTCACCTTACAGATTTTCTGTAAAAATAAAACTTACCCTTTAAGTTTTGACAAAAAAAATAAATAAAAAAAAAATAAAATAAAAATGGAAGCTGGTTTCTATGCAGAGCTGCATAAGATTTTGCACTCTCCAATTTTAGTAAACCAACCCCCTAGAGTCCCATGCTCCATATGGGTTTTTACAACTGGTTATACCCCAGATAGTAGTTATTACTGTGGCAGCCTGGGGCAGGAGAGGATATTACATCCCTGATATACTTCTTTTTTTTTTTTTTTAACCTGCATCAGGTGTCAAATTGCATAGTAGATATTGTTTTTTTTTTTTTTTTAACTGGAGAGTGCAAAATCCAGTGCAGTTCTGCATAGAAACCAATCCCCTATAAAGCGTTTGTTAACCTAAAAAAAAAAAAAAAAAAAAAAAAAAAAAAAAAAATGGAAGAGAAGGTTCCTGCTCCTTTAACCACTTCAATACCAGGCACTTTCCCCCCTTCCTGCCCAGGACAATTTTCTGCGCTGTCGCACTTTGAATGACAATTGCGCGGTCATGCAACACTGTACCCAAACTACATTTTTATAATTTTCTTCCCACAAATAGA
This sequence comes from Aquarana catesbeiana, assembly GCF_042186555.1. Lineage (NCBI taxonomy): Eukaryota > Metazoa > Chordata > Amphibia > Anura > Ranidae > Aquarana > Aquarana catesbeiana. Next base: position 105,419,194 of record NC_133329.1, on the reverse strand, counting down.
GCTTTCTTTTGGTGGTATTCGATCATCTCTGCAGTTTTTTATTTTTTGCGCTATAAACAAAAAAAACAAAACCTGATAAGCACTGATAGGCGGCACTGACAGACACTGATAGGCGGAACTGATGGGCACAGATAGGTGGCACTGGATAGGCAGCACTGATGAGGAACTACTGACAGGCATGACTGAGTGGCATCTGAGGGGCACTGACAGGCATTACTGACGGGGCACTGATTGCCACTTTTATGGGCACTGGCAGGCATTTATTATGGAGCACAGGCTGCAAGGTGATGGGTATTTATTGGCAGCTGATGGGCACATCTGATGGGGGCTGCACTAATAATCAATCAATGTGCTGATTATCAGCGCAGGCCCCTCCCTCTGACAGAGAGAGCCGCCGATCCTCTCCCTGTCGTAAATCAAGGAAAGCCATTTACCGGCACTTCCTGGTTCACGCGATGATCAGCTGTGATTGGTCACAGCTGATCACGAGGTAAGGAGCCTCTGTCAGAGGCTCCATACCACGATTGGAGTCGCAGTGTGTCAGACTGACACACAGCACCTCCGATCGCTGCGCGCCGGCTCGTTATCCTGTTCACATCATAGGACGTCCAATCAGGATAACTAAACCACTTTGCCGCCGTCATATTGCTATATGGCAGGCGGCAAGTGGTTAAAGCATGTTATACAGCACAGTGCTTATTCTGTGAAATGTGGCCCTGTAACACCTAAAATACCTGGCTGATCCTGCCAGTTTCTACCCTCCCCTTTGTAAACTGACCACGGTGTATTATGGCTGCTGAGCCCTGACACCGTGGTCAGTTTACGTGCCTCCATCATCCGCAGCCCTCCTGTCCTCCTCTGTGCTTTTTTTTCCCCCCTCCTTCCCTGCTTTTCAGATCCTGTGACAGTGCCCGCCCCCGCAACTCCTGCTGTTCTCATAACACTTAAAATCTTACACAAGCCTCCTTCTTTCCTAATGACAGCTGCTCCTGTCTGTGTGTTATAAAAAAAATGTCTCCTTTACTGAATTTCAGAGCGGCTCCCCACGATCACGTGACCCTGAAATTTGGTAAACAAGGTATTTTTCTTTATAAAACACACAGACAGGAGCAGCTGTCATTAGGGAAGGAGGAGGATTGTGTAAAGTTGGCAAAGTGGGTTAACAACCACTTTAAGGTTTCATTATCAAAGCTTAATTGAACAAGCTGACGTTAGAAGCTGATTGGCTACCATGCACAGCTGCAACAGATTCAGATCGCACTAGTAAACCTCTCATTGCTGGGCACCCCATGGTAACTTGTAAAAAAAAAAAAAAAAAAAGCGCACGTATACTTACCTTTGCTGCTTCCGGGCCGCTGCATGTAGTCTGCATTTTTTAATTTATAAAGACCTACTCCTCCCACTGTTCCTCCTGTCATCTCTTGACTTACATCAATAGATAATGCGAAAGGCAGAGGGAAGAACCAAAGAGTGCAGTAAAGGGGAGCAGGTATTGGTCAAACCTGAAAGTGTTAAATACCTGTAGCGGTCTAGAAGCAGCACAGTGAATCTGAAGACCCCCAGCTCCCACAAGGTTAACCATACATGCTCTTCTTTTACAGCCCAGGGGTCACTTTAAAGAAAGACTATCTAGACAGAACTATGTAGTCTCCCACTATTATATTGTGGCTTCAACATTTTTGACACTTCACTATTAAAGATCACTGTCCTGCATGGCAACAAAAAAAGCCTGTGGCCTGCCATACTGCTGTCAAGATTGATAACTAATATAGTTTAATAAGACTTCTTTCTAAAGCTATATATCCCGGTGTAGCAATCCTGATGACAGCATATGAAAGAAGCCACACCTGTGAGTGTATGAATCTTCTGTTTAAGGCTTGCTCCGGTGCTGTCCAATGGGAGCCTCACGTCGTACTTTTTCTTATTCCAGATGATCTTAAACTCCACATGTTCTTTCTCTGACTCAGAGTCCTCTCCATTGCTGACTGCCTCTGGCTGTGCAGGGACATCGTCCTGAGAACTTGCGTCTCCACCCTCTGCACAGCTCAGCTGTAACTTCTGTCCATCCGCCTCCATCCCCAGCTCTTCCACTTCTGTGGGGGGGGGAAATAAAATACAGGAGTGCTAGTCAGGGCAACAACGTACAAAGCAGATTATTCCACAATGAATGGCAAATGGTGTCAGCAGAATCAGGGGCTTCTTCTATTCATACCAACATACAGCTCATGCTAGGAACACATAATCAGGCTTCATTAAAAAAAAAAAAAAAAAAGACAAAGAATATGACCTTCCATTCTGTTATCTCTATAGGTATTTCAACTGAGACATGCCTTGAATTTGGTAATCAAGACAAAGGAATCTCTATTAATCCCCTGATCTGGATATTTAACCCGGCCATACATGGATCGAAATTTAGCCGGTTTAGCAGGAACGGGCCAAATTTCGATTCATGTGTGTGCAGGCTGGCTATAGCCACCAGCAGCGATCACTGTATTCTGCCGGTGGGGAAGGCTCCCTGTGCTGATAAACAGCAACCTATGAAAGTTGCATGATGTATGGCCAGCCTTAGACTGCATGAGATTTCGGAAAATTATAATAACAGAAATCTGGAGTACATTAAAGAAACCCATTGGCTATCCTGGGGACAGGCAACCAATGACTGCAGACACACATTTTGTACAAAGATAAAATGCTCCATTAGGCCCCTTTCACACTGGGGCGGGAGGTGCGTTGGCGGTAAAGCACTGCTATTTTTAGCTGCGCTTTACCGTCGTTTTAGCAGCGGTACTCAAGCCGCTAGTGGGGCAGTTTTACCCCCCGCTAGTGGCCGAGAAAGGGTTAAAAACCACCGCAAAGCGCCTCTGCTGAGGCGCTTTGCCGGCGGTATAGCCAAGGTGCCCCATTGATCTCAATGGGCAGGCGTGGTATACACACCGCTCCAAAGATGCTGCTAACAGGAATTTTTTTCCCATCCTGCTAGCGCACCGATCCAGTGTGAAAGCCCTCGGGGGGCTTTCACATTGGAGACAAAGCAGCGGCACTTTCAGGGCGCTTTGCAGGCGCTATTTTTAGCACTGTAGCACCTGCAAAGCGCCCCAGTGTGAAAGGGGGTCTTAAGGAAATTGTGAGCAGCTCCCTGCCCCTTCCTGCTCTCCCCACCTCCCTATGGATCTCTAAAGAAACTGACTTCACTTGTTAGTGAATGACTAGGCTGGAGCAAGAAGGCAGCCATTAAAGTCTGAAAAGTGTCAGCTCCTGTCATATAGAGTACACGCTTCTTTCAGGTCTCTAGGTAGTGCAGCAACAACCAGGATGACAGCTCAGAATCCTGGTTCATTGTTAGATCCATACATCCATATTCTGAAAGATTCTCTTTGGTTGATATGGTGCTGTGCAGGAAAACCCAGGCTGACTGCAGGCACTGCACACTGTCTTGTGGCCACAATGGGCATAGGTTCCCTTCAATTACTTCTTAAAGCCCAACTATAGCCAAAATATTTTGTTTGTCTTGGATACAATGGGGAAGCGTAAAAATGTCTGTCTGTGACCCAACTGGGGAGATTTACCATCACTTCCTGTCCCTGTGACACCAGTAGAAAAATTAGAACAGTTTTGTCAACAAAAGAGGAAGCCACAGATAGCAATAAAAATATTGTCAGAAATTCAAACCCCCTCCCACTATAATAAAATTGTGGATTTGTCTACGTTCCCTTTGAAAGAATTTCCCATTTCTTCTAAACCTTGTCTCGATTAAAGCCCCCCCCCCCCCCCCCCCCCCCACTTCCATGTTCTCTGCTGAGTTAGAGCAACAACAAAAAATCCAGCTTCATACATTGTCATTACAGCCAAGAGGAGACAAGTCACACAAGTGCCACGAAGTTGTAAAAAGATGGCAGAAGTACCAACAATACCGGCATTCTACAAGGATGTTAGAAACAACAACACAGACATGCAGGGAGATCTATAAATACCTTAAACACAGAAAAATCTATGAGCCACCAATAGACTGCACCAAAATGAAAGTAAATGCTGTCAGGGTGATGACTCATTGGGCAGCCATGTCAGGCACATGACACACACATGACTCTACAGAGAGCAGTGGAAGACTGGCACATCAGGAGAGATCAGACCAGGAACATGGCACACACAGAAGACTGGCACATGGCACACACAGACAATTGGCACATCAGGAGAGATTAGACCAGGAACATGGCACACACACAGAAAACTGTCTGGCACGTCAGGAGAGATCACCCAATTAGGAGAGAACACAGGAGCATGTAGAATCCAGACGACACAGATCGTACAGAGGAGTCACCCACGTAGGAGGGCACACAGAAAGCAGATGGCACAGGGGGGTCAACAATGCTGGACAAAGAGGAGCAGAGGGCACATCCATGTAGGACACAGGAAGCAGATGATGGAAAAAGGGGTCACCTATGTAGGAGGGCACACAGAGGAACCACCCATATAAGACACATGGAGGCAGATGGCACAGAGAAGTCATTCATATAGGGGAGAGTACAGAGGAGTCACCCATGTAAGGGAGCAAACAGAGGGATCCCCCATGTAGGGGAGCACACAGAGGAAGCAGATGGCACAGAGGAGTCACCCATGTAGGGGAGCACACAGAGGGGTCACCCATGTAGGGGAGCACACAGAGAAAGCAGATGGCACAGAAGAGTCACCCCTGTAGGGGAGCACACAGAGGAAGCAGATGGCACAGAGGAGTCACCCATGTAGGGGTGCACACAGAGGAAGCAGATGGCACAGAGGGCCCCACCCCCATGTACGAGGGAGCATACAGAGGGGCTATTCACGAAGGGGAGCACACAGGAAGCAGATGACAGAGGGGTCATCCATGTAGGGGAGAACACAGGAGGAAGCAGATGGCACAGAGATGCCCCCCTGTAGGAGGGCACAGAGGGGTCATCCACGAAGGGGAGCACACAGGAAGCAGATGAAACAGAGGGGTCATCCATGTAGGGGAGCACACAGAAAAAGCAAATGGCACAGAGGAGTCACTCATGTAGGGAAGCATACAGAGGGATTACCCATGTAGGGGTGCACACAGAGGGGTCACCCATGTAGAGGTGCACAGAAGGGTCACCCCTGTAGGGGAGCACACAGAGGAAGCAGATGGCACAGAGGTGTCACCCATGTAGGGGAGCACACAGAGGAAGCAGATGGCACAGAGCCGCCCCCCCCCCCCCCATGTAGGAGAGCATACAGAGGGGTCATCCACGAAGGGGAGCACACAGGAAGCAGATGACACAGAGGGGTCATCCATGTAGGGGAACACACAGAAAAAGTAGATGGCACAGAGTGCCCCCCCCATATAGGAGGGTACATAGAGGAAGCAAATGGCACAGAGGAGTCACCCATGTAGGGAAGCATACAGAGGGGTCACCCATGTAGGGGGGCACACAGAGGGGTCACCCATGTAGGGGGGCACACAGCAAGCAGATGACACAGAGGAGTCACCCATGTAGGAGTGCACACAGAGGGGTCACCCATGTAGGGTGACACACAAGAAGCAGATGGCACAGAAGGGTCACCCCTGTAGGGGAGCACACAGAGGAAGCAGATGGCACAGAGGAGTCATCCATGTAGGGGAGCACACAGGAAGCAGATGGCTCAGAGGGCCCCCCCCCCATGTAGGAGGGCACAGAGGGGTCCCCCATGAAGGGGAGCATACAGAGGGGTCACCCACGAAGGGGAGCACACAGGAAGCAGATGACATAGAGGGGTCATCCATTTAGGGGAACACACAGAAAAAGCAGATGGCACAGAGGGGCCCCCCTTGTAAGAGAGCACACAGAGGAAGCAAATGGCACAGAGGAGTTACCCATGTAGGGGGCACACAGAGGGGTCACCCATGTAGGGTGACACACAAGAAGCAGATGGCACAGAAGGGTCACCCCTGTAGGGGAGCACACTGAGGAAGCAGGTGGCACAGAAGAGTCACCCCTGTAGGGGAGCACACAGAGGAAGCAGGTGGCATAGAGGAGTCACCCCTGTAGGGGAGCACACAGAGGAAGCAGGTGGCACAGAGGAGTCACCCATGTAGGGGTGCACACAGAGGGTTCACCCATGTAGGGGAGCACACAGAGGAAGCAGATGGCACAGAGGGCACCCCCCCCCTGCCATGTAGGAGGGCACAGAGGGGTCCCCCATGAAGGGAAGCATACAGAGGGGTCATCAACGAAGGGGAGCACAAGGAAGCAGATGACATAGAGGGGTCATCTATGTAGGGAAACAAACAGAAAAAGCAAATGGCACAGAGGGGCCCCCCATGTAGGGAAGCACACAGAGGGGTCACCCATGTAGGAGTGCATACAGAGGGGTCACTCATGTAGGGTGACACACAAGAAGCAGATGGCACAGAGGGCCCCCCCCATGTAGGAGGGTATACAGAGGAAGCAAATGGCACAAAGGGGTCAGCCATGTAGGGGGGGCACACAGAGGGGTCAGCCATGTAGGGGGGGCACACAGAGGGGTCAGCCATGTAGGGGGGGCACACAGAGGGGTCAGCCATGTAGGGGGGGCACACAGAGGGGGTCAGCCATGTAGGGGGGGCACACAGAGGGGTCAGCCATGTAGGGGGGGCACACAGAGGGGTCAGCCATGTAGGGGGGGCACACAGAGGGGTCAGCCATGTAGGGGGGGCACACAGAGGGGTCAGCCATGTAGGGGGGGCACACAGAGGGGTCAGCCATGTAGGGGGGGCACACAGAGGGGTCAGCCATGTAGGGGGGGCACACAGAGGGGTCAGCCATGTAGGGGGGGCACACAGAGGGGTCAGCCATGTAGGGGGGGCACACAGAGGGGTCAGCCATGTAGGGGGGGCACACAGAGGGGTCAGCCATGTAGGGGGGCACACAGAGGGGTCAGCCATGTAGGGGGGCACACAGAGAGGTCAGCCATGTAGGAGAGCACACAGAGAGGTCAGCCATGTAGGAGAGCACACAGAGAGGTCAGCCATGTAGGAGAGCACACAGAGAGGTCAGCCATGTAGGAGAGCACACAGAGAGGTCAGCCATGTAGGAGAGCACACAGAGAGGTCAGCCATGTAGGGTGACACACAAGAAGCAGATGGCACAGAAGGGTCACCCCTGTAGGGGAGCACACAGAGGAAGCAGATGGCACAGAGGGTTCACCCATGTAGGGGAGCACACAGAGGAAGCAGATGGCACAGAGGGTCCCCCCCTCATGTAGAAGGGCACAGGGGGGTCATCCACGAAGGGGAGCACACAGGAAGCAGATGACAGAGGGGTCATCCATGTAGGGGAACACACAGAAAAAACAGATGGCACAGAGGGGCCTCCCCATGTAGGGGAACACACAGAAAAAACAGATGGCACAGAGGGGCCCCCCATGTAGGAGGGTACACAGAGGAAGCAAATGGCACAGAGGGGCCACCTATGTAGGGAAGCACACAGAGGGGTCAGCCATGTAGGGGGGCACACAGAGGGGTCAGCCATGTAGGGGGGCACACAGAGGGGTCAGCCATGTAGGGGGGCACACAGAGGGGTCAGCCATGTAGGGGGGCACACAGAGGGGTCAGCCATGTAGGGGGGCACACAGAGGGGTCAGACATGTAGGGGGGCACACAGAGGGGTCAGACATGTAGGGGGCACACAGAGGGGTCAGACATGTAGGGGGGCACACAGAGGGGTCAGACATGTAGGGAAGCACACAGAGGGGTCAGACATGTAGGGGGCACACAGAGGGGTCAGACATGTAGGGGGCACACAGAGGGGTCAGACATGTAGGGGGCACACAGAGGGGTCAGACATGTAGGGGGCACACAGAGGGGTCAGACATGTAGGGGGCACACAGAGGGGTCAGACATGTAGGGGGCACACAGAGGGGTCAGACATGTAGGGGGCACACAGAGCGGTCAGATATGTAGGGGGCACACAGAGCGGTCAGATATGTAGGGGGCACGCAGAGGGGTCAGACATGTAGGGGGCACACAGAGCGGTCAGATATGTAGGGGGCACGCAGAGGGGTCAGACATGTAGGGGGCACACAGAGGGGTCAGACATGTAGGGGGGTTACACAGATGGGTCAGACATATAGGGGGCACACAGGGGGTGAAGTCCTGATAAGGGGTGTTAGAGGAGGGCCCTCACACAGGACACATGTCAGGCAGGATGGTGAGGTTGGCACACGCAGGGTGACCAGGCAGACACTGTCAGCGGGTAAAGGACAGCTGTCATTAGTAAGCACAGAGCCAATAACATCCCATCCTATAGCAGCATGCGCCCGGTGACCCCAAAGCGGGTCACACATGCGCTGTGCCCTCGGGGGACCCGGTACCCACCGTCCTGGGACGCCATGATGATTGTGTACAAGTCTCCAGCGCGAGGGCTGCCGGGAAACTTAGACTCAGCCTCTTTGGACCCAGCCGGCAACTGTAGCCTTGTCCAGGACCGGAAGAGAGCCTTTTGGAGGTCTGAGTACCATAGAGACAAAAGAGGCCGGCCAGAGCGTCTACTGCAGATTGCAGCCCGGTGCGGACATTTTGTTGTGGGCCAAGCATTGAGAGCTATGGGGAAGACTTCGACAAAATGTCTCCTGTAATTAAGACACTTTCTGTGGAGAAAAATTAGAAGTGACAGGCTGAGACTCAGGTGGTAGAGGCTTTGCTGGCCGAGGACGTTGTGTGAGGAGATGAGACTTCTCCGGGCTGTGGGCTCGGCTCTGCCCCGGGGGGTCAGAAGGTGTTCGGGGGGGACACACAACAAAGTTCGGGTCCGCTTTGCCCCAAGCCCTACAGGTAACCACTTAAGGACCGAGTGTCTTCCCGAGATTTGGTGTTTACAAGTTAAATACAGTTTTTTTTGCTGTAAGAACCCAGAAACGTTATATATATTTTTTTCTAACACCCTAGAGAATAAAATGGTTGTTGCAATACTTTCTGTCGCACTGTATTTGCACAGCGGTCTTACAAGCGCACTTTTTTTGGAAAAAATTCACTTTTTTGAACTAAAAAATAAGAGACAACAGTAAAGTTAGCCCATTTTTTTTTTATATTGTGAAAGATAATGTTACGCTGAGTAAATTGATACCCAACATGTCACACTTCAAAATTGCACCCGCTTGTGGAATGGCGACAAACTTTTACCCTTAAAAATCTCCATAGGCGATGTTTAAAAAATTCTACAGGTTGCATGTTTTGAGTTACAGAGGAGGTCTAGGGCTAGAATTATTGCTCTCACTCTACCGATAGCTCACATGTGTGGGTTGAACACTGTTTTCATATGCGGGCGCTACTCGCGTATGCTTCTGCACGCGAGCTCGGCGGGACAGGGCGCGTTAATTTTTTTTTTTTCTTATTTATTTTACTTTTTTAGTTTTTATTTTTACACTGTTCTTAGAAAAAAAAAAATTATTCCTATTGCAAGGAATGTAAACATCCTTTGTAATAGAAAAAAAGCATGACAGGACCTCTGGGGGGAAAAAGACCTCAGATCTCATAATTACACTAAAATGCAATAAAAAAAAAATGTAATTTGAAAAAAAAAAGTCCCTTTTAAGAGCTATGGGTGGAAGTGACTTTTTGACATCACTTCTACCCTGCAATGGTATGGAGATGGATGGGGGCCATCTTCCACTCACTCAGCTCCATGTCAAGTAGGAAGAAGGATCCAATCGCCTCCGCAGCTGCCGGCGGCTCAGGTAAGCGGCAGAGGGCACTGGAGCACGGCGGGAGGGGGGGGCCCTCTCCCACCACCTATAAAAGTGATCTTGTGGCAAATCTGCCGCAGAGACCACTTTTATCTGAAACTGGACCGCTCACTGAAGAAGAGGATACCGGGGTTATGGTAGCTAGCTGCTGTCATAAAAACAATATCCCTCTTCAAAGTGCAGATGTATAATGTCTTGAGCCAGTCCGGAAGTGGTGTGCTGCCCTCTTGTGGTTGGGTGGTATAGTGCCCTCTTGTGGTTGGGTGGTATAGTGCCCTCTTGTGGTTGGGTGGTATAGTGCCCTCTTGTGGTTGGGTGGTATAGTGCCCTCTTGTGGTTGGGTGGTATAGTGCCCTCTTGTGGTTGGGGCGTGTGCTGCCCTCTTGTGGTTGGGGCGTGTGCTGCCCTCTTGTGGTTGGGGCGTGTGCTGCCCTCTTGTGGTTGGGGCGTGTGCTGCCCTCTTGTGGTTGGGGCGTGTGCTGCCCTCTTGTGGTTGGGGCGTGTGCTGCCCTCTTGTGGTTAGGTGGTGTGCTGCCCTCTTGTAGTTAGGTGGTGTGCTGCCCTCTTGTTTGTTGGGTGGCATACTGCCCTCTTGTGGTTGGTTGGTATAGTGCCCTCTTGTGGTTCGGGCGTGTGCTTCCCTCTTGTGGTTCGGGCGTGTGCTTCCCTCTTGTGGTTGGGGCGTGTGCTGCCCTCTTGTGGTTGGGGCGTGTGCTGCCCTCTTGTGGTTGGGGCGTGTGCTGCCCTCTTGTGGTTGGGGCGTGTGCTGCCCTCTTGTGGTTGGGGCGTGTGCTGCCCTCTTGTGGTTGGGGCGTGTGCTGCCCTCTTGTGGTTGGGTGGTATAGTGCCCTCTTGCCTGACCCTCACAGGAATGTGGTGTCCAAAATGACTAATTCAGAGTTTACACTTTTAAAGACAGCTACCCCCCAAAAATAAATCAGAACTCCAGCCAAAAATAACATGATAAATAAATGAATGATCGATCCATTAAAAGATAAATATAAAGCCACTTTTGCATCAATAATTACCTTGACTGCAGAGATTTTCCCTGCAGTACTTTTTTCCTGCCATTAGATGTCCTCAGTGTGATGACCAGCACGTCCTCTGAGCTGAAGTTATCCTGGACCCGCCCCCAGCCTGTTATTGGACAGTAAATGAGCTCATCCCTCTGTCACTCTGCTCTCTCCTCCTATCAGCACGTGAACTGACCGGCTTCTTGTGCTGCTTCTCCCCCTCCCAGTATGACCTTGGCTTTATAGGGACTGCAATAGGCTGATAACAGGTCAGATAAGAAATACTTATACTAATGTATTGATGTATTTGTAATGACAGATCTGCCTATAATTCAGCTTTACAATGTATGCAAACTCAAGCAATGAACTTCTCATATTTGCTCTGTGAAATATATCATTACAAATGTTTTGTTACATCTGTTCAATAGGTGCAAAAATACCTGTCGATCCTGCCAGAAACTTTGTGAGCTGAAAACTGGCACTCATCCTGTGCTGCCTCCTTATCACCTACATTGTTTCCAGGTATCCTTTAAAGAGGAAGTAAGGTTTTTTTATTTTTTACACATGGCTGACAGGCGGGGTATTTAGGACAGAAGAGATCCTATTGGTCTCTTCTGCCATAAATGAATCCTTCTGCCAGTCAGCTGTCATGTTCGTTGAGCCGCGCATGCTCAGGGAACATTTACAGCCCCCGATCCTTGTCGCGGTGATGTGACTCCCGTGTGCAAATGCGTCATCATGGCCTGGCCTATCATAAGGCTGAAGACACGAGACCCGGAAGGAAGACCAGGCGAAGATGGAAGCATCGGGGGACAGTTGGATGGGTTCCATTGTTGCTCTGAAGGACACAATAGGACAGGTAAGTCTGCCATAATGTACAAAATGCTGTGCATACTAGTGCAATATGGCATAACCCGCCTGGGGGGCTTAAAAATTTTTTTATAGCAAGCTTTACTTCCTCTTTAACTACTTCAATACTGGGCACTTTCACCCCCTTCCTCCCCAGGCCAGTTTTCAGCTTTCAGCGCTGTCACACTTTGAATGACAATTGCTCAGTCATGCAACACTGTACCCATACAAAATTTTTATCTCTTTTTTTAGACTGCCATCTTTTGGTGGTATTTAACTGGTTCCGGACCGCCTTCCGCACATATACCACAGCAAGGCGGCCTGGCTGCATGAAATGACGTACCTGTACATCGCTCTAGTAGCTCAAGGGGGGTGTACGTGATCATTGGACAGTGGGGGAGCCAATCAGCGGATCCACCGGCCACCCGCAATCCTTCCCGAGAGAGGCAGAACAGCGATCTGCATATGTATGCAAAGCAGATCACCGTTCTGACAGGGGAGAACATAGAGATCTTGTGTTCCTGCAGAAACATGGATCTCTGTCTTCATCCAGTCAAAGCACCTCCCCCGCACAGCAAGCAAGCACCCCCTAGAGACAAATTTAACCCTTTGATCGGCCCTAATGTTAACCTCTTTTCAGCCAGTGTCATTAGTACAGTGACAGTGCATATTTTTTAGCACTGATCACTGTATTATTGTCATTGGTCCCCCAAAAAAGTGTCAGTGTCAACTGCAATGTCGCAGTCCCGCTAAAAATCGCTGATCACCGCCATTACTAGTAAAAAAAATTAATAATAATACCGGCAAATAAAAATTCCATAAAAATATCCCCTAGTTTGTAGACATGATAACTTTTGTGCAAACCAATCAATATACACTTATTGGGATTTTTTTTTTACTAAAAACATGTAGCAGAATACATATTGGCCTAAATTGATAAAAAAAATTCAATTTTTTTCAAATTTTTTTTTTAATGTTTTATAGCAGAAAATAAAAAATATTGTTTTTATTTTTTTTTTTTTTAATAGCACAAAAAATAAAAACCACAGAGGTGATCAAATACCACCAAAAAGCTCTATTTGTGGGAAAAAAAGCACATCAATTTTATTTGGGTACAGTGTGGTACGACTGTGCAATTGTCAGGTAAAGTAACACAGTGCCGTATCACAAAAAATGGCCTGGACATAAAGGGGGGTAAAACCTTCCGGGGCTAAATCACCATTTTGAAGGGGGGGAAAAAAAACGTTTTACTTCGTTGCTGTTATAAAATTTTGCAAATAAGTAATTTTTCCTCTTCACTGATGGGGCTGCACTGATGATCTGTGCCTTGATTATCAGTGCCCATCAGTGTAAACAGTGTTCTGACAGCCTTGCCAGTTATCGGCACTCCTTTCCTCACACAGACAGAGCGTGTGAGGAAAGGAATGCCGATAACCAGCAAGTCTGTTTACAGTTGAACAGCTGTGATTGGCCCTTTACCTCAATCTGTGATCCGCTGTGCTTGAAGGACACAGCGGTCACAGAACACGCACAATACGCGGCACAGGGGGCGGAGTTCTGGGAGGACGTCTATCGCCTCCTCACCACCTGTCAAACTCCTTTTAAAAGCGATCCACTGTGGATCGCTTTTCGGAAGAGAGGCAAGCACTGCGGCTAATGTAAATCCAGTGTTTGGTATGACCTGATTTAGTGTTGGCATATTTATGTTTGTCATTTTGCAGTTTCTTGGTGTTTACTGTTCCGTTTCTTCCTAGGCTTTCTTCACCTGGGTGGACTTCGCACAGCACTCTACAATTATATTTTTGCGAAGAAGCATGGAGGATCTTTCATTCTACGACTCGAAGACACAGATAGGAGCCGCCTGGTTCCCGGAGCAGCTGAAGGCATAGAAGACATGTTGGAGTGGGCAGGTATGTGCTTGTTTGAGCTAATTGGGATGATACAAGCATATTATATGCTCACACGTTGGCGGCTGCTCTTATCCAGGCGTATATAATATCTACAGGCATATATAATCTGTTACAAGGCTCATCATTTGGGAATGCCTTAAACTCCACCAGGAAGAGCTTGACCGAGTTTGATATCAGCAAAGATGGGATGAATCACTGTCCTAATAAATTTACATGTGTGTGTGCTGATTTAGATATTGAACTTTGAAGAAAAAAAAACAAGCTTTTTTCAGCAAAGCAGGTAAGAAAAGCATGGAAAACAGGTGAAAAAGAGTCTAGAGCTCCACCCGCTGGAGGAGATGATAATGCAGAATATTCAAAAGTGAATTAATTTAATTCATTAATTTCTTTTAGCCCTGTCCATAAGAAATGAAGAAAAGAAATACATAGTCACTAAACATTCTCTTTAAAATTCTCTACATGCAACTGAGATTGTTCTTATAATAGTGTTATTGTTTATTGTCTTAGGAATCCCACCAGATGAGAGTCCAAGGAGAGGGGGAATGTTTGGCCCTTATGAACAGTCTAAGCGACTAAATCTCTACCATGAGGCTGTACAAACTCTTTTGGAAAGTGATATGGCATATCGCTGTTTCTGCACCCCACAGAGACTGGAACTGCTGAAGAAAGAAGCTCTGAGGAACAGAGAGACTCCCCGGTATGACTGTGTGTCCTTGTTTGCAGAGCTTTACAATTATTGTATATAAATACACAGTATATAGACATGAATTATAAAGAATTTTATTTTATAGATATAATATTCATGCCTTAAATCGCAAAAAACAAAATGTATTATATTTAAAGCGGAGTTCCACACAAAAATGGAACTTACGCTTTTCGGAACCCTCCCCCCCTCCGGTGTCACATTTGGCACCTTTCAGGGAGGAGGGGGGTGCAGATACCTGTCTAAGACAGGTATTTGCACCCACTTCCGGCATAGACTCCCATGGGAGTCTATGCCTCTTCCCGTCCCGACCGTGCTGTCTGCTGGGAACACACAGCTCCCAGGAGAGAGCGGGGCCCACTAGGGACGCGCAGCGCGACTCGCGCATGCGCAGTAGGGAACCGGGAAGTGAATCCGCAGCGCTTCACTTCCTGATTCCCTCACCTAGGATGGCGGCGGCAGCTGCCGAGAACCGAGCAGGTTCTCGGCGTCCCCTGCCGACATCGCTGGACCCTGGGACAGATGAGTGGGCATGTATTAAAAGTCAGCAGCTGCAGTATTTGTAGCTGCTGGCTTTTAATGTTTTTTTTTTTTTTGGCGGTGTGGGTGAACCCCCGCTTTAAGCTTATAAAACCTTAAGGCCTGGTTCACACTATTGCGAGTTTGTGGCCTGCGTTCGCACGGGCACAGCAGCCCATTTGTTTGAATGAGCTGCCATGCCTGCATTACCTGGAGAAAAAGGGTACATGCACCATTTTGGAAAAGCAGCGACTTGGAAATTGAATGGTTCTGACACCCGCAAACGGGCTACGGTTTGAGATAGGTGGGGGTGCCAAGTAAGAATGAATGGCAGCCCCACGCGTTTTTTAAACAGGAGGGCATTTTAACTGAGGGTTGCGGGAATCACTGCGATACCCACAGCCACACGAAACAGTGAGAACCAGACTTTAATGTGGTGGCTGCATAGTTTTTCATTTTTAAGGCTTTTTTCCTTAACATTCACCTGGTGACCTGACCGGCATCACACTTCTTGTCTTAGGGTGTCTCCATTCTGGATGGAGAAGCAGTGGAAACACCTTTTGGATAGCAGCATTGTCAATCTGGGGAGAAAGGATAGTGTTAGGCCTTGTTTACATTTGCTTTTGATGGGCAGCTCATCGTCACCTGTTTTAACCCCCTAAATGCTGGGTTACTGCACCAAAACTGCATGCATTTTGTGTGGTTGCAACAAGACCCCATTTACTTCAATGGGTCATGTTTGGCAAGTGGTAGTGCCCACTGAGCGTGACGAGGGTATAATTCCTGACACAAAGCATCACATGTATACAACTCCAGCCGCTGCCTTTCCAGCTAAGGGGGTGGTTGAGGGACGGTAAAAAAAAGCAGCTCAACCACAGGGTTTAAAGGGGTTAAAGGTCGCTTTACTTCGTTAAAGGTTGCTTTTGCTGAATCTTTGCTGTGGTTTCCACTAAAGCATGCATTGCATATGGATGAATAGTAATGCACATAAAATGCCCCTAAAAAGCACAACATTCCTACAAGCCACTAAAACTGCTTGTTGAAGGCCCCTTTCACACTAATGGACCGATCGGGTTCGCCTGTCAGTTTTTCAGTTGGCCCCATCGAACCCTCCAATCTCCTCTATGGAGCATCGGGTGTAAACGGACATCCGATCCATTCCTGTCTGCTAAAAAAATCCCCATTCCCCATCCGCCTGGTGGATCGGATGGCAGTCGGGTATAAAATCTCCGCAATGGGACACAGATGGCGAAAAAAAAAATCTGACGGGGTTATAACCCTCCCTTGCTTCATCCAAAATTTAAAAAAAAAAATTGCCTATAGTTTTACTTTAAAGTGGATATAAAGCCATTGTGTTCTCTTCATAGACCCCCCTAGTGTTCGATAATGTTATGTGCCCAATGTATGTGCTTTATAAAACAAATATGCCGTTTTATACCTTATTTCAGAGCCGTGACTGCCCGCCTCTCTGCTCTCTCGACCTGACCGCTACAGCGGGAGAGGCTGAGAATCCGCTGCTAACGTCAGCCAGGAGAAGAGAGGCAGGCGGTCATGTGAGTGGCGCTCTATAATAAGGTATAAAACTGCATTTTTTTTTTTTATAAAGCACATACATTGGGCACATAACATTATCGAACACAGAGGGTTGTATGAAAATTGACAAGTAATTTTAGCAGCAGGAGGGGAGGGGCGGGCACTGTCACTAGCTGACAGGCAGAAAGGGAGTGGAGTGGAGAGAGGACAGAGGAGAGACAGTGGATGACGGAGGCATGTAAACCGACTACGGTGTCAGGGCTCAGTAGCCATGATATACCGTGGTCAGTTTACAGAGGGGAAGGCAGAACCAGGCAGGATCAGCCAGGTATTTTTTGGTGATAGAAGGGATCATCTACACAGCACAAGCACTGTGCTGTTATTCATGCTTTAAAGGAACAGGATCCATTATTTTATTTTATTTTTTTTGTAGGCTAACAACCACTTTAAAGTGGTAGTAAACTCTGTACTACCACTTGTACCCACAGGTAAGTCTATAATAAGGCTTACCTGTAGGTACTGTGAAATTTTCCTGAACTCACACAGTGCAAACAGCCGATGACATCATCGGTGCATGCGCTCTGAAAGTCCGGCTTACAGTGCCGGACCTTCAGAGCCCATGCCGTGGGAGTTAAATCATCGCAGATTCGGCCAATCGCATATCTGGAGCTTGTGAACCCAGAAGACGGGCAGGGGGAACATGTCAGCCCCCTCAGTCGTGACTTTACAGCGCTGGAGGGCTTTGTTCCAAATGAGTATTTCATAATCTGCTAGTATGCGATGCATAGTAGCAGTGCCGTAGGAGGTGGATAGTGCTGGTATAGCTGTGGCCTGATTCCGCGTGGATCTCCCCTTCCGCTTTTGCAGGTGTTTTTTTTTTTTTACCCAAGGCATCTTTCAGGACAGCACCAGAGAGATAATAACTCCTCCCACCGGACCACAGGAAACTCCCTTTTCCTCCAGATCTCTAAAGGGAGGCAACTCCCTACCACACCTCAGTTTTTGTGTTTCCTCTGGCTCGGAGGGAACATCCGTGGGGGGGGGTGCCATGGTTTCTCAGGTGCGCCTGGGGGACAGGGTTTCCTCACCTGTTTTTTTCCTCCCTTTTTTTTTTATTCTTAAGGACCTCAGCCCTCCCGACTTACCCAAGCCTTGCAGCGGTACGTATGGGCTCCTCTTCCCCCTTGTTTTTTTTTTCGTTTGTTTTATTTTGAACATCGCGGTTTACATCCGCGTTACATAAATATAACAAGGTTGGATGATCTTCGTTACAATCAATATGTTACAGTGAGCCATTGGGAATTATATGTGAGCCATTTTGAGATTATGAAAAATACAGTCCTGTAAAATGCCAGTGTCTTTTTCTCTTGGTAGGTACGACAATCGTTGCAGACATTTGACCACAGCACAAATACAAGACAAACTGTCAAAAAATATGCCGTTTGTGGTGCGGTTCCAGCTGGTCGAGGGAGCTCAATCTTTTAAGGACTTGGTTTTTGGCTGGACTCAACATGATGTGGCAAGCATAGAAGGGGATCCGGTGATCCTGAAAGGAGATGGTTTTCCAACCTACCATTTGGCCAATGTGGTCGATGATCACAAAATGGCTGTGAGCCACGTGCTTAGAGGAGAGGAATGGCTGGTCTCCACTGCTAAGCATCTACTACTATACCGCGCATTTGGATGGCAACCTCCATCATATGCTCACCTCCCGCTTCTCCTCAACAAAGATGGCAGCAAATTGTCCAAACGACAGGGGGACATATTCATCCAGCACTACGCAAAGAATGGATATCTGCCAGACACCCTGCTCGACATTGTATCAAACTGTGGATCAGGATTTCTTGGTAACATTGGAATGCAAGTGGTGTCCGTTTTCGAAGAACATGGACTTAGAACCATGCTTGGCAGAGGGTGAATAACAGAAACTGGAGAAAGTAATATGCATTGCATATGCACAGGTTTTTCCTTAAAGTGGCTCTGACTCCATTAAACAAACACCCTGCAATAGAACACAGTTAGTACTCATTCATGGCACCACTTCTTCATCGAACACACTTCCTGGTGTGTCAGAAGCCTGATCCCCCGCTGTGTGCTGTGGTACCTCTTGATGGCCTATACATCACTACTGTGTCCTGTAATGTAGATGCCAGTTGAAGCAGCCACAGCATGCTGCGGGTATGCAAGCATCCAACACATCTGAGATTCATGTGGTTGTGGTCCTCGGAGGTTCAAGGGGTTAAGCCTGTGGGACAGGATAAAGACCCACAGGATGATCCAGGGTGTCCACCGTAAAAATAAGAGGAGAGGTGGGAAAGTTCTTATAGTGTAGAATGTATACAAATTATTAACTCCAAAAAATGGTTGTGGTGGAAAAAGTGAGCAAAGCAACCTACATTTGGTGAGGTTGCGGTAACCCAGTTGGGTAAGACATGCGACCTTCCATGGGCACATTCCATGGAGAATATCCCTGTCTACTCGCAGGATAGAGTTGGTCACTTTCGATGACTCAGGGGTCAAAAACCTGTTGGTTATCCGGATAGCAGAGGCTTCCATTAAAATGTGCAGTAGGACTGTGATGTGTCTAAAGATGGGTCGGAGTCATCATATTTGATGAACATCAAATTGCTTTATTTCACCAAATAATGCGTTTCAAGGCTCAAACTTGCCACTTCCTCAATTTAAGGGTGATGCAAAAGTGATTCCCACTTCTGGGTTTTTTGGCTCCATTGAAGTGTATCTGTGTGGAGCATCACCTTTAAACCGAGGAAGTGGCAAGTTTGTGCCAAGAAATATGTCTTTTGGTGAGATAAAGCAATTTGATGTTCGTCAAATATGATGGGAACTTATATTGAATGCATAAGCCAGTGCGTTACGGGGGCCATACAACTTGCCCTTCATCAGGGCTACAACATTGTATAAAACGTGTAGTTCACTTTGTACAAGTGACAGATTTCACTTTTGCAGATTTAATGTGTGTGTTTTCTCTTTATACAGGAAATCAGATGGGCCGTATTCTGCCTGAACTTCTAGAGCAATTTGAACTGGAAAGAGTGAGCTCTCACTCTGCATTCATAGACCTTAGCAGTCTCCCAGAGTACAACAGGTAGATATTATTTAAGGTAGGGTGTCAGAGAGTGACTACAAGTTAATGTGTAACTTTCAAATTTTAATTTGAAATATTACCTCTGTGCTTTTCATATGGTGTAATTACAGTGCCATGTATTTTAGCCACATTTCACAGGCATCACTATTCATCATTATGGAAACAACTTTTCCCTGGGACCCGCATCAAATATGCACCAAGCAGGATTTGTTTAAAAGAGAATTGTGGCATTTGTTTTTTTTTTCAGAATCATACTTCCCTAAGTAAATGCAACATTGGTCTGATGCTGCATCTGTCGTCCGCCGGCTGGCTCTAACAC
Organism: Aquarana catesbeiana; assembly: GCF_042186555.1. Lineage (NCBI taxonomy): Eukaryota > Metazoa > Chordata > Amphibia > Anura > Ranidae > Aquarana > Aquarana catesbeiana. Next base: position 105,399,546 of record NC_133329.1, on the reverse strand, counting down.
TGAGAACCGAGCGATCAAAAACTGCTGATCGCTCGGTTCTCAGAGCTCTGTGAGCAGAGAGTTGCTGACTGTCAGTCAGCAGCTCTCTGCTCTGCCCCCCTCCTCGCTCACTGGATCGCAGGGCTGTGGAGGGGGTGGGAGAGACCAGCTTAGGCTCTCGGTGGCTCGCTGAGAGGCTGAGCCAGGTCCCGGTCCAGGCATGTGGGCAAGTCCCGACCATATGGTCGTGATCTTTCCTGAGACTGGACTGGGCTCTGGGACGTCAGCTGACAATGGGCTTCAGCCTGCTGTCTGCTGAAAACAGATCACAGGAGTGCAGAACAAACTGCACTCCAATGATCAATAGGAGAAGTACAGCCTAACTAGCTTTGGCTGTACTTCTTCTTTAAGTGCATTGCTGTAAAATTTAGAGGCTTGAATGTATCCAATACAAAGAACAAAAAGGTAATATATTGCACCTTTTTAGATGTAGTGCTTATATTTGTTTTTCTTGTAAGCCTGTTTTTTCTTTATTTTCACCTGGTGATCCTGCCAGTAGCACACTTTCTGTCCTAGGGCGTCAACACTCAATTACTGTATTGGACATGTGTAGGAGCAGCATTGTCACCCTAGCAGAAATCTCCAAAACACCCCCTCTCATCTGCTCCATAACAGAAGAGGGAGGGGAGAAATTTGGAAACAATGATAACTGAAAACAGACAGTAAAAGCAGAGGGCAAGGAAAGTTATCAGCTCACCAGCTTTCTGGCAGGATCCACGAGTTTTATATTACATGTATTGAACAGATATAACAGAACACTTTCATTGGTATATTTAACAGTCCAAAAGGCATCAAATAAGAGAAATCCATGTCTAATCTTGCAAGTCATGTTATCCTATAAGAGTGCTTCTTGAGTGTTGCACAATTTCATGCAAATAAAGCACGGGACAGAAGCAGAATGCACAGGGACCCAATGCAGTGAACAAATAGAGCAGTATCTCTCAGCCTCAGCCTTGCAGCAGATTACTGTGTGGAGGGTATAGAGCAGTGGTTCTCAACTCCTGTCCTCAGGACCCACTAACAGGCCAGATTTTAAGTATTACCTTGGGGAGACGCAGACTAGAATACTGCAATCACTGAGCAGCAAATGATATCACCTGTAATGTATTTCAGTTATCTTGCAAACCTGGCCTGTTAGTGGGTCCTGAGGACAGGAATTGAGAACCACTGGTATGGATTGTTTCCAATGGATTATATCCCAGTTGTAGATGGTAGGTAATAGACTCCATTGGGGTCTAGTACTGCTACCTTTCTGATAACGACAATGGGGGCGTTACAGCAGGGAACACTTGGGTGATTGGAGAGGAGCGCCCGATGTCCAAAAAAAGTTTCACAGTGATTTTTATAGTTTATTGAAGATAAAAGTATACAAGTAGAGCCAACGCGTTTCAGAGGAATTGCATCCCCCTTCTTTGGGGCTGTATGTCTTGGAGAATGGTTAGATTCCGAGAGGGTTAAATGTATTCGATCAGCAGCTCTGCAGTATGCCGCCGTTGGCTCTACTTGTATACTTTTATCTTCAATAAACTATAAAAATCATCACGTAAAACTTTTCTTTCTGGAGAGGAGAGCCCGATGTCCAATCACCAAGTGTTCCCTAAAAACAATCAGGAATTTCTCCTTTCACAGCCCCAAAGTCTGACACTGTCGGACCAGGGAAATGAATGGATGCATATATCTATATATCAAGCTACTTTAAAGCAGGACTCCACCCAAAGTTTTCATTTACTTTTTGAAGGATGGAGCAGGGTTTAATTTTCTTTTACGTTTCTACTACAGTCCTGAGATGTTGAAAGTGCATAAATCTATAAGACTTTTCTAGATGTGTGATGCTATTGAGATGCTGGATATGGACTGATATGGGGATTTTTTTAACAACCGTATGAGTAGCAACACTGGACCTAGACTAATGGCTCAGTGTCACAATTGTTGAGGGTCCCTGTGATATGTGGTTAGTTGCCTGTAAATCCCAAGTTAGTGAAATAGAGCCTGTGTAGCAAAACCTTTATGGATGCTGGATAAAGGGTAGGATTTTGTTAGGGGGTCATGTACACTGTGGGGTTGATTTACTAAAACTGGAGAGTGCAAAATCTGGTGTAGCTCTGCATAGAAACCAATCCGCTTCCAGGATTTTGTTGTCGAAGCTTAGTTGAACAAGCTGAAGTTAGAAGCTGATTGGCTACCATGCACAGCTGCACCATATTTTGCACTCTCCAGTTTTAATAAATCTACACCTATATGAACATCACGTCTAAGGCTCCATTCACACCAGTGCTTCTTTTCATGCCTTTTGCAGAAATGCAGGATTTTTTTTTTTAACATGGGTTCCTATTGAACATGTTCATACCAATGCATTTTTGTGCCTCTGCGTTTTTGGAAAGGGTCAGGGACGTTTTTTAAATGCAAAACTGTGTTTATTTGCTTTTTTTTTTTTTTTTTTTTTGTTTCAATAAGACTTCAGTGGGGAAGCTCCAGAAAAGCATGTAGTGCGTTTTTGCTGCGATTTGCGTTTTGCATTTTTTTAATCTGCCCAACAACAAATTTTACCCAAAAAAAGCATAAACGCGCAATTCGCAATGTAAAAACCGCGGAAAGCACTGCAGAAATGCTCAAAAAGCAACATGCAATAATGACCATTCACAGCAAATCCTTTTTGATGATTGGCCTTCTCATCTTCCTATTAGGATTCATCTATCCAAGAGGATTGACAGTATAGAAAGTCGGGCAGAGCTGATCACACAGCTCCAGACTGTGCTGCAGGAAAAATACAAAGACTTGACGTTTAATAAAGACTATATTGAGAGGATACTGATATTAAGAAAGGTAAGATGACTTGTATTTAGCAAACTACGAAGACATTTCAGACCATGCTCATCATAGCTTTTATAGTTATTATTATAATACAGGATTTATATAGCGTCTACAGTTCGAGCAGCGCTTTAAAATGTAACAGGTGACAGTACAATTACATGTATTTATAGTATAAATAAGTAAATAATAAGTATAAGTCTAAATTGTATACATATGATTGTACAGAATATACTAAGTGGTGCAGTTAGCACAATCCAGAAATCGCTACGACTTGCAGCAGTACTTCTCGTGGTAGGGAGGGAGCGGAGAGAACAATTTGAGTGATGTTTTAGGACAATATTGGTGATGTAGCTTGGGACACAGTTGTGAATGGAGAAATATATCGCCCATCCAACCAGGCAGGGAAGGGGAGATCAAACCTGTGATCTTCAGTTCACGAGATCAACGCCTTACCACTTGGCCACCACGCCATCTAACAGGGGAAAGGGTACCAACTAAGAGGAAGGTTGTTGTTCAGGTTTTCAAACACTTTTAGGGGTCTATATACACCTCTAAGAATTATTTGAAAGAAATCTTTTAAAATAATAAGTCTTATGTCATTTTCATTGTTCTAAATTAAAAATCCTCTTTTTTGCCTTTTCAGGGACACCTGTGCATGCTCACAGACCTCTTGTCTCCAAATTACTCCTATTTGTGGATTCGGCCCTCTGTACACCTTAAAGATCTTCACAGTTTGTCAAATGAGGCTACAGAGATTGGTAATCTGGTTGTGGGGTGTGTATATATATTTTTTTTTTTTTAGCCCTGCAGGGTTTAATTATGGTCTCATCATCCAATTTGTAACGCTAAAGGCCTTGTGCACACTGGAAGCTTTTTTTGTAAATTCTTTATATTAGGCCCCTTTCACACTACCGCGACTGCAAAGTCGCGCGATTTTAACACGATTTCAGGGAATGCCTGTGTAACTCGCATCAAAGTCGGACCAAAGTAGTACAGGGACTGCTTTGAAGTCGCACGGATATGAATGGTACTCATTGGAAATCATGGGGTACAACTTGTCATGTGGCTTTGCAGTCCCAAGTCGCACAAGTGTGAAAGGGGCCTAAGAGAAAGGGAAATACAGACCATGAAAAAGCAATACATGTCATGCAGCAATATTAAAGAGGTTCTTCAGTCCTCTAATAAAAAATTAAAAGTCAGACTTTTAATAATTAGACATTCACCTGTCCCAGGATCAAGAGGTGTCCTTACCAGGCCAGTTTTTTCGCCGGGCTTCGGTCTCTGGCGCCAGCATACTAACTGTTGACAGCTGGCTGTGGCTACTTGGGTCTTCACAGCCAGCTGCTCACTGCACATTTTATTGCCTCCCCAGCTTTCTGGGATCTGTGACATGTCCCAGAAGGCTGCGGGGGGCGGAGGGGGATCAAACCTCTACTCAGATCGCCCCGGCGATCTGAATGCAAGTGAGGGAGCAGGTACCTGTCAAAAACAGGTACCCGCTCTCACCCAAAAAATTGATTTGCCAAATCTAAAAGGAGGGGAGGAGGAGGAAGAGCGGTACTTCCCCTTTTGAGGGGAACATAGGAACCTGCTGGCCAACTGGCACATAGCGTGAATGTTACTAAACCCAGGACCCTGCATTCACTATATCTGGTTTCCCACAGAACATGGAAATGCAATTATTTTAGTAAATATAAACTGCTAAATTCCTTTTCTCATCAGCAGTATATAGCAGTCTTGTGACTTCTGTCAGTGTCCGGTTAAAGCTTGTAGAAGGAGTTTTCATTTTTTCCCCTGATTGTCCTATGAGGCTGCAGGACTCCTGACCCTCTGTCTGGATAGTGCTAATTGGCCCTGTGTTGATCACATGCACTGTCCCAAGAAAAAAAAAAAACTCCAGCAATACACACCAGACAGAGCATGTGCAGTGTGCCCCCAAGGCTCTGTTCTATCTGGAGATGGTTTGAGGACAGTGGAAGAAGGGGCGGATCAGAGAAGACCGGATCAAACAGCCTTTGTACACAATGCGCAGGATTAAACTCTTAGGTTCCACAGTGAGTATAACAAGCATGCTTTACTGCATATACAGACACAGCTATACACTGCTGATGAGAAAAGGTATTTAGCAGTTTATATTTACTAAAATAATTGCATTTCCATGTTCTGTGGGAGACCAGATATAGTGAATGCAGGCTCCTGGGTTTAGTAACACTTTAAGTTACTTATCCAGAATAAGTATGCAGTTGAGGACTTCTTACTTACATTTTTTGATTTTACTGATCTGCATACTTTTTCTAATTCAATGACTTAGAACTTAAGCCAGAGGATCAGTCTGTTAGCAATGCAAGCCCTGTATTTCTCTCATGAAGGGTTTACTTTAAAGTACAGTGGGTGTATAAAAGAATCGATGACCTTTTAAAATAATCAAATTTTATTGTTTTGCAGCCTGACATGAAGACAGACACCGTTTTTTGTTTTATCCAGTTCAACGTATAACACCCAAGTGAAAGATATAACACCAACATGTCTAAAAAAACAAAAAAAACAAAAAAAAAAAAAAACAATCACTAAGTTGAAAAACGGATCACCCCCTTGTGTCAGTATTTTGTTGAAGTACCTTGATCTAGACCGGCGGTTCTCAACTCCTGTCCTCAGGACCCATTAACAGGCAAGATTTTAAGTATTACCTTGGGGAGATGCAGACTAGAATACTGCAATCACTGAGCAGCAAATGATATCACCTGTGATGTATTTCAGTTATCTTGCAAACCTGGCCTGTTAGTGGGTCCTGAGGACAGGAGTTGAGAACCACTGATCTAGACATTGCAATATTTGCCCACTATACTTTGCGGAACTGCTTAAGTTCATTTACATTTGATGGTGACCGTTTGTGGACTGCAGACTTTAAGTCCCCTTTCAATGGGGTTTAAGTCTGGGCTCTGACTAGGCCATGCAAGGACATTCACCTTTTTCTCCTTCAACCACTCTGTGGTCATTTTTGCTGTGTGCTTTGGTTCATTGTCATGTTGGAAGGTAAACCTTCTTCCCATTGACAAATTTCTGGCAGAGGGCAGCAGATTTTCCTCAAGAATTTAACGACATTTTGCCCCATCCATTTTTGCTTCTATCCTGACAAGTGCTCCAGTCCCTGCTGCAGAGAAACACCCCCATAACAGGATATTACCACCTCCATGCTTTACTGTAGAAATGGTGAGCTGTATTGGATTTCTGCCAGACATATCGTTTGATGTTGAGGCCACCTAATTAAATTTTAGTCTCATCTGACCATAACACCTTTTCCCATATGCCCTCAGAATCTTCAAGGTGCGTTTTGGCAAAGCTCAGTTGTGACTGCATGTGGCCTTCTTGAGGAGTGGCTTTTTTCTTACAACCCGTCTATACACATGTGTGGAGAATTTGTGATATTGTTGTCACATGCACACTGTCATTCCTGCAACTGCTTCAGAGTTACTGTAGGCCTGTTGGTAGCCTCTCTGACCAGTTTCCTCCTGGCTCTTTCATTCAGTTTGGAGCGACGTTCTGATCCACGGAGGATCTGTGTTGTACCAAATATCTTCCACTTCCTAACAATAGACTTCACTGTGCTTCTAGGCATTGATAAAGCTTTTGAATTTTTATTTTTTTGTGTATCTATCTCCTGACTTGTGCCTTTTCACAACTTTATCCCAGTTACAGTGCCTTCCCACCCATAGTTGATTGTTTGCTTTTTTTTTTTTTTTTTTTTTTTTTTTTTTTTTTAAATCAGATTTTCTTTTTATTTATAAAACATAGGAAGAGAAAAGACTCTTCCTTAAAACAAAAATAACATACATCAAATTACATTGCCAAGGACATATTATTATCCAAATGCATTATTATGGTATATATGAGCTTATAATCAACTAATGAAACAAATCTTTACATATCCATACCAATTTCTGCCATATTGCGTATTTCTACGTTTAGTAAGCGTGTCCTTTTAGTACTTTGTACCCCTACCCCGCTCCCGGTCCTAGAAAGGACAATCGGTCGGTGTAGAGGTACCCCTCCCCCCTAAACAGTGGGGGGGGATGGTGATTCCAGTGTTCTTTCTTTAACTAATATATAATTAAACCATATAACTTGTCACTGCAGAGTAAGACAACTTCTCATCAAAAATATTATGTTAGATTGATCCACTTTCTAAGTCTCTATGTCACCATATCACCCTGTACCCACCTAGCGTAGACAGCCTCCTTCCTCAGACAAGGGGACTAGGCGTCTGTGTCCTGCCACCAAGTATTTTATCAAGTATTTTATTTTGGACCAGTTGGAAGGGGGCTAAACCAGGTACCCCCAACCATGGATCCCATATACGTTCAAACTTTGCTGGGCTGCCTCTGTGCTGGTATGTTAACTTTTCCCTCAATAGAGTATCATTTATGGTATTAACCCATTCCGCGTGTGTCGGCGGTGACACCGAAAGCCATTTTTTAGCTATAAGTTTTCTGGCAATAAACAATATTCTGGTAATGGCTATATAAGTATGTGGTGTATATAGTTCCTCGTCTAACCATCCCAACAGATACAGTTTGGGGTCAACCACAAATGTAAGATTCCAAATTTTATTTATAGAGTTGATTATTTCAGACCAGTACCTTTGCAATTTTGGACACTTCCAAAGCATGTGTACAAGAGTACCGTTATCTATCTCTTCTGTGCCATTTATGTAATTTATATGGGGTTCGGTGTATAATGAATAATTGTGTAAGTTTTTGGGAGGAGGAAAGAGACACTTTGGGTACAGTCTCAGTTATAGCAGACCATTGATTGTTTGCTCTTATTTGCACTATCAGGGACTGACATGCCCCAAGAAAGCTCTTTTCATGCTGAGCTAATCAAAATGATCACAGTTGAAAGTCAAATGGCTTTGTGTGCCATTGATAAGGTGATTAGCTACAGCTGATTGAGTTTACAAGTCATTTTTAGGAGGGGGGGGTGATCCTTTTTCCAATTTAGGCCCCTTTCACACTGGGGCGGTGGGTGTGTCGGCGGTAAAGCGCCGCTATTTTTAGCTGCGCTTTACTGTCAGTTTTGCGGCGCTATTCAGCCACTAGCGGGGCGCTTTTACCCCCCCGCTAGCAGCCGAGAGAGATAAAACCACGTTGATTTCAATGGGTATACACCGCTCCAAAGATGCTGCTAGCAGGATTTTTTTTAGCATCCTGCCAGCACCAGTGTGAAAGCCCCCGGGGCTTTCACATTGGAGAGACAGCAGCGGCTCTTTCAGGGCGCTTTGCAGACGCTATTTTTAGCGTTAGAGCGCCTGCAAAGCGCCCCAGTGGGAAAGGGGTCTTAGTGATTCTGTTTTTGATTTTTTTTCTACTTTTACTTTTTTTTCCTGATATGTTGGTGTTATATTTTTCACTTGGATGTTATAGGTTGCACTGAGTAAATACAGCTGTAAAAACTGTCTCTTCATTTTAGGCTGCAAAGCAACACAATGTTTTTATTTTAAAGGGGGGGTGGGGGGATTCTTTTGTATACTAATTGTATATCTAAAGGTGAAGCTTTTTTTAGATTTGGTCACAGTGGGAGAGTTTATAACTTCTCTTTTTTTCATGGTTTTTTGTTTGCCCCATCTGGGAAATTTTCTTTGTTTACTGTCCCAAAAGACACAACCGGATGGGAGCAGAAATCTCTCCTGAGTGGGGGAAAATACCATGTTAGACATCAGAACTGGTGTCCTCATTAAAAGATTTACCTTATAATTTTGTTGGAATATCCACTGTAACATATTGGATTTATCGTTACTCTTTCCCAGTGACAATGATCACAAAATCTCAGTGGAGATATAGACAGTGATTAAAAGCTGGCAGTGGTTTCCATACTATATTTTATTCATCTGTGAATGTAATGAATGTTGAAAGTAATGCCTTTTCTATGTACAGGTTTTATTGCAGGATCGTCAGATGTACATAGACCAGGATCACATACAGATGTATTACAGTACATTAAGGAATAGTCCTAATTTGCACATTTTTTTTCTTTATAGTATTTTAGAAAAAAGCCACAATGACATGAATGTGGAAACCTTAAGCAAAGATCTCAAAATTCATCTGCAGCAGTTGAAAGCAACAAAGTACAGTGTTTCTATGAAACTTCTACGCAGGATTTTAAGTGGTTTGGAGGTAAGTCTTTCCACTTTATCCTCCCTAAAAGTTGTAGTAAAGTTTTTTTTTTTTTTTTTTTTTAAATACTTGTACCTACAGGTAAGCCTATAATAAGGCTTACCTGTAGTTACAGTTAATAACTCTTAAACTTGCAGCGTTTAGGAGATATTCACACTGAATGCAGCCAGTGACGTCACCGACGCATGTGCTTTGAAGGGACGGCATACCTGTGCTGCCATCCCTTCAGAGCTCTGTGCTGCAGCTCCTGCACGCATGCAGGGGAGTGACATCATCGAGGCTACGCCAATCAAATGGCAGCTGCCCGCAAACTCTGAAGCCCTGTCAGCATGCCACTGAAGGTCTTTGTTCTAAGGTAGACATTTCATAAAGGCTGTTTACTACCGCTTTAAAGGATATGTAAATATTCCTTTTTAAAAAATAAACATGTCATACTTGCCTCCTCTGTGCAGTTGGTTGGCTCCAATCCTCCTCTTCTGGGGTCCCTCAGCGGCACTCCTGGCTCCTCTTCTCGAGTGCCCTGTTGGAGAGCCGCTCTCCCTCGGGGCACTCGTGCGGGTGTGCTCCCGTGTCCCGCGTAATTGGATTTGATTGACCGCAGCTGGAGCCAATGGCTGTGCTGCTATCAATCTATCCAATCAGGACCCGAGACACCAGCTGGAGCTGGTGTGCTTGTCCCTGTTGCTGGAAAGACAGGGTTCAGGTAAGTAAAAAGGGGGCTGCTGCATCACAGGAGGTTTTTCACCTTAATGCATAGAATGCATTAAGGTGAAAAACCTCTAGGGTTTACAATCCCTTTTAAGGCCTAACTTTTTATTTTATGGAAAGTTTAAAAACACAAGAAAGTAGCTCTGGCTGCAACACTCACTTCATCTCCAGCGCTGTACCCACAGAAATCCCATTCTGCCACTAGATGTCCTTAGTCTCTAGGGTTGAATGGTGCCCAGCATCATTCATTCCAGAAAGACTGAGAACATACTGTGGGTGCAGGGAGTCATAGACTTCCGTTTAGGGGTATCACCATTGTGTTTTATGCATCATTGAGGACCACCCACTTCCTCCTCAATACTTCTCCAGAGGATCCTGGATGTCATATGCCTTGCCCTAAAGACCTATACACATGCGCTACCATTGCTGACCTTTTTCTGAACATGGTAGTCAAGATGTCTGTCTCTGGATTCAATACTATAATGGAGTTCTATGAATGGCTAAGCGAAAGGAGGGGTGGATAAGACTAACGCTACCATGTATGGGAATTGCAGTGGGCCAGAATTAGTGGGCACTGTACTATCTGGCATGAATGAAAGTATAGATTTAAAGAAAAGAGCATTGATTCTGGATGTGGCATGAACCTTTTATTTATTTTTTTTACATACTAGAAATTACTAAAAATTATTTGCTTGGAGCTCTGCTTTAAGATAAAAAAAATCTATTTTTTTTTTGCTTCCATGGTTTGGTTCCCGCAACTGCATTACTCGCATCACTTTTGTAGTCATGTATGTGTGTGTAATAATGGTAAAACCTGAACCCATAATGAAGGAAGGGAGGTTGTTAAATACATTTTAGAGAGCATATATGCAATACAAAGAGAAAACAATACTGGCAGTTAGTCCCTTGAATTGGAGTGTATGTCTTTTGTATAATTTAGCATCCTTTATAAAAGACGGGAATGTTCATGTTCAGATGGAATGCTGAATGTTCCTTTCCCAGTTATGAAAGGTTTGTGTTCTTTCCCTAGGCTGGTCCCAGTATAGCAGAGATGATGCTGGCTTTGGGTCCTCAGGAATCTATAGCACGGATACAAAATGCTCTGTCTAGCTGAAGAAAGGATATTTAAATTAGCTGGATCCAGAGTGCCAGCATTACGTGTCCGCTGTGTTGCTGTATACATGGAGACAACAAAGCCACAATACCGTGTTCTTACAATAGCACTAACACAGCTACAGTCACCTGTTAGCATGGAGAAAAATCTGCTCAATTAAACATATGTGGACCACTTTGTACATACTTTTTTTTTTTTGTAAATAAAATCTCAAAAATCCAAAGTATCAAGTGTCTTATTTTGTATTTAAACTCTACCCATCACTAAAATATTACACACGGTCTGAAGAGATCCTTAACCCTTTCCCACCAGCCGCCTCCCAGCCGTTTGCGGGTTCTAAGAGGCGGGAGGCAGAGGCGGGCATTCTGGTCGTATGACTGCTGTGAATGGCTGTCACATTATCTGAAAGCTCTCAATGACTGGAATGCATCAGGAGCTTTCCGGTAACTGCCACGGTAAGGGTTTTAAACAGGGCCACACATATGCAGCTGCTTGACATGAAGGCCCACACGCAGAGGGGCCGCATATGTGCGTTCGGCCAGCGTGAAGAGGTTAAGCTGGCCATACATTATACAATGTTCTTATTCAATTTCCTTTAGATTTACCTTCAACTATGTAGTGCAAGGGTCTGCCTGATTGCATTTAAATTGAAAGTGTTTAGGTTTGACCTCATTATATATTTTGGTAAATCTAAAAAGAAATCAGTACAAAAAAATTGTATAATGTATGGCCAGCCATAAATTGAGGATCTGTTGAAAGTATTAATATTAACCAACTGATATTTTTTCACCTAATTTTTTACTGTTGGGAAAAAAAAAAAAAGTCATTTTTGAAATTGCAGGCTATGACCCTGATTTACTAAGAATAGAGAATTGTTCACCTTCAAAGTGAATGTTCCAGAGTCCTGTGATTTAGTATGCATAGGGAAGAAGTGGGCTCTGCAACCAACTTGATTTATTTTTATCCAGATGCAACTGGCTCTGTGAAAGTTGTATGCACCTCACAGATAAAGCAGCAGTGACTGACACCTCCTTGTGGGAGGCTGGGGACAGACAGAAAGTATAACTGCTGCAATGTCCTTAAAGCGGAGTTCTACCCAAAAGTGTAACTCCTGTTTATATCCCTTCTCAACCCACAAAACCCCCTCCACCCCCTCCTTCCGGTGCCACATTTTGCACCTTTCAGGGGCCACATCCCAATCTCCCTGAAGTTTGGCTTCACTGCAGGGTTCCCCTACCAGGAATGGCAGTGGCAGCACCCGGGAGTCAATCCGCAGATCGGCTGGGGTGCTGACATCGTGGGCTCCCTGGACAGGTAACTGCCCTAATATTAAAAGTCAGTAGCTACAGTATTTGTAGCTGCTGACTTAATTTTTCCACCCAGGATGGACCTCCTCTTTAATTATATTCAGAGGTTGCAGTAGGGAGGGAAGGGGGAGAAAACGAAAGAGCAAAACAGTAAGCACCAGAAACAGGTGAGGCCAGAGCTCTGTTGGTGGCTCACCACATGTTGACATAAATAGATGTATGACCCATTCCAGTTTGTTACAGCCATTGTGCTTCGACCAAACCCAAGCACAAACAAACCAAATGGGTGTAGGGAATTATATTTATTTACATCTTGTTGAGAAAACCTTTTCACTTCCATTTCCAGGGAATACATTGAGTGGTAGATAACTGTAAATTAAGACTCTTCTAGAAGTGACAGTGTTATGGCTCATTCATACTTGTACTAAGGCAACCTATTCATTTTACTGCAATACAATGGTGTTGACTTACTAAAACTAAGACCCCATTCACACAGGGGCAACACGACTTGCAGGTCGCCTCAGCGAGGCGACCTGCAAACGACTGCCCGGGCGACTTGCAAGACGACTTCTGTATAGAAGTCTATGCAAGTCGCCCCAAGTCGCCCCCGAAGTCGTACAGGAACCTTTTTCTAAGTCGGAGCGACTTGCGTCGCTCCCCTTAGAACGGTTCCATAGCACAGAACGGAGGCGACTTGTCAGGCGACTAGGTCGCCTGACAAGTCGTCCCTGTGTGAATGGGCTCTTAAGAGTGCAACATCTGGTGCAGCTCTGCATACAAAAAACAGCTTCCACACCCCCCCTGCTTCCTATGGTGGGCACTCTGCAGGGAGAGGAGGCTTGAGGCTGCTCTGTGCAAAACCATTGCACGGAACAGGTAAGTATAAAAATGTTATTTTAATAAGAAAAAAAATGGAAGCTTTACAGTCACTTCTAATTGAACAAGCTGACGTTAGAAACTGATTGGCAAGCTGCAGAGCTGCACCAGATTTCACACTCTCCAGTTTTAGTAAATCACTCCCAATGCATGTTCGTTAACACAACAAAAAATTGTGAATGAGCTCTATGAGGAAATACATTTTTCATGTGCAGCGATAGATGCAACTCTGTAATTACTGCAGTTCTCAAATTCTGGGTTCTGAAGCAAGTCCACATTGGAGATCACTCAAGGGGGGTTGGCTGAACATTATTTCTTAACTTGTCCATTAGAATTAAGCCATTTACAGCAAGACGCCGGCAGTCTTCATCGGGTTCTTTTTCAGCAATATCTGTAAGGCAGGAAGATTGTGCTTAGAATAACCAAAATCTTGTGCAAAAGATACTTGTTTCATTAGGTCAGGCACTCTAAAAAAAAAAAAAAAAAAAAAAAAAAAGCCCTGGTATTCCATGTTAGCTTTGAATGACAGTTAAATATGGACAAACCTGACTATATAGCTCTTAATGGCAAACCTTTTCAGAAAGATCAAAAAACATGCAGAGCATGCTTATGCAAATAGTGCATTTGAGAAGACAATTTGCATAGCTGGGTAGGCAGGGCTTCATTAGCTGCTGAGGGCACACAGCATAGAAGCAAAGATGCCTACTGAAAGCTTATGCAGTCAGCTATCAGCGAGCACTGTCCACTTGGGCATCTGTTCTCTGAGATATTTATTTGCCATTTTTAAATAAGTTCTGCTTTAAAGCAGGGGTAGCAAACTCAATTTCATTGAGGGCCGTATCAACATTGTGGTTGCTCTCAAGTGGGCGATTGTATCTGTAGGATACATTTATATATCTACTCTTTATCATATTAAAAAAAAAATGCCTCTACATTCCATTATAATTTGGTATCAGTAATAAGTTAAAGCGGGGTTCCGCTTAAAAAAAAAAAAAAAAATAGCAGCTACAAATACTGCAGCTGCTGACTTTTAATAATCGGACACTTACCTGTCCCAGGGTCCAGCGATGCGGGGGAATGAAGTCCTGCTCCTCTCTGCGGCAACGGCATAGTCACTGTGGGCGCCCGGCTGTGGCTCTGCTTTAAGTCTTAAGCTATGAAGGGCAGGAACAGACCGGCACGGAGCCCACTCTGTGGCAGATGATGCAAGTCTGAAAAGGAGGGTCGCACACCGTTGGTATCATCCACAAAAATCTTTATTGGACAAACATTGTTCTGTCTGAGCACAGTTTCCTGAGGATGACACTAGCGGTGTGCGGGGCGGGGGGGGGGGCGACAGAGATAAGCCTCTTCAGCTGCACAGAGAAGCACACGATCTGGCAGAGGAAATCTGGTCTCCTATCTGCTGCTGACTACGGAGACACGGGGGGGGGGGGGGAGAGGGGGAATGGGTACCGCAGCTGCAGGAGAGGTGCGAGGATCACATGAAATGGCCTGTCGGGCTGGATTCGGCCTGCAGGCCTTGTGTTTAACACGTGCTTCAAAGAGCAATTACACTTTTGCTGAGAAAAAAAAAAATAAAATCCCCTCTGGAAGATCAAGGATTTTACCAGAGTCCTAAATGTTTTTGTTCATAAGAAAAAGCTGTATGTTTCTGAATCAGAGGGTCTGTGTTTAATATAAACAGCTTATGCATTTTTTTGTGTTCTGATGAGGAAAGTTGCAGTGTCTGCTTCCTTTTAAAAGTAATTAACCCTTGGGAAGGATCTCACCAAAATAATAATAATTGCTAGCACAAGCAGGAAAAGACATTTCTGGGGATGAGTGAACATATCTCACCTTCTAACCAGCATTTCGTTTCCAGAACCTCATCTGCCATGTCAGTTATAAGCCTTTCCCAAGGAACACTCAGCAGCACGGTGGACACACAGAAGAGGAGACCCTGTCTGACAAAACTGTACAGAACACAGACGAGAATTATCAGAGTCGGTATATATGAGGAATACTTACCAAAGCCTGAACAAATGAGGACCAATTATCTGAGCCTGATCAGATGAGGACTATCTTGGGAGCAACCTCTTACTCTCATTGCAGCTCCAAAGCCCCTCCCTGCCTGGGAGCCATTCTGGGCAAGAGGCCCTGCTCTGCAGACAATGCCCTCGGCTTCCATTGGTAGGCAGTAGATCGGCTCTGTCTGCCTATCCTCCTATGTCCTCTGATTGGCTGCAGCACTGTATTTGAGCACAACAAGCCCAGGGCTCTGGATTTGTGATAGCGATTGCTACCTGGTTCCTGTACCTTCAACCTTGCCTGGTCTTCTCTGAATTCCCCAGTTACTGACCCAAGATGGCCCTAGATCGGACTTTAGAGGCAAAATGGGTGGTAGATGCTTTCCCGGGGGGTACACTAGACTACACATCGTACATGGCTGTTTTAATGAGCCCTTGGACTGTGTGCAGCCTTATTCATTTCTGATAGTTGCAGGACAGGC
Organism: Aquarana catesbeiana; assembly: GCF_042186555.1. NCBI lineage: Eukaryota > Metazoa > Chordata > Amphibia > Anura > Ranidae > Aquarana > Aquarana catesbeiana. Next base: position 105,384,030 of record NC_133329.1, on the reverse strand, counting down.
TGTCATCCACATCTAGAAGGACATACTTATGTTGTTAGTGAATATATAGATCACTAGTTCTTTGGATAAAATGCAGTTCCTGTAGGCCAGGGGTGTCCAAACTTTTTTCAAATAGGGCCAGATTTGATGAAGTGAACATGCGTGAGGGCCGACCATTTTGCCTGACATTCTTTGAACCAATAAAATTTGGTCTAAGTGTGTTTGTCCGAGCACTAATACACTGTCCAACAAGAATTCTCTTGCCTTTGTGGCTGTGTGTGGTAAAGAGATGAGCTCGGCTGTGTTATTTTGGATATATATATACATACATACATACATACATACATACATGTGGGTATGGACAGTATTCAGACCCACTTAAATTTTTCACTCTTTGTTATATTGCAGCCATTTGCTAAAATCATTTAAGTTCATTTTTTTTCCTCATTAACGTACACATAGCACCCCATATTGACAGAAAAACACAGAATTGTTGACATTTTTGCAGATTTATTAAAAAAGAAAAACTGAAATATCACATGGTCCTAAGTATTCAGACCCTTTGCTGTGACACTTATATATTTTTACTCAGGTGCTGTCCATTTCTTCTGATCATATTTGAGATGGTTCTACACCTTCATTTGAGTCCAGCTGTGTTTGATTATACTGATTGGACTTGATTAGGAAAGCCACACACCTGTCTATATAAGACCTTACAGCTCACAGTGCATGTCAGAGCAAATGAGAAACAGGAGGTCAAAGGAACTGCCTGAAGAGCTCAGAGACAGAATTGTGGCAAGACACAGATCTGGCCAAGGTTACAAAAAAAAATTTCTGCTGCACTTAAGATGGCGGGGGGGAAAAAGTGCATCTTATGTTGCGGAAAATACGGTATTCTACATGAGTGACATTTTTTGAGCTACTCGTCATACAGTTACTAGTATTGGTAGATTATGTTCCCTTACAGCCGGTTCACACATGGGCGACTTGTCAGGCGACCTAGCCGCCTGACAAGTCGCCTCCCGTTCTGTACAATGGAACCGTTCTAATCGGAGCGACGCAAGTCGCTCCGACTTAGAAGAAAGGTTCCTGTACTACTTTGGGGGCGACTTGCATAGACTTCTATACAGAAGTCGTCTTGCAAGTCGCCGCGGCAGTCGTGTGCAGGTCGCCTCGGTGAGGCGACCTGCAAGTCGTGCCGCTTCTAATGTGAACCGGCGCTTAGCTACACTGTGATTTTTAATGTTCATTGTGGACATTTCCATCTGTGGATGTTTTATGCTGACAAGATAGTGAGACCTGTTCCTTCCAACAACCCCTGAATGTGTCCTGACGAAGCGAAACACGTTGACGCATAGAGGCTCATTGTTGCCTATATGGTGTCAACATTTTTTGTTATGCCGTACGTTCATGATAATTGTGTGTTAATTGTTTGTGTTTTTTTATGCTTTCGATACTTGCTCTATGTATGATTAATTGTCATCAATAAAATATATTTTTTTATATTCTCTCATCCATTTTGACTCTAAAGTCCGATCTAGGGCCATCTTTGATCCTCTTTTTTTCTAAAATTTACTCCTAAATACAGATGTGGCTTTAGGAGTGGTTTTCCGATTCTTACCAGTTACTGACCCCTTGCTTGGATAATGGATTACTCTTCTTATTGTTGCCTGCCCTGACCCTTGCCAGGGCAACAGCTTGGAGTCCAGCCAGTCACTAGTCCTGGCCCTTCCTGCATATGGTACCTGCCTTGCTGACCACTGCAAGCTTGGAGTCCAGCCAGTCACTAGTCCTGGCCCTTCCTGCATATGGTACCTGCCTTGAATCCTTTCCACAGAGCAAAGCCATACGACATGTTACATGAACTTGCTCTGAGGGTTGCTGGACAGCAGCCGGGTCCTGTGAATATAGCATTGCACCTTAAAGAGTCCATCCTTATTTCTGTTTTTCACCTCTTTTTAAAGTGAAATTCCTCTTTCATTTGCAACTCCAAATCGTGTGGGCATTACCTAAGGTGCTCTGCATGCAACTGACTGGGAATGCCCACTCCTCCATACCCCTGCCCACAAAGGCATTTTGCTAGTTGTGGGCTGGCTATTGGGAGGAGTTATGCAAACTGCTTCAGGGTTGAGGGCTCTTTGGAGGAGTACTGATGCAGGGCGCTGTGATGTTTTAGGGAACCTATATACAGCACCCTACCTACCAGCCATAATCTGACTGCATTGCACAGAGAAGCACATAGACCTGGTGATTATTTACCTTAGTTCATAACCAGTGATGTCATGAAAATGGAAAATGTTTATTTTATCATTTCTTTGGCGTATTGATGAGGGAGGAAGGAAGCAGAGAAGGCAAAACATAAGCAGACTAAACCCCAGCTTTAGGAGCTTTCAGGTTTACACTATCGTCTGGGTCTCTCAACTCCTCCCTGACTGTTTATAACCTTTCCCCACCATCCAATTCAACAAAAAGTTTTGCTTTAACAAAGCGATAAGAATTGGAAAATCCAGATTACATAAAGCTGGCATACTCACGGGTCAGAATGAAAGTGGAGGACCCAAACAAACTCCAGCAGCGCTTTCCCCATCTGGGACACCACCTACAAAATATAACCATGATACTTTTTTAAAGGAATGCATAGTCATCTTTTATATATTATTCTCTTTTTAAAATATCGGGCAAATATTCAAATACTGTATACAAACAATCTCTATGATCTGCGGTATTAACAGACAGCGATGACAGAGTGATCATTGGAAGACCACACCACCCTCCCTCTGTCCTAACACATATGATACATCCAGACAGCAGAGCCTGTCAAAATGTATGTAAGCAGTGCTAAGCCTTCTTATACATCTTTAAAGCTAAACACTAGGCAAATCGCCAAATAAACAAATGAAATAACATATATTGGATTTGCATTTTTGTCCCTCCAGTCCCCAGATTTACACAACTCTGGCACAAAGCACAACCAATGTCTTGCAGGGTTGCCAGCCTGATTTTTTTTTCTGCTGGGGTTATGTAACACTTACAGGTTTACTCCTCTCCCAGTTTGTGACTTTACAGTAAAAGGAGAAGCATCAGGTAGACTCATCTCTTTGTCACTCTGTTCTTTCCTTCTAGCAGCATGTTTCCTGTTGGCACATAATCATTGCAGAACACTTGATTCTTGCTGACACTTGTGCTTCAACTCCTCCTAGATTTAGCTGTACAGCAGACTGTAAGGCCCCATTCACAGGGGTAGGACTCAATTGTGATCATCAGGCAATCTGTCTGCTGATCCTCTGCTGAGCGGAGCAGAATGGGCGGATGACAGGTCAGTGTCCGCTCTATGGGCGGCCGAGTGTAAACGGAACCCGCTTCCTGTTTACGGCAGACTGCCCTCCAATCCAATCTGCCTAGACAGAGGGGTATCCCCTTCCGTTTCTTTTTAGCGGACCAGATCGGATCCGGAAGTAGGCAGGTGTAAATGGACACAAGTTTGTTTACATCCACCAGTCCATAGGGGTGAACGGACCGTCCAATCAGGTCCACCTGAAAAACTCACTGGCAGTCATGATTAGAATAGTGGTGTGAAGGGGCCTCTGAGGCTGAAACCAATGTCAAGCTTTAGGTGCTTACACACTGCTTGTATTAAAAAAAAAAATACAAAATCTGTTTTTGTAAAGTGGTAGTAAACCCACTATTCTACAGGTACCGTGTTTCCCCAAAAATAAGCCCTACTGCGATTCTCGGGAAGGGCTGCAATATAAGCCCTACCCCGAAAATAAGCCCTAGTTTAAAGTGTTTGTTAAATCCCAAAAAGGCACTGCACTACAATATTACACAATGCAAAACATGCAAGATGCTGAAATCCATGTGTGACAAACACCTTCCGTATAGCTGATCCCCCCCGCTGCTTTCCTCCTCTTCCCCCAGCTGTCAGCAGGGATCTCGGCCCCCCTTCCCCCCTCCCTCTGCAGTGCTCAGAGCGGGGAAGGGAGCTCTGGCGGGCCATGGAAGCACCGAGTGGCGCTCAGCCGATCCCCCGCTGCTCTCCTCTTCTGCCAGCTGTCAGCAGGGGATCTCGGGCCCCCCTCCCCTCTGCAATGCTTGGAGCGTGCCCTGGACTGCACCAGAAAATTAGGGGCATTGCGGAAAGAGAGGATAAGCAGGTCACGGCGGCACTATAATAAAGGCACCCATCACAAATAGACCACAGAAAAATGCACAGTTCACACTACACAATAATGCAACACAGTGCGCCCCAGGATTTCACACCCACTTTTACTTGGTTCCACTGGCCACTGGGGATTCCAGACAGGCAGAGAGGGAGACGGGGAGAGAAGACAGCACATGTCAAGCCCTACCCCAAAAATAAGCCCTACTGGGTCTTTTGTTGCCAAAATTAATATAAGACCGGGGCTTATTTATTTTTGGGGAAACACGGTACTTTAAATATCTCCTAAACTTGCACTGAGTGTATACAGCGGGTGATGTTGCCGGCGTATGCATGCGCTCTGAAGGTCTGGCATACTGTGCCAGACCTTCAGAGCCCACACCGTAAATGGCGGCTTCCACGTGCATGCAAGGGAGTGATGTCATCGCGCCCCCGGCCACTCATGTAACCAGAGGCCACAAACCTGGAAAGAAGACCCTCCAGCGGTGACAGCGCAATGCTGGAGGGCTTCATTTTAAGGCAAGTATGCGATGCATACTAGCACATCATGACATTGCCTTGCAGGGGATTTTTTGAACTGCAGTTTACTACAGCTTTAACAAATAAAGAGCCGTGTTAATTTCTATCTTTTATATCTTGCCTGGAGTTCAGTTTTAAGATATGTAAATGTGGCTCTAAAGTCCGATCAACCCCCAGTACATTCAGAGCGCTAACGTCTATCAATCCTGAACCCCCAAAGAAAGTATTAGAGTCAGTAATAATCCTCCCTTAGGCAGACTAGTTATTTCAGGAAACACCATGTCCTATTAGTTTGCCCAATCAGGTGCCTAAAAAAGGACAACAATTGGTTTACACTTGTTGCAATGGAGTAACTAACAACTCAGACTAGTAACTTAGTAATATTTGTCTGTATTCTTTACAAAGAAATGCTATGTAGTAAATGGAATTTCTATATACCATCACTTGTTACTTTTGTGTAAAAAAAAAAAAAAAAAAAAAAGTGGAAAACTGCAAAACATCTCTTTGAACGCTGGAATATTTAAATAAATAAAAGGTACTAAATGAATAATTTGTCTTTCTGTCTTGCTTAATTTTATATAGGTATTTAATCTTTTTCTCTAAAGTTCAGCATTGGATACCAAAATTAAATTAAAGCTGAACTCCGGGATAAGCAATTATCTAAATACAAGGGTCATGCGTATTTTTACTTGGATTTTGGCGTGCTCTGTATATTTCTTCCAGATTATTGTAGTAATCCAGTGTGGATCTATGCCTTTATGCAGGAGCTTCCTGTAATAAAGACCGGTCACTGCTGCTCTCTCTCCCTGTGCAGCGTGACTGGTCTTGTCTCCACCTCTCCTGTAGTTTTCTGCAGGCAGCCTGTAGTGGGTGGAGCCTACTGGGTCCCTCCCACCGCTCTGTTCTCTGCACAACTTATGTGCAGCACAATGATGCGGTCACTGGTAATCTAATATGGTAATCTCTGGGTTTCACATGGTGCACACATACAGTACATACATAGTGTATGTAAATATACACATACAGATCAACTAAGGCTATAGAGGAATTTATTTGATTGTGAATGTTCCATGAAAAAGAGAATAGACGGTGGCATCTAGTGGGAGACAGACAGAAGTTGAGTACTTCATCAAAAGCTTTTGACAGCATACTGAAAAAGGTGTAGAGAAAGTCTTACTGTCCTATCACATATAGCTGGTGCATACACCCTGGGTTCCAAATCCACAATACTATCAGCAGGCCTATCCCTTCACATATACATTACCGTGGCATGCTGTGCCAGGTGCATCAATATGCCCAGTGTGTGTATCAGTCTTCCTAGGATGAGATGGTCTTCACCCAGAAGGTTAAATGTAACAACAGGCCTTTAAATTATGGAATGAAAAAAAAAAAGGGTTTACATTATACAATTATTCTAAACTTGTCTTCTCAGTGCAGAATTGATGAATGAGATAAAAGGAAAACAGAACAGTCCCTCCAGCAGTATAACTCTTTTCAGAACACTGAAAAATAGGAAATTATTGGTTAGTTACACCAATAGATCTAAAAGGCATTTTTTTTTTCAACAATTTTCTTCAGATTCCCAAAAGTCCACAATTATCCGGTCCACTAATTTTTTCAGCATAGGAAAGACACAGGAAGTCTTTCACCTTTGGTTTATAATGCTGGTTACGGGAGGATTAGACCCTGTCAAAAAAACGAACAAATGATGCCTAAACGCCAGGGCCGGCGCTTGGCTACCAGCGATCAACCACTCATGATTAATTATAAAACAAATGATAGTAAGGAAGTGAATTATTATTGTTAGTATATAACAGACAATGATAATGACTAAAAGAAAGGGAGGGGGCTAATGAGCGGATAAGCCCTAGGCAAAGCAAACTAAAACTAGGGGTGCCATTGTCAGCAAGGAGGAGAGACTCCATCTGTGAAAACAATAGGGGGTTGGGAGAAGAAGGTCCCTGGTAATGAGTCCTATGACCCTGGACACCAGGTGGACATCACCATCCATTGCCCATTGACACTGGGAGTGAGGAAGCAGACGCACTGCATTCTAGCTGGCCAGTTTCCCATCTAGCAACCGGGGGCACAGCGATCTGGACCCTGTGCCTACAGCAGTCCATCCATCTATCCAGCTGCATTCATTTGGGTCTGTGTCTCCGCTACAGGCTCATCCTTCCCCTTGTTTTCATGTGTGTCTCTCTTATACTTTTGTCAGTATTCACTTTTTATCCCTCTGAATTAAAACTTTTTTGGAACTTACTACACCAGAGTGGTTGCACTGTCTCTCCCCCCCCCTGTCAAATAAACTGTAGGTCGGTGCAGGATAACACCCCCCCCCTACCAAGCCCCAATTTTGCAGCAATACCATAAAGTGAGTACAAAAATCCTATTTTCTCTCTCATCCATTGAGAGACACAGAAGTCTTTCACCTTTGGGACCTCCGAAATCAGTCCAACTGAGGGGTGAGCAACACAGACATCAGAAACCTTTCAAGTTTGGGATGTCCAAAAGCAGTCCAACTGAGGAGTAGGCGTCACAAACGCTCAAAGACCCACCTGGAGGACCTTATGCTGACATCAGATGAGGCTTTAAAATCCACCTTGTGGCACTTGGAGAATGAGCAAACAGAAGATCAGGTAAAAGCCTTGAAATTACAAAAAGAGAACCAGTTTACATAAAAGAAGCAGTGGACAAGAGATAGACTCACAGCCTAAACCACATCCATTCAATAGAGGAAAACTTCCTTTGGATGACCTAGATGCGCATAGAAGAATGGAATAACAGTGTCCTGGTTGAGTTAAAAGGCAGAAACTACCTTTGGCAAGAAGGAAGTCTGGGGGCCTAAACACCACCTTGCCCCAATACAAAACCAGGAAAAGTTCCTTGCAGTATAAGGCCACCAGTTCAGATGTTTGCCTCACAGATGCGATGGCTACAAGAAACAAAGACTTGTGGGTTAAGGTGGAGAGAGGAGTGACTAATGGATTCAGATGGCAGTTTCTGAAGTGCAGAGAGAACCAGATTCAGATCCCACAGAGATGGAGAAGTTACATGGGAGACCCCATGTACAAAAGTCCTTATTCGAGAATAATATGATCTCTGAAACAGAAAAGAAATGGCAAAAACCTGACCCTTGATGGTGCTGAATGCCAGACACTGGTCCATACTGAGCTGTATAAAGGAGAGTTTTTCTCACAGAAAAACTCATGTGGGGAAAGCCTTGAGACTCCAAATGAAGTATGGCTTCAATGTCTGGCAACAGACCTTGTGGTAGGATTCCTAGCTTTCAGAATTGTAGGATTCACAGACTCAAACATGTCCCTGTTACTCAGAACCTAGTCTTTAACAGCCATGCCAATGACCGTGAAGCAGGATGGCAAATCAGTCCTTAGTGCATGTGATTCTTATGATCTGGTAGAGCCCATGGGACAACTGTGGTACATCCAACCTGGTAAGGCTCCTGGCATCTGCCTGAGCCACTCCAGCCTAATGAGAATCAACTGAATGTCCACCAGTTTATTGCTGCAAAGCAGATGAGGAAGAAGTTTCAGGGGAGGAAAGGCATAGATCAGGACGTACTAATCCCACACATAGCCATTAGAGCATCCTATACTTCCGCTAGCAGATCCCTGTAGAATCCCTGGAGATTAACCTGTCTAGTTTGTTGTCATACCTGGATGCCAGGAGGTGATAGACAAATCAGTCTGTTCAGAGACTGAATCGGCTTGTTCCACCACGACAGAACTTTGCATTCTAGAGGTCTGGGCTGAAATTGGGCAAATGGACTATCTTGAAAGAGGCTACCATCAAACCTAGGACTCACAAGCAAAAGCAGAGAGTGGGACAGCTCCTGTACTGAGGAGTTTGAATCTGAGACTCAAACATATGAAATTTCTCCTTTGGAAGGAACACTCTTGCCTGAGCTGTGTCCAGAACTAGATCCAGATACTACAAATAATTGATTCCAATGATAATATATGAAGGTACAGGATAAATCTAAATCCTAAAATTTGATGGTAAATTTCATGTTGTCCAAAAAAGCCCACACTGACTGTTCTCTCAACAGGTGGTTATCTAAGTATCCCACAATGGGTGAACACTCAAGGTGCGGATGAAAGGCTAAAAGGGGCCAAAGAGCAGGGCCATGGAGTAGTGGTTAAGGGACCCACAGCAAAAAGGAGGAATCACACAGATGGAGCCATGTAAGTAAGCATCCTTGAGTTTTACTGTCAAGTCAGAAAGTCTCTGATGAAGAAAGGCAGTAACAGATTTGATTCCATGTGAAATTTTTGGACATTCAGAGCTTTGAGATCCAGTTAAGGAATTTTGACCAGTCAAACATGGTTTGAAAAAATAAGGTCACAGTCAAAAATGGATGAAGGACAGGGCCTGCCAGCAAGAACAAAGCTCTTGCTTCCAAGAGCTTATCAATTGGGTCTTTGGGTCAATGATATGCAGGCCAGGAATAGTAAGCACCCCATTAAAGCTCTAAGCAATCCAACATCTCTGGACCTGGAAAACCTCTGCAGCTGACTAATACCAGAATGCAGTCTGAAAAGCACTCCAGGTGATCCGAGCATCCAAAAGGTAATTTCCAGCCTATCCCACACATGCAGTCTAGCGGAGTGCAGATGTGGTATTCCAAAAGTCAGGCTGAGTAGAACCACACCGATAAGCTGTAATAGATAAAAGGAACCTCCAGTTAATGTACAGAAGAGTGCAGAGAAGGAAAAGTTCCCCATCAATGGCGTCAGTGGGTGGAATAGTGCCCCATTAATGATTTCAGTTGGAGGAATAGTGCTCCAAGAGCCGGATAAAGGCAAGCAAAGGGCCATAGTTGAGACAATACCAAAAACTGAAGCATTCTAATTAATGGGCAGGGTTATCCTGAGCTGGCCTACAGTTTTTGTGGTTTGCTAGTGTCCAATCCTCCTGTAGGCGGCAGTATACTCCAAAGCTTAAAGACTTCCCGTGTCCCTCAATGGACAAGAAAGACTGAAGAAGCCACCACATCTAAGACATGGTATGCTGCAATATATTACATTTATGTTTTGGTTTTAGTGCATGACAACTAAAAGAAGATTCACTTCATATGTTGCAACCAATATTGTTATATTTACCTGTCATAGTTCTGGATGAGAGGGAAGAAAAAGTAGCCAGCAACAGCATGAAATCTGTTTGGGGTTGGAGCTGGGGTGGCTCTTGTCTGACCCTACAGACAGTAGAACAAATGTCATGATTCTGTGCATGTGTATGGTACACGTTGCCCTAAGTTTTTTATTTCAGGCAGATACCTTAGCAAAGCGTTTAGTCTTGCTTGCGATCCTCTCCTCCACAACTTTCCTCCAATCAACAGGTGCCTCACTCTGATGTGTCACCACAGGGTGTCTAGCTGAAAGGCGATCTTCAGCCTCTTCTTCAGGACCTACCAGTTTTATTGGGGTTGTAGCATCTGAAAGTTCCTGAGCAGCTGATGCCAAAACCTGCCAAAAGAGGAACATTTAAAGACACAGGGAAAAACCATACTGGCCAGAAGACAGGACCTAGCTCAGTGCTGCTGCTGTAGTCTGCCTGACAACATTGGACCTTTTTTTTTCCCAAGTGTCTGAAATAAGAATGGAGACTAGACAATAGAGACTTATGTCACTCTGGTACAAGGCTGACGTGTCTACACCAGTGTTTCTCAACTCCAGTCCTCAAGGCGCCCCAACAGGTCATGTTTTCAGGATGACAGGTGATTTGTACAGGTGATTTGATCAGTTTCACTGCCTTAGTAATTACCACAGCTGTTTTATCCGAGGGAAATCCTGAAAACATGACCTGTTGGGGCACCTTGAGGACTGGAGTTGAGAAACACTGGTTTACACCACCGGAGACAGATGATGTAATCATTCACATAATCTTACTGCCTCTGCCCTTATACAGCAGATTAATGTTGACTAAAATATGTACATCATTTGCACTTCAGACTATTTCAGAAACTTATTGGTTTGCTTTATTCTGTATTATGTTTCACTTACTGAACTAATCATGTATAAGGCATGAATCTATTTAAAACTGAAATTTAATCCTAAAGTTTAAGTTGGTTCCTCCCTTTCCCCCTCATCAACATGCTAATGAAATATTTAAATAAAGCTTTTTCATTGGTATTGCATACCCCAATTTAGACCCACTGATATTATCAAGGGGTCTTCATGCTTTTCTATGCAATGCAGGCAGATCATGGCTGGTGGGAGAGGCTGGCAGGGTGCTTTACATAACTTGCTGAAATCATCAAAGCACCCTGTCTCAGTGTTCCTCTCAATAGCTGGGAGACTTGATGTAAGAAATAAGCTGGCTCTTGGGAGGAATAATGCATATATCAAAATGCCCACATGTGATGTTGAGTCTTCATGATTGAAAGAAATCGAATGCAATGAGGTGGGCTCCATGCGACTTGCTGCAGCTTCAAATGCACACTACGAAAAGCTTACAGAGTGCAGTGAACATCAAATACAAGAGAGGAGCCTGTACAATTGTGCAAGACTAGGAATAAGGCTGGAGTTCAGCTTTGAGGACGTTTCTGCATACAGAACTTTACTTAATTCACTTTTACTTATTTTACTTTAAAGCACTACATTCAATGACTTAAATCTTTGCACATGTGGGTAGCTGCCTAAATAATATTATCACCTTATCCCTTAACACCTCCAGAGGGGTCCTGAGGGGCTGCAGGCTCCAGATTTCACGTCACGTGGCTTCGCCCCCCCCCCCCCCCCCGATCAAAGTTTCACCCCCCCCCTAAAGCCCCCTGACCACCCCCTCCGCCCTGGATGCTATGCCCACTGCTGAGCTTCTTTCCCAGTACAGCACTCTATACTGTTCCTCCTCCACAGGGCTGAAATCACATTCTTTTACAACACATCCAGTCAGCCACGATCTGCACAGGGTGTATCTGCCTACTGCAACTACACTGCTGTACCAACCAGGGGATTTCACAGGTCAGATCGGCAACATAAAACCCAGATACACCCTGTGAATGCTGACAGACTGTGTGTAAAGGAATTTGATTTCAGCCTTGTGTATTGGGGGGGGGGGGGGGGCTGTTTATAGTGCTGGAATGGGAAAGCCATTCCAGCACTATGCCAAATGACCTGCCAGGGGTCCCTGTCCTCTGATTCTCCTGTCCTCTGATTCTCCAGGGGTTTCCCCCCTGTCCTTTAATGTAAGGAGGAACTCAGCAAACTCTAAACTCTTAAGCCACTTTGAGTATCTTGGCGTGAGGTGGGTGTATCTGCACACATGGTGGTAGTGGGGGGGACCCAGGTCAACTTTTACATCGGGGCCCACAAGCTTCAAGCTACGCCTCTGGAAGTTGGTCTATACCTCAAGGCCATTAAGTGCGCAAACAAACCAACTCCATGCTGGAATGGTGCATCTGATGGTACAAAACTCATCATTGCATTAGAGGCATACTTACATCCAAAATGTCCATTCTCTGTCTCAGGCTGTAGTTTGGGGAATAGAATTCTCCAGTAAGATACTGCGACACCTGTCAAGAGAGTAAGGCTCAAGCTACAATCACATAAAGCTGCCCACAAAACAAGGCATCAATACTTGGAATTTAAGACTGTAGATTTTACTCCACTTTAGTGTAAATACAGTGCTGTTGGATGGTTGGAAAGTCTTACCAGCACAGGATCTGTAACAGTGACAGCAACCATAGCTGCAAACCTCAGCTGTGTGAAATTCTCTACTCCAGGACAGTCACCAAGGTGTAAAAGAATTTTGGCAAGTTCTGTACTGACCTGCATGAAAAAGGACAATGAAAGGCAGTTAGTGGTTTGCTGCAAAATAGACTCCATCTGCACAGATGTGACATGGCCAAGCAGATATGTGAACAGAAGACTGACAATTATTTTGTAATCCGTTTCCAACTTCAACTTGTTCATTTAACCCCTTCATGCCTAATGCCCTGTACACACGACCGGTTTTCCCATCAGAATAAACTCTGAAGGTTTTTCCGACGGAATTCCACTCAAGCTGTCTTGCCTACACACGGTCACACCAAATTCCGACCGTCCAGAACGCGGTGACGTACAACACGTACGGACTAGAAAACGGAAGTTCAATAGCCAGTTGCCAATAGCTTCTGTCTCGTACTTGCTTCAGAGCATGCGTCGTTTTTGGTCCATCGGAACAGCATACAGACAAGCGGTTTTCCTGATAGGAATTGGTTCTGTCGGAAAAATTTAGAACATGTTCTCTTTCTAGGTTCGTCAGAATTTGACGTAGAAAGTCCGATGGGGCATACACACGATCGGCATATACGATGAAAAGCTCCCGTCGGACTTTTTCTGTCGGACATTCCGCTCGTGTGTACACAGCATAAGCTTTTTTTTCTGACACTTGTTGCTTACAAGTTAAAATCAGTAGGTTTTGCTAGAAAAATTACTTAGAACCCCCAAACATTATATATATATTTTTTTAATCAGAGACCCTAGAGCAGGGGTATGCAATTAGCGGACCTCCAGCTGTTGCAAAACTACAAGTCTCATCATGCCTCTGCCTCTGGGTGTCATGCTTGTGGCTGTCAGAGTCTTGCTACGCCTTGTTGGGACTTGTAGTTCTGCAACAGCTGGAGGTCCGCTAATTGCATATCCCTGCCCTAAAGAATAAAATGTTGCAATGCTTTATGTCACACTGTATTTGTGCAGCGGTCTTTCAAATGCATTTATTTATATATATATATATATATATATATATATATATATATATATATATATATATATATATATATATATATATATATATATATTTATACTTTCATGAATTAAAAAAAAAACAAAAAAAAAAAAAAACAGTAAAGTTAGCCCAATTTTTTTGTATAATGTGAAAGATAATGTTACGCAGAGTAAATAGATACCTAATATGTCATGCTTTAAAACCCCGCACAATTGTGGAATGGCAACAAACTATGGTACTTAAAGATCTCCATAGGCAATGCTTTAAAAATTTTTAACGGTTACCAGTTTAGAGTTAGAGGAGATCTAGTGCTAGAATTATTGCTCTCAAACTAAAAATCACGGCAATACCTCACATGTGTGGTTTGAACGCGGTTTACATTTGCGGGCGCAACTTACGTACGCGTTCGCTTCTGCGCGCGAGCACGGAGGGATGGGGTGCTTTAAAATTTTTATTATTTATTTATCTTACACTGTCACTTTATAAAAAACTTTTATCACTTTTTTGCTGTCACAAGGAATGTAAACATCCCTTGTGACAGTAATAGGCAGTGACTGGTACTCTTTGTGGAGGGATCTGGGGTCTATAATCCCTCCTTTGCACGTAAAAGTAGGGCTGAAACAACTAATCGATTAATCGTCAACTAATCGATTATGAAATTAATCGATTACTATTTTCATAAATCGATTAATCGGCCAGTAACATAATGGGGTTAAAAAAATAAATAAAATGAGTCCTTTATAGTACAAAAAAGAGCAAATAATTGCTACTGTAAATATTACTTTAACAGTTCTACAGTAAAAAAAAAAAAAAAAACAAAAAAAACCCAACCCCTTACAGTAATGCTGATCAGCTTTTTTTGTACTATAAAGGGCTAATTTTAGTTTTTTTAACCCCATTAAGTTACTAAACGTCTTAGACCTGGTTCACATCTATGTTTTTTTTGGTGCTCTTTGCAGAAACGCACTACAGTTACATGGTTTCCTACGGGACAAGTTCATATGCTTTTTCAGCCGTTGCGTATTTGGAAAGGGTCAAGGACTTTTAACGCAAAACGGTGCTTTTTTGGTTCAATATACTTCAATGGAGAAGCTGCAGAAAAGCATGTAATGCGTTTTTGCAGCAATTTGTGTTTTTTAATCTGCCCAACAACAAATTGGCCAAAAAAAATAGCAAAAACGCAAATCACAGCAAAATCACGTGCACAAAAAACAAAACGCACAGCAAAAAGCACTGCAGAAACAGATCAAAAGCAAACTGCATAGGTGTGTACCAAGCCTTATGGTGGCCACACGGATCAATATAGTCAGTATATCTCCTCTATTAGTATATACAGTATATCTCTTCTGTCTGTTATTCTCAGAGTGGATTCGATATTTTGCTCCCCAACCATATAGTTGGTTATTTATATTTACCACTGCATAGAAATATTTAAGAATAAATTGCCTTTTTTTAAAAAACTTTACATATTAACTAAATTATACACCACACTGTTTTCTAAGGTTATTAATTGATTAATCGAAACAATAATCGGCCAACTAATCGATTATGAAAATAAGTTAGTTGCAGCCCTACGTAAAAGCATTCAAAACGCCAAGTTTGGCTGTTTTGAATACTGTCATTTTTTTAAATCTGGCGCCTTTAAGGCTTCAGTAAACCGGAAGTATTGTCATGACATCGCTTCCGGGTTAATAGAACTGAGACCCGATCAAAGCCCATTGTGGCTTAGTTGGGGTCTAGTCGCTCTGGCCACCCGATGAGACGGGAGAGCCTGGGTGAGCCCCGGAAAGTGGCGGGAGGAGGGGGTCGTCCGCTCCCGAGAACAAATCGAGCGGCTTCTTAGCCGCACCGATTGTTATCATAAGAAAGCCAACCGCCGGCGCTAAAAAAAAACGGTACCAAGGGTGATGCCTTCAAAAAAATATGCCGTTATTTACCTCTGTGGAGGCAACCTCCGGAAAACAGGGTCTTATCTCCTCCCTATAAAAACAACTGCTAGAAAAGTACCTGACTAACCTAGCCCTTCCAAGTCGTAATGGGTGGAAGTGGGATCTGGGCGAGATCTCAGAAGATTTCTGGTTTAATATATTAGTTTAATATGCAGAGACTCACTAAATTATTCATCATCCACAGGGTATATCGTACTCCCCTTAAGTTATTTAAATCGGGTTGTAAGCCTACCCCGGACTGCCCACGATGTCAGGGTAGTCCAGCAAATTTTTTTCTATAAGCTCTGGAAGTGTCCCAAGTTGGTTCAATTTTTTGCGAAAATTTTGAAAAAAAAAAAAAATAATAATAATTTCTTTGTTTCTGTTATAAAATTTTGTAAAAAAGTAAGTTTTCTCCTTTAATGATGGGCACTGATAAGGTGGCACCAATGAGATGGCACTGACGATGAGCACTGATAGGCATCACTGAAGGCAATGGCAGGCATTATTAATGGGCACTGATTGGCAGCTGCCTGGGCACTGATTGGCATATCCCTGGTGGTCTAGGGTGGCATACCTGTTGGGGTTCCTTTGTGGGCACCCCTGGTGGTCCTGGGCGGGCATCCGCGGGGGGCTGTGCTGGGAAACAATCAGCACAGACCCCCCCTGTCAGGAGGGCAGCTGATTGGCTCTTGTCTACTTGCGTCTGTCAGACACAAATGAGAAAAGCCGATAAACGGCTCTCCCTGTTTACATCGTGATCAGCCATGATTGGACACGGTTGATCACGTGGTAAAGAGCCTCCGTCAGACTGACACACCACACCAACGATCGCCGCGCTGCCGCCCCCACGGGCGCGCGATCGGGACTTATCCTGCTGGACATCATATGACGCCCAGTCAGGATAACTGAACCATTTCCCGGCCATCATTTTGCTATAGGCCAGGCGGGAAGTGGTTAAAAAAAAATAAAAAATCAAGGCTTTAATATCGCTTTAAGCTTTGAGATGTATCGGTTTCCATTTCTATGTCTTACATTTTTGTGCTACTTTTTGGACACTTGGCCATTTTTGATCCGCTATTCTATGAATACGTTTCTTCCTTTCTACTTTATTTATATGTGAGCTTTGTAAAAGTTTGAAACTTTTCAATAAAAAGCATTTTGGGAAAAAAAAAAAAAACCTTGAAGCTGATTGGTTTCTATGAAGAGCTGCACCAGATTTCCAGATTTTGCAATCTCCAGTTTTAGTAAGTCAACTCCATTGTGTGCAGTCAGTCATATACACTAGATCCATATGATAAAATGTACCAGAAAGTAAATATTTGTACTAAAATGAACATGCACATATGTTAAATAAAACTGTACTTTAGATCTACACATCAAATGCTATATATTTTCTTTATTTGCTCGATCAGAACCAACATAATAAGGGCTTTAAGGAACATCTCTAGTTCTCGGACCCATTATAAGTTTATTCCAGTACCTCTTTGGTGGCAGCAGAGTTTGAGCGGATCAGGGTGGCCAGTGAAGACATTGTTACTTCCACTTTCTCCACATCCTCTGATAACAGAACTACAAAGAGAAAATAAAAATAAAAATGATGAGACCAAGATAATCCTTATTAAAAATATGTGACCCATAACAGAGTACTCTAGCCATAGCAATATTAATGAAATCCAATAACTAGGGCTGAAACAACTAATCGATGAATCGACAACTGATCGATTATGAAATTAATCAATTACTATTTTCATAATCGATTAATCGGCCAGTAACATAATGGGGTTAAAAAAAAACTAAAATTAGTCCTTTTATAGTACAAAAAGAGCAAATAATCGCTACTGTAAATATTACTTTCACAGTTCTACAGTAAAAAAAAAAATGAACCCCTTACAGTAGCGATTATTTGCTTTTTTTGTACTATAAAGGGCTAATTTTAGTTTTTTTAACCCCATTATGTTACTAAACTTCTTAGATCTGGTTCGCATCTAGGTGTTCTTTGGTGCTTTTTGCAGAAACGCACTACAGTTCCTTTACATGGTTTCCTATGGGACACGTTCACATCTATGCTTTTTCAGCCACTGCGTATTTGGACGTTTTTTAAAACGCAAAGCGGGGCTTTTTTGGTTCAATATAGTTCAATGGAGAAGCTGCAGAAAAGCATGTAATGCGTTTTTGCAGCAATTTGTGTTTTTTATTCTGCCCAACAACAAATTGGCCAAAAAAAATGCATAAACGCAAATCAAAGCAAAATCACGTGCGAAAAAATCAAAACGCACAGCAAAAAGCACTGCAGAAACAGATCAAAAGCAAACTGCATAGGTGTGTACTGAGCCTTATGCTGCCCACATAGATCAATTTTCAGACTAGAATATTCAGACGAAAAATCTTTGTACATTCACTGAATGAAAGAACGTTTGAAATTTTCACTTGTTTTTAACATTCTGAATGAATGTAATTTCTGAACGAAAACCACATACACTGTCTGAAAATTCCTTTGACCAAGAAGTTTTCTATTATTTCCAAATTTTCCCATCACTGTGGTCGAAAATGAACGTCGATTTGACCCCACTAACGATTAGAAAATCAAACAAACTTTCTTAAAATGATTTTTTTTTAAGGAAGACATTGTTTTTTTTAAATAAAAAAGTTTGATGTCTGAGTCTGATGATATTTACCAGATTCACCCTTTAATAGCATATACAGTATATCTCCTCTAATAGCATATACAGTATATCTCCTCTAATAGCATATACAGTATATCTCCTCTAATAGTATATACAGTATATCTCCTCTAATAGTATATACAGTATATCTCCTCTAATAGTATATACAGTATATCTCTTCTGTCTGTTATTCTCAGAGTGGATTAGATATTTTGCTCCCTGACCATATAGTTGGTTATTTATATTTACCACTGCATAAAAGATATTTAAGAATAAATTGCCCTTTTTCTAAAAAAAACTTTACATATTAACTAAATTATACACCACACTCTTTTTTTAAGGTTATTAACCGATTAATCTAAACAATAATCGGCCAACTAATCGATTATGAAAATAATCGTTAGTTGCAGCCCTACCAATAACTGGTATAAATAGATGAACCAAATGGGTGTCCATCTCACCTTCCATACAATCCCGAATATACGATGGAGTTTTGTTCTTTTTCAGCTCGGTGTCTGCACTCATGTCATATGGAGTCAGGTCATCATCACTGTTGTGGAGATTTGGAAAAAGCATTGGCAAAAGTTAAAAGAAACTGGTCAGGACAATTAAAGGTTCACTTCAAAAGAGACCCTGTCCCCCCTTTCCCATTCAAGGCAAAGTGAGGCGGTCTCTTTAAAGCCCAGAAGACAGAAGCAGCCGGATAAATTCTGCAGTGTTTAGAAATATACTGTCAGACCAGATTCAGCCAAATGCAGCAAAGTTGATTGGACGGCGCTTTACAGTACAGATGGACAATGATCCAAAACACTGCAAAAGCAACCCAGGAGCTTTTGAAGGAAAAGTGGAATATTCTGCAGAGTCAATCAACTGATCTCAACCCAATTAAGCATGCAGGCAAGGCATGAAGGCAAAACTAAAAAGGCAGAAAGAGCCACAAACAAAGAACAACTGAAGACAGCTGCAGTTAGAGCCTGGCAAAGCGTCAGAAAGGATGAAACACAGTCCTTGGTAATGTCCATGGGTTCCAGACTTCAGGCAGTCATTGCCAGAAAAG
The DNA here is from genome assembly GCF_042186555.1 of Aquarana catesbeiana. Classification (NCBI taxonomy): domain Eukaryota; kingdom Metazoa; phylum Chordata; class Amphibia; order Anura; family Ranidae; genus Aquarana; species Aquarana catesbeiana. The sequence continues at coordinate 105,364,995 of NC_133329.1, read as the reverse complement.
GATTCTCACCAAATTATTCAAAATGAACATTTTATTTATAATTAAATTAATTTGTCCAATTACATTTGAGCCCCTGAAAATGGGGGGACTGCGCATAAAAATGGTTGCAGTTCCTAAAATTTGTACTTGATATTTATGTTCAACCCCTTGAATTAAAGGTTAAAGTCTGCACTTCATATTCATTTGGATTGTTTCGTTTTAAAATTTTATTCTGGTGGCATACAGAGCCAAAAGTATGAAAATTGTGCAGGTGTCCAACTATATATGGACCTAACTGTATGTGGTCATCCACTGGGTCTAGGTGCGGTCACAAGCAGGGGTGCAGATTTGTGCTGTATTATTCTTGAATTTTTGCATGGACTGCAGCAACAATTAAAAAGCAGACAGATGTAGGGAAGGTCGGTCAAGCACTAGAGGGCACCTACTATTTCTTGTGGATTTTGTACTTTTATTTTATAGCTTTAAAAGTAAATCTATCATAAAAGCAAAAGTTTTCATCATTAGATCCAGGGATACAAGGAGCTAAAATTCTGCAAAGCCTTTAACTGTAAAAACCAAGCCTTCTTCCACTCACTCCGAATCAGATGTCAGGAACTGGTCCAGTAGAAGCAATGCAGGATCCTGGGCTCTCCTGCCCCCAAATCCATACTCACAACACCACAACTGAGCTAATGGACTACATGGGATGATAATGAACATAAAGGTCGCCATTATACTACATCTACTGTGTTTGGTACATTAGAAATATTGGATTATTTTACTTTATTGTAGCACTGACAGCACACAGAAGTTAACTGACATTGCAGCTATTGTGCAGAGGGGTACAGCCCACAGGAGGCAAGCAATGCCTTATATCATTTTGCTTCCTGCCCATCCTCCTGGAGAAGGGCTTATATTCCCATAGATTAGCAGCGTCCCCCAAAGAAAATTCAGAGCCTATTTACACTGGCGTATAGTAATGCGTGTTACATGCGCTGGTGCGATATGCTGCCCTTCAATCTGAATGGTACCCACACCCACCTTGCCAACAGATGTGCATTGCAGAACAGCGCAACATGTGGCAACACACTAATGAGTGTTGTGGTACGCTGCTAAAAGTAAAACATGCATTTTTTGGTGAGTTAGCGGCCCATTAATTTTTATTGGGCTGCATTAATTCAACGCTCATTGATGCACAGCATAACAGAAGTCAAAAGGCATGTGTTACCGCACTGCAACAGTGTGAATGGGCCCTCAGAGGAATAATAATTGAGGTCTTATTTTCACGCTCATACTATTGTTCTTTGGCATCAAAGCTGCCCTAAAAGTCTGCATCAAAGACCCAGCACTTACATACAGGGTCGCCATTTATCAGTAAATTCTTGGACAATTTGTAAAATCCGTGATTTTGACATCTGTCAATATATATATTCTTTTTTTTTTCACAATTCGCTTTTTAGAGAAGGATAATTGTAAACAAAGTAATGTAAAGTGAAAATATACATTTTGAAAATGTATGATTGGCAACCTTGCTTACATATAGGGACCAACGTAACCATGCACAGATCCTAATTCTGCAAATCAGCTGCATTAACAACAAATGAGCTTCCGATAATAAAACTCACCTGTCCAGTTCCGATTCTGACCCAGTATCAGTTTTTTGTCCCTCCTGGTGTTTTACCTCCTTCTTAGAGGTTGGGACTGTTGAACTATAAGGACAACATACTATCTATTACGAAGTTCTATACAACAAGACACACATACCAGCACAGCATGAAGCATTTATTAAATCTACTGACCTCTCAGATGGAGTTCTTGCGTCATCTGGAGTGTCTGACAGACAAATACATGGAGGGTTTAGTAGTGACTTCAAGCCCTTGATCTCGTCATCCTCCTCATACTGCAGGATGCAGAGGATTTGTGTACATTAGATGGGCTGTCACACTCAACTTTAAAGCCCAACTCCCAGAAGGAGTGAAGGCACGATTAGAAAGTTTGGAAACCTTGTCCAACGGTTAAACACTGGTCCCTACCTGGAAAGAAAGACTGGGACCTTCGTGATCGATTTTCTGGCTCAGGCACTCAGCCACTACCATTCCCAAAAGCCTTACTTGATGAAGAGCGCTGTCCAGGTATAAGTGAGTTCCAGAGGTCAGAGCATGCAGCATTTCTGTGCATCAGAGACAAGAGATGAGTTGGCAGTATGAAAGAAAAGAAACAGGTTACAGGAGAAGAACTGCTGCCATGTTGTACAGTCGCCTACCTTGTTTGCACCCCTCCAATTCCTCTTTATTCAGAAGACTTATGCAGATGAAGATACAACGACCAAGATGTAGCATTTGGGGGTAAGGCGTGCGTTTCACCATGCTACCTGATGACCAAACCTCCAGAAGCTCCCGCAAAACCTGTCACAAGAACAAACAATCATCTACATGCTAACTTACCACTCATAACACTCATCCTGGTTATCTGATCTATATTCTACCTTTACAGTCCTGTTTATCAGCTCAAATTTCTCAATCAATTTCCCTACCTCCACTGTCAGCAATTGTATTGTATAAAAGAACGATTTTAGGGATTTAGGTGCTAAATTGAGGAAAAGGACCTCCAAGGTAGTATTCTCAGGAATACTACCGGTACATCGAGCCACACCAGAAAGGTAGAGGGAGATTAGGGAAGTAAACAAGTGGCTGAAGAGCTGGTGTAGTAAGGAGGGGTTTGGGTTCCTGGAGGACTGGGCCGACTTCTCAGTCGGTAACCGGTACTATAGAAGGGACGAACTGCACCTAAATGAGGAGGGTGCAGATCTGCTGGGAATGAAGATGGCCAAAAAGTTAGAGGGGTTTTTAAACTAGGCGATGGGGGGGGAGGTCCAGAGACAGTGATAGCCAGCGCGGAAGATATTCCAGAGGGTAGTATTGGGGGCATTAGTGGTAGGTTAACCAAAGCACAAAAACACAAGGTGAGTATAGTAGCAAGTCCTAGTTGCAATCTTGAAACACCCAATACGAGGACAATATGCGACCGGTCTAAACTATGTGGCATGTTCACTAATGCCAGGAGCATGGCGGACAAGATGGGTGAACTAGAGATACTGTTGTACAAGGAGGATTTGGATTTTGTGGGAATTTCAGAAACCTGGTTCAACAGCTCTCATGATTGGCTGGCAAACATTCAAGGGTATACCCTATACCGCAAGGATAGAGAGGGTAAAAAAGGGGGAGGGGTATGCCTATATATCAAGAATAATGTACAAGTGAATGTGAGAGATGACATCACTAAGGGAGCTAGGGAGGAGGTGGAATCTTTATGGGTAGAGCTCCAAAGGGATGAAGCTAAGGAGAAATAATACTGGGATTATGCTATAGGCCCCCTAAAGGGAGGAAGTGGAGACAGATCTCTTATCACAAATTGGATTAGCAGCAAGGATGGGAAGTGTTATCATAATGGGGGATTTTAATTATCCAGACATAGACTGGGCGGAGGGAACCGCGCATTCATTTAAGGCTCGCCAGTTCCTTAATGTCTTGCAGGACAATTTTATGGGTCAGATGGTAGACGCACCAACTAGAAATAAAACATTACTGGATCTACTGATTACCAACAATACAGACCTGATCACAGATGTGGAAATACGGGGCAATTTAGGTAACAGCGATCACAGGTCAATTAGTTTCAGTATAAATCACACAAATAGGAAACATGAAGGGAACACAAAGACACTGAATTTCAAAAGAGCCAACTTCCCTAAACTACAAACCTTGCTAAAAGGCATAAATTGGGATAAAATATTAGGAACAAAGAATACGGAGGAGAGATGGGTTTGCTTTAAGAGCATATTAAATAAGGGCATTAGCCAATGTATCCCATTGGGTAATAAATTTAAAAGAGCAAACAAAAATCCTGGATGGCTTAACTCCAATGTAAAAATGCATATAAAAGCAAAGGAGAAGGCCTTCAAAAAATACAAGGTTGAGGGATCATCCTCAGCATTCAGACTTTATAAAGAATGCAATAAGAAATGTAAGGGTGCAATTAGGACGGCTAAGATAGAACATGAAAGACACATAGCGGAGGAGAGCAAAAAAAATCCCAAGAAATTCTTTAAGTATGTAAACAGTAAAAAAGGGAGGACAGACCATATTGGCCCCATAAAGAATGAGGAAGGACATCTGGTTACAAAGGATGGGGAGATGGCAAAGGTATTGAATTTATTCTTCTCCTTAGTCTTCACGAGTGAATCGGGGGGCTTCAGTAACCAAAACTGCAGTGTTTATCCTCATGACACAACACAGGAAGCACCTACATGGTTAACAGAGGACGGAATTAAAATTAGACTTGAGAAACTTAACATTAATAAATCACCGGGACCAGATGGCTTGCATCCGAGGGTACTTAGGGAACTCAGTCAGGTGATTGCCAGACCGTTGTTCCTAATTTTTTACAGACAGTCTATTGACTGGAATGGTACCAGCTGATTGGAGAAAAGCCAATGTAGCACCAATATTTAAAAAGGGCCCAAAAAACATCCCTGGGAATTACATACCAGTTAGCCTAACATCAATAGTATGTAAACTCTTGGAGGGGATGATAAGGGACTATATACAAGATTTTAGTAATAAGAATGATATCATTAGCAGTAATCAGCATGGATTCATGAAGAATCGTTCTTGCCAAACCAATCTATTAACCTTCTATGAGGAGGTGAGTTGCCATCTAGATAAAGGAAGGCCCGTAGACGTGGTGTATCTGGATTTTGCAAAAGCATTTGACACAGTTCCCCATAAACGTTTACTGTACAAAATAAGGTCCGTTGGCATGGACCATAGGGTGAGTACATGGATTGAAAACTGGCTACAAGGGCGTGTTCAGAGGGTGGTGATAAATGGGGAGTACTCAGAATGGTCAGGGGTGGGTAGTGGGGTTCCCCAGGGTTCTGTGCTGGGACCAATCCTATTTAATTTGTTCATAAACGACCTGGAGGATGGGATAAACAGTTCAATCTCTGTATTTGCAGACGATACTAAGCTAAGCAGGGCAATAACTTCTCCGCAGGATGTGGAAATCTTGCAAAAAGACCTGAACAAATTAATGGGGTGGGCGACTACATGGCAAATGAGGTTCAATGTAGAAAAATGCAAAATAATGCATTTGGGTGGCAAAAATATGAATGCAATCTATACACTGGGGGGGAAAACCTCTGGGGGAATCTAGGATGGAAAAGGACCTGGGGGTCCTAGTAGATGATAGGCTCAGCAATGGCATGCAGTGCCAACCTGCTGCTAATAAAGCAAACAGAATATTGGCATGTATTAAAAGGGGGATCAACTCCAGAGATAAAACGATAATTCTCCCGCTCTACAAGACTCTGGTCCGGCCGCACCTGGAGTATGCTGTCCAGTTCTGGGCACCAGTCCTCAGGAGGGATGTACTGGAAATGGAGCGAGTACAAAGAAGGGCAACAAACCTAATAAAGGGTCTGGAGGATCTTAGTTATGAGGAAAGGTTGCGAGCACTGAACTTATTCTCTCTGGAGAAGAGACGCTTGAGAGGGGATATAATTTCAATTTACAAATACTGTACTGGTGACCCCACAATAGGGATAAAACTTTTTCGCAGAAGAGAGTTTAATAAGACTCGTGGCCACTCATTACAATTAGAAGAAAAGAGGTTTAACCTTAAACTACGTAGAGGGTTCTTTACTGTAAGAGCGGCAAGGGTGTGGAATTCCCTTCCACAGGCGGTGTTCTCAGCGGGGAGCATTGATAGCTTCAAGAAACTATTAGATAATCACCTGAATGACCGCAACATACAGGGATATGTAATGTAATATTGACACATAATCACACACATAGGTTGGACTTGATGGACTTGCGTCTTTTTTCAACCTCACCTACTATGTAACTATGTATTACAATGGATTTAATACAGTGGTGCTGCCAAAAAGTGATTGAATTGGACAGAGTGCACATTGTTTGGCCAAAAATTTTCCACTCGGTCCAGTCAATTTTTAATCAACTTTTGTCAAGCCGGGTAGGGTTTGCAGGGCCACTCAGGGCATGAAATTTGGCTGATTCAGCAGGAATTGGCCAACATTTGAGCCGTCTAAGGGGGGGGCCTTGCCTCTCCACTCATACCACAGTCCCGTTTATCTAATATATTTTCCTACCCCAACACTCATATGACAGACCGGTTTCAATGTACTACCTCTCTACTAACATCTCCTATACTGTTTATCGGATCTACAGTACATGCTACCTCTCTACTCAATTATCCAACTGCCTCTCCACTGATATCTCCAACTCTTTTTAAAGAGTACATACTACATCTCCTCTCCATTTTACTTTATCAGCCATCCCATTTGACTTTCACTCCTGCAGTCCTATCTCCATCTCTGTTTATTTCAGCTACAGCCTACCTCTTGAGTCCTATTACATGTACAATTTACCCAATCTATGTTTCTTCCCGCTACTGTCCGGTCCCGATTGTCCCATCTACAGTCTACCTCTCCACCACAGGCCACATGTCTGAATTTTTAACCACAGTTCTGTTCTGATCTACAAAGAATCCCTGCGTGGTGATCTTAAAATGCAAATGCTATGCTGCATATGCAGACAGATTTTACGGTTGTGGGTTTAGTAACACTTTAATGAGGGTGGTTGGGAGATTCAACCTCCTATTTTTACCGCCCCTGACTGCCAGTATAAATTAGGCCTAAGATTTACCCCCTTTTCCTGTTTGGGTCACCGCTAATTTCTCATCTCCTGCCTGGAGGTTGTCCAGCATCAGCTAGCGTGTTGCTTCCCAGCCTTACTCTCTGGGGCTCACCACTTTCATTCGTTGTATTTCTTTTTGCAATCATAGAGGCTCAGCATTACATGTGGGTGTTACCTAGGGCAGTCTGCATGTAAATACAGCATGCCTAGGAATGCCCACACCTCTTGACACACCCACCCCATCAAGGCATTCTGATATTGCCATAGCTCCTCCAACGTGCCCTCCTATTGCTTCTATCAGAGCTGAGGGTTGCCAAGAGCAGTGCTGAGTCAGGGTGTTGTGATATTTACATTACCCTGCATGCCTCTTTCTACCAGCTATGATCTGCCTGCACTCCATAGAGAACCACAGTGATCCAGTGATGATGTCACTGGGTCTAAAATAAGATATGTAATGACAACAAAATAGTTTTATTTAAAAATTTCACTCACATATTGATGAGGAGGGGAGAGTGAGGAACCAAGAAAGGCAAAATACAAGCAGATTAAACTTTAGGGCCAGTTCACACCACATGCAGTCCAGTGCGTTTTTTTTCTTACACATAGGTATTAGGGATGCACTGATACCATTTTTTCTTAGAATGAGTACGAGTACCGATACTTTTTTTTTTAGTACTCTCCGATACCAATTACCGACACCTACTGCAACTGTTGTGTTTTAACTTCAGCTGTCAGCAATGGTACAAAGCATTGAAAAATGATTTACAAATGAAATAGATTTTTTTTTTAATGTAGCGCTTTAATGTGAAATGTGTAAATATATATGTGTAAAAATATTCACTAACACAGCAAACAAAAAAAAAAAGTTTTAATTGTTTATCATTTAAAAAATAGACGTAAACAAAAGAAAAAAAATCAGGAAAATAATAATTAAATGGAGTAAATTAAGGGTTATTAAGGGGTTAAACAGAGGAACATTTGTTCATCCCTTTGATCTGCAGATGAAGAAACAGAAATATACAAAAAGAAACAATGTTTCTTTTTATTTTAGCTTTCAGGGCTGAGCAATGTTGCTAATAAACATTGCCAGCTGCTTTTTTTTTTTTTTGACAGCTCCAATTAACCGGACTTCTTTAACACTGGGGAGACCCACTGACAGCTCAAAGAATTGAGCCTGAAAGTATCGGTTTCAGGTATCGGTGCATTTGCACGAGTACCGATACTTGTGCAAATACTCGGTATCGGCACCGATACTAGTATCGGTGCAACCCTAATAGGTATATTCTTAACCACTTGCCGACCGCCTAACGTATATATACGTCGGCAGAATGGCACGGGCAGGCAGAATCACGTACCTGTACGTGATCTGCCTCCCGCGGGCGGGGGGTCCGATCGGACCCCCCCCCGGTGCCAGCGGCGGTCGGCATTTGACTGGGAGCGTCGGGAGGCGAGGGGGAGACCATCCGATCGTGGCCCCCCCCTCGCGATCGCTCCCAGCCAATCGGAATCCTCCCCTGCCTGTGTGTAGTTTCACACAGGCGGAGGATGTGATGTCATCTCTCCTCGGCTTGCCAGTTTCCGTCCCAGCGCCGAGGAGAGAAGACATGTAAGTGCACACAACACAAACACACACAGTAGAACATGCCAGGCATACTTTACACCCCCGATCCCCCCCCCGTCACAAACTGACAGCAAGCAGTATTTTTTTTTTTTTTTCTGATTACTGCAGGGTGTCAGTTTGTGACAGTTACAGTGTTAGGGCATTGAGTATTACCCCCCTTTAGGTCTAGGATACCCCCCTAACCCCCCCTAACCAAGTTTTAACCCCTTGATCACCCCCTGTCACCAGTGTCACTAAGCGATCATTTTTCTGATCGCTGTATTAGTGTCGCTGGTGACGCTAGTTAGGAACGTAAATATTTAGGTTCGCCGTCAGCGTTTTATAGTGACAGGGACCCCCATATACTACCTAATAAATGTTTTAACCCCTTGATTGCCCCCTAGTTAACCCTTTCACCACTGATCACCGTATAACCGTTACGGGTGACGCTGGTTAGTTCGTTTATTTTTTATAGTGTCAGGGGACCCGCCGTTCATTACCTAATAAAGGTTTAGCCCCCTGATCGCCCGGCGGTGATATGTGTCGCCCCAGGCAGCGTCAGATTAGCGCCAGTACCGCTAACACCCACGCACGCAGCATACGCCTCCCTTAGTGGTATAGTATCTGTACGGATCAATATCTGATCCGATCAGATCTATACTAGTGTCCCCAGCAGTTTAGGGTTCCCAAAAACGCAGTGTTAGCGGGATCAGCCCAGATACCCGCTAGCACCTGCGTTCTTCCCCTCCGCCCGGCCCAGCCCAAGTGCAGTATCGATCGATCACTGTCACTTACAAAACACTAAACGCATAACTGCAGCGTTCACAGAGTCAGGCCTGATCCCTGCGATCGCTAACAGTTTTCTTGGTAGCGTTTTGGTGAACTGGCAAGCACCAGCCCCAGGCAGCGTCAGGTTAGCGCCAGTACCGCTAACACCCACGCACGCACCGTACACCTCCCTTAGTGGTATAGTATCTGAACGAATCAATATCTGATCTGATCAGATCTATACTAGCGTCCCCAGCAGTTTAGGGTTCCCACAAACGCAGTGTTAGCGGGATCAGCCCAGATACCTGCTAGCACCTGCGTTTTGCCCCTCCGCCCGGCCCAGCCCAGCCCAGCCCACCCAAGTGCAGTATCGATCGATCACTGACACTTACAAAACACTAAACACATAACTGCAGCGTTCGCAGAGTCAGGCCTGATCCCTGCGATCGCTAACAGTTTTTTTGGTAGCGTTTTGGTGAACTGGCAAGCACCAGCAGCCTAGTACACCCCGGTCGTAGTCAAACCAGCACTGCAGTAACACTTGGTGACATGGCGAGTCCCATAAATGCAGTTCAAGCTGGTGAGGTGGCAAGCACAAGTAGTGTCCCGCTGCCACCAAGAAGACAAACACAGGCCCGTCGTGTCCATAGTGCCCTTCCTGCTGCATTCGCCAATCCTAATTGGGAACCCACCACTTCTGCAGCGCCCGTACTTCCCCCATTCACATCCCCAACCAAATGCAGTCGGCTGCATGAGAGGCATTTTCTTTATGTCCTCCCGAGTACCCCTACCCAGCGAACCCCCCCAAAAAAGATGTCGTGTCTGCAGCAAGCGCGGGTATAGGCGTGACGCAAACAAAAATATAAAATAAAATAAAAATAGTTGTCGTTTTATTGTTCTCTCTCTCTATTCTCTCTCTATTGTTCTGCTCTTTTTTACTGTATTCTATTCTGCAATGTTTTATTGTTGTTATGTTTTATCATGTTTGCTTTTCAGATATGCAATTTTTTATACTTTACCGTTTACTGTGCTTTATTGTTAACCATTTTTTTGTCTTCAGGTACGCCATTCACGACTTTGAGTGGTTATACCAGAATGATGCCTGCAGGTTTAGGTATCATCTTGGTATCATTCTTTTCAGCCAGCGATTGGCTTTCATGTAAAAGCAATCCTAGCAGCTAATTAGCCTCTAGACTGCTTTTACAAGCAGTGGGAGGGAATGCCCCCCCCCCCCAACGTCTTCCGTGTTTTTCTCTGGCTCTCCTGTCTCAACAGGGAACCTGAGAATGCAGCCGGTGATTCAGCCAGCTGACCATAGAGCTGATCAGAGACCAGAGTGGCTCCAAACATCTCTATGGCCTAAGAAACCGGAAGCTACGAGCATTTTATGACTTAGATTTCGCCGGATGTAAACAGCGCCATTGGGAAATTGGGAAAGCATTTTATCACACCGATCTTGGTGTGGTCAGATGCTTTGAGGGCAGAGGAGAAATCTAGGGTCTAATAGACCCCAATTTTTGCAAAAAAGAGTACCTGTCACTACCTATTGCTATGATAGGGGATATTTACATTCCCTGAGATAACAATAAAAATGATTTAAAAAAAAAAAATGAAAGGAACAGTTTAAAAATAAGATAAAAAAATAATAATAAAGCACCCCTGTCCCCCCTGCTCTCGCGCTAAGGCGAACGCAAGCGTCGGTCTGGCGTCAAATGTAAACAGCAATTGCACCATGCATGTGAGGTATCACCGCGAACGTCAGATCGAGGGTAGTAATTTTAGCAGTAGACCTCCTCTGTAAATCTAAAGTGGTAACCTGTAAAGGCTTTTAAAGGCTTTTAAAAATGTATTTAGTTTGTCGCCACTGCACGTTTGTGCGCAATTTTAAAGCATGTCATGTTTGGTATCCATGTACTCGGCCTAAGATCATCTTTTTTATTTCATCAAACATTTGGGCAATATAGTGTGTTTTAGTGCATTAAAATTTAAAAAAGTGTGTTTTTTCCCCAAAAAATGCGTTTGAAAAATCGCTGCGCAAATACTGTGTGAAAAAAAAAAAATGAAACACCCACCATTTTAATCTGTAGGGCATTTGCTTTAAAAAAATATATAATGTTTGGGGGTTCAAAGTAATTTTCTTGCAAAAAAAAATTATTTTTTTATGTAATCAAAAAGTGTCAGAAAGGGCTTTGTCTTCAAGTGGTTAGAAGAGTGTGCGATGTGTGACGTAAGCTTCTAGATGTTGTGCATAAAATGCCAGGACAGTTCAAAACCCCCCCAAATGACCCCATTTTGGAAAGTAGACACCCCAAGCTATTTGCTGAGAGGCATGTCGAGTCCATGGAATATTTTATATTGTGACACAAGTTGCGGGAAAGAGACAATTTTTTATTTTTTTTATTTTTTTTTGCGCAAAGTTGTCACTAAATGATATATTGCTCAAACATGCCATGGGAATATGTGAAATTACACCCCAAAATACATTCTGTTGCTTCTCCTGAGTACGGGGATACCACATGTGTGAGACTTTTTGGGAGCCTAGCCGCGTACGGGACCCCGAAAACCAAGCACCGCCTTCAGGCTTTCTAAGGCCGTAAATTTTTGATTTCACTCTTCACTGCCTATCACAGTCTCGGAGGCCATGGAATGCCCAGGTGGCAAAAAACCCCCCCCAAATGACCCCATTTTGGAAAGTAGACACCCCAAGCTATTTGCTGAGAGGTATAGTGAGTATTTTGCAGACCTCACTTTTTGTCACAAAGTTTTGAAAATTGAAAAAAGAAAAAAAAAAATTTTTTCTCGTCTTTCTTTATTTTCAAAAACAAATGAGAGCTGCAAAATACTCACCATGCCTCTCAGCAAATAGCTTGGGGTGTCTACTTTCCAAAATGGGGTCATTTTGGGGGGGTTTGTGCCACCTGGGCATTCCATGGCCTCCGAAACTGTGATAGGTAGTGAGGAGTAAAATCAAAAATGTACGCCCTTAGAAATCCTGAAGGCACTGATTGGTTTTCGGGGCCCCGTACGCGGCTAGGCTCCCAAAAAGTCCCACACATGTGGTATCCTCGTACTCAGGAGAAGCAGCTAAATGTATTTTGGGGTGCAATTCCACATATGCCCATGGCCTGTGTGAGCAATATATCATTTAGTGACAACTTTTTGTAATGTTTTTTTTTTTTTTTTTTTTTTTTTTGTCATTATTCAATCACTTGGGACAAAAAAAATGAATATTCAATGGGCTCAACATGCCTCTCAGCAAATTCCTTGGGGTGTCTACTTTCCAAAATGGGGTCATTTGTGGGGGTTTTGTACTGCCCTGTCATTTTAGCACCTCAAGAAACGACATAGGCAGTCATAAATTAAAGGCTGTGTAAATTCCAGAAAATGTACCCTAGTTTGTAGGCGCTATAACTTTTGCGCAAACCAATAAATATACACTTATTGACATTTTTTCTACCAAAGACATGTGGCCGAATACATTTTGGCCTAAATGTATGACTAAAATTGAGTTTATTGGATTTTTTTTAGAACAAAAAGTAGAAAATATCATTTTTTTTCAAAATTTTCGGTCTTTTTCCGTGTATAGCGCAAAAAATAAAAACGGCAGAGGTGATCAAATACCATCAAAAGAAAGCTCTATTTGTGGGAAGAAAAGGACGCAAATTTTGTTTGGGTACAGCATTGCATGACCGCGCAATTAGCAGTTAAAGCGACGCAGTGCCGAATTGTAAAAAGTGCTCTGGTCAGGAAGGGGGTAAAACCTTCCGGGGCTGAAGTGGTTAATTTGCAACAAAAATATCCACTACTCATACCCACCTTAATCAACAATGCCCGGCGACTATTTTCCATAGCCAGATATCCCAGAATAGTTTGCAGCATCTCGTTCTGCACAAGAACAAGAAAAGAGCCATTTTACATACAATTACCACTGTGATTTCTATCAAAGTAAGTTGCAAGCTCACATTTACCTTGTGACCATACTGCAGGAACAGCAGCTTCTGGGTGACAATGAACTGAGTCTTCTTATTTTTCAAAACCAGATCACCCAGCAACTGGGAAAGAGCAGAAGGTCTAAGAATAACACAAAGTATATAATAAAGATTTGAGCATTAAAAAAAAAGGAACAGGTTTGCATAGATATAAGATGAACTCTGGGCAGACAATACACAACACCAATTAATCCAGCTCAATAATTCATGAAATATATGTTTAAAAAAGGGACCATTCACATCAGATGCATTGGCACATTTCAAAGTATGCCAAAGCTAGGACCTGTAAAAGAAGGTATGTGAATGGGAGAAGTTCACATCGGTGCCCTGATATGCACCGGTTTGCAGCAGGAAAAAAAAGTAGAGCAAGCCCAACTTTGTTTAAGTACTTAAAACGCACATGAAAATAACAGGTCAACACAAGTTTGTCTCCTTTGTCATGCCACAGACCCTTCGCATGTTCCAAGGAGGCAGGAGAAAAGAGCATGATAGACCGTAACACAGCATACCAATTTTGGTTACACTGATACTGTTTTTTTTACCGGCAAGTACGAGTACCAATACTTTTGGTCAAGTACTCGCTGATATGGATTCCTTTGCGGTGCGATTTGAGCCCATAAAAAATAAATGGGTTCAATTCGCACTGCAAAGAATCGCATGCAATTTGAACAGGAATGCAGTGCGATTCCTATCTGAATCGCAGGCTGAAGTCACTATGAGAAGCCTGGGTTCACACAGGAGCGGTGCGGAGACTGCATGCGATTCAGACAGGAATCGCATCACATTCCTGTTGAAATCGCATGTGATACTTTGCAGTGTGATTTGAGCCCATTCATTTTTTTATGGGCTCATATTGCACCGAAAAGGTATCAGTTTCAGGTATTGGAGCATTTGCACAGGTATTCGTGCAAATGCTCAGTAACGGCACCAATACCGGTATCCGTGCAACCCTAATACCAATGCACATCAGTGTGCATCACATGTGTTTACCTGCGCTCAACAGGGTGGATATCAATTATTATTATTTTTTTAATCTAAAAAAATCTATTTTTTTTTATTTAAATCAGATTTTTTTTATTTTTTCAATTTTTTTTAAATAAAAAATCTAAAGATAGTTTTCTATTTAAGATATATTAATAACTTAGTTTATTCAGCATGAAATGGAGCTTAGTTATGTAGCATGAGGCTGTATATTCTGCAATATGTACATTTTTGTTAAACGCATTCAATTAATCCAAGCTCTGCAAGCTGAGATAACATGCACTGCATTGATGCATTCACACAATTTCACAGTAACCATGAGATAAAACAAAGTTCAGGGATATTCCTTTATCCTAGGGATGCACCGAATGGGTTTTTTGGTGCCGAAACCAATACAGAAAATAAATCTTCCTTGATCCCGAAAACCAAAACCGATACCGAAAGTGACTGTTTTAAAAAATATTTTTATACAGGAGATGGTCAGCGACTGGGGACATTTTACAGGAGATGGTCAGAGACTGCAGAGATGGTACAGGAGATGGTCAGAGACTGCAGACATGGTACAGGAGATGGTCAGAGACTGACGACATGGTACAGGAGATGGTCAGAGACTGACGACATGGTACAGGAGATGGTCAGAGACTGACGACATGGTACAGGAGATGGTCAGAGACTGACGACATGGTACAGGAGATGGTCAGAGACTGACGACATGGTACAGGAGATGGTCAGAGACTGACGACATGGTACAGGAGATGGTCAGAGACTGACGACATGGTACAGGAGATGGTCAGAGACTGACGACATGGTACAGGAGATGGTCAGAGACTGACGACATGGTACAGGAGATGGTCAGAGACTGACGACATGGTACAGGAGATGGTCAGAGACTGACGACATGGTACAGGAGATGGTCAGAGACTGACGACATGGTACAGGAGATGGTCAGAGACTGACGACATGGTACAGGAGATGGTCAGAGACTGACGACATGGTACAGGAGATGGTCAGAGACTGACGACATGGTACAGGAGATGGTCAGAGACTGACGACATGGTACAGGAGATGGTCAGAGACTGACGACATGGTACAGGAGATGGTCAGAGACTGACGACATGGTACAGGAGATGGTCAGAGACTGACGACATGGTACAGGAGATGGTCAGAGACTGACGACATGGTACAGGAGATGGTCAGAGACTGACGACATGGTACAGGAGATGGTCAGAGACTGACGACATGGTACAGGAGATGGTCAGAGACTGACGACATGGTACAGGAGATGGTCAGAGACTGACGACATGGTACAGGAGATGGTCAGAGACTGCAGAGATGGTACAGGAGATGGTCAGAGACTGCAGACATGGTACAGGAGATGGTCAGAGACTGCAGACATGGTACAGGAGATGGTCAGAGACTGCAGACATGGTACAGGAGATGGTCAGAGACTGCAGACATGGTACAGGAGATGGTCAGAGACTGCAGACATGGTACAGGAGATGGTCAGAGACTGCAGACATGGTACAGGAGATGATCAGAGACTGCAGACATGGTACAGGAGATGATCAGAGACTGCAGACATACTACAGGAGATGGTCAGAGACTGCAGACATACTACAGGAGATTGTCAGAGACTGCAGACATACTACAGGAGATTGTCAGAGACTGCAGACATACTACAGGAGATTGTCAGAGACTGCAGACATGGTACAGGAGATGATCAGAGACTGCAGACATGGTACAGGAGATGGTCAGAGACTGGGGACATACTACAGGAGATGATACAAGAGATCAATGCAGCCTCAGCAGTGCCCGTCAGATGCAGGCAACCAGTGTCCCCAGTAGGGCAGCCAGTGTCCCCATTGCAGCGTAGCCAGTGTCCCCATTGCAGCCAGTGTCCCCAGCAGGGCAGCCAGTGTCTCCACTGCAGCGTAGCCAGTGTCCCCAGTAGTGTAGCCAGTGTCCCCATTGCAGCCATTGAAGGGGAAGGAGAGCCACCGACTCTTTGATTACAGCGCCGGGAACATCACAGCTTT
The DNA here is from genome assembly GCF_042186555.1 of Aquarana catesbeiana. Classification (NCBI taxonomy): domain Eukaryota; kingdom Metazoa; phylum Chordata; class Amphibia; order Anura; family Ranidae; genus Aquarana; species Aquarana catesbeiana. The sequence goes on along the minus strand of NC_133329.1, from coordinate 105,348,926 downwards.
CATTTCAATAGCTGTGTGTTCCCCGCTGCACGCCGTCACATACAGCCCCTCCCACTTGTCCGGGGAACTTTGATAGACAGATCACCCGTCCCAGGAGTGGACAAAATTGCAAATCTATGTACACTACAAACTGTATGATTGAAATCGGTTCTAACATTGCTGTTTACTAACCTGACAGCTTATTATTCTAAATAGGAAACCTTCATTTTGTTTGCAAACATTAAAGATTCTAACTACCAGCAAGAATAAGTGCTTACATTTAAAGCGCACCTGTCATTTCAGATCCATCATGGCAGTGCCTGTTAGCGGGCATCCACTCACCTGCCGCCACCACGTCCCTCACCTTGTTGTGTCACTGCTGTATCACCAGCCGTCCTATTAAAGTGAATGGGACTGTCGGTGAGTCAGCAGCGGGTCAGAAGAGGAGCCGCTGCAGGACAGAAATGACAGTTGCACTTTAAAAATTATGATTTAAAATCAAGTTGATCCATCCTGGTGCTCAATGCAAACTTTGAGGTGTGTATTGATCCCGTTAAAGAAGACTTCATCCGGGCTTGTGAAAATTAAAAAGTCAGCAGCTAAAAAACCTGTAGGCCCCTTTGTTTTTAAATTTTGCTTAGTAACTGTTAAAACCTTTTTGATCTCCTTTGTGCATGTGTGTGTAGAGGGATCTGAGTAGCGGCAAGTATGTTCTTTGATTACTGGTGTATTTCTGTTGCTTGATATGTATTACTGATGTCCACATATTTCCCTACTTATACGTTTATATAAGGTGGTTGCTACTCTTTAGAACTGTATTGAGGGAACGTACGACCAGTAACGATTTTTTTGTGATGGTAGGGTTGGGGTGAATTGTTCCGATGGAAGTAACATCACTCTTGCCTTGGCAAAGATTAAAAGGAAGTGAGAGCAGGTAAAAAAAAAAAAAAAAAGTCTGCAAATTAGTTGGAGGCTGGGAAAAGGAAAGCAATCAAAGCTGCTTTAAAGCGGTTGTATACCCTCCCGCATGCGCTCGGGAGTCTTCTTTCCGGCAAGGTCTGGCAGCGTCTGCTGGACCTTCAGCCGGGTATTCACAGCGCATGCGTTGCTGATGTCAGCGGCTGCATGCAAAGTGATTATCTCTTAAACCATACAGGTAAAAATAAAAAAAGTGGGTATACCACTTTAAGTACAGTGCCTTGAAAAAATATTCATACCCCCTTGAAATATTCTACATTTTGTCATGTTACAACCAAAAACAAATGTATTTATTTGGGATTTTATGTGATAGACCAACACAAAGTGGCACATAATTGTGAAGTGGAAAGAAAATGATAAATGGTTTTCAATTTTATTACAAATATGTGAAAAGTGTGGGGTGCATTTGTATTCAGCCCCCTGAGTCAATACTTTGTAGAACCACCTTTCACTGCAATTACAGCTGTTATGCCGCGTACACACGGTCGGACTTTTCATCTACAAAAGTCCAACGGACGCCGACGGACTAAAGCTGGCTGGTAATCCGATCGTGTGTGGGCTTCTCCGGACTTTCAGCAGACTTTTTCAGCCTCAAATCCGACGGACTTTAGATTTGAAACATGCTTCAAATCTTTACGTCATAACTACGACGGACCCCGAAATCCGCTCGTCTGTGTGCTAGTCCGACGGACAAAAACCCATGCTAGGGCAGCTATTGGCTACTGGCTATGAACTTCCTTATTTTAGTCCGGTGTACGTCATCACGTACGAATCCGTCGGACTTTTGTGTGGTCGTGTGTAGGCAAGTCCGTTCGTTAGAAAGTCTGCTGCAAGTCCGCCGAAAGTCCGCCGGAAGTCCGCCGGAAGTCTGTCGGACAGGCTGTCGGACTTTTGTAGACGAAAAGTCCGACCGTGTGTACGCGGCATAAGTCTTTTCCAGTCTCTACCAGCTTTGCACATCTAGAGAGTGACATTTTTGCCCATTCTTCTTTACAAAATAGCTCAAGCTCAGTCAGGTTGGATGGAGAGCGTCTGTGAACAGCAATTTTCAAGTCTTGCCACAGATCCTCAATTGGATTTAGGTGTGTTCAGGGTGATGTGCAGTGTTAGTTTTCCGCCACACATAGCGTTTTACTTTTAGGTCAAAAAGTTCAATTTTGGTCTCATCTGACCAGAGCACCTTCTTTCACATATTTGCTGTGTCCCTCACATGGCTTCTCGCAAACTGCAAACGGGACTTCTTATGGCTTTCTTTCAACAATGACTTTCTTCTTGCCACTCTTCCATAAAGCCAAGATTTGTGGAGTGCACGACTAATAGTTGTCCTGTGGACAGATTCTCCCACCTGAGCTGTGGATCTCTGCAGCTCCTCCAGAGTTATCATGGGCCTCTTGGCTGCTTCTCTGATTAATGCTCTGTCTTGTTAGACATTGACATTTTATGTCTTGGTAGATTTGCAGTTGTGTCATACTCTTTCCATTTTCAGGTGATGGATTGAACAGTGCTCCGTGAGATGTTCAAAGGTTGGGATAATTTTTTTATAATCTAACCCTGCTTTAAACTTCTCAACTTTATCCCTGACCTGTCTGGTGTGTTCCTTGGCCTTCATGATGCTGTTTGTTCACTAAGGTTCTCTAACAAACCTCTGAGGGCTTCACAGAACAGCTGTATTTATACTGAGATTAAATTACACACAGGTGGACTATATTTACTAATTAGGTGACTTCTGAAGGCAATTGGTTCCACTAGATTTTGGTTAGGGGTATCAAGAGTAAAGGGGGCTGAATACAAATGCACACCACACTTTTCAGATAATTATTTTTTTTTTAAATCGAAAACCATTTATCATTTTCCTTCCACTACACAATTATGTGCCACTTTGTGTTGGTCTATCACATAAAATAGATTGATGTTTTTGGTTGTAACATGACAAAATGTGGAAAATTTCAAAGGGGTGTGAATACTTTTTCAAGCCACTGTACCTGAATTTGCCTTGCTATTATCCTCCTGTCATCCCCTGCACAGCAGAAATTTCCATGTCCATTCACACCATATTCATGATATCCCCAGGTGGAAAATAGCTAGACAGGAACTACAGGGCTTTGTCTTGAAAGTCAGTCCTTCCTCCCAAAATAAATCTAATATTCTACCACAGTCACCCAATAGAACTAGTTTGTACGGAGGCTGTGTAACCTCCCAATATGTTTTTGGATTATAACCAGTATAGCAGGGGAAATCTAGGCATGTGGAGGACATACAAACCTAGTTCAGATAACCTGATAATTCCTGTTGGAATCTGCAGCCAACATGACAACAGAACAACACACAAGAGAAGACATTACCCAGGTGCCATTTGTGCAAGCCCAGTCACCACCGGCTCCATCCACCTGTCAGGGACAGACTCCATCAGTCTCCAGCAAATCCTCTGCCAGATGCAATCTGATTGGACCAGGGCAGTCAAACGTGGCAACAGAACTGAAAACAGCTCCCCTGTAAATAAACAAGAGAATGTGCACCATTATTGTTAACACACTGGTATGTATTTCAAGTCTATCTGAAATCTAACGCACGTAAAAACCCCAACAACGGACTTCTCTTATTTGCTCCCTTTGCTTCCGGAAATAGACCATTAACAGTGTTCTATTACAGTGGTCATCAACCCTGTCCTCAGGGCCCACCAACAGGCCAGGTTTGCTGCTCAGTGATTGCAGTATTCTAGTCTGCATCTCCTCAAGGTAATACATAAGACCTGGTCTGTTAGTTGGCCCTGAGGGCAGGGTTAATGACCACTGCTCTATTATATTGTTTCAAAAAAATACCCATTGATCCTGTCAGTAAACATGGGAGCTGATAGCTTTCTGTGCTGCATTATCAGTTACATTGTCCCAGTGATATGAGGACTACAGAACCCCTTCCTTCTATGTTATAAAGAAAAAGAGAGGATGAGGTATTCGTAAGTCCTGTCCTAAGGTGACAACACTGCTTCTCTATGGATACAGTCAATGAGATTGTCATCCTAGAACAGGAAGCGTGTTACTGGCAGGATCAGCACGTGAAAATAACGAAGAAAAAAAAGCCTGGAAAAAATAGAAATATAATGCAGCCACCAAATCTAAAGACTTATAAGTTGCAATATTACATTTTGTTTTTTGAGTTTAGATTTAAGACAGGTAATAGCACTTGGGAACCACAGCTTAGCTGCTCTTTAAACACATCACTAAACAGAACTCCTCCCTACACTAATAAATAGAAGAAAAAAAACACGTTAAAGTGGCGCTATCAACATGGCATACTTTGAAAAAGCTAAAACACATATATATTTATATAAAAAGTACCATTTATTTGTCTTAAATTAAAAAATAAAATAAATAAAACGGAGGTTCCTAAGCTCCCAAACTAGACTTCAGTCTCTATATGAAGGATTGTAGGCATTTCACATAATTAGAGAATTATTTGAGTCAATTGTTTTCCATCAGACTTGTTTTGTAGATTTGTACAGATATTAGGAAAACTACAAAGCAGGAATCCAAGACTGTATTGCCTTTTACACGTGGTACTGATGTTTGAGTTTAGGCTTTTTTGGACATAATTTCCGGTGTTTGTTTAGAGCCAATTTGCACATACTTATGCACATTGGCGCACACAATACCTTTCGAGGTAAATATTTGAGGTTATATTTGCACACAACGGTGCAAAATACTGACCAGGAACACAGATTTTTAAATTATTAAAAAAAACAAAAAAAAAAAAAAAACGCTGTACTGAGCTTTTTCAAGCTGCAGTGTGCAAGAGGCCTATATGTAATGAGCAAAAATTTCTACCACTAATTACGTATAAATGCTTACAAACTAATGTTTTTGTATATTTATATGTGATGAATAAAAACAAAAAGACATATAAATTAGAGCCTTCACCCTAAGGCCTCATGCCCACGGACGTTTTTACAGCCGCTTTTATGAGCGTTTTTTGCAGCTTAAAAACACCTTTCCATATTAGCCTATGGCCTCATGCCCACCATGGTGTTTTTGAGCTGTAAATGGCATAGGCGTTTTTAAGCTGCAAAAAAAAAAAAACCCAGGACCAGGGCGTTCTGAGGCACGGCACTAGAGCTGTAAAAGCGCCAATCGCAAAAAAATGTGCAAAAACGACGCATCGCCATTTTTGAGCTCCGGCGTTTCTGTGGCATTGTGGGAAATTTGGGAGTGTCATATACCTGAGAGGTTTATGTTTCTTAAAAAACGCTACTTAACACTAACGCACATAAACGCTAATGTTTTTAATGCCGCTTTTTCTAGGCATCGGTACTAGCTTTACAGCTCGTTTTTAAAAACGTCCGTGGGCATGAGGCCTAAAGGGCATGTCATTTTGGCCTACCTCTTGTCCCTCCCTCTCTTACAACTGGACAGAATTATTTTTAAATCTAATGTCACTTATTTGTGCTGCAAAGCACTACTTTTTTGCGTTTCTTACTTATGCGTTTCTTGCATTTCAAAATAAGAATTACGCTAGCTTCTCCCCACCCTCTGCGCATGTGCAGTTATGCCGAAGGGTTTCTAGTCCAGAGTGAGCCCGGCAGCACAACTGCACACACACACACACACAGTTTTTTTCTTCAACCATCTGCGCATGCGCCAAGTTCCTACACACGTGCGCAAAGCCGGCTAAGAGGGAAATCACCCTTGCAGAAAATCACTTGTGCGGGCGCAGATGTACCAAAGGGCACTGTCAGGACCCAAAGGGCAGGCAGAGCCCTTCAGCTCATTTGAGCATGCTCAATAACGGTGGCACTGCAGGTGGTGGTGGTGGTGGTGGTGGTGGTGGGGGGGGGGGGGGGATGGTAGTATGAAAAACAGTGAACCTCCCAAATAACACTTTCCCCACCTTGGGGCTGCTTTTGGTTCCACTTGGTTAAAGCCTCACTTGGATTGCCTCCTCGTGTTGCCACATATATAGATGTATGGGTCTTTAAAAGATCGAACTTTCTCTGTGCAATGGACTCATACAATAGTGAGGGCCCCCCATGGTGTAGTACGTTTTTAGAAATGTTTTATTAGTTAAAATTGCACTTACATCTGATAAAGAACATTTGCATGCAATACATAAAGCAGGGCAGCGGCTCCCGCGTCACTTCATGTTTTGGCACTCAGTCACCCGGCTTCACATAGCAATTGCGATTGAAGGTATTAGTTTGTATTAAGATAGGCGCAGCACTGCTACATATAAAATAATTTTCTTTATATGGGTTGTGGGAACACAATTTTTGTATTTATTACTTATATATTTTTGATTGATTGTCTTAATATTAAAATGTAGCATATAAAATGCTCACATAGCGCGGTTATATCTAAATAGAAACAACTTTGAATTGTTGATCTGTGTATAAAAAAAAAAAAAGGACCACCACTAAAATTCTCTGCAACTTTGACAGGATGCCAAATTCAGAAAAGAGGCGCAAATATAGTAAACCACTGTAATAATATATGTTGCTATGCACAGGAAAAGCAGTCAGTCGCTCTGTGACCAGTATTATTGGGCAATTTGTTTCACCGCTATGCCTCTACCATGTTCAAGTCTACTCACTTTGCCGGCCTTGCATGCAGACTTTGCCAAGCAGCTGAGATACAAAATTGATGGAGCAGCCTTTGCCATCTATGAAGAAAAGAAAAATAGGATTAAAAAAAGATTATGCAAATAGTTTTTTCCCTAATATGACAAGCGGGGCCGCTGATAAGGCAGTACAGCCAGCCTTCCTATACTGGGCCCAGGGCACATCAGTTCAAAAGGGGGGCCGGGCACCTTCTGAGCAGTAGGGCCAGCTCTACAGTCTTATTGCAGACACCGATCCTCCCCCTGCAGCGCTGCTGGCTTCTCCTCCTCTTTCTCCCTCCTGCTGCACTGCAGGTGGATTGGTCCTACCACATGTGCCCATTCCATCTCCTGCCGGGGCCCCCTGTGTGCCCCTTTCCCCCACAGCACTGCTGGCTTCCCTCCTCCCCTCTCCCACAGGAAGATGCTACGGGAGCACAGTGGTAAGTTTTAGGATGGAGAGCAGGATAAAGGCCGGGTAAATGTGTAATTTACGGGAACCTTCCTTTCCCGGATGCACACAGTAAGCAATCAGTACCAACCACTCCTGTGTCCATTCATCACTGAAGCAAAGTTTACTATGCTTCAGTTTGTGAATGAGCAGGAAGATTCAGAGAGCTTCCTAGTCATTCATCCGTGTAGCTGAAGCTGCAGAGAAAGGAACTAATAAATCTTTGTCCTCAGTCACATTCTGTGATTTCTAGCAGCAGCCCTGATGACATGGCAATAGGTTTGCTTTACTCTCCCCATTCCTGGTGACATATACTTACCTTTCCTTCACTTCGCCTCTATTCTGTTCAGTATCAGGAGCTAAAAAGAAATAGCTGGTACATCTGGGTACGGAATATGAACAGGGATCATTCTGGTATTCAATGTCAGTTTATAGACAAAATATGAATGAGCATTTGACTCACTCCATGTGACAGGGATAACCAGCACTGTATAATGGGGAGTCCATAGTCCTCTGCTACAACTCCAACAACTTGAAGTTTACACAGGACTTTCCTTCACTTCCAGCAGATAAAATGAGTTGCAGGCAAGTAAAAGATAAGTAAACATGTGCTGCTGGAGAGAGCTACATTAAAATGAACCTATTGCTTTAACCCGCACAGGCACAGCATTGATTTATTTATTTTATTTTAACCGCTCAGTGATTAGTCTGCAGAATACATGCACTGACTTTCCTCAGAGGCCATTATATATATATATATATATATATATATATATATATATATATATATATATATATATATATATATATATATATATATATATATATATATATACACACACACATATACACACACACACACACACACACATACACACACACACACACCGATCAGCCTAAACTTTATGACCACTGGGAAGTTAAGCGAATAACATTCATGATCTCATTACAATAGCAACTGAAAGTGGGTAGGATATATTGGGCAGATAGCAAACATGTTGTCCGTGAAGTTGATGTTTTGAAAGCAGAAAAAATGGGCATCACAGTTTGTTATGTATGGGGCTGTGTGGCCACAAACAGGTTAGGGTGCCCATGCTGATCCGTATCCACAGACAAAAGTGCCTACAATGGGCAAGTAACTATCAGAACTGGACCACAGAGCAATGGAAGAAGGTAGCCTGGTCTGATGAATCACATTTTCTTTTACATTATGTGGATGGCCGGGTGAGTGCACATCGCCTACCTAGGGAAAAAAAAAAAACAAATGGCACCAGGATGCAGTATAGGATGAAGGCAAGCCATTGGAGGGAGTGTGATGCTTTGGGCAATGTTCTGCTGGCAAACCTTGGGTCCTGCCATTTATGTGGATATTACTTGACCATACCACCTACCAAAACATTGTTGCTGACCAAGTACACCCCTTAATGGAAACGGCATTGTCTGAAAGCAGTGGCCTCTTCCAGCGGAATACTGCACACTGTCACACTGCAAAAATGGTTCATGGTTCAAGACTCAACGAGTTTAAAGTGTTGACTTGGCTTTCAAATTCTCCAGATCTCAATCCAGTTAAGCATCTATGGGATGTACTGGAAAAACAAGTCTGATCCATGGAGGCCCTACCTCGTGACTTACAGGACTTAAAGTCTCTGCTGCCAACAGCTTGGTGCCAGATACCCCAGCATTTTTTCAGGTCTAGTGGGGTCAATGCCTCAACGGCTGTTTTGGTGGCAAAAGGGTGACCTACTCAATATTAGGTGGGTGGTTATAAAGATATGGCTGATCAGTGTGTGTGTGTGTGTATATATATATATATATATATATATATATATATAGTTAGTGTATGTATGCGTGTGTGTTGCTCTTCACATAAAGCAGTGTGTGTGTTCTAACCTACAGTACGTATACCCATTGAAGTACCTGGACACGTTTCGGGGGCTACCTCGGTGGCTGCTTCCAATATGGCAGATCATCAATCTGTTCCCTTGGCTATTAACATCAGAGAAATGGTGCAACAGTCATAATGTGATTGGTGAACAATGTTCTCCGTGGTATATAACATTATGAACACGGTATATTGTGAATTGCTGAAAATGCTCGGCCCGCAAAAAGGTTTAACGCTATTTGGGGCTGGATGGATGCTGGCTAGCATGGAACGAACTTAAGGTTTGATACATTGATGTGGTTTTTTGTTCTTGGACTCACTATTTTGTCTTCCTCATTTCAATGTCATGAAAATTTTGAAGATTAAATTATGAAGAAAAAAAAATACAAAGACTTTAAAAAAAAGATTTAAACTTATAAATTCACAAGGGGTACCCGGACTTCATAAGTAATTATGAAAAAAAAGTTTAGCTGGACCTTTTCTTAAGAGGTAAACTTTCACAGTGGTTTCTACACAATGCACTCAAATCATGGATGTCAAGTTACCTCTTAATGACACAGACACCATCTGCAGCACTTTCAGGATGGCATTTCCGATGTGAGGGAAGTAGTTTTGGGAATAGAAGATGGACTTATTATGTTTCTGCAGACAATTGGCCACATGGTCAGGCAAGTTACAGATTTTTGCCAAGATAGCTTCATGCAAGACAGGAGTTGGAGTGGCTTCCAGCTGCTGCTCACACACCTCCCAGATGACTTCCGCCAGGGCCCCGCGATGCAAGAATTTCTCAAGAACGTGAACACAGTGATCCAGGCGAGCAGAGGGCCTTTAAAGGAACAAGCAAACAAAAACATGATGACCATACACTTCAGATGTATACGATGAGAAAGTCAGCTATTCACACTTCAACTGAAATGCTGACCATTTTGTCCCACAAATGCCAGTTTCAAACTTATTAGAAAAAAAGAACAGTTGGCAATAACTTACTAGACTTTACAGATTTTACCTTAAGTCAAGTTATAAACATACAAGGTAATTCTCAAGACAACATGAGTAATAAAAAGTATCTCTTCTTCTATCCATTAGGCCCCTTTCACGTGGGCGCTCTGATCAGGTCCGCCTGTCAGTTTTTCAGGTGGACCTGATCGGAGCCTCCATTCACTCCTCTGGAGCAGCGGATGTCAGCAGTGACATGTCCGTTGACATCCGCTGCTATCTGATCCGATCTGTGAAATCCAGGCGGAAGGAGACCCTATTTTCCATCCGTCTGGTGGACCGGATGTGATCGGATCCCATAGAGAAGTCAGTTTTCACCCAATCTCCCCATAGAGGAGAGCGGGGCTCCGACAAGCCTGTCTCTGCACAGTGAGCAAAGATGGACCTGTCATCTGAATGCTCGGCGGGGGATCAGCGGATCGATCCCCAACTGAGCAAAATGGAGTCCGCCGAGTGGACCTCCTGTGTGAAAGGACCCTTAGGCTCGGTTCACACTAGGGGCGGCACGACTTGCAGGTCGCCTCACCGAGGCGACCTGCACACGACTGCCACGGCGACTTGCAAAACGACTTCTGTATAGAAGTCTATGCAAGTCGCCCCCAAAGTAGTACAGGAACCTTGCGTCGCTCCACTTAGAACGGTTCCATTGTACAGAACGGGACGCTACTTGTAAGTCGACTAGGTCGCCTGACAAGTCGTCCTAGTGTGAACCGGGTCTTAGTGTTTTTTGGTTTTCAGTTTTTTCATGAATCTGAATTTATTAAAGTGATTCTATGGAAGGTTCGGTTCACACCTATGCAGCTTGCTTTTGAACGTTTCTGCAGTGATTTTTACACACGTATTTTACCGCGATTTGCATTTTTAATGGTTTTTTTTTTTTTGCCCAATTTGTTGATGGGCAGATTCAAAACCGAAAATTGCAGCAAAATCACAGCAAAAACACACTATATGCTTTTCTGCAGCTTCTCCATTGTAGTCTATTGAACCGAAGAAGAACCATTTTGCGTTTAAAAAAAGTCTCTGATCCTTTCCAAAAATGCTGTGGCTGAAAAAAGCATAGATGTGAATGTGTCCCATAGGAAACCATGTTCAATGAACTGTAGTACATTTCTGCAAAAAGCACCAAAAAAAAAAATTGCATAGGCGTGAACCAGGACTAAACCCTAAGCACTGGTCAACACTTATGTGGTGCGGGAAACACAGAAAACCATGTTTGTCTTCCACACCACATTGCTGCACAGCGTCCATGCGATCTGCTGCAGATGTCACTGTTAAAATAATGACATGCTGACACAGATCACAAAACACAGTGCGACTGCCAGAATCATACCGCATGGATGTAAACACCCATGCGATGCGATTCAGGTGCGGAAAAAAAGGGTCCTGCACCATTTTCATGCTCATTTGAGACAAAAAGAATGGCTCAAATCGCACTGCACAGACATCACAATGCGATGTGGTTCCTGTGCGAATCACATGCGGTGTCTGCATTGCACTAGTGTGAACCAAGGCTAAAGGTTTTTTACCTTCGTGCATTCTATGCATGAAGATAAAATCCTTCAGTGTGCAGCTGCCCCCTGAGCCCCCCCATTATACTTATCTGAGCCCGAATCCCGATCCAGTGATGTGCAGCAGAGCAGCGGCTCTCCCAGTCTCTGCCACCTCACTGCACCATTTGCTCCCGTTGCTGTCAATCAACCAGTGAGGAGGGAGCGGCGTGGGGGGGGGGGGGGGGGGCGTTTTCTAGGCGAGCTGTACTCTGTGTGTCTCAGATGCAAAGAGGTCGCTCCAGAATGAGCACGGCATAAGTGCCCCCATGGGAAGCAGCTTCCTATGGGGACACTTGTGGGGGTAGGGTCAATCTGGGACAGTTACAGGATAAGTTGACCTTTTGGAACATATGTGTGTTCCATAGAGAATTTAGGATGGAACATGTAACATATTCCAGCAGCTGCAGCCTCTCCCCCTCCCCCATTGGCTAGACAAAAAAAAAAAAAACGAATCATCAATGGCAGCTTAATGGTGAAAGTGAAAGAAAATCCCAAATTTTTACCTTAGGCCCCTTTCACACAAAGTCGCACAATTTCAGGGGATGCCTGTGTAAACTAGAGGTCTATGGACCTCAACTCGCATCAAAGTTGGACCAAATTAGTACAGGGACCACTTTGAAGTCGCCCAGATAGGAATGGTACTCATTGGAAATCATGGGGTACGACTTGTCATGCGGCTTTGCAGTCCCAGGACAAGTCGCACAAGTGTGAAAGAGACCTTATTCTATCTAAAATGAAATGAAAAAAGTTTTCCATTTGATTCTTTAGTTCTATTTGACTCAGACACTCACCCTGTTTGCCTCAGACTGTCCACCAGCACCAGGAAGGCTTGGTCTGCAGGACCCTCCAGGAAGAAACTGTCCCAAAGATCCAAATGTTCTGAAGTCAGAAGATCCAACCATTGGGGACCCATTTTGGTCACCAAAAACCTAAGAAAAGGAGTGTAGTGTGTTTTATAAAACTCGACCATCTCCTGCACAGTTGCCGGATTCTCACCCTGCCCAAGGAAACATTTCATGCCGGTCAGCACTTCCACCAATCTATCTCCATCAGAGATCTTTGACAAGTCGGTGAGGGCACCATAGACAGCAGAGCGCACAGACAGAATGTCCTGATCCATCATAGGGGGGCGCTGTAACCTACAACATGAAACACAGGCAGTCAGAGGCATGTACAGCAAAAGATGACCTTCTATCAGAGAATAAATGGAATCACTACAATCCCATGAAGGCTGTCACATGTTAATGTCATTTCAGAAGTCATTTTCAATATTTCTAAAATGTGTGGCTTTCATTAAATACATAGCTCCCAATTGTCCCTGATTTGGAGGGACTGTCCCATAATCCTTAATCCAATTACTAAAATTTCTACATTTGTAAACTTCAAAAGCCAATTTAAAGGAATAGTAGTGGTAAAAAGCACTTGTGGGTTTAACTAATAATTTTTTTGTACAATTCTCCTTTAAGGGGGCGTGCGCAAGAGGTGTGTCCTACGCCTGCATACATTTGCCAATAGGTGTCCCTCATTCCCATCTCAAAAAGTTGGGAGGCATGTTAAATATAACAGCTGGTGATCCTGCCATGAAGGACCTTGTGCCAGCACTTCCTGCTATAGGGTGACAACGCTGTGTCCCTGGACTGTTCGCCAGCGCTGTCACCCTCTCACATTCTCTCCCGATGGGGACCACATGCAGTCGTGCCAACATACATTGCATGAGTCTGCCCCAATAATTCTACTTCCTTTCGATTACCGGGAACTTCCTGCCAAAGAATCTCTGACAGGTGAAGATACTCAATACATGTGCAACTAATAGTATCTACACCACCATGGTTCTATCTTCCCTCCCACACTTTATGTGGATATCAAAGTGTCCCATTCATAATATGCTGGGATATATAGCACAGTGTCCCTGGAAATGACCGGTATGTCAGTCCAGTGTCACAGATCATATAATGGGATATATAGAACAGTGTCCCTGACTGGTATCTAAGCCTGGTGCCATGCAGGGAATGCTGAGATATATAGCACAGTGTCCCTGGAAATGCCCCGTGTGCCAGTCTAGTGCCATTCATGTCATACTGGAATATATAGCACAGTGTCCCTGGAAATGCCCCGTGTGCCAGTCTAGTGCCATTCATGTCATACTGGGATATATAGCACAGTGTCCCTGGAAATGCCCCGTGTGCCAGTCTAGTGCCATTCATGTCATACTGGAATATATAGCACAGTGTCCCTGGAAATGCTCCATATGCCAGTCTGGTGCCATTCATGTCATACTTGGATATTTAGCACAGTGTCCCTGGAAATGCCCCGTATGCCAGTCTAGTGCCATTCATGTCATACTGGGATATATAGCACAGTGTCCCTAGAAATGCCCCATATGCCAGTCTGGTGCCATTCATGTCATACTGGAATATATACATATTAGCCCCATGGTGGTCACACAGTTCTCAGCCAGGAAAGTCACCTTATCACATGTATGTTCATCAATAATCCCCTCCCCACAGTGTTATCTGTACACCACCCCACTCTCTGGCTGATAACCCTGCAGCAGCACATCCCAGTACCTGTCCCCAGGACTCCTCTCTATAGTCCAGTCAAGAGATCAGCTCTCAGTCCTCATCGGATTTCCCACACTGTGTACTAAGCTCCTTCCTTCCTGCAACCAAGCCTCGTTCTGGGACCTCAACACAGCTGACCTGCCTACAACCAAGCTTCGTTCTGGGACCTCAGCACAGCTGACCCGCCTACAACCAGACCTCGTTCTGGGACCTCAGCACAGCTGACCCGCCTACAATCAAGCTTCGTTCTGGACTAGTACAAAGCTCAGAACTGATTGTTATAGTATTACTATAGCATATTGATACCAATCTGCTCATAAAATATGTCAGGTGATGTTGTAAATTCTTTTATGAGTAAGATAATAAATCACTGAACTTGCCTACTGATCTTGTCAGAAATCCTACAATTTGCTGGCTAGTAGCTGTGCAAAAGATTGTCAGGCTTCATGCGGTACTTGAGTGGCCTACACCTATAGTAAAGGCACTTTTCAACTTTAGTAAGGGCTAATTCTCACTCTCTGCAACCATATTGTAAAACATCTGTCACCGGCTCACCGCAGGGACACAAAAGGAACAATTGTTTCCTATGTGTCCCATGCACACTGCAACCCAGCCTAGTGCTGCGCTAAAATGTAGACATGCTGCATTTTATTGTCGCACACTGTGCTAAATCGCCCTACATTGCAATGTATAAAGTGTACGTTTTGTACACTTAGCATAAAGTTTAGCATAAAGTTTATTTAAAAAAAAAACTGAAAACCCTCTCCCCCACAAAAAATAAGTGTCAAATGTTAAAGCGGAAGTAAAGATCTGTTAAAATCATAATGTGCTAGTATGCAAAGCATACTAGCACATTATGAAAGACTTACCTTCACTCACCAGTTCACGGGCTTCGGTCCTTTGAATGGCCGAGCCGCAATGACATACCTCTCCCAACTGTCCCTGATTTCGAGGGACTGTCCTTGATTTGGAGCAATGTCCCTCTGTCCCTCTTTCCCCCTCATTTGTCCCTCATTTTGGTCTGATCTGTATAGATGTATATAAATTGCACTTTTTATCTTTCAAAAAGTGTTTCCCAGTGCTAAACCTTTCATCTGATTTCTAAATTACTGTATTTGTACATTTTAAAAGCCAATATAAAGGAATAGTAGTGGTAAAAAAAGCACTTGTGGATTTAATTAACCTTTTTTTGGGGTTAATTTTCCTTTAAGGGGGTGTGGCAGGGGGTGTGTCCTATGCCTACATACATTTGCTAGTAGGTGTCCCTCATTCCCATCTTAAAATGTTTGGAGCTATGCAATGACGTCACTCTCACAGCACAGGGCTCTAAATGGATGCCACTAGAATGCCGTTCCTTCAAAGCGCATGCGCCGGTGACATCACCGGCTCCAAAGACAATGAATATCTCCTAAAAGATGCAGGTTTAGGAGATATTCCTTGTACCTACAGGTAAGATTTATTATAAGCTTACCTGTAGGTAGAAGTATCCAGAGGGACTTTACTACCACTTTAAAGGGGGGGGGGGGCAAACAAGCTTCTCTGATCCCACAAGGAGATCACTAAACACCATGCTGCATAGCAGCCACATACACCACGATCCGGAATGCAGAAGCTCCACATACGCCTAAGCCAAAATAGACTCCATAGAGGGGATTAAGGACAGGTTCACATATGTGCGGCTGTGGGTTCGTGCCTGGGGTCTGGTGCACGTCTGTTCACCGGTTCAAGTGCGATTTATTGAGAGCCGGTCACACTCACACATCCTGCAAATTGGATTCGGCAAAAAGCCACATCCAATTCACACATATGTGAACCCAGCCTAAAGTACAGAGGGAGATTCACATAGTGTAGTATTTACCAATTCATCTTAATAGAACAATGAAATTACACTTAGGCCCCTTTCACACTGGGGCGGTAGGGGGCGTCGGCGGTAAAACAGCGTTATTTTTAGCGCTGTTTTATCGCGGTATTCGGCCGCTAGCGGTGCGATTTTAACCCCCCGCTGGCGGCCGAAAAAGGGTTAAAATCCCTCGTATAGCGCGGCTATAGCCGCGGTATTACCGCGGTATAGCCGCGCTGTCCCATTGATTTCAATGAGCAGGAGCGGTTTAGGAGCGGTGAATACACCGCTCCTTCACCGCTCCAAAGATGCGGCTCGCAGGAGATTTTTTCTTCTCCTGCCAGCGCACCGCTTCAGTGTGAAAGCCCTCGGGCTTTCACACTGAACAAACAGCGGAGGCTGTTTAGGGGCGGTTTGCAAACCGCCCCAGTGTGAAAGGGGCCTTACAATCTCCAAGGAAATTACACAGCATGTGTTACAAACAGCCAGCAGGTCCAAACAGTCAGCTCGACTTGCAGAATGACGTCACGTGTGAGGCTCCTCCCAACGCGTTGCTCAGTAACAAGTGTCGTCTGGGGATCTGAGGCTCACAGGAGAACTTTTCATGGTGGTGCACATCATCATCATTTTTTCACCACAAGAGAGATGAAATGCTGTTTTGGAACTAAGCACTTTTTGCACTTTATAATATATTTGCACTATAGTTTTTACACATTATATATCGACTTGATTTATATGGATATGTTAATATAAAATTTGTTTATTATATGTTTAATGTACTTTACTGTGTTTCTTATGAGATGTATTAATTTGTAGAAGGACAGCACATTTTGGAATATTGTTTTATTGTCGTTTATTACACATCCTACTCGGATTTGTAGTTTAGATGCATCAGTATTTTTAATCAATTTTAAAATATATATTTTTGTCACTTTGTTTATGCACTAAGGTGATTTAAATATTTTTTAGCAAGAGCATGAATATTACTTGGGTTTAAAATACATTTAATGTGCAACATACTGTATCATATACAGTACAGAGGTAATGCATTTATTGTACAACATAACATATACAGTATATGTATTACATTTATGTGTATATTAATGATAATTTATTGTATGAAATTAGTTTTTTTTTTTTTACTTGATTTTCATTAACACATTATTTATTTTAGACCTGTTTGTTAAAATTAAAAAAACTGGAACTAGAGTCAAAAAACAAAAGCTTGTGAATCGTGCGTTAGGTGGTAGGCAACCTTGACACTGAGGACCCTTGCATTCAAATTGTAGGATGACATCATCTTGGAAATAGATGATGCCATCATCATAGGTATTCTGCTGTATTTTTTAGAATATGTACTACTCATTTTCTGAATAAAGTTTCATTCAGATGGGCACTGGCACTGATACCGCATACATGAGGCATTTGTTTTGATGCCTGCATCTGCGTGCAGGCAGTCACTTGCAGCTGTTTCCATCGGGCTCCCTCCCTTCCTGTGTCCCAGGCTGGTCCTTCCTTCATCTGCGCACTGCTAGTGACATACATTCCTGTAACCTCCTCCTGTCCCCCCTCCTCTCCATTGGTCTCCGGCTCATGCAGGTGAGAAGCATGCCTATGATTCTGCTTCTTGGCATCCTGGTTGCCAAGCAACTCCTTTCCTCATTCCTCTTTCCTGCCCTTATTGGTTCATCCATCCAAGGGCACCTGTTTTGAAGAGGAACTAAACCCTCATATCCTTTACAGCCAAGGAAGCTACCATCTTTGCCTCTGCTTGATCTGCGGTTGCCATGGTGCTGCATATGTGATCAGTTATGGCACCAGTCATTTGATGGTTGGATAGGTTGGTTGAGAGCACAAGCAACTGAGACAGTTATCATACCTGGCATGCCTTGAATGGAATGATTTTGGGAAACTATATCGATGGGTGAAGTTCTGACTTAAACATCCTGGGCCCTATGCCTGGGCTTTGTTTTGGGTTCTGCTCAGAGCCTGACTAGCCACCACTGGACTGTATTGTGATGTGCTATGTACCAACCCATTGACTGTTTTCTGACCACAGCTATGCCTGCCACCAGAACGGACCCACTATTTGTTTATGGACCTCTTCTCTGCCTGCCGCCTGGACCGGCCTTCTGCGTGTTTTCTGACCATGTCTCTGCCTACAGCTTGTACTGCTTGTACTGATCCATCTGCACATCTACGAACCACGCATCTGCCTCAGGATCTGAACCAGCCATCCTCTGCAGACATCTGTACTCCTGGAATGACAGGTTCTCTTCATTCACCATTGTTATACACCTTCCCGACCAACATCAGAGAGAGCGAGACATATCTGGGCTCTCAGACTCTATTTAACCTAACCACACCCTTTTAAGTTACACCAAATAATGTCACTTTTTTCACTTAATATGAGTTTACATTGATGTTGTGGTTATTAATTATTTTTATGAACATTTTTGATGGGGTTCATAACACCGGTCATTTATTTTTTAAATTGGTGCTGTGTTTATTGCCCTCATTGGATATATTGTCAGTTTGATGTTTTGAGACTGTCATTTACTGTATATCTTTCCATTTGTTTGTGTGTACATTTTGCATCATTTGCACTTTAATGATTCATTTTACATACTGGAAATGATTGCATTCGTATGTGTTTATTTAGTTTACTGTAGGGTTCATTTTAATTAGCACAATGCAAACCATTCCCACTGTTATCTCACATACAGGCCTACCGCATGCAGAAATTGCCTGTGATCAGTACCGATGGCTTCTCTGGGGACGTTTCCAGTGGTGTCAGCACAGTACTGATTATGTCTCTGTGGACATGTTTCCGAAAATTATTGTAAAATTATTCTATGAACATTTTCATTAATTTTTACATTTCAAAAAAAATTAATGAAACATTATAATGATAATTTATTGTATGCAATTTGTTTTTTATTTTCTTATTTAGACCTTTTTCTTAAAAAAAAAAGAGTTAAAGTGGAACTAAAAATTTAAAAAAATAAAATAAAAATTGTGAACAGGCAGCGTCTTTATTGAAGAACAGACATCCAATGTCTCCTCTGCAATAAAATACACCTACGTGCCTGCTCACAGTCTTCTGTAGAATGTACACTGTGCTGCGCATGCGCAGTATTTATTCCTTCTCTATGGGTGTTTATCATTGTGCAGGTACCGTGCTGATGCAGTCTCTGAGGACAATTTTTTTTTGTCAGTACAGAACTGATGCCATTTATGTACAGTACTGATTTACTGTACTGTTTCCCTGAGGACATGTTTCTGGTGGTGTGAAGTTATTGTTAATTTAGTCTGTGAATATTTTATTATTTTATTGTGTATATATTTTTTATCAATTCTGTTTAATTTTACGTGTATATTAATGATAATGTAATGTATGCAATTTGTTCATTTTTTGTCCCTGTTACCAAAGTTTTTAGATCTTTAAAAAAAAGAAAAAGAGTTAAAGTTGAACTTAAGTTATTAAAAAAAAAATATTTCCCACAGCGCTAATTATCCTCCATTGTTCTTCCTCCTGATCTTCCCTACCAATATCATGGTTTGGGAGGATTCCCGCTCTCCACATGACCTTCCTTCCAAAGCTCTTATATTTCTTTAGAGTCCTTCCGGTTCCCAAGCCCAGTTATATCCTGCGCATTGAACAGCACAAACTTTTGCGCTTCATTTGGCACCCGCGGCTTCTGGCGGCGACACTTTCTCACCATAGGTTTGTGGGTGGACTGGTGGTCCCCAACCTCAAACACTATTACACTGCAGCCAAAATCGCCCCACTCGCTTTGTTTCACGCAATGTCTAAAATGCCTATAAGGGTACATGTGCCGATTTCCGAGTGCTCCCCCCTTCCCCATATATAACCTTCTCTGGACATGCTCTGCGCATGGACCCCGGCTCTAAGATCTGTCTTTGCTCCATGCTCTATGCATCTTCCTTGGCTGGTGGCAAAGGAAAGGGGTTAAATAAGTTTATGAACTCTTCACACTGGACGGCATCAAATCTTTCAATCTTCTGGGAACACTGGGGAACACTGGGACTTACCGCCCTTTGAGGCTTTCCCATTACATTAGAAGCTTCCTTAAAAACCAGCCTGGTCACCCAAGGTAATTAACCTATTTTTAAAAATCAGTGCCAGAAAGATCCATATTCAAGGGGCTGATTTCAGACCTTTATGCCTACTTTGTGAATACCTCCAGCTCTGTGAAACTTTTGTACATAGTGAAACAGGAAGCTGACCTGGGCAAGACCCCGGATCAGGCAACTTGGAACATTTGGTTGGCCTCAAGGTTTGTACCATAATATATTGGTCAGGTAACGCACTGACACCTTTGCTGCCATAATGCTATGTGCTGAGTGTTCAGTGTGCCCCTGTGCTTTTGAGGAGGAGTGGGCTCCTTCCAGGCTCACCTGCCCTCTGCCTATCTATTAAAATGCATGTGCTTCCATTGTGGAGACTCTCAGTAGTTAGAGTTAGGGACTACAGAAAATGGGGTGTCTTGACGGGGCCTGTAGCTTACGCATGTATTTGCAAATGTGTGCAAACTAAACACCTGTTTTTAACACATATTGTTAGACAGGTCAATTCGCTTGGTTGCAGGTTGGTCGGTAAGTTTGAGCTTGGAAATGTCTTTGGTTTTGTTTGACATACGTTGCCTTTCCAGTGCTCCTTGTTGACCAGTTATAGATGGGGGCAGTGGCCACTTGTTTGAAAACAAAGAATGGCATTATTGGTACAAAAATTCTCCAATTATAGAGGAAAACTTTCCACCTACGCAGTTATGTTCCAGAGTAGATCATTTCTGATCATGTGCAGCCTTGCTCATTTTTTTAGGATAAATACTGTACTAATTAAGCGAAAATCGTTCGTTAGGTTAACTAACGAGACAAATTTTACAGCATATTCTTTTGGATGTTTTCGTCTGAACGGTCAACATCAGCTCTCGAAAAGCAATATGCTAACGAACAGAAAATTTCAGGATTGTTCTGCATATGGATATTTTTGTCCGATTCTCTAATAATGTACAGTATACTAGGCTATGGAGTTTCTTTATGTGGTGCATTTTCTTTTGAAAAAAATAAGGGGTGGAGAGCTGATAAGAAAGCAGCCAGTCACCAGAAATCTTCTTTTAGGGGCTTTCTTGCTCATATTTATTCAAAGAAAGTTCATAATCACATAAAAGGATTTTACCCTCTGCCATTTATTGCCATAACAAAAATACCTTCAGCCCCCTGGCTTCCACTTTGCAGCATTGCTTCTCTGGCCTCACTTCTGGCCCCTTGCCTGTTCCTTCAGTCTTACCAAAACACTGGGCACATTTGCACACTCTGTATACCCGGCTGCACTGACTCACACCCTGACACCCATGATATGCCTTGAATGGAACGTTTTTTTGGAAACAAAATCAATGGGTGAAGCTCTGATTTAAACATCACAGACCCTATGGACTTGTTTTAGGTTCTCCCCAATGCCTGACTCGCTGCCATTGGGCTGTATTTTCTATCTCCTACGTCAGTGGTTCTTAACCTTTTTTTGAGTCATGGTCCCCTTTAAAAATCCGATAAAAGCTATGGACCCATCCCCAGAAATATTCACATAAACACAACTTTGCATGCAATGAATAGATGTACTTTATTTTATTGAAATTTGAGTGCCTCATGCATATATGACATACACAAACTTTGATTAACGTAAACAATCTTAAGAAAAACCCACATCGTCATGTAAAAAGTAATCACCACTGACTACAAAATGAAATACAATCGTCTTGTAAATTGCAAATTAAACAAAATCATTTTAATTCTGTTCAAATCTACTACTGCTACAACTTAGGCTCGGTTCACACTGGATGCCGATGCGGCTCACAGCAGAGGTCCTGTGCGTCCTGGTTCACCGTTTCAGGTCCGATTGCAGCCTGAGTTTTGGGCTGAATTCGGACCTGAAACGGACTAAAAGACGCACAGGGCTCCTGTGCAAATTCGCACTGAAGCCACATTGGAGATATGTGAACTGGCTCCATAGAGAGCCAGTCACATTCTCCTGCTATTGCGAATTGGATGCAGGGATCCCGCATCCAATTCGCAATAGTGTGAACCCGGTCTAATACTAGAAAATGAGAATTAGTACTTGCTATTATAGAGTGGTTCTAGATGGCGGTTGTGCAGAGAACAACGATTCAAATTTAAATGGTAAACATGGGCCAACAACGAGTCAAGAGACTCTTAGTGGTCAGCACTATTAGCAGTGGAAACCATTGATTGGAACAAGGAGGAGGGCTGTATAGTAAATGTAAATGTTATTTACATTTGGATTATTTACATTTCACGGTCCCCCTGTAACCCATACATGGACCTCAGGTTAAGAACCTCTGTCCTATATACTGACCCATGACCACGTCTATGCCTGCCTCCAGAACTCACCCATTGCCTGTTTGGGGACCAGTTTTACGCCTGCCGCCTGGAGTGACTTTCTGCCTGTTTTTTGACCCTGTCTCTGCTTACTGATCCATGTGCACATCTCTGTACCATGTTTCTGCCTAAGGATCTGAACCAGTCATCCTCTGAAGATATGTGTACTCCTGGAATGACAGGTATTCTCCGCCTGTCCTCTGTACTGATCCATCTGCACATCTCTGTACCATGTTCCTGCTTAAGCATCTGAGCCAGCCATACTCTGTGGATTGTTTTGCCTCTTGTGCTTGCTGGCCAACATCGGGAGAGACATATCTGACCTCAAAATATTCTGAATGAACCCTCTGCACACTGCTATACACCCTTTCTAGCAAACTCTGCACAAAAACAGGGATTTTTTGTTCACATATATTGCAATACATGTTTAAGCTGGCCAACTGCGTCAAAGTAATCCCTCTCTGGCCAGTCCCTACTCTGCTCTGCAAAATGCAAATGCTCCAGTGGATATAATTCCAATATGGGGCAAATAGACACAAGTTGTAGTAAAGCTACATGTGCAGGTTTGGTCAATGACCTCCACTCGGTGTTAATTTCATAGACTAAAATATTTTAATTGACGAAATTAACACTATTTTATTTTAATACATATTTTACATAGTTAGTGTGGTTTAAAAAAGACACAAGTTCATCTAGTTCAACCAATAAAAAGGGGAAAAAAATCATGCAATCCTATATACACAATCCTTCACCCACAGTTGATCCAGAGGAAGGTGAAAACCCCAGCAAAGCATGATCCAATTGCTACAGCAGGGGAAAAAATTCCTTCCTGATCCCTCGAGAGGCAATCGGATATTCCCTGGATCAACTTTACCTATAACTGTTAGTACCCAATTATATTATGTACATTAAGGAAAGAATACAGGCCTTTTTAACCACTTAAGTCCCGGACCATTTGGCTGCCTAAAGACCAGAGGACTTTTTACAATTTGGCATTTGTTTTTTTTTTCTGCACAAAGTTGTCACTAAATGATATATTGCTCAAACATGCCATGGGCATATGTCGAATTACACCCCAAAATACATTCTGCTGCTTTTCCTGAGTACGGGGATACCACATGTATGGGACTGTTTGGGAGCCTAGCCGCGTACGGGGACCCGAAAACCAAGCACCCCCTTCAGGATTTCTAAGGGCGTAAATTTTTGAATTCACTCCTCACTACCTATCGCAGTTTTGAAGGCCATAAAGTGCCAAGATAGCACCCCCCCAATGACCCCATTTTGGAAAGTAGGCACCCCAAGCTATTTTCTGAGAGGCATGTTGAGTCCATGGATTATTTTATATTTTGCCACAAGTTACGGGAAAATGACAAACTTTTTTTTTTTTGCACAAAGTTGTCACTAAATGATATACTGCTCACACATGCCATGGGCATATGTGGAATTACACCCCAAAATACATTCTGCTGCTTCTCCTGAGTATGGAGATACCACAAGTGTGGGACTTTTTGGGAGCCTAGCGGCGTATGGGGCCCCCGAAAACCAAGCACCGCCTTCAGGATTTCTAAGTCCGTAAATTTTTTTATTTCACTCCTCACTACTTATCACAGTTTTGAAGGCCATGAAATGCCAATATGGCACAACCCCCCCCCCCCCCCCCATGACCCCATTTTGGAAAGTAGACACCCCAAGCTATTTGCTGAGAGGCATGTTGAGTCCATGGAATATTTTGGTTTTTGGGGTCCCGTATGCGGCTAGGCTCCCAAAAAGACTCCCACATGTGGTATCCCCGTACACAGGAGAAGCAACAGGTGCAATTGCTGTTTACATATGACGCCAGACCGACGCTTGCGCTCGCCTTCGTGCGAGAGCAGGGGGGGACAGGGGTGCTTTTTTTTTTTAATTATTTATTTTGCTTTTTTATTTTATTTTTAAACTGTTCCTTTCATTTTTTTTTTTTAATCATTTTTATTGTTATCTCAGGGAATGTAAATATCAGCTATGATAGCAATAGGTAGTGACAGGTACTCTTTTTTGAAAAAATTGGGGT
Organism: Aquarana catesbeiana; assembly: GCF_042186555.1. NCBI lineage: Eukaryota > Metazoa > Chordata > Amphibia > Anura > Ranidae > Aquarana > Aquarana catesbeiana. The sequence goes on along the minus strand of NC_133329.1, from coordinate 105,324,633 downwards.
CTACTAGACCCTAGATTTCTCCTCTGCCCTCAAAGCATCTGACCACACCAAGATCATTGTGATAAAATGCTTTCCCAATTTCCCAATGGCGCTGTTTATATATGGCGAAATCTAAGTCATGAAATGCTCGTAGCTTCCGGTTTCTTAGGCCATAGAGATAACTGGAGCCGTTCTGGTCTCTGATCAGCTCTATGGTCAGCTGGCGGAACCACTGGCTGCATTCTCAGGTTCCCTGTTGGGACAGGAGAGCCAGAGAAAACCATGGAAGATGGTGGGGGGGGGGGATATTCCCTCCCACTGCTTGTAAAAGCAGTCTAGAGGCTAATTAGCTGCTAGGATTGCTTTTACATGAAAGCCGACCGCTGGCTGAAAAGAATGATACCAAGATGATACCTAAGCCTGCAGGCATCATTCTGGTATAACCACTCAACAAGTCCAACAACATACCAGTACGTTGCTGGTCCTTGTTGGGCATATATTTTAATCTTTTTTTTCATGCAGCCTGTGGGCTGAACGAAAAAAAGAGATTGATCGGTGGGTATGCCCACCATTAGAATACCTCCCTTCATCCACCCACTTCTAATGATGGGCGTACATGCACCATTTTGTTTTTAACTGTGGTGGTGAAATGACCTCCTACAGCCCTGGAGGCTCCCAAAAAGACTCCCACATGTGGTATCCCCGTACACAGGAGAAGCAACAGGTGCAATTGCTGTTTACATATGACGCCAGACCGACGCTTGCGCTCGCCTTCGTGCGAGAGCAGGGGGGGACAGGGGTGCTTTTTTTTTTTAATTATTTATTTTGCTTTTTTATTTTATTTTTAAACTGTTCCTTTCATTTTTTTTTTTTAATCATTTTTATTGTTATCTCAGGGAATGTAAATATCAGCTATGATAGCAATAGGTAGTGACAGGTACTCTTTTTTGAAAAAATTGGGGTCTACTAGACCCTAGATTTCTCCTCTGCCCTCAAAGCATCTGACCACACCAAGATCATTGTGATAAAATGCTTTCCCAATTTCCCAATGGCGCTGTTTATATATGGCGAAATCTAAGTCATGAAATGCTCGTAGCTTCCGGTTTCTTAGGCCATAGAGATAACTGGAGCCGTTCTGGTCTCTGATCAGCTCTATGGTCAGCTGGCGGAACCACTGGCTGCATTCTCAGGTTCCCTGTTGGGACAGGAGAGCCAGAGAAAACCATGGAAGATGGTGGGGGGGGGGGATATTCCCTCCCACTGCTTGTAAAAGCAGTCTAGAGGCTAATTAGCTGCTAGGATTGCTTTTACATGAAAGCCGACCGCTGGCTGAAAAGAATGATACCAAGATGATACCTAAGCCTGCAGGCATCATTCTGGTATAACCACTCAACAAGTCCAACAACATACCAGTACGTTGCTGGTCCTTGTTGGGCATATATTTTAATCTTTTTTTTCATGCAGCCTGTGGGCTGAACGAAAAAAAGAGATTGATCGGTGGGTATGCCCACCATTAGAATACCTCCCTTCATCCACCCACTTCTAATGATGGGCGTACATGCACCATTTTGTTTTTAACTGTGGTGGTGAAATGACCTCCTACAGCCCTGGAGTCACGACTTTATGTATCGTGGGAGCAAACACTGTTGCTGTCAAGATAAATAAATCCGCGCTGCGGCTGAATTGCGTACCTGCTAAGCAAATGATGGTTAACAATAAAACAAAGTAACATTACAGTATAAAAGTAAGACATATACTATACCTGCAAAGCAAATACAAAAAAAAATAGTAAAAAATAAAAATTTTTTTAACGCAACCTGTGCCTAAAATATATATATGCCGAAGCATGGGGGCATCCGCCCCAAAATTTAGGAGCAAATCGCTCCTCCACCCCTGCTGCCCCCATGCTTCGGCATATATGCTCTTTTTTTTAACTGTGGTGGTGAAATCACCTCCTACAGCGCTGGAGTTACGTCTTTATGTATCGTGGGAGCAAACGCTGTTGCTGTCAAGATAAATAAATCCGCTCTGCAGCTGAATGGCATACATAAAAACAAAAAAATAACGGTTAACGATAAAACACAAAAAAAAATTGCAGAATAGAATACAGTAAAAAAGAGAACAAAAAAACGACAACTATTTTTGTTTTTTTATTTTATATATATATATATATATTTATATATATAATATATATATTTTTTTTTTACACTTTTATTTGTAACTGTAACGGTTCGGTTCCAAGTTCGCGTCTCTCAAACTGCGATGGCATCTTGGGAGACCCTATCAAAGTGTGTCCTAGTCTGTGCAGTGCTGTACCCTACGCTAAAACTTCACTAATGTATGGTAGCGTTCAAAACATTCACAAATGCAAAGACCAGGATCAAAGACCAGGACCAGGACAGGAGAGACAAAAATAGCAGGTGTCACGCCTATATCCGCGCTTTCTACAGACACAACATTTTCTTTGGGGGGCTCGTTGGGTAGGGGTACTAGGGAGGACATACATAAAATACCTCTCATTCTTACTGCATTTGGATCGGGAAGGTGAGGTGGAGCACTGTCTGGAAACAGAAGGGCTCTGACTATCTCTTCCTGGAATTTAAGGAAGGAACCAGTCCGTCCTGAAGCTCTGTATAGCACATGAGAGTTCAGCAAAGCCAATTGAAATAAGTATACAGACACTTTTTTGTACCAGCGTCTGGCTTTACGACAATTAGGTATGGCGCCAACAACTGGTCGTTGAGGTCCACCCCTCCCATATTTTGGTTATATTCGTGGACACAGAGGGGTTTCTCCACAACACCAATCGCCGTAGGAATTTGGACCGTCGTGCCTGCATGAAGGGAGGACAGAACGAAAACATTCTTATTATCCCTCCACTTCACAGCGAGCAAATGATTACACTTGAAGCAGGCTCTCTCCCCCAGCCTAAGACGGGAATTTACAAGCCGCTGGGGTAAGCCCCGGCGATTAGGTCACACAGTGCCACATGCGCCAATCTCATGATCAAACAAGTGACTAAAAAGTGTCACGCTCATGTAATAATTGTCCACATACAAATGGTACCCCTTTCCGAATAAGGGTGACACTAAGTCCCACACAATCTTGCCAGCGCTCCCTATGTAATCTGGGCAGTTCTCTGGCTCTACGTGACTATCTCTTCCCTCGTAAACCATAAAATTATATGTATAGCCTGTGGCCCTGTCACAGAGCTTATACATCTTGACCCCGTATCTGGCAAGCTTGCTGGGAAGATACTGTTTGAAAGACAAGCGGCCAGAAAATGTAATCAGGGACTCATCAATGCAGACAACTTGACGGGGAGTAAACAAGGCTGCAAAACGTTCGCTGAAGTGGTTTACGAGGGGACGAATTTTGTAGAGCCGATCGTATCCAGGGTCTCCACGAGGACAGAGTTAATTGTTGAAGTGCATGAACCGCAAGATCTGCTCGTATCGTGCCCTGGCCATGGAGGCAGAGAACAGGGGTAAATTGGGTAAATAGGGTAAATTGGTAAAATATGACCGCAACGTACTCATTTTAACTATGCCCATGACAAGGGATAGGCCCAGAAAGGTCTTAAATTCTGAATTTTCCTTTCTTGATGGACTCCATGGCAGCCTACGTGTGGGTTAATCCCACCTCCTCTCCAATGCTATAGGACCCCACTCCCATAAATTTGAACTCACCATTAGAGACTGCGTTCCGTAACTTGCCTACTCTTGACTGTTGGGTGTCCATCAGGAAAGGAAAATTACGGTAAGTATTTGATAATAAATTTTCCGTTTTCCTGACTGACTCCATGGCAGCCTACATGTGGGAAATAACTAGCCAGACCACATGGGTGGGTATGCTGATCAAAGAAAATGTATTTTGGCCCATCAACCGACAGGATTTTTAAACCAAAGCTCACAGAAGATAGAGAAGCAGGCTCTATGCAGTAATGTGACATAAAAGTAATAATGGAGGCCCATGAGGCCGCTTTGCAGATGACATCTGGAGCCACATGCCGGGCTGCTGCCCACAAAGCCGCCATGCCCCTGGTGGAATGTGCTGTCACCGCCTCTGGAGGAGCCAAGCCCTTAGCCCTATAGGCCTGCTGGATCCAGGCCGCAATCGTTCTGGTCAAAGCTCGCTTCCCTCTGTTACTGCTGGAGTGCAGATTAAACAGGTAGTCGGAGGGTCTAAAAGGAGGAAATAACTTGCAGGTATTCCTTCAGTATTTCGCCTACATGCAGAGGGTGAACTACAGTGGACCCCGGGGCCCTGAGTGATGGTAGGACAATCTCTTGGCTCTCATGGAACACAGTAGTGACTTTTGGGTTTGAGCCAAGCATAGGGATGAGGACCACCCGGTCCGGGAAGAAAGTCAGGAATGGTTCTTTGTAACCCAAGGACCCGATCTCGGAAACCCTTTTGGCCGAAGTGATGCCTACCATGAAAGCGACTCTTGCAGAAAGATCTTTGATAGTAAGCGGGGTAGATCCAGCGGAACTTAGTCCAGACAATGAGTCAAAAACAAGAGGAAGATCCCATTTGGGGAATCTTGGTCTTCTTTGGGGCCCGAGTCTTGTCGCCCCACGGAAGAACTGCCGGATTAAAGGGTGGACAGCATATGATGTTCCAGAGAAGGCTGATAAGGCTGAGACCTGGACCCTGAGAGAGCTGATAGATAGCGACAGATCTAGGCCGGATTGAAGGAAGCTGAGTATATCCTGGATATCTGGGTCTAACCGTAGAGGATGAGAATTTGTTGAACTTGGCCCAAATTCTCCCACAGACTTTATTCGTGCTTGACTTCCTCGAGCTCATGAGGGTGGAAATCACTCTTCAGGTGCACCCGAGAGATTCCAGCTTCTCCCTCTCAAGAACCAGACCATCAGTCCCAGTAATGCCGGACAAGGGTGTAGGACTGCCCCCTGGGAAAGAAGGTCCGGCCTGAGAGGAAGAGGCATCGGGTCCCGAAAGCTGAGCTGGACCAGGAGGGGAAACTATGGCCTGTTCGGCCAGTAAGGTGCTATCACTACCACTTCGACCGCTTCAGCTTGAAATCTCCGTAAGAACCTTAGGATGATCGGGAGCGGGGTAAAGGCGTATGCCCTTTTGAAGTTCCACTGATCTGTCAGGGCATCTATCCCGAAGGACTGGCTGCAACGGCCCCGAGTGTAATGCCCCGTACACACGATCGGCTATTCCGACAACAAAACCATGGATTTTTTTCCGAAGGATGTTGGCTCAAACTTGTCTTGCATACACACAGTCACACAAATGTTGGCCCAAAATTCTGACCGTGAGAACATGGTGACGTACAACACGTACGACGAGCCGAGAAAAAGGAAGTTCAATAGCCAGTGCAGCTCCTTCTGCTTGATTCAGAGCATGCGTGAACTTTTGTGCGAGGGACTTGTGTACACACGATCAGACTTTCCGACAACAAGTTTTGTTGTTGTTGTGGGCCCGGAACTTCCTGGGCGTCGTCAGCCAAGAAGCCCGATAAAGTGGTGGACTGGCTCCGTGTGTGGGTTGTACCCCACTCCTTTAGGGATTGCTGCACCACACGCTTAACAAGAGACTCCATATGTTGATTTTGCATCTCCTTCTCCCCGACCGCCCGGGCATAACATGGATCACATAGTGATTTGCCTTCCGGGACTCGCGTCCCACATCCCCAGCAGGCTCTGTGATCAGAGCGGCTGTCATGGCGGTGGGTGCGGTGTCTGAAGGGGGAATGGGAACATCTTCTCTGTTGGTGGATCCTGGACGGAGAGTCGCATCTGGACCTGGAGGAAGAGTGATGGTATTGTTGATGCGGCCTGGCAGTCAGTGACAGTTAGTCAGTCCCCCCTCTTCCTGACCAGGCCATTTTTTGCTATTCAGCACTGTGCTACTTTAACTGGTAATTGTGCAAAAAAAAAAATGGCCAAAATGTATTATGCTACATGTCTTTCGTAAAAAAAAAAAAATGTATATTGATTGCTTTGTGTGAAAGTTATACCGTCTACAATACAGGCAGTCCCTGAGTTACGAACACAATAGGGACTATAGGTTTGTTTGTAAATCGAAGTTGTTCGCAACACTGCATTAGTAAGTGTAACTTCCAGACTGCATTCGTAAGTTCAACTGCTGCCTGTGCATGGATGCGGGATGTTTCGGGCGCTTGTTATGTTATCTGGGGCATAGTACGGCAGTGTGGGATGTGTTCGGAAGTGCTCAAAAGGTATCCAGGACCCGCGTGGAGCACAAGTGGCCGGCATTTGAGGCCGTTCGTAAGTAGGAGTCGTTCGTAACTCGGGTGTTCGTAACTCGGGGACTGCCTGTGTATGGTATGCAGGGCTTTTTTTCTCAGAGAATAGGTGCAGGAACTCCCCCTTTCCGAGACACCCCTTTTTTCCACTCCACCCACCTCTTAGCAACATTTCTTAGTTCCACCCCCTACCCACCTCCCATTACTGCCCTTTTAGAGAATACAGAACCAAGTATCATTTTGGGGTGCTAAGTAATGTGTATGGAATTGGGTACTGATAACAAGAAAATCAAGTAAAATAGATCCCCTGCAGCGAGTAACAATAGAGCCCCCCCCTCCCCCCGCCAGCAGCAATAGATACCCATAACAAAAATGCACAACCCACAACAAAATTCCCTCCTAGCAACAATAGACTCCCATCAGCAACAACAGATCTCCCCTCAGCCAGCATCAAGAGACTCTCTGTCAGACAACAACAATAGACCCCTCCCTCAACAGTAGGTCTCTCCCAGCAACAACTGACCCCCCAGAAATATAAGACCCACCCCCAGCAACAGTAGGTACCCCACCAGCAACAACAGACCTCCCTTCAAAAATTGATCCCCTCCAGCTAAAATTGATCCCCCAATCAATAGACCCTGCAGCACACCCCTTGCCATTACATACAGTACAGTCAGCGCTGGAGGTGCCGGAACTGCGTTCCCCCGCTTTCCTGCTGAAAAAAAGCCTTGATGGTATGTATATACTGGAATTTACGCAGCTTTTACTTTCTGACTGCTATCTCATTTCTTGAGATGCTAAAATGCAATGGGTAGAAGAGTGGGTGATGTGTAGCATAAGCTTCTAATGTTGGGTATAAAATGCCGGGACAGATCAAACACTCCCCAAATGATCCTTTTTTGGAAAGTAGATACCCCGAGCTATTTGCTGAGAGGCATGTTGAGTCAATGATAGTGTTACAAGGTAAATCGCACTGTGTAAAAGAAGAATTATGAAGCCAGCATAGCTGAAGACAAGCAGCACATGAACAGAAGGAAAAAATTATGCAGCGCTTATAAACAAATATACATACATATAAATGGTATTTGTGAAAATGTCCACCACGTGAAAACTAGTAAAAATAAATAAATGAAGACCAATAGGTCTAGTGATTATGAACATTGTCAGATGTAAACCAGTAAACATCAATGCAGGTCAACAAGTGAAGAAACCTTGTGAAGAAATATTGTGAAGAGACTGCCGCCAATTGGTTGAAGGCTTACCAGAAAGGTTGGACTTGAAGGGGCATATACCTCTCAAGTCAAAAAGGCTTGGGTGTCAAAACACCATGGTTGATGGAAAACCACCGACAATCCTGATGACATCGATATCCCTAACTTGGTACAGCATGGGGCATCAGTATGTGTTCAAACGGACATCAAGTGAAATACAGCCAATGGGAGGACACTCGGGGAGGTGAAAGTCAGCTCACACGATAAAACCAGATGCAGAGTGCTGGGCTCAAACATCATGTATGTATATTTGTTTATAAGTTCATAAGTGCTGCATAATTTTTTCCTTATGTTGAGTCAGTGTAATATTTTATTTTCTTTATCGTACATCACAGAGCCTTAAGTAATTACTTAATAGGTTATAGGCCACCTTCAGGTGATGGACACTGGTTATACCCAATCCAGGAAGTTCACTCCCTATATAACCCCTCCTCCTTCCAGGAGCACATCAGTTTTTTCGCCAGTGTCTAAGGTGTTGATCATGAGTGAAGATGTGCTCTGAGGAGCTCCAGGAGGGATCCATGCTGGATTTAAATAGCCTCCATAAAGACCAGATCCATCCAAAGTGCCACTAATAGGGGTGCTGAAATTAATTGCAGCATCGATGCATCGCGATTCGGGTGTCCCCGATGCAACATCGATGCATGTGACCGGGGAAATCGATTGCCCCGCCACGCCCCTCTCGGGAGAGCGCTCCGTGCGTTACCTCATTTCTCAGTTTGTGTATATGCCGCTCATGTGACTGCCCGGCCCGCCTCTATACTCTCACATCTCGTTTCTCCTGACATCAGCCCGGCCCGCCTCTCTCCACTCTCCTCACATCAGCCCCGCCCGCCTCTCTCCTCTCACATCTCGTCTCTCCTGACATCAGCCCCGCTCGCCTCTCTTCTGAATCTCTGATAGCTACAGTCGGTGGGCGGGCCTGAGAATTCCCTGCTGACATCAGGAGAGACGTGAGAACACCGGTGTTCTATCAGATTTTCCAACAGCGGCGGATGGAATGGAGATGGGGGGGATGGTGAGCAGGCAGATCGCCTTTCTTATTACAGCCCCCTTCTTATCATTAGTGTTTACAGCGTTTACGGCCTGCAGAACGGCCCCAGCAGAGCAGCATGTGAGTACAGAGGGGGAAGCTGTGCTCCGGGGACACAGGGGGAGTCCGTAAATGTAGTGGAATCTGATGAGTAATGTCATTGCCACTGCAGGGGACTGGGCTGTATGCAGGAGAAATATAGACAGGAGGAATGGTGTGATATCTTCCTGAATGTGATGACAGCTCGGATGGGGACATAGGACACCATTAGATTGATTGTCAGAAATAAAAACACAAATGTCTGCTCTTATTATTCCCAGTATTATGCTGGGGTGACACACACTATGTGTTTTGCTTTCTTTTACCAGTCTGGCCATCTGTCAGGTTGTGTCAAAATCACCATTCAGCTGATCTACATAACCCAACACAAGTCCATATGATAGAATTGTCTTATATGTGCCTTCATCACACCACAACTCTGCATTATTGTCAGCAGTCTCTTATCTCCTGTAGCATGCCCGCAGTCTCTGTCTCTGATCATCTCCTGTATCATGTCTGAAGTCTCTGACCATCTCCTGTACTATGTTTGCAGTCTCTGATCATCTCCTGTAGTAGGTCTGCAGTCTCTGACCATCTCCTGTAGTAGGTCTGCAGTCTCTGACCATCTCCTGTACTATGTTTGCAGTCTCTGATCATCTCCTGTATAATGTACGCAGTCTCTGATCATCTCCTGTATAATATCGCATTGCGGAATTGAATCAAATCGAATCGTTGACATGATAATCGTAATCGAATCGTGAGGCCAGTGAAGATGCGCACCTCTAGCCACTAAGGCCTAATAGGATGGTACCTGGGGCCTCTTATCTGAAGCACGAGGTTTTCCCTGTAACGCCTCTCTTTGTAGGGCCGGACCCCAGGAACCCAGGGCTTTGGTCTTGCTACATTACCTAGCTTTCCTGGTGGGGTGCTTTACAGGTCCAAGGGAGTTGGAACCCCAATTTGGGGACCCGGTCCTTGAAGGTTTGCTAAACCCAACCCGCCGTGATGGGTGAAGGTTGGATTGTCTGTTGATTCAGCAAATCCTGCGGCGGGGATAAGGTAAGGGAAGAAACTTAGGTATTAAAAACACCTATGTATGCTTCCATTAGGGAAAAATATTTGTCATGCCTTAAGTCTCCACTAGAGGGAGTCTATGCATATACCTTACTCTGTTGTCTTCACTGTAAAGCTCAGTCTGTGTGTGTGGTCGCAGCAGTGTGTGCAGGGAGATAAGAAATCTGCAAAATGTTTTCTTTCTCCCCTCTGAAGGGACCAGAGGGTACATTACCCACCGCCGCGGTCCCGCTGGCACTGCGAATTGTATTACTGGTGGCTGATTTTACTGTTGTTGGAGCCTGCTGCTGGATGGGTCTCTGCCTCCACCCCCCCTCGTGTTGGGTCTGTGGACTTGAGAACGCCGCCGCACGAGAGCGGGAACATTTTTAAATGTAAAAAGAGGTGGAATTTTTCTTGGAGGGGGCAGGGCCTAAGCGTCCACGAGGACGCACGGCAGGCTAAAACAAATAAAACTACAGCTGTGACAGTCTCTCCTCGGTTGAAACAAACAGCCTGAAACACAGGGACACAGGAGCTGTGGGACACGTGGGGGTTGCAAACTGGCATTCCTGATACAGGAAGGACACCTTTTTCCCAGCACTAGGCTGAACTTTATAGCGGCTTTAAATGTCATGACTATATTCATCGATTAAGTGCAATTTGTATAGTGCCTATGTTTTTGTACTTAGGACTATGCCTACCTAAAAAAGACACCACAAAAAACAAAAAATTAAAGGTTTCACCCCCAGGCGTTAGGATCTCAAGTCGCATTTTCACGCTGTCATCCTCGCCTGAATTACCTATTATGGCAAGCCAGAGTGAGCCGTTGGAACAAATTGATGGTGCAACTGCTTCTCACATCCTAGCCCCTGTATACGTGACTGAAGATGTCCTTTCCTCCTCCCTGGGGGTCTGGAAGGAAGATTAGCGGCTTTAATCGCATCCTCCATTCAAATGGATAGGAAGCGTGCTAGATCCCCCTCCCCCACTTCAGAACCTTAGCAAGGGGAACAGTGGGCTCAGGATGAGGTATTACCCTCAGTCGATCAGGAGGAAAAACAAACCGATAATTCCTCTGTGGAGGAAACAACGGTAGATGAACCTTTTTCAGCCTCACAATCTGAGAAATTGCTGATACAAACTCTTATAGAGATGGTTCGTTCCACTTTCAACGGAGTCTCCTAAAAGCTTGGTTTCTTCCTTGGGTTCCTTAAAACCTAATCAGCCTTTGCATGCATTTCCTATACACAGATTTTTAATTCTCTATCCCCTGAAGGAGAAATTCTCCAAAAAATGGAAAGTACCAGCAGTTGACGCTGCGATTTCCAGTGTGAATACAGGCCTAACTTGTCCTGTAGACAATGCACAAATGCTTAAGGATCCAACAGATAAAAAGTTGTAATCACTGTTAAAATCTACTTTTTCCTTGGCAGGTGCCGTTACTCAGCCTGCAGTCGCTGCAATAGGCATCTGTCAATCACTAAAGGACCAATTTAAGCAGGCCCTTAGAGAGATTCCTGCACAAGCTCGGGAATTGGCTGAACTACCAAAAGCATTATGCTTTGCCATAGATGCCACTAAAGATTCTATTCACCAGGCGTCCCGTCTTAAGCTTATGCTTGTGCATATGCGTAGAATCCTGTGGTTAAAAAATTGGACAGCTGAAGCACCATGTAAAAACCTCCTAACTGGGTTCCCTTTTCATTAGGAGTGACTATTTGGAGAAGACTTGGACAAATATATCCAAACAATTTCTAGTGGGAAACGTACTCTCTTCATTTAAACGGGATCTTTCCCCTGCGCCAGGGGCTTCCGCCTCTAGGCAGTGGTGGGGTCGGAAACCTGCAAAGCAGAATCCTAAAGCATTATCATGAAAAGGCAACCCCCCTCACCAAGGTGGGGGGAAGTCTTCTGCAGTTTTCAGAAGTCTGGAAGGAGGAAATTCAGGACAGATGGGTCATCTCCAGCGCTGGGGTACAAGCTGGAATTTCGGGACTTCGGAAAAGCGTTCCCAAAGATCCAGAGAATAGACAATAATCTTTGTTTCAGGCACTAGACCGATTAATATCTCAATCGGTGGTCATACAGATCCCTGCAAAAGAGCAAGGTCTGGGGTTTTATTCAAATCTTTTTATGGTACCAAAACCAAATAGGGATGTCAGACCCATTCTAGATCTAAAAAATCTAAATCAGTTCCTGAAGATCCGCTCCTTTCGCATGGAGACGATCAGGTCAGTAGTTTCTATCCTTCTAGGTGGAGAACTTCTGGCATCAATCGACATTAGGGATACATATCTGCATGTCCCTATATTTCCCGCTCGCCAAAAGTTTCTGCGGTTCGAGTTAGAACAGCAGCATTTTCAGTTTGTAGGCCTGCCCTTCGGGCTAGCCACAGCACCTCGGATGTTCACAAAAGTGCTGGCCCCACCTCTAGCCAGGTTAAGGGCACAGGGCATAACAGTCGTAGCGTACCTAGACAATCTATAACTAATAGATCAGTCGGTGGCTCATTTGGAGCAAAGCGTACGCACTACAACCAACTATCTGAAAAGTTTGGGTTGGATTCTCAACCTAGAGAAATCTTCTTTAATACCACTAAAAAGGCTGGAGTACTTGGGTCTGATCATAGACACAGCCCAGGAAAAGGTGTTCTTGCCTCGGGCAAAGATCAACTCCATAAGAGAGCTGGTGCGGATGGTCAGGTCAAAAGGCGATCCCTCCATTCGCTTTTGCATGAGGTTGCTAGGAACCATGGTGGCTTCATTCGAAGCAGTTCCCTATGCCCAGTTTTATTCAAGACTGTTGCAAAACAGTATCCTGTCTGCTTGGAACAATGCAATTCAAGCTTTAGACTTGCCAATGCGGCTGTCCCCAAGAGTGTCCCAAAGCCTCACTTGGTGGTTACTAACCCAGAATCTGTTGAAAGGAAAATCATTCAGACCAGTCATCTGGAAAGTGGTAACGACGGATGCCAGCTTTTCAGGCTGGGGAGCAGTACTAGAAAAGTGAAACTGTCCAGGGATAGTGGTCAAGAACCGAAAGAACCTTGCCTATCAATATCCTAGAGATTCGGGCAGTGCGTCTGGCTCTAAAGGCCTGTACTTTCAGGTTACGGGATTGTCCTGTCAGGATTCAATCCGCCGACAATGCCACAGCTGTGGCCTATATCAATCACCAAGGGGGCACCAAAAGTCTCTCAGCGCAGAGAGAGGTGAACCATATTCTAACTTGGGCAGTCTTCATTCCGGGAGTAGAGAATTGGCAGGCAGACTACTTTAGTCGCCAGCAGTTATTCCCAGGGGAATGGTCTCTTCACCCCGACATATTTCTGGCTGTTTGCCAAAGATGGGGGACTCCGGACGCAGATCTTCTAGCGTCCAGGTTCAACGTGAAGTTAGTCAACTTTGTGGCCAGAACAAGGGATCCACACGCATGCGGAACGGATGCGTTGGTGACCCCGTGGGATCATTTCTCACTGATTTATGCATTCCCCCCTATTCAGTTGATGCCTCGACTTTTTTGCAGGATCAAGCTGGAAAGAAAGCCGGTAATTTTGGTGGCACCAGCATGGCCCAGAAGGTCATGGTATGCAGAAATCGTAAAGATGGCAGTGGAGGGCCCATGGTCCCTCCCACTACAGCCAGATCTGCTCTCACAGGAACCGATATTCCATCCTTCCTTACGGTCTCTAAATTCAACGGCTTGGCTATTAAAACCCACATTCTAAAGAAATGTGGGCTTTCCGGGTCAGTTATCTCTACCCTGATTAATGCAAGAAAGCCAGCTTCCAGAACTATATATTATAGGGTCTGGAGAGCTTATGTTTCCTGGTGTGAATCTAAGGGTTGGCACCCTCTGAGATATATCATAGGCAGAATTCTTGCCTTTCTACAATTAGGGGTAGAAATTAAATTGGCCTTGAGTACTATTAAAGGCCAAGTCTCAGCTGTATCGGTCTTATTTCAAAGACCACTTGCTACACATTCTTTAGTCCAGGGTTTTATACAAAGGGTAACGCGGCTTAATCCGCCCGTCAAACCTCCCTTGAACCCTTGGTACTTGAACTTAGTTTTGTCTGTGTTACAAAAACAGCCTTTTGAACCGATACAACATATTCCCTTAGTCCTTTTGACAAGGAAGTTGGTGTTTTTGGTTGCTACTGTATATCCTCCTCAAGGAGGGTTTCGGAATTGGATGCTCTTTCTTGTAAAGAGCCATATTTGATTTTTCACGAGGACAGAGTGGTGTTGCGCCCTCGTCCAGGTTTTTTACCAAAAGTGGTCTCAGGTTTTCACCTGAACCAAGATATTGTCCTGCCATCGTTTTTTCCAAAACCATGTTCCAGGGGAAAAAAATCACTGCATTGTCTTAATGTGGAGAGAGAACTGCACTTGCAATCAGCGTTGGGTGTCAGTGCAATGCTAACTAAAACAATGCAGATGACTAAAATACAACTAAAACTAAAACAATTCACATGACTAAAATGTGACTAAAACTAAAACAATGAAGATGACTAAAATACGACTAGAGCAGCAATTTAGCCAAAAGACCATGACTAAAACGAAATTGAAATTTGATGTTGAAATTAACACTGCCCCTTATATCAATGCCCACTCACATCAGTGTCCCCTCTTACAATAGTGCCTTCCTTGCATCAAAATCCCCTCTATATTAGTGCCCCCCCCTTACTTCAGAGCCCTCTCTTACATCAATTCCCCACTTTACATCAGAGTTCTTCCTTACATCAATGTCCCCCCTTACAATAGTGCCTTCCTTTAATCAGACTCCCCACTTACATCAGTGTCTCCTCTTATATCAGTGGTCCCCCTTACATCAGAATCCCCCCTTTAATCAATTCCCCCTTTATATCAATGTCCCCTTACATTAGTGTCCCCCCTTACAATAGTGCCTTCCTTGCATCAGAGTCCCCCTCTACATTAGTGTCCCCCCTTACTTCAGAGCCCCCTCTTACATCAATTCCCCACTTTACATCAGTGTTCTTCCTTACATCAGTGTATCCCTTACAATAGTGCCTTCCTTGCATCAGACTTCCCACTTACATCAGTGTCTCCTCTTATATCAGTGGTCCCCCTTACATCAGAGTCCCCCTTTAATCAATTCCCCTTTATATCAATGTCCCCTTACATTAGTGTCCCCCCTTACAATAGTGTCTTCCTTGCATCAAAGCCCCCCTTACATCTGTATCCGCTATTACTTCAGAGTAATCACTTACACCAGTGTGCCCCCCTAAATCATTATCCCCCCTTATATCATTGTCCCCACCGCAAAAGTGCTTTCCTTGCAGCAGAGCTACCCCTTACATCAGTATCCCCCCCCCTTACATCAATGTGCTTGCCTTACATCAGAGTATCCCCCCTCTCAATGTGGCACCCGGAGCACCTGTGCATCCGGTGCAGGCGAAGATGGCCCTTTGTATGGGTGCATAAGTAGGTCACTTTCCGAAATAAACTGAAAAGTGATAGATGAAGCTGCACTTGACTGCCCATAGTGAATGGTAGCTGAAGCCACAGCATTGGATGGATCGATGGGAAATTCCACCAATGGGACTTTAGCAACAGACTGTGATGTGTTCCTAGACTCAACTGATGGCACTATAGATAATCTTGTTAACAAAGAGGGCGGACTTGAACTTCTTGGTGATGGAGGGAGGTTAAAGGTGACCTTTTTTTTCTTAGAGGAAGTTGGTGGAGACTCCTGAGGTGTCATCTGCAGAAGGATGGCATTTGTATCATTTGGTATGCCTTCCTCAACTGCTGCCTCTGGTACCTTCAGTTTGCCTCTCTTTTGTTTAGCTTTCATTAGTTCTGAGGAACTGCCTGGTGATGGAGGGAGGTCGAAGGTGACCTTTCTTCCATCAGAAGTAGTTGGTGGAGACTCCTGAGGTGTGTCCTGTGGAGGGATGGCATCAGAATAATTTGGGAGGCCTTCCTCAACTGTTACCTCTGGTACCCTCTGTTTGCCTTTCTTTCGTTTGGCTTCCCTCCGTATGGATTTCCACCGTCTCTTCTTATGTCTGTAGAGATAAAGACAATTAAGATTAATGAGTTCATAAATTTCTCTTTTCATTAAGCTGAATGACAGAATATTGTAAGAAGATCCAGAAAAGATGATAAAGTATAAAATTATCTTACTTTAAGTATATGTGTCGGCCACCCAGACTCAAAACAATAAGTAGTCCTACGACAGATCCTCCAACGCCTATAATAATGACTACTATTCTGTTCTCTTTTACGTCAAAGAGATTTTGGACCTCAACCTCTCGCACCTCCTCATCAGTCAGTTCTTCCTGCTGCTGTGTGGCTGCGGTGACTTGGTCTGGTCCATTGGTCAGGTCTTCCTGCGGCTCTGTGGCTGCAGTGACTTGATCTTCCTCATTGGTCAGGTCTTCCTGCGGCTCTATGGAAGCAGGAACTTGGTCTTCCGTTTGGTCATAACTTATAGTAGTGACACCTGCAAGAAGCACAAGATATTGATAAAGATATCTGGTTATGTTATACATTTTTAAACTGATGTTTTATACATTTTCATTTAATCATTTACATTAAACCTTTTTTTAATAACACCGGATTAATAAAACATTATAGGTTTTCTAAAGAGAAGGTGTAACATAAGATGTTTGGCTTCGGACTCTCTTTCATTGAAACTCCCTATAGCCCCCCATCTGAATAGAGCAGGCAGGGAGGGAAAGGCAGGGGAGACAAGTCATTACTTTGACTCATTCGGTGTGTAAAATCAGCTTAAAGTTTTTTGACTGGGCAAAATAAAAAAATATACATATTATGTACATTTCTACAATGTTTTGTAACTTTAAAAACAAAGTACAGACAAAAATACTTGTTGATGCTACCAGAAAACCTGAGCTCCTAACTTCCTATAGTGAACTGATAATACTGCTACCAAAATCCCAAACGGTATTTTCTCAGCTTCTCAGCTGCACTACAAAACACCTCCTCCTATGTTATGGAGAAAAGGAAGTGGGAGTTGTTTGCAGTCCACCAGGGGGGGAACCACCAACGCTGCCTAAGATCTCAGTGCAATAGCAGTGGGGTTGTGTAGTCAAACAGAAAGTTAGGAGCGCACTAGATTTCTTGCAGGATCAACTGGTATTTTTCTGTACATGCATCATTTTTAAAAAGACAAAACATGGGGAAATGTGGCAAAACATGTGCTGCATATGAGTTTTAAACGTTTTTCCCAGATATACATAGCAGTAGTCAGAGCCATGAATAGCTGGGCAGAGACAGGCCCAGGATGGGGGACAAAATTTGCCTAATTATATTAAACACTCCCATATAGATCCTTTTGCGTTAGCGACCAAACTACAGTGGGCTCGATCACCCCTGGACAGGTAATCCAGGACTTGTAGGCGGTAAGATCAGCCTTCATGACAAGGTTGCACAGGAAAAAGCTGGCATTCTTATTTAGAAGGAGCACAGCTTAAAAACGTATTACATTCCTTACAAGCCTATAAAAACAGTTATTGCCCAATGATGAGGTTTATGTAGATATGCTGCAGGGCTCCATATTATGACCCACATTTTATGACTAGGCCATCAATGGCCCCATGTTATAAATGAGCCCCTAAGCGCTGTGCGCAAAAGACTTTGGTCAACAGAGCAGCTAAGAATAAAGTTCTAAGTTACAAATGAGCCAAGAGCACCTCCTGCTGGCTGGACATGCCAGACAATTTTTTTTTTTTTTGTAGCTGTACACATAATAAAGATTACATAAAAAACACTGACTGTACGTTGTCTTTTAAGAGGTTGTACCCTTTTGGGGGAAAAATATTTAAAAAGATGGGCAAGATTATCGAAAAGGGTATGCCTGGGCCATTCTCCTCTGATTCAATGCATGATAGAAAAAACGTCTGTAAATGTAAATTTAAACTTACCTATCTCATCTGCATCATCGGTTTGGATACCCTGAATGCTTCGGGGATTGCCATAATCATCCAGGCTGTGGTGGGTGTACTGGAAATTGTCCTTTGCATCATTGCTATAGTCCAGATTGTTTTGGAAATTCTCATAGTACACAGGCATGGCTGGAAAGACAAAAAGAAAATAACATGAGATTGCGACTTGTGAAATTTAAACAAAATACTGAAATAAGTGCATTTTCAAATTGTAAGTGTAGCAACATTTTCCGCTTTTAAGCCCTGGTTCACATTGATGCGATTTGGAATGCGATTTCACATGTCAAATCGAATGCCGTATTAGCAGCAATGACAGCGACCGATTACCAAAAGTAGCTTCTGTACTACTTTTAGCGATTTGGGAGTGCGATTTCCATTGACATCTGTACAGAAACCTGCATAGATGTCTCTGAAATCGCCCCTGAAGTCGGGACTGACATGCGGGAATGAAATCATGCGAGTTCAGCTGAAGCATATTAATAAACAGAACCAGATTGTGTCCAAAGTGAAATGATTAGATGATGCTTTAGGGAGGAACTTCACCCTCACCAATGACTTCACCCCACACTTCCACATTACAAAATCAGACAGTTACATTTCTTTTCATTCTTTCATTTGACCCGGCCCCGCAATTTCCCACATAAGAGCCCGTTCACACTAGAATGCAATGTTCCATGCCGGTTTCCCGCACCGCTTTTAAAAACGCAATGCCCATGTGATCTGCAGCGGGTGTCAATGCAAAAGATAACGACACCCCAAATGCAGATCGCAAACACAGTGTGTATGGGCCAGCCAATCTCCACCACTCTGCACATGTGCCAGCCAATCTCCACCACTCTGCACATGGACCAGCTAATCTCCACCACTCTGCACATGTGCCAACCAATCCCCACCACTCTGCACATGTGCCAGCCAATCCCCACCACTCTGCACATGTGCCAGCCAATCCCCACCACTCTGCACATGTGCCAGCCAATCCCCACCACTCTGCACATGTGCCAGCCAATCTCCACCACTCTGCACATGGGCCAGCCAATCTCCACCACTCTGCACATGTGCCAGCTAATCTCCACCACTCTGCACATGTGCCAGCTAATCTCCACCAGTGTTAGCCAATCACCACTCTGCACATGCGCTGCAGTGCAACATTAGGGGGCAGGCTTCAAGAACCTGGAAGGTACAGCTGGCCCCCTGATGACGTAAGAAGAGAGAATGGCAGGGCAGGACCCACCACGGGGAAGTGAAGTTTCCCTTTAAGTAGGCATTGGCATGTTTTAATATTGTTTTATGCTTGTCAAGACTAATATTACTAATATATAAATATTGTACATGCGTAGAATGCCTTGTGTTTTGTGAATGGTTTGTAGATTACAAAGCGTTCTGTAAATGGCAAGGGAGGGCAAAACGATTTCTTCCTTGTACGAGAGCCACAGCTCTCATAGCTGCTGTGTGTGGCAGAAGTATGGCGATAGCAGTCTTTTTCAGCACATACAAACATATGAATTCAAGTGGTAGAAGATTCTCTTTATTTTTAAATGCATCGTTTAGGAGATATTCTAGTAAACAGCAGCGGGTGACCTCTACCGGCGCATGCGCTCTGAAAGAACGGCATACCTGTGCCATTCCTTTAGAGCTGTGCGGCGTGCCCAAGACTCCCCATGCATGCCATCATCGCAGCTCAGACATTCAATCCGCAGCAGCCCATGAACCCAGAAGGAAGACCAGGTGAAGATGGAAGCCTCTGCAGTGGTGGCAGCGTGCTGCTGGAGGGCTTAGTGTCAAGGTAAGTCTCTCACAATGTGCTAGTATGCGGTGCTAATGCGTTTACTAATGCTTTAACTAGAAAGATTGCTTCTGTTTACAGTCAATCACAACTGCCCAGAGCAGTGGCAGCCCGCTCATACAGGGTGCAGGGGCGCTATCCCCTAATCCAGGCGCCCTGCCCCAAATCTACATGCAGGGCGCCGGACACATGGATTTCAATGGGGGTTTTTTTTTGGAAGCACAAGATTAGAGCCCAAGGCTCGCTTAAAAAAAAGGTTGGCTCGGGGCGCAGAGCACTGCACCCAAGCCCACCCAGTTGTGTAACAATAGCGAATTAATATCCTCTATTGTCTTCCTGATTCTACTCCCGGCCAATCAGGAAGTGGGTCTTAAGACCCGATCGGCCGAGCGGAGAAGCGGCCGTATTGGACGCTGAGGAGGAAGCTGCCGAGGAGGAGGAGACGCAGGATGGAGCAGAAGCTGCTCACGACCTAGATGGGGTAAGGGCGGGGCTGGTGGGCAGAAAGAGCGAGCGATGGGGGGCCAACCAACTGACCAATCGACGTTGGGGGGGGCGGGGGGATCGACCGAACGGTTGATTGTTTGCTGCCCCCCCCCCCCCAAAAAGCCGCCACTCACCCTCATTTTTTACAGCTGCATTCATATCTTTTTGCCATGGTTACCCTTGAATGGGGCGGCCTACATATGAAAAACACGCCAAAATAGCTCAAGTACCTTTTTTTTTGGCACTGAGCCAAAAATGCGTAACGTTTTGCGTTCCACATTTTTTTGTGCATTTTATTGTACAAACACATGACTGCTACCCGCTTTTGGGCTCCCTAAAAGAAATAACGCTACTGCAAGCGTATTGCGTGTTTTAGTGCGTTTTTTGTGTGTTTCCAAAAACGCTACGCTCCAGTGTGAATGCAGCCTAAAAATGTATAAAAGACTTTTTTTTGTGCCTGGAGTTCTACTTTAAGCCTAAAGTTCCATTGGGGCTTCTAAACACACCCCAGCTGACCAAGGCTCAACTCACAAAGTCAGCATAAGGATTTTTTTTTTAAGCCGGGTCTAAGGCCCCTTTCACACTGGGGCAGGGGCGGTGTCGATGGTAAAACGGCGATATTTTTAGCACCACTTTACCATCGTTTTATCGACGGTATTCGGCCACTAGCAGGGGCGGTGTACCCCCCTGCTAGCGGCCGAGAAAGGGTTAAAACCACCGCTAAACACTGCTGCAGCAGCGCTATGCTGGCGGTATAGCCGCGCTGCCCCATTGATTTCAATCGGCAGGAGCAGTGAAGGAGCGGTGTATACACCGCTCCTTCATCGCTCCAAAGATGCTGCTAGCAGGATTTTTTGAAGACCCCTTTCAAACTGGGGCACTTTGCAGGTGCTACAGCGCTAAAAATAGCGACTGCAAAGCGCCCTGAAAGAGAGGCGCTGCTCACACTCCAGTGTGAAATCTGCGCTGGCAGGATGGTAAAAAAAGTCCTGTTAGCAGCATCTTTGGAGCGGTGAAGGAGCGGTGTTTATACCGCTCCTGCCCATTGAAATGAATGGGGCAGCGTGGCTATACCGTCAGCATAGCGCTGCTGCAGCAGCACTTTGCGGTGGTTTTAACCCTTTCTTGGCCGCTAGCAGGGGGGTAAAACCGCCCCCGCTAGCGGCCGAATACCGACGCTAAAATGACGGTAAAGCAGCGTTAAAAATAGTGCCGTTTTACCGCCGGCACCCCCCCCCCACCGCCCCAGTGTGAAAGGGCTCTTAGCATCCTGCCAGCGCAATGCTCCTGTGTGAAAGCCCTCGGGGCTTTCACACTGGAGACACAGCAGCAGCTCTTTCAGGGCGCTTTGCAGGCGCTGTTTTTAGCGCTGTAGCGCATGCAAAGCGCCCCAGTGTGAAAGGGGTCTAATCAGAACGGAAAATGACAGGCAGGCTGCTAATATAATGATCTTTATCCAAAGCTTCATAAACCAAGCTGTTTGTGCAGAACATGACAAATTATAGATGTTGTGAGCATATTTTCTGGGCAGGGGTCTCTGGCAGCCCTCTAGCTGTTGCAAAACTACAAGTCCCATGAGGCATTGCAAGGCTGACAGTTACAAGCATGACTCCCACAGGCAGAGGCATGATGGGACTTGTAGTTTTGCAACAGCTGGAAGCCTCTACATATACAGAACAGAATGGGTTAAAACTGCCATCCAAGCCCCACTTCTTCCCATCCAAACACCTCTAGATCTGGTAAACAGGACCAGATTTTCATCTTATGTCATTTCAGCAAGTCCTGATTGCAACGTATACTATTTGCAGTATTTTGCCTTGATTTAAAATTCACCAGTTAGTTTATACTGTTTATATTTTATACCAGTAACCATCATATCAAAGCCAGTTTTAGTTCTAATGTAACCATCTTTTTTTTTCCTATTGTCTTTAATGCAATCTACATTTCCTAATCTTAATAAATCTTTATACTTACATGTTGCTAGTGGTAGAAGAAGAAAAATAAGTCTTAACATTATGGAAATCATTTTCTCACAGTGTTCAATGTAATCCTATCGCAGAGAAACGAAATGTGCATCTGCTCACAGCACTCTCTACTCAAGAATGATTCAACTGTCCGTCGCGCTGCTGTATAGCAGGTGTGTGATGACGTCATAGTGTATTGCCTTGGCTCCCCTCTAGTGCTCTGGCTGAGTAACTGCCACACACTGACCAATCAGGCTTTATTGTCCGTTTAGCTACGTTTAGCTATTTTTAGAAACAGCTTGAATCTTGCAGAAGAGGGAAACCAAAACAAATGAGAAATACCAATGCAATGTCTACCTGTCAGAATATTTATTTCTGTTACTTTTCAAAGGGTGTTTATAATAAATCAACATATTTTACCTAAAGATCATTGCTGAACACTGAATACTCTACAAATTGGTAACATTTTAAAATCTACATTTTAAAGTCTGAAATAAGCCAGGCGTCAGTTCCTGTTTTTCAAATACACCTTTCTTTATACAAATTCCAACTAATATTTTCATAACTAATTAGTTGGCTGATTATTGTTTCAATTAACCCTTTCGCTGCCAGAATCAATTTTTATTTTATTTTTTTGTACACATGCTTAACCACTTCAGCCCTGGAAGATTTGGCTGCTCAATGACCAGGCTATTTTTTGCGATACGGCACTGCGTCTGACAATTGCGTAGTCATGCGACGTTGTACCCAAACAAAATTGATGCCTTTTTTCCCCACAAATAGAGCTTTCTTTTGGTGGTATTTAATCATCTCTGCGGTTTTTATTTTTTGCGCTATAAACAAAAAAAGAGCGACAATTTTGAAAAAAAAAACACAAATTTTTTTACTTTTTGCTATAATAATTATCCCCATTTTTTTTTAGAAAAAAAAAGCAGATTTTTTTTCTCAGTTTAGGCCGATATGTATTCTTCTACATATTTTTTGTAATAAAAATCGCAATAAGCGTATATTGATTGGTTTGCACAAAAGTTATAGCATCTACAAAATAGGGGATAGATTTATGGCATTTTTACTATGATTTTTTTTTTACTAGTAATGGCGGATCTGCGATTTTTATCGAGTCTGCGGCAGAATGGCGGACACATCGGACACTTTTGACACATTTTTGGGGTGATTGACAATTATACAGCGATCAGTGCTATAAAAATGCACCGATTACTGTATAAATGTCACTGACAAGGAATGGTTTAACAAGACAAGGAATTGGACGCACACTGGAACTCCAAATTATCTCGATGTCATCTTTATTGTCAAAAAAGGGTCAGACAGATACAGGCAATGGTAGACGTTTCACAAGCGATAGCTTGCTTGTTCACAACCCAGGAAGGGCTTAACACCAGGGGGGATCAAGGGGTTAACTGTGTTCCCTAGTGTGTGTTTTAACTGTAGGGGGAGGGGACTGACTATAGGAGATGACAGATCGTGGTTCCTAGCTATTAGGAACTCACAATCTGCATCTCCTCTCCTCACAGAACAGGGATTTGTGCGTTTACACACACACATGTCCCCGTTCTGTCTCTCGTGCCCACAATCGCGCGTGGCCGGCGGTCATTGTGACCGTCGGTCACAAGCATTGGCACCCCGCAGTGCAGCGGGTGCACGTGCCTGCTATCCCACTTAAAGGAGCCGACGTACAGCTACGACGGTTTGCGGGATCGTGCCGACCTGCCGCAGTATAAAGATGGTGGCTGGTCATCAAGTGGTTAAAGAAATCATTTTAGGCTTGAAGATTGCGTAAAACGCCCAAAACAGTATATATTTTCTGAAAGCAGACAACCTGGAGAATAAAATAATGGTAATTCCAAATTTTTTATGTCACATGATATTACCGCAAAGGTCTAGGAAATGCAAAATTGCAGTAAAAAGAATACACTAAAGTTAATTTTAGGACACCCAAACAATAAATTACCCAATTTTTGGGGTAAAATCTAAAAGAAGAGGTTGCACCGAGTAAATAGATACCCAGCATGTCAAATCTTAAATATGCGTGCACCCGTAAAATGGCGACACACTTCAGTACCCTATATTTTCCATAGGCAACATTTTAATAGCCCCTATAGGACATCAGTTTAGTTTTACGGAAGAGGTCTGCCAGTAGAAATATTGCGTCCACTCTGGCGTGTGCGGCAATATGTAACATATGTATTGCAATCAGCGTTTTCATGCGTAGGCACCCCCATGTGGTGTTACTAAACCCAGGACTCTGCATTCACTATATCTGGTCTCCCACGGTACACAGAGCATGGAAATGCAACAATTTTAGTAAATATAAACTGCTAAATACCTTTTCTCATCAGCAGTATATAGCAGTCTTGTGACTTCTATTAGTTTCTGGTTAAAGCTTGTAGGAGGAGTTTTCATTCTACTCTGACTGTCCTATGAGGCTGCAGGAACCCTGATCCTTTATTAATTTATTCATAACAGCTTTTTTGACATTGTGATCATGTGATTACCTGACACAGCAGTGGGCGCTGAGGGGTGCTGCGCACTTCTAAACCATAGCAGGCACAGTCATGTGCATGTACGTGATTGTGCCTATACGTGGCACCCTGCTGCAGTATACAGTGCATCCAGAAAGTATTCACAGTGCTTCACATTTTCCACATTTTACAGCCTTATTCCAAAATGGATTCAATTCATTATTTTCCTCAAAATTCTACAAACAATACCCCATAATGAGAACGTGAAAGATGTTTGTTTGAAATCTTTGCAAATTTATTAAAAATAAAAAAAAAATAAAAATCACATGTAAATAAGTATTCACAGCCTTTGCTCAATACTTTGTTGAAGCACCTTTGGCACCAATTACAACCTCAAGTTTTTTTTGGCCAGTTTCTCCCATTCTTCTTTGCAGGACCTCTCAAGCTCCATCAGGTTGGATGGGGAGAGTCAGTGCACAGCCATTTTCAGATCACTCCAGCGATATACAATCAGGTTCAAGTCTGGACTCTGGCTGAGCCACTCAACAAAATTGTCTCGTAGCCACTCCTTTGTAATCTTGGCTGTGGGCTTAGGGTCATTGTCCTTTTGGAACCTTCGTCCCAGTCTGGGGTCCAGAGAGCTTTGGAGCAGGTTTTCATCAAGGATGTAGCTGTACATTGTTGCATTCATCTTTCCCTCGATCCTGACTAGTCTCCCAGTTCCTGCCACGTTGTCTTCCTTATGTTTGTGAGTCTCGTGTCCATCCTGTGCTGTGAATAACGCTGCTGTTTGACGATGACATAAGAACCATCTTACTGTCGGATTTTATGGAGTTTGTCATTGAGATTAATAAAGGGTAAAAACAGAATTATGCTATTTGGAGCTTCTTTCTTTATCCGAGTACCCATGGGAGATCTTGTACAGCTCTGACACCCTCCGTGATGTGGATGATGGCCATCTGAAACATATCAAGGCTTGATGTGTTTTGCGTTCTAGTGAGTGAGAACCCCTAAGGGGAGTGTGATGCATGGCTTGAGGATTCTGGTGTGAGGTGCACACATACAATACCACATTAGGATCACTACCTGTGTCTCTCTGGACTTTTTATCACCATCTGACATTCATCCTTCTCATATGCTATCATCATATGAAAGCTAGTCGTAATGACAGTAGAGCTGCTTTAGTATTCAGAGGCACTTATTGAAGTACCTGTGGACATTTTACTATTTTGTATGTACAATATCTATGAACATGACCGTAATATCCCCTCTAACCCCAAGCCCCCCTTTTTTTTGTGTTGTTTGGGTATTGTTGTAGTTATGTTTTATATGTCTTGTGATGAATGCCTACTGAAGAATGGAGGTTTGATTGTGTAATGAATAGAATGCATTGGTATAGGGATGTATCATATGTAAATGTAGTGCCCTGGGGTTTAGTCAGGGAGTTCCTCACCAAATTCCTTGTCAGGAGTAGCTACTGTAGTTAATTACTAGGGATCCATTGACTTCTCCCTAAGTTTGGCCTGGTTGTATTTTCCTCTTCTACCACCAGGTGGCCGGGCATTTGGAGGTATTGGATTAGGAAGGATAACTCAAGGTCAGGTTATGGGTATATGGGGTATCTCAGCCAATGGGCAGGGATTTTGATGAATCTCTTGACTTGCTGGGAGAACCTATATATTCAGGTGAGGTCAGGTGATCCAGGTTCTTGTGTGCCACCCAGACCGCCGTCTGGGTGGACGTGTGTAGTACGCCCCCGGCTGCTAGGCCGGAGATTGGGCATATCCCAGGGGCATCAAGCTGCCAGGCTGTGTGAGGGCCTATCCAGATATAAGAGAGCAGTGCAGGGTTGGGACTGAGGCTTGCAGTCCATCCAAAAGTGACGGTTCTGCCGGCCGGAGAACCTGTCGCGGTCGGGGGTAGAAGGGGAGCTGTCGCCACTAAGGGACCAATCGCCTTTACCTGGGACCACAGCGAGTAACTGAAGTAAGTACCAGAGCAGTATTCTCACCGAACGGGCATGGTGGAGAATCGGGAAACTTCAGGCGGTGATCAAGTCAGGGACCCAAACAGCGGAAATGACGCTTGCAAAGCATAAACAGAAAGGTCAGTGCTACTACCCATACACCACATAGATAGCAGAGCTCCCAGGTGCTCGATCCACAGTCGCTGGCTGAGTAGAGTAATATCCGCACTCCGGTTGTTGCTCTTAAAATTTCTTCATTTTATTGAATAACCACAGTAAACAAACACAGATTAAGTCAGTTGACGCGTTTCAGCCTATAAGACCTTAGTCATAACCATAACTTGCAAAGCAGCCTTGTGTTCCAAGCTAGGGACCGAGCCGGTCAGCAGGGGTGAAGCTAGAAGGTATCCGAAGTGCCAAGCTAGGGACCCAGCAGGGAAGCGTGGGTGAAGCCTGAGGGAGATACCACCGCAAAAGCCTTGAGGAGCTCACGGGATTCAGAGTCAGTGAATCAGAGAGTCCAGTAAGAGACCAGGAGCTCAAGGGGCTGAAGAACTACAAGGAGAGGTTGTAGTACAGCTAAGAGAACTCTTACTTTGAGTTAGGAACTGTTTAAGTACTGTTGCCATAGGAGACAGCAATCCTGCACGTGCAGAAGTGGTACCTTGCTGGGCCTTTACCTGTACAGCTGTCCTCTTGTTGAAGTCTCGGAGTCTGCCATATGAAATTGCAACTATAAGGGTGTCCTGGCCCTAACCCTGTTTCCCTTGCAAAATATAAAAAGGATTGTCAAAGAAATAAAACCTCTTTTACATCAAAGAAGTGTCTGGCGCCCAATGACTTTTACCACCTTTGCACCCACTATTCCTCACAACCCACTACATATTGAAGGATGTCAGCTATCTTTGGCTTTGACGGTTCCCATTAGACTGGAAGAGGTTAGAGATTCTGCTACATAAATGATGTAAGATGATTTGACAGATATAGAAATGGAAAGTAGAAATTATCATGGGATATAGTTTTCCTTTGCCGAGGATGTATTACAGCAGGGGTCTCAAACTGGCGGCCCTCCAGCTGTTGCGAAACTACAAGTCCCATGAGGCATTTCAAGGCTGACAGTTACAAGCATGACTCCCTCAGGCAGAGGCATGATGGGGCTTGTAGTTCTACAACAGCTGGAGGGCCACAAGTTTGAGACCCCTGTATTACAGCATCCAATTTTATAATGTGATTAATATGCATGTATATGTATCTGTTTAAACTGTTTTCAAAAAAATCATAAAAACAGATTAAAAACAATCAACTGAATTTACCACAGGTTGTCCCCAATCAAGTTGTAGGAACATCTCAAGGATGATCAGTGGAATCAGGATGCGCATGAGCTCAATTTTGAGTGTCATGGCAAAGGATGATTTTTTCGTTTTTTATTTTTAATAGATTTGCAAAGATTTCAAACAAACTTATTTCACATTGTCATTATGGGGTATTGTTTGTAGAATTTTGAGGCAAATAATGAATTTAATTCATTTTGGAATAAGGCTGTAACATAACAAAATGTGGAAAAAGTGAAGTGCTGTGAATACTTTCCGGATGCACTGTAATTAGAGTACTGTGACGGGTCAGCAAGTGGTTAAAGTAGTACTAAAGGCTGAGACTTTTTTTCATGGTTATACTAATTTCAAACATAATGCACAACACTGGTAAACGTTTATTTGAAATTTAATACCTTATATTACCTCCAGTTAGGGTTGCCACCTGTCTGGGATTCACCAGGACAGTCTGGGTTTTGAATCATGAGTCCGGGTTTCAGTCTGCTCGGAATCCGGGCACATGAGTCAGACTGGACTGTGGCAGCTGGGGGTCAGGGAAGGAACAGAACAAGTGTCCTTTGGGCAGCAGCAGGGGGCCGCTGAGGAAGGAATGGAACTAGTTAATGTTCAACACACTGCAGCTGAGTAATTCTTGTGCAGCGGCTCCGGACAATTAAATTAAATTGTCCCCCTGTCTATATCAATCCGCCGGCGCATGTAACTGCCGGAAACCGCAGCACAGGGATTACTCCGCTGGGACTATTTGATGATTTTCGGGCACAGGTGGAATCCTTGTGCTGCGGTTCCCGGCAATTACATGCCCCGACGGATTGATATAGACGTAGACTGCTGTCTAAGGATTACTCTGCTGCTGGGGATGAGCATTAGGCCCCATTCACACTAGCGCGTTTTTTGATGCATTTTGCATTTTGCAGAAATGCACGGGAATTTTTTAACATGGGTTCCTATGGAACATGTTCACATCAATGCTTTTTTGTATCTCCGCGTTTTTGGAAAGGGTCGGGGACTTTTTCTCATGCAAAATGCAGCGTTTTGCATGTAATGGTTTTCAATGGACAAGCATCAAAAACGCAAGTGCACCTTTTTTGCAGCGTTTTTGATGCGTTTTTGGTGCGTTTTTGGTGCGTTTTTGCCGTTTTTTTTTTTTTTTTGTAATTTTTTTGTAAGACTGTAAAAAAAAATGAAAAAAAAAAAAAAACGCAAAACGCAAATCGCGGCAAAAACGCGGCAAAAACGCCGCTAAAACGCGGCAAAAACGCGGCTCAAAAACGCGGCAAGCATGAAAAAAAAACCTCCAAAAACGCTCAAAAGCAACATGCATAGGTGTGAATCGAGCCTTAAAGGGGTTGTAAACCCTCGTTTTTTTTTTCTTTTAAATAGCAAACATGTCATACTTACCTCTACTGTGCAGTTCATTTTGCCCAGAGTGGCCCCGATCCTCCTCTTCTGGGGTCCCTCAGCGGCGCTGGTGGCTCCTCCCCACATCGAGTGTCCACGTTGGAGAAGCGCTCTCTTTGGTGGACACCCGTGCGGGCGTGCTCCCGAGTCTCGCATCTGTGTCCATTCACACAGAATGCAGGACTCGGTCCCGCCCCCCAGCGCCGTGTCATTGGATTTGATTGACAGCAGTGGGAGCCAATGGCTGCGCTGCTATCAATCTATCCAATAAGGACACGAGACAGTAGCTACAGTCCAGATGGTGTGCTCGTTCCCGGCCGGAAGATGACAGCGTTCAGGTTAGTAAAACGGGGGGGCTGCAGCACTACAAAAGGTCTTTCACCTTAATGCATAGAATGCGTTAAGGGGAAAAACCACGAGAGTTTACAACCCCTTGAACTACCTACTACTGGTAAGCTGCCTGAACAACTTTAGCATCCTTTGTTACCTTTGTGCTGCAGAGTAGTCCCTTGGATTGTTTACAATGACTGCCTGGAGGAGGGAGTGGAGCATGCATCTTTTTTACATGTGCCGGCGGATTGATATAGAAGTTTAGGTCAGGATTCTGATTTATTTGTCAGAACTGCTGCATAAGGATTACTCCACTGCTGCCCGATAAGCATTAAGACCCCTTTCACACTGGAGGCATTTTTCAGGTGTTAAAGGGCTAAAAATAGCATCTGTAAAGCGTTTGAAAAACACCTCCCCTGCGGCCCCAGTGTGAAAGCCCGAGTGCTCTCATACTGGAGCGGTGCGCTTGCAGGACGTTAGAAAATGTCCTGCAAGCAGCATCTTTGGAACAGTTTAGGAGCGGTAAATACCCATTGCAATGAATTTTAACCCCCGCTAGCAGCCAAAGAAAGGGTTAAATGCTTCGGCATTTAAAAGCACTGTTAAAACGATGGTAAAGCGCCGCTAAAACTAGCGGCGCTTTACCACTAATGTGGAGCGGTGCCAGTGTGAAAGGGTTCTAACTAGTCCTGGTAAGCTGCCTGAACAACTTCAGCATCCTTTGTTACTGTAGAACCTTTTAGGGAATGTCAGGTTCACTTTAAACTACTAATTCAGCTTTTTTTCCTCCCTGTCCTATTTTTCTTGATGTCCACCTCCCAGTAACGTGCTGTACATTAGCAAATAAACTGTTCAAGGAAGGCAAAGCACTAACAGCTGGTGCCCCATAAACATTGAGGCTCCATTCACATTGGTGATTAGGTCTGGTGTGAATAGTAGTGGCAGGTATTAGAGATTCCCGTTAGCTAGCTGCCATAACCCATATCCTCTTTTTGGGCTGGCGGTCCGCTTTCCGATAAGAGTGGTCTCTGTGGCGGATTCGCCCCCCTCCCGCCTCACTCTGATGCCCTCCGGCGCTTACTGGATCTGTCGGTAGCGGCAGAGGCGATCGGATGTTTCCCCTTGCTGGGTATGGAGACGAGTGAGGGGAAGATGGCCCCCACCCGTCTCCATAACATTGTAGGGCGGAAGCGACGTCACAACGTCACTTCCACCCATAGCTCTTAAAGGGCCATTTTTTTTCTAATTTTTTTTTTAAATGATATTTATTTTTTTTTTTTTTATTGCATTTTAGTGTAAATATGACATCTGAGGTCTTTTTGACCCCAGATCTCATATTGAAGAGGTCCTGTCATGCTTTTTTTTTCTATTACAAGGAATGTTTACATTCCATGTAATAGGAATAAAAGTGACACAATTTTTTTTTTTTAAAGAGTTTTTTAAAAAAAAAAAAAAAAAAAAAAAAAAAAAGGTAAAATAAAAACGAAAAATAATTTTTTTTTTAGACATGTCCCGTCCCTCCGAGCTTGCGTGTTGAAGCGAACACATACGTGAGTAACGCCCATATATGAAAACGGTGTTCAACCCACACATGTGAGGTATCGGCAGAGCGAGAGCAATAATTATAGCCCTAGACCTCCTCTGTAACTCAAAACATGCAACCTGTAGAATTTTTGTAAACGTCGCCTATGGAGATTTTTTTAAGGGTAAAAGTTTGTCGCCATTCCACGAGCGGGCGCAATTTTGAAGCGTGACATGTTGGGTATCAATTTACTCAGCGTAACATTATCTTTCACAATATAAAACAAAATTGGGCTAACTTTAATGTTGTGTTATTTTTTAATTTAAAAAAAAGTGTATTTTTTCCAAAAAAAGTGCGCTTGTAAGACCGCTGCGCAAATACGGTGTGACAGAAGTATTGCAACAACCGCCATTTTATTCTCTAGGATGTTAGAAAAAACGGTATAATGTTTGGGGGTTCTAAGTAATTTTCTAGCAAAAACACCTGTTTTTAACTTGTAAACAAAATCTCAAAAAGAGGCTTGGTCCTTAAGTGGTTAATGTCTAATTATGCCTATTATGTCTAAATGTCAGCGTGAAAAAATGCAGTGTTCTGCATAAAGTGATTGTAAAGGCTCGTTTTTATATTTTTTTGTTTAAAATAACGAACATGTCATACTTGCCTCCACTGTGCAGCTCGTTTTGCACAGAGTGGCCCCAAAACCTTTGACTTCTGGGGTCCCTCGGCAGCTCTAGCGGCTCCTCCTCACATCAGACAACCCCCTAGGAGAAGCGCTCTCCTGGGGGGTTACCTTGCGGGCGTGCTTCCAAGTCCAGCATTCGGCGTCCATAGACACTGATGCTGGACTCGGCCCCGCCCCCCGGCGCCCGCGTCATTGGATTTATTTGAGAGCAGCGGGAGTCAATGGCTGCGCTGCTATCAAACTATCCGATCAAGAGCTGGGACCCCATGCAGAGAGGGACAGCGCGTCTCCGCCAAGAGAAATACGGGGCTCAAGTAAGTAAAACAGAGGGGGGGGGGGGGGCTGGGGAGCCAGTGACTGCCAGAAGTTTTTTCACCTAATGCATAGGATGCATTAAAGGGGTTATAAACCCTCTTGTTTTTTCAACTTAAGTTACAGTGCCTTAAGTAATTGGTTTATTACACTACTATCTGTAATTGCTTCTGTCTAAGGGTTTAACCCTTGCTCACAGAATATAGGTCCATTTGCTGCTTCAATGTCTGCAAATGGGTGTGTGGATGGCCACTGATATTGTATTAAGGCTATGTCCTAGCCAGTACTTCCAGGTATTTATTATGACCACAAACCTGCAGCTCATATGTTGAGCCATGAGCTTACCCAGAGACCAGCCACGATCAATAAGGTGAGGGTCAGGTAGGTATGCTATCCTAAAAAAATAAATAAATAAAAGAGTGTGCGGGCAGTATGGATAGTAAAACTCTCCAGCCCATAAATACCAGCACCACTCCCCAAAGGAAAAGTGACAACTTGTTCTTCCAACAGTGACAGGTCCTGTTTGGCTCTAAAGAAAACTGCTATACATTCAAAGTGCTTCCAGAAGGGGTAGACTAAAGCAAATCACAAAAAGGACCATCCTGGGCAGTATGGGGAGTGTGGTTTGCTGACGTACCTGCCAAGATGCTATGCCAAGTTGCATATCAGGAGGCAGTAAACACAAAGGCAGATGAAAACTGACTGGGTGGATCTGTAGTCCCTAACGCTCAGGTACTAAGCTAATCAAACAGCTGAGTTTGTTTAAAGGGTATCTCTGTCTCAAAAGCAGCAGGACAATTAGCGTTCATCAAATTGACCAGATGTTTCTTCATGCTAACAGAGGAAGCAAGATCCCCTCTGTAAACTTTTACTGCAGACGCAGTTAGCCAAGCCAAGTAACCTTCATCAGACTAGCCAGAAGTGCCAGTCTGCCAGTGGATGATGTAATAGCCTTCTCAGAGGCATGGGAATAGCAATATGGATTTGGAAATGAAGGTTTATACTACCATTAGGGAGTATAGCGTGGCCTGCGTTGGAGTTCACTTCAGTAGCCAAAGCTATTTGGTTCTCAGCAGGCGAGTTGAAGGCAAACTTGGCCAGTAATACGCCTCTGTGGTGTTTGATCCATGAGTGAAATTAGAGTGACAAGCGATGCATTACAACCACTATGGATGCAGCAGGTTGTTACTCCTACTATTCTGTGGGGTTAGTCAAGCCCTATGGATTAACCCACTGACTGTGTATACCTCAAATGGAACATGATTTAAGATGGAATCAGTGATGACCAGATCAGGGACTAACCCCTTAGGCTAGTCACCTAGGCCTAGAACAAAGAGTTGGTGACCTAGCCTCAGAAGAGATATAGAAGAGATAGGAAGATCCATAATTGTCTTTGATTGCCTAAGCCCAAGTCTGCTCCTCTTGAGGAGCAGCAAAGCTCCTTTTCACTCAAATGTGCCCAGTAGGTGTTATATTGCAGAAATTAATGCAAATTTGGGCAGGAGGCTCGGGATCAATGGGGCCTGTGCAGCATTGTCTTTGTGATGTGATCTGTCTGCATCAAAACCTTGGGACAACAACGGAAGATTCCTGGTGTGCTGGCGAGTTGTACTTTGTGCGGTAAGGAAGTCAATAGAATTTCTTTCCACTCTTCCAAGTATTCTAATTCCCACTATGATTCTTTAGAGCAATCAAGGCCTTAAGCAAATGTTACCAAATCTTGTCCAATGAATCTCAACTTGGCAGTAAACTAAATGGTCAGGAATGGAAGTTATTCCTGCAAGAGGAGCTTTCCAGATGTGGAGTCAGTGGATCTACTAACATCCAGCTGGGTCAGCAGGTTACCCTCTATAGCCAACAGACCCTGTGATCTCCAAGTTCCTCATCAGGATCTGTAGTCATACAGTGGTGATAAGGGCAATAATGATCAGGTGGCCTTGCAGGCCATGGTGTCCTCAAAGTACAGTCTTTGGTCCAAGAACCTCCCTATTCTTTCTGAGATCTCAGACCTCACACAGCGGAGCCAAGTGTATCCAAATTCAGCCACGTTATATCTAGTAACTGGGAGACCAAGTTAGGAAGGCTCATTTAAGGGTCTCACCTTCAGTATTTGAAACCCTGCGGAAAACTCCAGTTATACCAGAATGGGGGAAATCTTGCAGAATTTAAGGATGGAATCCTCTGCTCCTGACTGTAAAGATTAAGATATCTGCAAGTAAGCCAAGATAGGGGATTGAGCAGTAGTCAAGTCTTGGTCAGGTCCTCATTTCTTGAGGTCCAGTGACTGCCGCACATCTTGGGGAAACCAATTTCGAAAGGCCGGTACAGTTTGTTCTTTCCCCTTTAGAACTTGCAGTACAATTAGTGTTGGGAAGATTGTCCCACTCTTCCATTTTTCTGAACAAGACTTCCTCAATAGGTTCAGTGACACTAAAGCAGTATTTCTTAAGCCGATCACGTCTGGGAGAAGGCGTTCAGATACCGTAATCAAACAAAATAGCTCTGGTTTCTTCTTCTCCAGCACCAGACGAAGGTCTGCATCCTTGCTTCTGGGTCAAGACATCACCCTTCCAGCGTGTCCAAACTGAAATGTCTGCGTCACCACAAGCTGGGGTAATAGACTCTATGGGGAAGATATACATGGAAGTGGCCCTTCTCTAGAAGGTCAGACAGTGGCCTCTTCAGAAGAAGACTTTTTACTGTCCATTAGAAAAATGGCATTATCTCAGGTCAAAGTAGCCTGAGGGGCTTATAGAACGAAGATGAATTCATCAATCTAGTACAGAGCTCACTTTACCAGATGGGTTGCTTACTCACGGGCAAAATTCAGAGGTCCAGAATTTGACAGGATACCAACCAGGTTCATATACTACAAACCACTTTTTTGCCTATTGCAGAGTTAAACAATCAGCATTGGAAGCAGGGGAATTGACTTCAGTTCTAAATTAATCTAATGATATGTTGGATAAAACACTTCTTCAGCATGGCCCTCCCTTGTGGTTTTATGGGCGTGCTACATCCCATATGTGTGTGCTGTCATGCTTGTGTCAGGAAAACTAAAAATTTTATACTTACCTGATGGTAATTTTCCTTTCCTGATGCATAAGCATGACAGTATACAGGTATCTCCCTTGTGGGCCTTGCATTTGAGTATAGTTATGAGAATGCTGCCTAGGAGGAGGTGACTTATTTAAATATAGTATAACCAGTCCTGATGGGGCGAGGGGCGGAGCCTAACCCATACATGTATGCTGTCATGCTTATGCATCAGGAAAGGAAAATTACCGTCAGGTAAGTATACAATTTTTAGTTATTTATTGTGAATACATGTCTAGTGAATAAATATTCCATATTTAGTCTGTATTCATATCATTTGATGTGTGCTTTTAAAAAATTTGACTAAAAACAACTCATTATAATTATCGTTCGGGAAATTATTCTCAGACACACGACAAAGTGCAAACAAACATCAGACACAAATGACATTCATTAATCCTTTAATCGTATCTAAATGAAAGAACAAATATGTATAGTATTGCAGTTTACTGATCCTTAGATGCGGTGGCTGCATTAGTTTTCTTTTTTCACTTTTTTTCTTTTTTATTCTTTATTTTAACATGGTAATCCTGCCATTAACTTCCTGTCCTATGGTTACAACTGTACAGAGCTAGGCCAGGGATTTTGTTAGAGGAAAAAAAAACTGTAGTGCTAAAGGTAAACTAGTGTAGAATGAAAAGAATTTCAGATGACGTCAAGTGTAAAGGTCAGATCAGTGGGGGGGGGGGGGGGGGATATACTAAAACTGGAGCGCTCAGAATCTGGAGCAGCTGTGCATGGTAGCCAATCAGCTTGTAACTTCAGCTTGTTCAATTAGGCTTTGACAGTAACACATGGAAGCTAATTGGTTTCTATATAGATCTGCACCAGATTTTGCACTCTCCAGTTTTAGTAAATCTACCCCACAGTGCCTATATAGAGCCAGAGGGGGTTGTTTACTAAAGGAAAATCCACTTTGCACTACAAGTCCACTTGGAAGTGCAGTCGCTGTAGATCTGAGGGGAAAATTGAAATGTGGGGAAGCTCTGCTGATTTCTATCATCAAATCGTGTGCAAGCAAAAATGCTGTTTTTTATTTTCCTTGTATGTCCCCCTCAGATATACAGTGACTGCACTTATAGTGCAAAGTGGATTTTCCTTTAGTAAATAAACCCCATAGAGTCTTACAATGTCTGTCCAACTGATAGGGAAAAAACGTGAAGATGATTTTTTCTTTCGTTTCATTCTTGCTTTGCGTTGGCAAGGGTCAGCCGTATATAGTTACATAGTTATGTAGTTGGTAAGGTTGAATATATATATATATATATATATATATATATATAAATCATTTAACATATCCCTGTATATTGTTTTCGCTAAGGTGCACGTCCAAAAGTCTTTTAAAACTACCCATACTTGCTGCCGACACCACCGATTGTGGAAGAGTTCCACATCCTCACCACCCTGACAGTGAAAAACCCCCTACGCAGCTTAACCCTTTCATGACTAAGCCTATTTTTGAAATTTGGTGTTTACAAGTTAAAATCCGTATTTTTTGCTAGAACATTACTTAGAACCCCCAAACATTATATATATTTTTTTAGCAGAGAATCTAGAGAATAAAATGGCGATTGTTGCAATATTTTTTAGCACACGGTATTTGTGCAGCGGTGTTTTAAACGCAAATTTTTGGAAAAGTGACACTTTCATGAACTTTAAAAAATCCAAACAGTAAAGTTACCCCAATTTTTTTGTATAATGTGAAAGATGATGTTACGCCGAGTAAATAGATACCAAACATGTCACCCTTTATAATTGCACGCACTCGTGGAATGGCGACGAACTATGGTACCTTTGAATTTCCATAGGCGACGCTTTAAAAAAATTTTTACGGTTACCAGGTTTGAGCTATAGAGGAGGTCTAGGGCTAGAATTATTGCTCTCGCTCTGACGATCGCGGCGATACCTCACATGTGTGGTTTGAACACCGTTTACATATGCCGGCGCGACTTCCGTATGCGTTTTCTTCGCTGCGCGAGCTCGCAGGGACAGGGGCACTTTAAAAAAAATTTTTTTTTTTATTTAATTTATTTATTTTTGTACTTTATAAATTGTGTTTAAAATTTTTTTTTTTTTTTTTTTTACTTTTATTGCTGTCACAAGCAATGTAAACATCCCTTGTGACAGTAATATGTGGTGACAGTAATATGGGGGTCTAAAAGACCCCCCATCCCTCCTTTACACTTCAAAGTATTCAGATCGCCGAAAACGGCGATTCTGAATACTGTGTACTTTTTTAAATTCGGCGCCATTGGCAGCCGAGTAAACGGGAAGTGACGTCATGACGTCGCTTCCGCGTTTACAACAAGAAGGCTGGAACGAAGCCGCTCGCAGCTTCGTTCCAGCCCGCCCCCAGCCGCCGAAGGCAGCCGAACGGACACCGGGCCTCCCGATCGCACGGGAGGCCCGGTAACAGCGGCGGGAGGCGGCGGGAGGGGGGGGATGTCCCCTCCCGCTCCTCCGGTATAACAGCCGAGCGGCTTTTAGCCGCATCGGTTGTTATACACGGGTAGCCGATCGCCCGCTGTAAACAACGGTACCGGGATGATGCCTGCAGCTGCGGGCATCATCCCGGTATAACCCCGGAAAGCCGAGTACGCATATCTGCGTATGGTCGGCGGGAAGGGGTTAAGGTTAAAGCGCTTCTCTTCCAGTTTCATCATATAGCCCTGTATCTTCTTACACTCCCCGGGACTGAAAAGTTTCATATTTACGCCAGGGTCGGACTGGGAGTAAATACCAGCCCTGGAAATAATTTCATACCAGCCCCATAGCATTAGCCCAACAGCATAGCGTCATTATTTTCTTGTTCATAAAAGGGAAAACCATACATTTTAAAGCACATTTGAAGAGCGTATTATATATAGATAAGATAGATATGAACACACATAGGGCTTTTTATATATATATATATATATATATATATATATATATATATATACAGAAAATTTCATTTAAAAGTAGTAGAAGTGGAGGAATCATCAAGGGGGACAACTGGGACTCGGGGAATGTTGGGGGGCTCTGGTGACCAGAGATCACCTTCCGCAGAAAGAATATTCGAAGGTAAGGGGGGGGACTGATTTAAGGGGGAAACCTTTATCAGTGCCCCTTTACATTACTGTATTCACTCCCCCTTACATCAGTGACCCCCCCCCCCCCCCCCAGACTTGCCTGGCAGTGCTGTCACTGAACTCCTCTCAGGTGCACCATGCAGAGCTCAGTCAGTTGGCTCCAGCTCGGTGGCTCTGGTTTTATTCTATTGTCTCCTCTCCACAGTCCACACATGTCTGACTTCTCCCATGACCCCCATCCCGGTGGCGTTCCCATTCTTGACTCCTCTCCAGACTCCCTCAGAGACTGTAGACATGATATAAGACAAGAGAAGGTCAGAGGTTGCGGACATGGTACAAGAGATGGTTAGAGGCTGCAGGCATAGTACAGGAGATGGTCAGAGGCTGTGGGCATGGTACAGGAGATGATTAGAGACTGAGGACATGATACTAATGATGGTAAGAGAATGCAGACATGATACAGGAGATGGTCAGAGACTGCAGAGATCAATGGAGCCTCACCAGTGCCCATCAATGCAGCCTCACTGTTAGGGCTGGGGAAAAATTTTAAATCTTGAATCCAGTTGAGAGGTCAAATCGATTAAAAAATTAAGCAAATCAATTTTTTTTTTTCACCGCGCCGGTCCTGAGGAGCTGCTGGCAGGAGTTTTTAGGCGAGTCCGCGGCTTCGGCCTAGTCCGCGAAGCCGGATGCCGCGGACTAGGCCGAAGCCGCGGCCTCGCCTAAAAACTCCTGCCTGCAGCTCCCCAGGACCGGCGCTGACACCGCGCCGGTCCTGGGGAGCTGCGGACAGGAGTTTTTAGGTGAAGCCGCGGCTTCAGCCTAGTCCGCGAGGCCGGACGCTGCGGACTAGGCCGAAGCCGCGTCCTCGCCTAAAAACTCCTGCCCGCAGCTACTCAGGACCGGCGCGGTGTCCAAAAAACTCGATTCGAACCGTGAATCAAGTTTTCTTTAAGAAAATCGCAGATTTTTGTTTTTTAGAAAATCGCCCAGCCCTACTCACTGTGCCCATCCAATGTAGCCTCACCATGCCAATCATTGCAGTCTTACTGTGCCCATCATTGCCGCCTTAACGTGTCAATCATTTCCGCCTCACTGTGCCAATCAATGTAGCCTTATTGTGCCCATCATTGCCACCTCACCAGTTAGTGCCAGTGGATTACGTACAGGCACAGCACGCATCTCGCGCTTTGTCACAGAGCTCAGTGCGAAAAGTTCAGTCGCTCTGTGACAAAAGTCCCGCCCTCCTCCTAGACCAGCTGGTGTGATAGACAGAACACTGCATCTATCACACCAGCTGGTCTAGGAGGAGGGCGGGACTTTGGTCACAGCGCAACTGAACCTTTCACACTGAGCTCCGTGACACAGCGGGACTATGCTTTGAGCTACGCTGCAGCCACAGCGTAGCTCAAAGCGGCCCCAGGGCAGGAAGCCTACCGGGAAATGTCTCGGTATCCCGGTAGGTCAGTCCGGCCCTGACTTACGCTGGGATCCCCGTTGAGATATTTGTATATTGCTATCATATTTCCTCTCAAGCGTCTCTTCTCCAGGGAAAATAAATGTAGCTCTTGTAGTCGTTCCTCATAACTGAAGTCCTCCCGTTCCCATATTATTTTAGTGTCCCTTCTTTGGACTCGCTCCAGCACATCCTTTTTGAGGGCTGGTGACCAGAACTGGACGCAGTACTCCACATGTGGCCAAACCAGAGTCTTATAAAGTAGCAGGATTATCGTTTTATCTCTGGAGTATATCCCCTTTTTTAATGTATGCTAATATTCTGCTGGCTTTACTTGCTGCAGCTTGACATTGCATGCTA
Source organism: Aquarana catesbeiana (assembly GCF_042186555.1). Taxonomy (NCBI): domain Eukaryota; kingdom Metazoa; phylum Chordata; class Amphibia; order Anura; family Ranidae; genus Aquarana; species Aquarana catesbeiana. The sequence goes on along the minus strand of NC_133329.1, from coordinate 105,284,841 downwards.
ATGCTCAGTCTGTCTTCTACTAGGACCCCCAGATCTTTTTCCATCCTGGAATCCCCTAGAAGTTCTCCCCCTAGTGAGTAACTTGCGTTTATATTTTTATCCCCCAAGTGCATTACCTTACATTTAGCAATGTTAACCGCTTGCTGACCAGCCGCCGTCATTATACTGCGGCAGGTCGGCACGATGCCGCGAGCCGTCGTAGCTATACGTCGGCTCCTTTAAGCGGGATAGCAGGTGCACGCATGCTGCTGGAGGCGCTCGCCCGCTGCACTGCAGGGGTGCCGATGCTTGTAGCCGACGGTCGCAATGCCTGCCGGCCACGAGCGATCGCTGGCACGAGAGGCAGAACGGGGACGCATGTGTGTAAACACACAAATCCCTGTTCTGTTCGGAGAGACAGATCGTGAGTTCCTAATAGCTAGGAATCACGATCTATCATTTCCTCTATGTCAGTCCACTCCCCCTACAGTTAGAAACACAGTTAACCCCTTTCATCGCCCCCTAGTATTAACCCCTTTTCTACCAGTGACATTTATACAGTAATTAGTGCATTTTTATAGCACTGATCGCTGTATAAATGCCAATGGTCCCAAAAATGCGTCAAAAGTGTCCAATGTATCAGCCATAATGTCGCAGTCCCCATAAAAATCGCAGAAAAAAAAAATAATAATAATGCTATAAATCTATCCCCTATTTTGTAGATGCTATAACTTTTGCGCAAACCAATCAATATAGCTTATTGCGATTTTTTTTTTTTTTTTATTACCAAAAATTTGTAGAAGAATACATAAACTGAGAAAAAATTAGCTTTTTTTTTAAAAAAAAAATGGGGATATTTATTATAGCAAAAAGTACAAAATATTGTGGTTTTTTTTTCAAAATTGTCGGTCTTTTTTTGTTGATAGCGCAAAAAATAAAAACCACAGAGATGATCAAATACCACCAAAAGAAAGCTCTATTTGTGGGGAAAAAAGGACGTCAATTTTGTTTGGGTGCAGCGCCGCACGCCCGTGCAATTGTCAGTTAAAGCGACTCAGTGCCGAATCGCAAAAAAATGGCCTGGTCATTCAGCAGCCAAATCTTCCGGGGCTGAAGTGGTTAAACTTCATTTGCCATCTAGTAGCCCACTCCATGTGTAAAGTAGCCCACTCCTCTTGTAAAGTTTCTATATCCTGCTGTGAAGTTATTGCCCTGCATATTTTTGTGCCTTCAGCAAACACTGAGATTGAGCTATTTATCCCATCCTCTATATCGTTTATAAATGAATTAAACAAAATTGGTCCCAGGACAGAGCCTTGGGGTACCCCGCTTACTATTCCAGACCAGTCCGAGTATACATTATTTATCACAACCCTTTGGACACTCCCCCATAGCCAGTTTTCTATTCAAGAACAAACCCTATAGTCCATACCTACAGATCTCAGCTTGTAGATTAAGTGTTTGTGGGGGACTGTAGCAAATGCTTTTGCAGAATCCGAATACACCACATCCACCGGCCTGCCCCTGTCCAGATGGCAGCTCACTTCCTTGTAGAATCCTTTCGTAAACCCGTGCTGATTACTGCTAATGATACCATTTTCATAAGCAAATTCTTGGATATGGTCCCTTATCATACCCTCAAATAGTTTACAAACTAGCGATGTTAGACTGACAGGCCTATAGTTCCCAGGAATATATCTCTGCCCTTTTTTTAAATATTGGTACCACATGGACTTTTTGACAATCAGCTGGTAACAATCCTGTGAGTATGCTGTCCATGAAGATTAGGAATAGCGGTCTGGCTATAACCTCATAACCTGATTGAGTTCTTTAAGGACTCTGGGGTGTAAGCCATCTTGTCCTGGTGATGTATTTATGTTGATCTTCTCTATTCCTTTCTGGACTCCAGCCTCTGTTAGCCACAAGGGTAGCTCCAGTGTCGTGTTACTAACAATCAGACGCAGCATCCACAAAGCCACCTTGGGAATGTCCAGCCTCAGGAAAAAAAGGCAGAGTGCAGAAAGATGTCAGCCACCAGGCACACTTTATTTTTTTATTTTATTTGTTTTATTGTTTTTTTCATATGCAAGTTACAAACTTAGAAACATTTAACATTCAGCACTACAGTGCAACAGCACCAGTGAGCAATGCAGCTCCCATATACTATTGTGACATAATCATTTAACCGCTTCAGCCCCGGAAGATTTTACCTCCTTTCTGACTAGAGCACTTTTTACAATTTGGCACTGCGTCGCTTTAATTGACAATTGCACGGTCATTCAACGCTGTACCCCAATGAAATTTGCGTCCTTTTTTTCCCCACAAATAGAGCTTTCTTTTAGTGGTATTTGATCACCTCAGTGGTTTTTATTTTTTGCATTATAAACAAAAAAAGAGCAACAATTTTGAAGAAAAAAACTATTTTTGCTATAATAAATATCCCCAAATTTTTTTTAAAAAACAAATTTCTTCATCAGCTTATGCCAATATATATTCTTCTACATATTTTTGGTAAAAAAACAAAAAACAAAATCGCAATAAGCATATATTGATTGGTTTGCGCAAAAGTTATAGCGTCTACAAACTATGGGAAAGATTTATGGCATTTTTATTATTTATTTATTTTTACTAGTAATGGTGGTGATTTGCGATTTTTAGCGGTATTGCGACGGACAGATCGGCCACTTTTGGCACTTTTTTGGGACCATTGACAATTATACATTGATCAGCGCTATAAATATGCACTGATTACTGTGTAAATGTCACTGGCAGGGAAGGGGTTGACACTAGGGGGAGATCAAGGGGTTAAATGTGTGTTCTAACTGTGTGGGGGTGGGAGTGACTAGGAGAGGAGACATATCGTTTTTCCTACTTCCTCTTCCCTGACCGTACAGGGATTTGTGTGCTTACGCACACAAATCCCTGTGTTGGCGCTCGTGCACGCGATCGCGTGTGGCCGGCGGTGATCGTGCCCCCCCCCTCCGAAAAATTATTTCCTGCTTGTGTGATTGGCTCACTGATTTTCCCAGAAGTCTGCACGAAGATACAAGTCAGGTTTTAGGCATCCCCTGAAACAAAAAATGTAATTTTTGGTGAGATAACCCCAATAGGAAATCACGTCTCTGGGGATGCAGGCCCAGAACCTTTCCTCATTAGTGCCCTGCAGGTGCAGCAGATGATTACTAATTAAGAAACCACTCCCATTAGACTCACTTTTCCACATGGACACAGAGAAACACACAGGGATTTCTTCAGAATAACAAAAGGTAGAAATCTGCAACACAGTTTGTTAAAGTCCTTGCAATGTACATAGATCACCGGGGGTGGGTGTTTTTTCTCAACAAAAGTGGAGTTACACTTTAAGGAAATGACAACATATTATAAAATAGGTACTTGCATCTCTAAATAATAGAGGCACGCTTTATTTAATATAAAATAAGCATCCACTTACATATAAAAACAGGAGTGGCATAAAAGGGCGCAATTCATTTGTGCCCATGCACGTGGGTTCGCGGCCACCCCCTCCCCTCTCCTTTCCCTAAGAATATTCTGTTTTTTTAATATGTTTTAAAAAAATGTCATTTGCATTGCATATTTGTTTCTGGTGTCGCTGCCCCTTTAAATTTACAGGTTACCTAGGACAAGGTGATCTCTGACTGGTCCAGGTGAAGCAGGTGACCAGGTGGAAAGTTCTGAGGCCCACCTGGACCCTATATAAGGCAGCAGTAGCCATTGCTTCTTGCTGCTGGCTGGGCACTGGACTTGGCTCCCCCACCCCCCTCCCCGTCGCTTGCACATTTATGTGGTCTGTCATCCCTGAATCGGGGGGGGGCTTTACAGTTTTCAAGTTGTATTATCTGCTCAAGTCCTAAGACTGAGCAGGGATTTTTCCTTTTTATTAAGAGTTCATTCTCAGTATTTTTGTGTTTAAATTGATTAAAATAAAATATGAAATGGTTATCTTTACATTCATACCAATAAAGTGTCGCGGCCATTAATAAAGCCATACTGTTGTATTAATGTTTATTTGCTGGAGTCATCAGCTCACAGGGAGCAACATAGTGATGGTGGAGGAGGAAAAGATCCGGGATTTACAGGCGGCTGCCACGGCGGAGTCTTGGCTCATATACGGTATATGCGGGCAGCTAGCAATAGTAGCACACAAGGGACTCTGGACTGGAACTGGGAAGCTCAGGGTAAGAGGCGCGGCTCGCAGCATGCAATAGGCTGACAACAGAATATGGAACAATGGAAACACATTTCAGGGCATCTAGCCCCTTTCTCAAGCCATGTGCATCGTACTGGGTTCATCCTTTGTTTACCTCCAAGAGACTTTCCATTGGCATCATACCCTCAGTTATTAGCTTTTTTTTTTTTTTTTTTTTTTTTTTTTTGCACAAGCTTTCATTTTCATTTCCTCATCTATTTTCTAAATGCTACCCAGGGGCTTTCCATTTTATCTGACTCAAATGCAGAGGTGGGGGACTCGAGTCACATGACTTGACTCGAGTCACCTGTTTGAGGACTTGCGACTTGCTTGACAAAATTAAATAAATGACTCGACTTCACTTTGACTTGGGCTATTTGACTTGCAATGACTTGGCACCACCAGTGCTGTGTCTTGGCCTAGGCAAAAGCCCCCCCCACACAAAAGAAAGCTCCCCCCAAGTCCCGGCTTCAGGGTAGATCAGTATTTTGACTTAATTTGTGACTTGACCAAAATAAATGACTTGACTTGCTTGACTTCTAGCAGGGACTCGACTTGACTTGCTTGCTTTTCGCCACAGTAACTTGGGACTTGCTTGGGACTTGAAGGTTAAGACTTGAGACTTGCTTGTGACTTGCACATGTGTGACTCCCATCACTGTCAAAATGTAGTAAACATTCCTTATGTTGGGTATACACTGTGCAAGAGGATTGGACTTAATTTCATGCAAAAGAAAAAAACATATTCATATTCAAAAAGAATGTCCATATTAATTTAAAAAAAAACAAAAACATGTTCACACTTAGCCATGTTCATAAATTCACCTTGAATATGTCATTTTTCTGCCTGTGTGTATATATGTGTAATAAATAAATAAATAAATAATTTATATATCTATATATCTCTCTCTCTATATATATCTATATATCTCTCTCTCTATATAGATAGATAGATAGATAGATAGATAGATAGATAGATAGATAGATAGATAGATAGATAGATAGATAGATCTATCTATCTATATATATAGATCTATATCTATATAGATATAGATCTATAGATATAGATCTATATCTATATCTATATATATCTATATATCTATCTATATCTATCTCTATATCTATAGATATAGATATAGAGATAGATATAGATATATATATCTATATATATATATATATACACATTTGAGCTGCAATCAGCCTTAGACAATTCTGGGCATTTGGAATCTTACACATCCATGATTACAGCTTTAGCTTTTATATTTAAAGTAAGAGTAAACACTAAGGCGCTTTGCAAGCACTATAGCGCTAAAAATTGCACCTGCAAAGCGCCCTGAAAGAGCCGCTCAAGTCAAAAAAGTCCTGCAAGCCACATCTTTGCGTTACCGTTTCTAAAGCACCCCTTCCCATTGAAAACAATGGGGCAGAGACGCAAATCCACCGGCAAAGCGCCGCTGCAGTGGACGGTTTTAACCCTTTTTCGGCCGCTAGCGGGGGGTAAAAACTGCCCCTCTAGCAGCCGAATAGCGCAGCTAAAATGACTTTACCGCCGGCGCCCGCCTGCCCCAGTCTGAAAGTAGCCTGATTTAGACCCCTTTCACACTGAGGCGCTTTCACGCTAAAAAGAGCACCGGACAAGCTCATGAAAACCTATTTTCATTAAAATCAATGAATGCTTTCACACTGGGGCAGTTTGCTGGCAGGGTGGTGAAAAAACACCCCTCTCCATTGAAATGAATGGAAAGCGCTTCAAAAGTGCTCAGTGTTTTACTGGCAGTTTACGAGCGCCTCAGTGTGAAAGGGGCCTTACACCTTTGCTTTTTTAATGCATTTTGCAGATTTGCACTACAGAACATGTTCCATAGGAAACAATGTTAAATGGACTGTAGGGCAAATATGCAAAAAGCACTAAAAATGCATAGGTGTGAATCAGGCCTAAAGCTGGCATACGTTGATTGTAATTTAGCCGATCCAGCAGGGACATGTTGGAAAAATTTTCAGATATTCAGCAGCTGCAGCTACTGATCAGTGTGTTTTTAATAGTAACGAGTGTCACTATCAGAATACAATGTCCCTGTGGGGGGACTCTATCCATTCTGCTGACTGAATGAAAAAAAAACCCCATAGGCATGCATAGGGGGTGTGCCTGGGCACACTCTAACTGCCCAGTGCTGCGCAGATTCCCCCTGCAGATATTTCACCAAAGCCGCCCAGTGGGGCTCCTAAAAAAATTGTAAAGAATAATTAAAAAAAAAACTACTGACACCGTCCACTGCCATACTGACACCAACCTCTGCCCTACTGACAAGTCCATTGCTCTACGGACACCATCCACTGCCCTACTAACACTGTCCATGTTTTAATACATTTGGGAAGCACACCCTAATGCAATAGGCTGCTCACACCTATGGTTACTGCATAGGACCAGCCTTTAATGAAAGCATTGTGTATGGTAAACCATTGCCAGTCTTAAAAACATAAAATTATATTTTCACCTTTTTTTTATCCTTTGTTGCACATGCTGATTCCCTGCAGCTTCTTTGCAGACATTTCTTATCTACATACAAGCACTTCAGCAGTTGATGCATGTCATTTCTTGGGATGGGTTTCCTGCTGGTGACAACAATGGAACATGCTTGTGTAATGTGCGATAGCAAAAAAATGATTGTAATTTACTTTTAAAACTACATTGACATGTTGAAGCTTGTTTCAGATTTTAGACATTGGATTTATACTGTACATGTAGCCCTTATACATATATATATATTCAAAGGTGTTTTTTTCCTCATTTTGCATAAGTATATGGAACAACTACTAACATAGGAACCCCCACCAGCCACGAATATGGTCATTTCAAAGGGCAATGAATGTGACATTCACTACAGGTGGTTCAATCATCCTAATTTAAAATGTGTCTACAGGATGATTCACCTGCAGTAAAAGATTGGCGAATCTCACATTCACTGCTTTAACAATACACTGATTAGCCATAACTTCATGGACACTGACAGGTAAAGGGAATAATCTCATTACCATGGCATCTGAAAGCGAGTGGAATATATATATTGCAGCAAGTAAACATGTTGCCCCTGAAGTTTTGTTGAATACAGAAAAAAATGGGCATTGCAGTTTGTTGTGTATAGGGCTGCGGAGCTGCAGACCAGTCAGGGTGCCCATGCTGACCTGTGTCCACAGCCAAGAGTGCCCACAATGGGCATGTGAGCATCAAAACTGGACCACGGAGCAATGGAAGAAGGTGGCCTAGTCTGATGTTCGCATTTCTTTTACATTATGTGGATGGCCGGGTGCGTAATTCAATTACCTGGGGAAGAGATGGCACCAGGATACACTATAGGAAGAAGGAAAGCTGGTGGAGGCATTGTGATGCTTTGGGCGATGTTCTGCTGGGAAACATTGGTCCTGCCATTTATGTGGATGTTACTTGACACATGCCACCTAAACATTGTTGCTGACTAAGTACTTCCCTTTTTGAAAACGGTATTCCCTGATAGCAGTGGCCTAGTTCAACAGGATAATGTGCCCTGCCACATTGCAAAAATAGTTCAAGAATGCTTTGAGGAACACGGGTTTGAGGTGTTGTCTTATGCCGCATACACTCGATCGGAATTTTCGTTGGAAAAGGCTTGGATGGTTTTTCCGACGGAATTCCGCTCAAGCTTGTCTTGCATACACACGGTCACACCGAATTCCGACCGTCAAGAACGCGGTGACCTACAACACGTACGACGGCACTATAAAAGGGAAGTTCAATAGCCAGTGCGCCACTCTTTGGGCTCCTTCTGCAAATCTCGTGTTTATCTCGTGTTAGTAGAAGTTTGGTGAGAGACGATTCGCGCTTTTCAGTCTTGTGCTTTTCAGATCGTTACTGCTCTTCATTTTGTGCTTATGGGTTTGTATCTGGTTTTCAGTGCGTGTAAGATAAATATAAAGTGATTTTGCACAATATAAAAATACACTTAAATAAGAGAAATAAATTCTCTATGAACAAAAACAATATTGCAATAATAACTTGTATGTGAATAATAAAGTGCAATGATCATCAAGTGAATAAAGTGTCACAGTGCAAGTGAATATCAATGTAAACCTGCAAAAAAAAATAAATGTCAATATATAAAGTGACAATAGCATAAAATGCTGAAAATGTCATATGGATAATGAAAGTGTCATTTGCAAATAGTGATAACAAATAATTCCTATAAGTGTCTTCCAATAGGTCTAATCACATAAAAAACAGCAGCAGGTAAAAAATAAATGGATTGGAAAAAAAGTGGTAAATAAATATTAAATGTTAAGATTGTCCAAATATTTAAACGTTATGGATTGGTAGTCCATGAGAAGTGAAGTGGATGCATCCTCCAAATCACAATGATAGATATCAACGGTATTCCAAATATGTAACTGGGTGTTGCTAATTTAGTTAATAGGTGATGTTATTCAGTGGTGTTGTTCATGTGGCGGCAGAGTGGTGTAGTGGATAGCACTTTCGCCTAGCAATAGGAAGGGTTGCTGGTTTGAATCCCAACCACGACACTACCTGCCTGGAGTTTGCATGTTCTCCCTGTGCCTGCGTGGGTTTCCACCCACACTCCAAAGACATGCTGGTAGGTTAATTGGATCCTGTCTAAATTGTCCCTAGTATGTATGAATGCAAGTTAGGGACCTTAGATTGTAAGCTCCTTGGGGGTAGGGACTGATGTGAATGTACAATGTATATGTAAAGCGCTGCGTAAACTGACAGCGCTATGTAAGTAACTGAAATAAATAAATAATGTAAAATCCCATATACTTGCTTCTGGACTATGGTCTCACAGAACTCTCACCTTAAAGCTATATGGTAACTCAGATCACCAGATGATTGGTATTATCCAGGTACTTCTAACAGGGTCCTTAAATAACACAATTAAATAACATTGTCACTGTAAACACCAACTTAATACAAAAACTGGTATTGAGCATTGAAAGAAGAAACCACACATTGTTGAGTATAAAACGTTTTACTCCGTGCACAATCACATGTGCGTTGTAAAACATTTTTGGGTAAAAAAACAACATCTTGGTTTAATAAAGTTTTACCTTGAAATATTTTTTTTAGTACATAAACAGGCATGTTTCAAAACATAACATACACAACTCAGAAACTTACAAAGTTCAACATTGAAAAACTGAAGGCAATGTCAGACATTATAGTGTCAAAAGTGTGTTGATTTTGCCTTAATCAGATGGCATGATGTCACCCCTGTAAAAGCCAAATTTTGAAGATGCACACAAATTGGGAGTCAAACTGGGGATTTCCCTCCTGATCCCATGCCTCATGTCAACATGTGCTATCTCCCATCATGGGGGATCAATTCACGTGTTTTGGGGGTGCAACCACTTCCTCTCACCTACTTGATTTGCAAGGAAGGGGTTGCACCCACAAAACGCGTACATTGATATCTCCTGAAGGCAGATAGCATATGATGACACACTGTGTGCATCTTCAAAATTTGGCTTTTAAAATGCGTCAAAAATTTCTAAAAATTGGTCCAAAAAAACATAAAATGGTGTCATTTTTTTGTTATTTAGATTCTTCCTAGTACATCAATCATGTTCTTCAGTTTTTGTTCAACCTCATTTGTTTTTTGCTTTATGATGTCTAAATCCCGACTACAAAACATTATGTCCTGGATTAGCATTTGTGCACTGTCACTGGTGAAATGAGTAGATTGTTCTTCCACAACATGCACATCACCTAAAAGAAAAAATACACACCATGTATTATAAATATGCAGGCATATATCTATTACTTGAATCTGTGGTGTCAGACACTCACCTGTTGTGGTGACAATTTCAAGCACCTCTCCTTCCTCCACATCCTCTGGTTGTGGTGTCCTCTGTTCCCCTTCTTCAGGAGGTGGGGGGTTCCTGGTGTCCTCAGATGTCCTGAGTCTTTTCTCCCCTATGAGAATGAAACAAAAGGTATACTTAGCACACCGATATTTGAGGCCAAAAATAGGAATATGAAACATTGCTTGGAATGTGTATGTACCCTGTCTGTGGTAGTACAACAGGATGCAGTTTCTGGAAGACCAGATTGAAGCCAGGGAATCACTTTCTACACTTCCATCCACCCTTCCCTCAACCCTACCCTCAACCCCAGCTGAGGCTTCCGAGGACCAACCTGGGCCTTCCATCCTGGAAGAAGTTGGGGAGCCCAGCTGGGGCCAGGTATAGTATTTTTTAACATATTTAGTGTCTGAAAATTATTGTTGTTAACTAGATTTTATTGATAACAAATGAATGATTTAACAAAAAGTGTTTTACATATCAATAGACAGTAGGGGCCAAAAATGTTCGGGACAAGAAAGAAAAATGTTGGGGTCAGAATGGTAGTCTTTTCTATTTATTAACATTCAATTTGCAACAGTCATGAGCTGAAAATTTTAGTGATTGATGAACCAAAAACTAAATGTCCCTTTTTCATACACAGGAAGACCTCAGCCAGGACAAGGCTCTGGAATGTGTTAGACACGAGGAGGCGGGGGTAAATGTCAGCCAGGAGGTGGCCGGGCCCAGTAGGAGCCTCACCCAATCCTAGGTCCCTCCCCTCTGCCTTACAACAAAAAGGGCCAGGAGGGGGAGTAACGTAGAGGAGGCAGCACTGGGCCTCATTAAGGATGCTACTGCGGCCATGAAAACACCCCCCCCGACGCTGAAGAGGCCTATGGCTGCTATGTAGCTGCAAAATTGCAGCAAATGGAGGAGAGCCAATGCCTCATATGTGAGAATATTATTTTTCGGGCCCTTCAGAAGGGGTTGAGGGGCCAAATGAGTGATAACATGCACTTCTGTGTGCTCGTCCATCCTCCTCCTCCTCCTCCTGCCACAAGTCCACCTCCAGAGCCACAGCCTCCAAGGAAGGCTGCAGGGAAGGCTGTAGGGAAGGCTTCAGGGAAGCGTGGAGGGAAGGCTGCAAGGACGACATGAAAGTGATGGCCTGGGTTCAGTCTGGTCTGACAGAAGACGCAGGCTGTTGTAGTACCAGAGCCTGGGGACATATATGTCATCTGCTGCTGTTCCTGATCTCTGGGAGTCCTGGACCAGATTGTGCTCCCTATTATATGGACTTCTCAGGCTACCAATTTTTATTTACAAAGAGTTGATGTGTGCCCTGGGGTACAAAGGCTTCGCAATTTCAAGCAGTTTCTCCAGTGTTGCCTTCCTCTTTATTTTGTTATGAGCCAGAATAAATGGAGATTTTTTTATATGAAAATACTTGCCTATGTGTTTTTCTTCAAAGTTTTTCTAAAATTACAATGTGAAATTAACAAGGAACACCAACCAACCTCCTTGAGCTTTAAAAATACAAGATAATAATGTTGTGGAAACTTGACATACACAAAAAAAAAATGGAGATCACTAGAAAATAAATTAAAAATAATCAAAAAAACAGGAGATTTTGATAAAAAAAAAAAGATGACTATAAAAAATAATTCTAAACATTATTATGGAGATCTGGCTTTAAAAACAAAAAAAGATTATTCAGATCACGAGAAATAATAGCAAAACAAATTCATTATTCTAGCATTATAAAGAACAAAAGAATTTAAAAGATCCAAAAATGTACAGCGTGAAGAATGTGCTATCTCCATTACAAATGCTAGTTTTACCAGACCGATCTCGTACTTGATCCTGAGCATGCGTGATTTTTTGTGCGTCTGAATTGCATATAGACTATTGCATTTTCGGATAGAAACTTTTTCCAACCGAAAAATAGAGAACATGCTCTCAATCTTTTGCTGGCAAGAATTCCTCCAGCAAAAGTCAGATGGAGCATACACATGGTCGCGATTTCCGACCAAAAGCTCTCATCGGAGTTTTGCTGGCGGTATTTCCGATTGTGTGTATGGGGCATAAGCCACCAAATTTTCTAGCTCTCAATCCAATTGATCATCTGTGAGATAAGCTGAAAAAAAAGGCTCATGCCCCACCTCGCAACTTACAGAGCTTAAAGGATCTGCTACTGATGGCTTGGTGCCAGATACCACAGAATACTTTCAGGGGTCTAGTGGTGTCCATCATGCCTCAATGTGTCAGGGCTGTTTTTGCGGCAAAAGGGGGACCTACTCAATATTAGGTGAGGGGTCATTAAGTTATATTTGATCAGTTTACGCCCATTACTAAACCTTGGCCAATAATGGTCATTACACAATGGTAAATCCACCATAATCAGTGAGGAAGAAAGCTGAACCACCTTCACCACGGATGGACATCTTACTTTCTTGGTGCCTTGTTATGGTTCAAACTTATTTTTGTAGTATTTAGCAAGATTGTTGACAGCTTCCTTGACTGACATCAGTCAATTGCAAATAACACAACTGTGAAAAAAGAGTTAACTCTTGCTTACAAATATCTGAAATCCCTTGTGTATTTTCATCTTTAAATTGTACATATTACATTTTTTTTTTCTTCTAGTGTGAGGTGAACTGAAAACAAAAATGTAATGCTATTTACCAGACCTTAGATGTGGTGGCTGCTTTTTTTTTCTCTTTATTTTCACCCAGTATATCCTGCCAGTAACACATTTCAAGACATATCTGATGTCTCAGACGCTGTTTAACCGAACCACACCCTTCTCAGCTACACCCAATAATTAGTGCAATGCAAACCACACCCTTTTTTTACATTTTGTTTTTCTTAGGCAGGAACCGGCCAATATGCAAACCATTAATGGGCAGGCTCAACTTGGGTACAACCAGCCTGCCTGGTTCACTTCTGATTATCACAAGCAGCTGAAATAGCCACTAGCGATAAGCACTGTCTTCTCCTGTCGGGCACGGCTTCCCCCACCCGGCCGGAAGAAGACAATCGCTCGGCAGGAGTTGGTTTGCACTGCCTGTGTGCTGCCTAAGAGACAGGGGTCAGACTTACAATCTGGAATACAGGCCAACTCCATTCACAAAGCATCCCTGGCAGGGGCCTCCTAGCTCCTGGATGGATCCCTAAGCTTTGCTCACTTCCCATAGCATGAGGCCTGTGCACACCTGCACAATCAGCAAGTGCTGGTCAACATCAAAATATGGACCTAGGGTTGGAAGCTTTATCCTACCAAGCTTCCAGGCTCCAGAACTCATACTAGGATTTGCCAATCCTGGAGGAAACTGCAAGGACAATTACCTCCTAATGCAATGCGCATCCCGGAGCCCCTCGCACTATAAATATGTGTCAGTATAAACCTTAAAGTAGAATCATGGGACAAAATCAAAAATGATACATACAATATATGATGTAGTATGTCACTAGCACTTAAACAGCAATTTTTGTTTTTCTGAGTCCCCCGTTGTGAGCTCTGGAGAATAATAGATTGTTGTACTCAAGATTCATATTCAGTACTCAAATTCTCAGACTGAACAGTCAGAAAATGAATGTGTAAGAAAATGACATAGCAATCACATAAAAAACAACTTATTACAAAGTGCAGGGAGCAAATGGGGAATGAGGAAGAAACACATAAGATATAGCGCATGACTAGTCTCTATCAACTTGTGACTTAGTTCTGTATTAGTTTATGGTTACGCAACCAATATATTATGGGCATTTGGAAATATTAATAGAATTATAAAAGTGATATTAAAGGACAGGTCGATAACGTATAATCAAATATTTTAGGAGTCCCACTTCCCACCCCTTGGTTCGTTCTCTTTTTAGGAAGTTTTAGGTGGGCCTTTCATTCTGCCCAACCTCCATTCAGAGAGAGCTTTTCACTGATGGAAGCTGTGGTACAGTTTCTATGGATGGAGGAGGCTGTATTAACACCCGCTGCACCAGAAAATTACAGCTGTGTGAATGTAATTGCCATCCCTTCTGCTGATTTAAAAAAATGTAACTAAACTTAGGCTTCAAACTACATTGAGTGGATTCTGTTAGACCCATAGGACCAGGACCCTTGTTAAGTACTTTTTCATTCTTCATCCCATTTACTTTGAGGTTATTGTCTAATTTTGTATTATCTTTTTCTATAAATATTTTTGCTTGTACCATTTTTCTTTTTATTCATTAAAGTGATATCTTAAAACCTTAAGGGTCCTTTCACACTGGGGCGGGGGCGTTGTCGGCGGTAAAGCGCCGCTATTGTAAGCGGCGCTTTACCGTTGGTATGCGGCCGCTAGCGGGGCGGTTTTACCCCCCTGCTAGCGGCCGAGAAAGGGTTAAAACCACCGCAAAGCACCTCTTTGCCGGCAGTATAACCGCGCCGTCCCATTGATTTCAATGGGCAGGAGCGGTAAAGGAGCGGTATACACTCCGCTCCTTCACCGCTCCAAAGATGCTGCTGGCAGGACTTTTTTTACCGTCCTGCCAGCGCATCGCTCCAGTGTGAAAGCCCTCAGGGCTTTCACACTGGAATGAAAGCAGCGGCTGTTTCAGGTCGGTTTGCAGGCGCTATTATTAGCGCAATAGCGCCTGCAAACCGCTCCAGTGTGAAAGGGCTCTAAGCCTTATCTCCAAATGCTCTAAATAGGAGCTAAAATAATCATTTCTCTTTGAAGAGCACTACTATATTGTAATGAGGGGTCTCCAAACTTTCTAAACAAATGGCCAGTTTACTGTCCTTCAGACATAAGGGGGGCCCGACTGTGGGAGTAATAAAGGTCCTGACATCAATGGGAATAAATGGTGCCCCATCTTTGGTGTCAGTGGGAGGAATAGCGCCCCATCATTGGTTTAATTGGAAGGAATTGTGCCCCATTTTTGGTGTAATAGGGAGGAATTGTGCCCCATCTTTGAAACATTGGGTGGAGTTCTGTGCCTCTGGGGGGGTGGGGGGGTTGTGCCCCATTGTTGGTATCAGTGGATGAAAATAGCCAGATAAAAACTAGCAAAGTAACAGTGGATAGTATTAGCACTGTTCACTGTATTAGTGGCACTGTTTTTTGTTTTTGTTTTTTACCAAGGAAATGTAGCAGAATACATTTTGGCCTAAATTCATGAACACATTAGATTATTCTATTGGATATGTTTGATAGCAGAAAGCAAAAAAATATTGTTTTTCTTTTCACAACCTTCGTTTTTTTATTGCTTATATAATAAAAAATAAAAAACCCAGGGGTGATCCAATACCACCAAAAGAAAGCTCTATTTGTGTGAAAAAAATGATATAAATTTAATTTGCATATTTTCCACAAGCCCCCCGCCCAAAGTGACTCCCATCACACGAGGGTCCTACACAGTATTGCATGACAATTGTCAGTTAAAGTAGAGCTGTGCTGAATGGCAAAAAATGGCTGGTCATGAAGGGTGCAAAACCTTTCGGAGGGCAAGTGGTTAATCTATACACGTCTTGACAGATGGTATAAAAGGAAGGTACAAATATGGATACAACAAGTAGCCATGTTGTATGTGCCAATATCCCCAGTTGGCTCAATTATAATGAGTGATCCTAACAAATGGGGCTATACTCTATATATTCAAAATATCTTTGGGGATCTGACATCTACTAGGGTAATGTGCCCCTTCTTTACATAATGAATATAATAATGGGGGAGGTCCGTAGTCAGGGGACAGTCCTCCAACAATGAATAAATCAGAAAAAAAGACATGTATTGCGAGGATAAAAGACCCAGAAAATAAAAATGTAGTATAGAGAATTAAAAGGTTGAAAAAAGCAGGGAATTAAAGGCCAGGGTGGGGAGTTGGAGTGGAGCTGGTATGGACACCCACATGCAAAGGGAATCCTAATTTAGCCAATTTTGAAGAAGTAAATTGTCCATAGCATCTCATTAAAATCTCCCCTAAAATAACTGGCTATCCATAGGTTCTAGACTTTTTACATTTTTTTTTTACCTTGTCATTTAAGATTGGCACCAACTTTTCATTGAACAAGTACCATGACATTTTTGTTTCACCTGCACAAATGTCGGAACGTGACCATCATTCTCAATCTGCTGGCACATAGATTAGTGTGCCCCAGCCAGAGGCTCAGGGGTCCTGCAGCCTCATAGGACAGCCAGAGCAGAATGAAAACTCCTCCTACAAGTTTTAACCAGACACTGATAGAAGTCACAAGACTGCTATATACTGCTGATGAGAAAAGGTATTTCGCAGTTTATATTTACTAAAATAATTGCATTTCCATGTTCTGTGTACTGTTCCGTGCATTTCCATGTTCTGTGGGAGAGCAGATATAGTGATTGCAGAGTCCTGGGTTCAGTAACACTTTAACCCCTTTCCGCCGAGCGTACGCAGATGAGCGTACTCGGCTTTCGGGGGTTATACCGGCATGATGCCCGCAGCTGCAGGCATCATCCCGTTACTGTTTTTTAGAGCCGGCGATCGGCTATCCAGGTATAACAAGCGATGCGGCTATGCGGCTAAAAGCCGGTTGGCTGTTATACCGGAGGAGCGGGAGGGGACGTCCCCCCTCCCGCCGCCTCCTGCCGCTCTTACCGGGCCTCCCGTTCCATCGGGATGCCCGATCACCAATCTGCCGCTTCTGGCGGCTACTGACAGTCTGGAACGAAGCTGTGAGCGGCTTTGTTCCAGCCTCCTAATAGTAAACACGGAAGCGATTTCATGACGTCACTTCCCGTTTACTCAGCTGCCAATGGCGCCAGTTTTACAAAAATATACAGTATTCAGAATCGCCGTTTTTGGCGATCTGAATACTTTGAAGTGCAAAGGAGGGATTGGAGGTCTTTTAGACCCCCGATCCCTCCATAAAGAGTACCTGTCACCACCTATTACTGTCACAAGGGATGTTTACATTCCTTGTGACAGCAATAAAAGTGATCATTTTTTTTTTTAAAAAACACAATTTATTAATATAAAAATAAAATATATGAGAAATTTTTTTTTTTTTAAAGCGCCCCCGTCCCCGCAAGCTCGCGCAGCAAAGCAAACGCATACGGAAGTCGTGCCCGCATATGTAAACGGTGTTCAAATCACACATGTGAGGTATCGCTGCGATCGTCAGAGTGAGAGCAATAATTCTAGCACTAGACCTCCTCTGTAACTCTAACCTGGTAACCGTAAAGAAAATTTAAAGCGTCGCCTATGGTGATTTTTAGATACCGTAGTTTGTCGCCATTCCACGAGTGCGTGCAATTATAAAGCCTGACATGTTTGGTATCTATTTACTCAGCGTAACATCATCTTCACATTATACAAAAAAATTGGGCTAACTTTACTCATTGTTTTTTTTTAAATTTATGAAAGTGTCCCTTTTCCCAAAAAGTTGCGTTTAAAACACCGCACACACACAAATACCGCGTGATATAAAATATTGCAACAATCGCCATTTTATTCTATAGATTCTCTGCTAAAAATATATATATATATAATGTTTGGGGGCTCTAAGTAATTTTCTAGCAAAAAATACGGATTTTAACTTGTAAACACCAAATGTCAAAAATAGGCTTAGTCATGAAAGGGATTATGTAAAATCATGCAACCGCATTATCATCCTGCACAGAGAGTTGTCTTAAATGGACATGTAGTTTTCAATGATTTTTATTGATTTTCAGTACAAATAAAAACAGATACATTGTTCTGCCCAGCATAGACTGAGCGTGAGAATGGACGCATGGTCCCACGACACATATACTGTAGATGAGCTACATATAGGGTTTCAGGAAAGCATAGACAAATCGATTATAAGAAATTATATAAATTCCTAGATTGTAATCTCTAACGAGCAGGGCTCTCTGATTCCTCCTGTATTGAATTGTATTGTGACTGTACTTTCTGCCCTCATGTTGTAAAGCGCTGCACAAATTGTTGGTGCTATATAAATCCTGTATAATAATAATACAAATGCCATGGGTTGAAAAGAGAAGAGAAACATTACTTTGCATAGTGCCACAGATAGTCAGTGTTATAGAGCATATAAACCGTAGTCAAATCATAAACTCTAATACAGAACAGTCAGCTTCATAGTATCCATGTAGGTGTTAGGATAACCAAAATACTACAACAAAGAACAGATAAAGGAAAAAGATAGAGCCAAGAAGAGACAGAATAAAAGAAGAAGGAAGAAAAGAAGCAACCCATGACCCTTACCCAGGGCTTTTTTTCTCACAGAATACGTGCAGGAACTCCCCCCTTATGAGTCACCCTTCGTCTCTGCCCCCCTACCCACCTCTGAACACTGTCTCTTGGCTCCACCCCCTACCCACCTCCCAGTATCGCTCCTTTTAGAGAGTACAGAACCAACTATCATTTTGTGCTACTAAATTGTATGGAATTTGATAGACCCCACCCAAGCAGCAACAGACCCCACCACAGCAACAATAGATCCCCCCCACACACAATGACAGACCCCCCGCAACAATGGACCCCCCGCAACAAAGTACCACCCCAGCAACAATAGACCCATCACAAAAAAAATAGATCCCCAGTGACAATAGATCCCCCAGCAGTCAGCATCAATTGACCTTCCAGCACACCTTGCCATAGAATACATTCAGTGCTGGAGGTGCGTTCCCCCACGTTTCCGCTGAAAAAAAGCCCTGCCCTTACCGCAGAGATGGAATATTTACCTGACAGGTAGTATTTGGTACATCGACATACAGTATCTCACAAAAGTGAGTACACCCCTCACATTTTTGTAAATATTTTCTTAAATCTTTTCATGTGACAACACTGAAGAAATGACACTTTGCTACAATGTAAAGTAGTGAATGTACAGCTTGTATAACAGTGTAAATTAGCTGTCCCCTCAAAATAACTCAACACACAGCTATTAATGTCTAAACCGCTGGCAACAAAAGTGAGTACACCCCTGAGTGAAAATGTCCAAATTGGGCCCAATTAGCCAATTAGCCATTTTCCCTCCCCGGTGTCATGTGACTCATTAGTGTTACAAGGTCTCAGGTGTGAATGGAGAACAGGTGTGTTAAATTTGGTGTTATCGCTCTCACTCTCTCATACTGGTCACTGGAAGTTCAACATGGCACCTCATGGCAAAGATCTTTCTGAGGATCTGAAAAAAAAGAATTGTTGTTCTACATAAAGATGGCCTAGGCTATAAGAAGATTGCCAAGACCCTGAAACTGAGCTGCAGCATGGTGGCCAAGACCATACAGCGGTTTAACAGGACAGGTTCCACTCAGAACAGGCCTCGCCATGATCGACCAAAGATGTTGAGTGCACGTGCTCAGCATCATATCCAGAGGTTGTCTTTGGGAAATAGACGTATGAGTGCTGCCAGCATTACTGCAGAGGTTGAAGGGGTGGGGTTCAGCCTGTCAGTGCTCAGACCATACACCGCACACTGCATTAAGTTTGTCTGCATGGCTGTCGTCCCAGAAGGAAGCCTCTTCTAAAAATGATGCTCAAGAAAGCCTGCAAACAGTTTGCTGCAAACAAGTAGACTAAGGACATGGATTACTGGAACCATGTCCTGTGGTCTGATGAGACCAAGATAAACCTATTTGGTTCAGATGGTGTCAAGCGTGTCTTGCCTACAGTCAAGTATGGTGGTGGGAGTGTCATGGTCTGGGGATGCATAAGTGCTGCCAGCACTAGGGAGCTACAGTTCATTGAAGGAACCATGAATGCCAACATGTACTGTGACATGTGTCTCCCTTCAGAGACTGGGCTGCAGGGCAGTATTCCAATATAATAACGATCCCAAACACACCTCCAAGATGGCCACTGCCTTGCTAAAGAAGCTGAGGGTAAAGCTGATGGACTGGCCAAGCATGTCTCCAGACCTAAACCCTATTGAGCATCTGTGGGGCATCCTCAAACGGAAGGTGAAGGAGCGCAAGTTCTCTAACATCCACCAGCTCTGTGATGTCGTCATGGAGGAGTGGAAGAGGACTCCAGTGGCAACCTGTGAAGCTCTGGTGAACTCCATGCCCAAGAGGGTTAAGGCAGTGCTGGAAAATAATGGTGGCCACACAAAATATTGACACTTTGGGCCCAATGTGGACATTTTCACCTAGGGGTGTACTCACTTTTGTTGCCAGCGGTTTAGACATTAATGGCTGAGTTATTTTGAAGGGACAGCAAATTTACACTGTTATACAAGCTGTACACTCACTACTTTACATTGTAGCAAAGTGTCATTTCTTCAGTGTTGTCACATGAAAAGATATAATAAAATATTTACAAAAATGTGAGGGGTGTACTCAATTTTGTGAGATACTGTGGGTAGCCCATTGTTCCCATGTTAGCTCAAACTGCCTTTGTCTGTTATTAATAACACTTGCTATTTTCTCATGGATTATAATCCAGGAAACCTTATATTTCATCCACCTCAGAGATACTGAGGGTGTTTTCCAAGCACCTGCAACTGTAACTTTAGCAACTAAAGAAACAAAAAAAATAGCTAGAGAGGACGGGGGATTCCCAGAGGTATGCTAACATGGCTATTTGAGGCTGTTGTAAGATAGAGACACCGGTTACTCAACAGAGCAAGGAAAACACCCTGTTCCAGAATCCCCTAATTCTTGGACACTCCCACCATATATGAAGCATGGAGCCCTGCATCGAGCTCCCTGAACACAGTTTTAAAAGGACTTTAACCACTTATGGACCGCCACACGCCGATATACGTCCTAAGTTTGAAGAGGAATCTCGTTGTTATGGCAGCAGCTAGCTGCCAAAACCCCAGTATCCTCTTCTTCGCCCGCTTTCGGATAAGAGTGGTCTCTGCGGCGGATTCGCCATGCAGAAGCGAACGCATACATGAGTAGCGCCCGCATATGAAAACGGTGTTCAAATGTGAGGTATCGCCACGATTGGTAGAGCGAGAGAAATAATTCTAGCCCTAGACTTCCTCTGTAATTCAAAACATGCAACCTGTAGAATTATCTCGCCTATGGAGATTTATAAGGGTAAACGTTTGTCGCCATTCCATGGGCGGGCGCAATTTTGAAGCGTGACATGTTGGGTATTGATTTACTTGGCATAACATTATCTTTCACAATATAAAAAGAATTGGACTAACTTTACTGTTGTCTTTTTTTTTTAATTCAAAAAAGTGTATTTTTTCCAAAAAAAGTGTGCTTGTAAGACCGCTGCGCAAATATGGTGTGACAGAAAGTATTGCAACAACCACCAACCACCAAAAAATGTATAATGCTTGGGGGTTCTAAGTAATTTTTCTAGCAAAAAACCTGTTTTTAACTTGTAAACAACACATCTCAAAAAGAGGCTCGGTCCTTAACCTCTTGCTTACTGGGCACTTAACCACACCCCCCCCCCCCCCTCCTGCCAAGACCAATTTTCAGCTTTCAGCGCTGTCACACTTTGAATGACAATTGCGCGGTCATGCTACACTGTACTCAAATGAAATTTTTATCATTTTTTTCACACAACTGGAGCTTTCTTTTAGTGGTATTTAATCACAGCTGGGGTTTTTATTTTTTGCTAAACAAACAAAAAAGGCAGAAATTTAAAAAAAAAAAAAAACATGTTTCATAGTTTGTTATAAAATTTTGCAAACGGGTAATTTTTCTCCTTCATTGATATTAGCTGATGAGGCTGCACTGATGGGCACTCATGGGCTGCACTGAAGGGCACAGATAAGACGACACTGATGGGCACTGATAAGACGGCACTGATGGGCACTGATAAGATGGCACTGATGGGCACTGATAATACGGCACTGATGGGTGGCACTGATAGATGTCACTGGACACTGATAGGTGGCACTGATGGGCACTGGTAGGTGGTACTGAAGGGCACTGGTAGGTGGCACTGATGGGCACTGGTAAGTGGTATTGATAGGCACCACTGGTGATGACGCACTGATTGGTGATTTATAGGTGCAGTGGGCACTGATAGGTGGCACTGTGGGCACTGATGGGTGACACTGTGGGCACTGATGGATGACACTGTGGGCACTGGTAGGTGGCGCTGGTGGGCACTGGTAGGTGACACTGGTGGGCACAGAAGCCTCTCCACGATCGGGACTGATGTCCCTCTCGCAGCCGCCGGTGATCGGCTTTTTTTTTTCTCCTCACGCTACCATCATGAGGAGAAAAAATAGCCAATTCCTGGCACTGTTTACGTCACATGATCAGCTGTCATTGGCTGACAGCTGATCACGTGGTAAGGGGTCTGGATCAACCCTTTACTCCGATCTGTGATCAGCCGAGTCTCATAGACTCGCTGATCACAGAGCGCGCCGTGCATGCCCTGCAGGGGGCACGCAAGTTGCTAAAGCACAGGAGGACGTCCAGGGACGCCCTCCTGGCAAATTAAATCTGCGCTGCAGCTGTCTTTCGGCTATAGTGCGGACAGGAAGTGGTTAAGTAAGTGACAAACAAATTAAAAACCTAACTCCAGCTAACACATTGTAAGCTGTTACAGCAACAGATTTCTAAATTTAAATCTAACGTGAAAGTTGACCATTGTACGAGTAAAAGTTGACCATTGTACGAGTAAATGTTGACCACTATACCAGCAAAAGTTGACCTTTTGTAACCCCCGACAAATTTTAAACTCTGTATATACTATTTTAGTATTTAACTTTGTATTTTCTATCTCAGCCAATGTCCTTGACATCATACATACTAATTCTTCTGCCACATATTTAACATTCCTAAGCCTCTGATAAGTAACTAGCCCCCCATATGTACTGCTCACAATTGTAATATTAATGTGATACAATTGTAATATTAATGCGATACCTACGTAAGCATGGTTAAAAAAAACCCTCAACCTCAATATTCCGAATAAACAGAACAGTTATTTGGAAAGATTCTGGGTGTTTTTGTGTCTGTTTCCTGCTGCAGTCGTTCATTAATTTGGAACCACTAATCAATATTAGGATAGAAGTTGCCTATCTAAAAAAAATTGAAAGACAGTCCTGTCACTCTTGTTGAATATCTTAGACTGCATGCAAATGTGGACAAAAGTATTAATAATAAAATACTAAACTATAAAAGGGTAATATAAATTTAAAAAGGTCATTCATATACTGAATACAATCATTACTGTTGTTACCCCATTTAGTTACCAGAAAACAACATTTTCACTATAGTGGGGCTTTAATTACAGCCATGGGAGTATGATGTAGGAGACAGCACAAATAGTTAATACTTTGTGTAGCACACACACAGATATACAGTACATACTCTGAGCTGCGTGACAGAGGTTGTAGCTTGTTTACCACGCCTTCTATCTGAAGATCTGATATGTGGTGTTTGCTTTCATTTCCTTCGAACAATGGCGCTCCTACGAGATGAACTGAACTGTTCCATCTGTCTGAGCCTTTATACCGACCCTGTAATGTTGTTCTGTGGGCACAACTTCTGCCGAGGATGTATTGTGCAGGTGTTAGACACCCACAATCCGTCTACAGATTACACCTGTCCTGAATGCAGAACGGAATTTGAGCAACGTCCTACATTGCTAAGAAACCTGAAGCTGTGTAATATAGTGGAGCACCTGTCTCCTAGACAGCCAACGCAGCAAGAGGAGACCAACCTATTCTGCACCTATTGTGAGTTTGATATACCGGCTACTAAATCCTGCCTGCGCTGTGAAACATTCCTGTGTGACAACCATTTGAAGAAACACAACAAGTCGGTGGAACATTTGTTATCTGAACCCACCACTTTTCTAAAGAACAGAAAATGTTCGCTTCATAAGGAATTTCTTAAATACTACTGCTCCCGGGATTCCACCTGTATCTGTGCTTCCTGTTACCAGGTTGGTTCGCACAAGGATCACCCAGTAGAGCCTTTGACCATAGCTTCTGAGAGGAAACTTCAAAATTCTCTAATGAAGCTAATCGGAGACAGAGAGGAGCTGGAAGAAAAAGTTGGGAGACTTAAGGAGCAGAAAAGGAAGGTTCTACAACAAGCCGATACTTTAAGAAAGGGAATGAAGGTGTTCTTTTCAAAGTTGATGAAGGAGATTCAAATATTACAGAAGACAGTCCTCACTGAGATCTCCAGACAGAAAAGTCATGCGCTTCTTCAAGTCACAAACCTAATGCAAAATCTAGAAACAAAGAAGGATGAACTGTCTAAGAAGATTTATAAAACTGAAGAGCTACTCCACTTATCCGACCCTTTAACTGTCTTGATGGAAGAGCCGGACAAAGATGAGAGCTGGCGTGTGCACGATGTTGCCATTTATTTGGATGAAATGCCCGTCCAGTTGGTTTTAAATCGAAGTCTGTCAAGACTGGTGGATATTTCCATGGAACTCAAAGAAAACATTTTGATGCCCAAGGTCTCCAGTGTGTTGATGGATATCAGAACGGCATGCAATTACATATTTGTCTCGTGCGACTTGAAGTCTGCCTCTTATGTGCAAGTAGATCAAGGATACACTGATGGGCCAGAGAGGTTTACATCATGCCAGGTGTTAAGTAGCCGTAGTTTCAGCACAGGGAAATGTTACTTGGAAGTGGACGTTAGCAAGGCCAAGGAGTGGATAGTAGGTATGGCTTATAACAGCATGGAGAGGAAAGCACTGGGGAATGATTCTTACATAGGCTATAATGATAAATCTTGGGGCCTGGAATACCGAAATGGTCTAATTGCCCGTCACAACAACATAGCTGAAGATGTGGCCCTGGGCACTCCGATGCAGCTTCTTGGAGTGTACGTCAACATGGACACTGGGGAGCTTTCATTTTATCAACTGTGTGATCATATTAGACATTTACATACCTTTTCTGCCAGCTTTACTGAGGCTCTTCATGCCGCTTTCTATGTATTTCCAGATAGCTGCATATCAGTCCACTAGATGCTGAAGCTTTAAGTGGGCAATGGTAATGTTCCCTTCAAGCCGTTCTCTGTTTTGGTTTTCAAGGTTCAAGGTGCACCATAGCGACAGAAGTTAAAATGAATGTAACCCCTAACTGAACGTTATTTAGTTTTCTAAAGATCTGTTTATCATAAACAATTTTTCACCTTTTTTTTATCTTTCCATGCATCTCAGGCTGCTCTTTGCAGCTATTTCCTGTCTACATGCACTGCAGCAATGGGTGCCTGGAATATCTCAGGATGGGTTTCCTTATGGTGACAACGTAGGACCATGCTTACATAATGGGAGTTATTTACAAAAGGCAAATCCACTTTGCACTACAAGTGTAAACTACAAGTGCAAAGCTCACTGGAAATTGCACTTGGAAGTGCAGTCGCTGTAAATCTGAGGGGTAGATCTGAAATGAGGGGAAGCTCTGCTGATTTTATTATCCAATCATGTGCAAGCTAAAATGCTGTTTTTTATTTTCCTTGCATGTTCCCCTCGGATCTACAGCAACTGCATTTCCAAGTGCACTTTCAGTGCAATTTCAAGTGCACTTTGCACTTGTAGTGCAAAGTGGATTTGCCTTTTGGAAATAACCCTCAATGTGTGTTGAAGTGGCCATTTGTAGTCTTCATTGGTAGCCTGTATAACAAGGTGACAATGTAAGGGACTAACTGGGACACAGAAACAGAGGGTTGTCTTCCTGTAACAGGAAGTGCCTGAACAAGAACGAGAACCTTCATGGCATGATCATCTGCTCATATTTATTGAAAGCTGCTGATTTAAAAACAAAGAAAATTATTTTTGAAATGACATTAGTATGTTAAAGGTTATATGAGATTTTTATGTTTTACTCTACTTTATGTTAACATAAATGTCGGTGACTGGCCATTTTTTATTGTAGGATGTTGGTAAGATGCTTTATTAGTTTCAAAAGTTTGTCCCATGCTGAGTGTGACACTTCCTTCCAAAAGAAGGAACTCACTTTGTCAGAAAAGATAACATAAAGTCCCAATTTTATGTGACAACAAACTCTGACTTTAATGCCCCGTACACACGGTCGGACTTTGTTCGGACATTCCGACAACAAAATCCTAGGATTTTTTCTGACGGATGTTGGCTCAAACTTGTCTTGCATACACACGGTCACACAAAGTTGTCGGAAAATCCGATCGTTCTGAACGCGGTGACGTAAAACACGTACGTCGGGACTATAAATGGGGCAGTGGACAATAGCTTTCATCTCTTTATTTATTCTGAGCATGCTTGGTACTTTGTCCATCAGATTTGTGTACACACGATCGGAATTTCCGACAACGGATTTTGTTGTCGGAAAATTTTATATCCTGCTCTCAAACTTTGTGTGTCGGAAAATCCGATGGAAAATGTGTGATGGAGCCCACACATGGTCGGAATTTCCGACAACAAGGTCCTATCACACATTTTCCATCGGAAAATCCGACCGTGTGTACGGGGCATAAGAATACATACTTGAATAGATTTTTTTTTTAAGAGGAACTGCACTGCATCTGCGCACTACAAGCCAAAAACGCTATCTAATTCATTTTTAATATTCAAAGAAAACTCGCCCATTCATCCAGGTCTCCATGCTTTATTTTGCTGAAAAATGACCCTAAAAACACCCCTTAGCATTCCTGGCAGTGGCCATCTTGAGTTAGGGCAGGTGATTCATGTAGCATTTACTTCCTGGAATCCATCTGCTCTTAGCTCAGGCATGAAGACCAGGAGGGCATGCCTAGATGAGAAAACATTTCCTCCCCTCCTGAAGACTCCTGGGATGTATGACATAATTTGCCTAGGCAACAAAGCAGGTAACAGTAGAAAAATAAAAATTCAAAACAACTAAATATATTTACTTTCCTATCCATTTACCAGTGCTAGCAGCATAAGGATAATGAAAGTTGATTGAGAGAGTGAAGTTCCACATTAACAAAAAAAATCCCTTCTATTGATCCCAGCCTCCTGCAAATCTCCAAACGTGAAGTCATGAGATTGTCCTTCTACGGACCTTTATGTGAAAATTGTTGGATGAAGGAGTGCTGGTGAGGTTATGCACGTACAGTATCTAAGTTACACTAGCACCCTATTTGTATTATTAAATGTCATTTACCCTGCAGTGTGCAGCCAAGTAACATTTCTGATCTCACCACACCTAGACTGCAAATTACTTTGCTTTACTGTCACGCAGCAAACACACCTACCATGATTAAGCTGACAATACCGAACTGTATTCCCAGCTCATACTTTCAATTTTTACAATATTAAATGTGCTGAGAAAATGCAGTCACTTTTTTTTAATTTCTTTCTTTTGTTTTGTTTTTTAGTCTACCGACAGTAGGGATCGTCAGTAAATAGATATGTCTGTTGATTAAAGGCTTCATGCACATGAAAGTACAGAGTGCAGAGCCTGTGTAATGACATTTATTGGGGCTCACTGCCACTGTGCCGCCGGGGCTGTTGTACGGGTTCGGCCCTTGGGTTTACGTAAAACACTCGCATGCGCACTGATGTGCTCCAAATGCAGATAGTGTGTGTTCAGAGCATGCAGTATGTCAGGGCACATGTGGGTGTTTTACGCAAACCCTGGCACACAATCGCCTATAGCTACCTCTTCTAGACATGTGCACTACCGAAAAATTTGTTCATTTTCATTTAATTTGTTTTGGGTTTTTTTTTCCAGTTTTTTGGGTCATTCGTTATGATCGCAATTCATAAAATTAAAAAAAAAAAAAAATGGTAAATTAGAAAATAAAAAATAAAATCCGAAAGTTCAAAAGAATAACTAATTATAACTAGCTATTAAATTATAGGTATTGGAATTTCCTTTCAAATTTGGCTGTTAGTGAACGTAAGGAATACAAATTTATGCAAAGTTACGAATAAACTGAAATAACAAATGCCGCATCTAAACAAATGGAACGGAACTAATAAATAAATAATGATTAAAAGTTAATATTATTTATTGTTATTTATTAGTAATTTGTTACGTTCCATTCGTTTACATACGACATTCGTTATTTTGGATAATTCGCACCTTTGGATAAATTCGAACTTGTTACGTTCACTAAAAGCCAAATTTAAAAGGAAATTCCAATACCTATAATTTAATAGTTAGTAATAGTTAAAGCGGAGGTCCGCCAAATTTTTTTTTTTTTAAAAGTCAGCAGCTACAAATACTGCAGCTGCTGACTTTTAAAATAAGGACACCTACCTGTCCAGGGCGCCCGCGATGTCGGCACCCGAGGTCG
The DNA here is from genome assembly GCF_042186555.1 of Aquarana catesbeiana. NCBI lineage: Eukaryota > Metazoa > Chordata > Amphibia > Anura > Ranidae > Aquarana > Aquarana catesbeiana. Next base: position 105,256,672 of record NC_133329.1, on the reverse strand, counting down.
AATCGGTCCTCGGATGCTGCCGCCACCATCTTTGGTAAGGGAATCAGGAAGTGAAGCCTTGTTGCTTCACTTCCTGGTTCCCCACTGCTCATGCGCGAGTCGCGTTGCGCAATCCGAATGGTCCCTGCTGTCTCTGGGACCGTGTGACTCCCAGCAGACAGCGGGGGGGGGGGGGGGGGGGAAGTGGCGTAGACCCCTGCAGATTCTGCGGGGGTCTATGCCTGGAAGTGGGTGCAAATACCTGTATTATATAGGTATCTGCATCCCCCCTCCCCCCTGAAAGGTGCCAAATGTGACACCAGAGGGGGGGAGGGTTCCGAAAAGCGGAAGTTCAATTTTTGTGTGGAACTTCGCTTTAAGTTATTGTTAGTTATTTCCAATTTGCGAAATTTCGAATATTCAAATTTACGAATATTTGGAGAAATTTGTTAAACGGGTTTTTGTTAATTTGGATGATTCCAAATTACCGAATTTGTCGAAATTTGTTAAACTAATTCGGAACTAAACAAATTGCAAATGTCTAGACTCTTCTAATCTATCTCAATGAGCAAGCTGTACATGGCAGTGTTATACAGCATGCGATCAACTACAACTCCATTTTGTAATCTCCCCTACATTTTATAGTTCTTGTGTTTAAAGAATGTACGTGCCTTATCTTACACTTCTTTCTCGTTAGAGTTTTAGAAGTTTTTGCTTGAGCCAAGTTTTAATTAAAACCCCCTAGTACAGCCCGTATTCCCCTTATGGCTGTACCTTTGAATAACACCTTTTTTTTTTTTTTTTTTTAATGAAACTCCTCCCGTTGTTTTAAACAACATATCAAGTTTATATGAAAACAACATTGTTACTTTTCCAATAACTAATAGAAGTAATTTCCCTGACTGGTGTTTCAGTTTAGGAAATGATACACAGACTAACCCCTCTACATGCAGTAGGTCAATATTTAACATTTCCATGTGTGAATCTAAAGGAAACTCTGCCTGTTCACTGTTCCACATATCTGACCCTGATTTAAACAATACCTTGCATAACTTTTCTTCCCTCCCTGATAATGTAAGTGATATACTATACCAATTCATAATCACAGCACAGGACAAGTACACTCACGGGCTTATCGCTAAGAAACCATTTGCACTAGGACAAAGTATCTATCTGTGTTGTAGAAGGTATGTTATCCTTGGGTTCCCCTTCATGTCCAAGGATGGTGTTATTTGGCCTCTTTAGTCCCAATTATGGGTGTAATGGGTATCAATAAGGAAGACCACCTACTTGAGGCCAGCATGTGTCCAAGATACCCTCTTAGGCATACAATGAAGAGAGAATTGTTTACTTAGGGAGACCAGGCCTGGGCCTGGTTCCCTTAATACACAGGGTGGGGAATAGAAATAATGAGAAAGCTAAATAATTACTCTAGGATTATTGATGATATTATAGAAAAGAACTCAGACGATATTGACCTATTAAGTATTGAGCAAAGGGCACTCAGAAAGAAGGTAGAATTACATGATCTGGCCATCGAAAACATGAGTGCAGCATTGACTGGTCTCTGCGAACACACGGAGGACTATGAGTGTCATACTTGGATATACAATACCAGATGGAGATGCCTGACTTTTATGACATAATTGCACAACATCGGAAAGAAGTTAATAAGTTGCAATAATAACATTGCACAGAATTTGGGTCCTCTAAAAGGTCTAGGAGGTTTTGGGCTTGGGGGAATATTTTCCTGGTTAAAAGATATCGCTGTGACAATTATTATGGTTTTACTTTTCTTATTATTTCTGTATACATGTTTCAAGCTTATTATGTGTTTAATTACTAGAGCCACTAGAACCCCTGACCCAGGTGCTGAAAGTAAAGCTTACCTCAGTCTTTATTACAGTAGAAACGCTGTAGAAAAGAAGTCATTTTTTATGACTTAAGAGGGGATTGTTATAGAGCTATATGATCAACCACAACTCCAAGACAATTTTGTAATCTCCCCTCCATTTTATAATTCTTGTTTTTAAAGAATGTACGTGCCTTATCTTACACTTCTTTCTCGTTAGAGTTTTAGACTATTTTGCTTGAGCCAAGTTTTAAATAAAACCCCCTCTGTATGACTCATTGTGTTTAGGCCGATTCTCGGTAGTCTATGTCCTTGCAGATAAGCTATCTTTGTAAATTCCTTTCAGCTGCCTAAACTAATGATGAAAAAAATCTGTGGAAGCATGATAAACCCTTAGAAACTTAGGAGCGAGTTTACCCCTCCCCTCTTGTGTTGTAACTCACATATAAAAAATATCATTCTTAATAAAGAGTTCAGACTCACTTTTGCACATGAAAGCTGCCTGTTGTATGTGTTTGTTGGGGTCTCCAGAATTCTGACGGGTTTCTGTGTCCAGTAATCTATCCTTTCAGGTGGTAGCGGGTCCCGGGAATGTCATCAATCAGGCTCTACATGCTATAAGGCCCCTGTACAGCTGTGCTTATTTATCCCAGTTGGTATGGAGTCGTTAATCTCTTGCCGCCTACTCTTGCCATATGTGCGGTGGTAAAGAGGGTAGGATTTAATGCCCACACGCCACACATATGCGACTATGGGTGGCAGAGGGTTCTGTGCTGAGAGCACGATCACTGCGCGCTCCCAGCACATAGTCTGAGTTATCATAGACAGCTTTTCGTCAGGAACTGGAGGGACCGGCTCCCAATCCTGTGACCGCTGTGACAGCCAATCACAATGGTCCTATGACTAACTGACCTGCCTGCTCCCCCGGGCATACAAGCCCAGGAAAAGGGACATCAGGGTTTACAATTGATGATACAGTAGATGCTGCGTCTGCAAAAATATGAATTATTACTCTTTTCTGGGTATTAAATGATGTGGTCATTTGCTATGTAACTGGTTTCAATAAGAGAAACTGAGGTGTATTGTAGTATATTTGTTATGCTTTTTCTTTTGCAATGAAAACCTTATGATATAAAAAAAAAAAAAAAAGGTAGAACACTTCATATCCAAGATAAAAACACCTGTCATATTATCCATCACAGGATAGACATCTGGAACGCAATGACCTGAATAGCACTGAAAGCTGATGCATTTCATCTACTAAGACATCATCTGTGTCCACCCTGGTCATTGCGTATATATAACTTAGTGTAGTAATTAGGCCAATTAGCTAGCAAAATGGCCCGTTAGGTCATACCAATCATTCAAATGTATTGGGTAATATGGTGTCACAGCATGCGCCTCACTTTCAGTTGTACTGTATGCGATACAAGCCTCACCATTAATGTGGCCACCATGCATGCGCTGCTCTGATGACTATACTGCGCGTGCGTCTAGAATAACCCAACTGGCACATTGTTCGTCAACTCCCATTGACAGGCAGCGAATCACGCAAGGGACCAAAGCAAATGGTGCTACGGACTTCCGGTAAGCGCAACATCTCCTTTGGTGGTGGTTGTCTACACATTTGTTAAGATACATGAACTGGTATTGAAAAAAGAAAAAATACCGGGCTACCAAATCCCTAACAGCAGCAGCTAAAATTGTGGGCTATACACAAAAATCAACCATGAAAAAGAAAAACTGCGCAAATAAATAGATTGAAAAACAACCTGGTGAAAAAAATGAATGAATGAACTGAAATCAATAAAGTGAATAAAAATGTGCATGAAAATAATCAATAGAGACAGAAAAGTCCAAGCACAAAAGGACAAATCCCTCATTCGATCCAAGTGAAGGTTGTGTGAAAAATACTAGATGAGTAATCACCACTTGTTGTGATCCACCACCACATAAATGCCGCGCTTACCAGAAGGCAAGCTTGATAAACTTGTATAGAAACCGGACATCCAGACGCCAGACCAGCGGCGTCACTTCCCTGTATTCAGCATCAAAAATGAACCAGAAGTACAGCAGGTACACGGAACACACACCAACCACAGGCTCAGGCTCATGGAGATGAAAGAAAACCAACCATAGTGTAAATTCGTATAATCAATTTAATAATTAAAAGAAATGCACTTACAGAAATATGCAGTAAAAAGCATCCATAGAAAACAGTCACCGGCCGGCGTTGCATACACCCGCTCACATCCGGGACACACTGACGTCATCGCGACCCGGATGTGAGCGGGTGTGCTTGGACTTGGGCTTTTGTGCTTGGACATTTCTGTCTCTATTGATTATTTTCATGCATATTTTTATTCACTTTATTGATTTCAATTCATTCATTCATTTTTTTCACCAGGTTGTTTTTCAATCTATTTATTAGTGCAGTTTTACTTTTACATGAACTGGTATTGCTGTTATTCACAACCATCGTGATTGCACCAGGATCTTTTCAATTTTTCCTGTTTTTGGATTCTGCTTTTCAATTTTCAAACTGGATTTTTCTCAATTTTTTATATATTTTTTGTATTTTGCACAATGCACTTTATTGTTTATGTTGCTATATATACATGTGAGATGCAATAGCCTTTGCACGTTATGGTTATTATAAGCACTGCTCTGTTATAATATAAAGCCCAACTTCTGCCTTTTTTTTTTTATTTGTTTTTTTTAGCTCAGGCTGCAATACTCTTGTTTAATCCATAGCTATCCCACACAGTAATCTCTTTTCACCACAAGAGGTCCTCGGTCTTCTGGGTTGAATGACGCCCAGACTGAGGACATACAGTGAATGCAGGGCATCATAGGACTGCCCCCTGAGAGGCGTCACCCCAGTGCCCTGCACTCACTGTGTAATGGCACAGAAAGCACTAACCTCGTCATGGCAGCACTGACCTCTGCATCATTGTGATCTGCCCAGACCAGAAAAGAGGTGAAGAGAATGCTGTGACATCACAAGACTGGCCTGATGACGCCTGAGAAAAGTGAGGCTTTAAAATTCTGCTAACTTAAAGTGGAGTTCCACCCAAAAAAAAAAAAAAAAATGTCATTAATGTGCATGAAATAAATAAAAAAAAAACATTTGGAGAAAATTTTTTTTTTTTACTTACCTTTTTATGCCTGTTGCTATGTGGTCCCTCGAAATCTGCCTCCTTCAGCGCCTGGGCTCTTGACGTCACTTCCCTCTGCGCAGGAAGGGAGATCACCTCTCCCCCCTCCCTCTAGGCAATCATCTGGGACACGTCACAGGTTCCAGATGATTGGGCAGCCAGTCACAGCGCGCACGGCTCACGCATGCGCATTGGGTGCCCGGCTGTGGCTTCCACAGTTACAATGCCGGCACCACTGAGCGGAGGGGGAGATGAGTGGGGCTTCAATCCCCCGCATCGCTGGACCCTGGACAGGTAAGTGTCCAATTATTAAAAGTCAGCAGCTGCAGTATTTGTAGCTGCTGACTTTTAATTTTTTTTTTTTAAGCGGAACTCCGCTTTAAAGTGGATGTAAACCCGATTAATGAAATTTGAGCTGGGCACATGTATCTGTAGGGTTTTATCATCTCTCTTCAAAGCCCTGTGTCCTGTAGCTTTGTCCTGCTCCGTTCGTCTGTTATCAGCCTAAGAACTTTTGGAAAGCTCTCCAATCCCCGGAGAGAGACCTGTGTGTCGAGGAGGTTGCTATAAATAGATTAGTAGCCAGCTAAACTATACTCAGGCATGTGTGGGGAGGGGGGGTGTGTGCTTTTCCTCCAATCAGCTTTCTCACAGTGTCTAGCAACGATCTCCTCCTTAGGGTGACCACATTTCCAAACTGCCATTCAGGGACACCTCCCTGCCCCCCTTCCCAAAAAAAGATGGGGGGGTTGGGGGAATGTAGTCTTGGGGTTGACGGGGAATTCGGCGGCAGGGGTGACTTGTCAGGTGAATGGCTGGTGTTGTACTACATTGTAATATATAATGAAATTGTTCAACTCACCATAATGCAGAATCAGTGTGCCACTTGCCACAGTTGCCTGCCACTAGATGCAGCTTGTTACTTGCCACTGCCACCTGCCCCCAGATGCAGCTTGTCACTTGCCACCATTGCCTGCTGCCAGATGCAGCGTGTCACTTGCCACCAGATGCAGTGTGCCAATTGTAACCCATTGCCTGCCACCAGACGCAGCGTTCCACTTGCCACCGTTGCCTGACGCCAGATGCAGTGTGCCACTTTCCACCCATAGCCTGCCACCAGATGCAGTGTGCCACTTTTCACCCATAGCCTGCCACCAGATGCAGTGTGCCACTTGTCACCTATAGCCTGCCACCAGTCTGATACACCGGAACCCCGGGAAAGTGAACGCCCCTCCCGCCGCTGGCTGCTGATGTTACTTCTCCCATGCGGGGGCCAGGGGGGTGTCACATCTTCAGCTCTGGGGGGTTCATGCTGTGACCCCCCAAAAGTGAAGGACTACCAGGGGTCCACCACAGGCTGTCAGTGAGTGACAGCAGCGATGTGAGGGATATTTTAGAGGGCATCAGAACGGTCCAGGGCCAGGGGGCAATTCCGGGACACTGTATTGTCCTGGAATGAGGGTGCCCCGAACCCGGGACAGACCTGCTAATTGCGAGATCGTCCCGGGCAATCCGGGACACGTGGGCACCCTACTCCTCCTACAGGGGAACCAGGAAGTGAAAATTCTAACAGAACGTGGACTTTCTAAACAGTATATCAAGGTGAAACCCCCTCCCCCCAAAAAGCATTGTGAAAAAAAATTAAAAACAAATTCATTGTAAAAAAAAAAACAATTATTAACCCTTTTTATGCCTATTTTTGACATTTGGTGTTTAAAAGTTAAAATCTGTATTTTTTGCTAGAAAATTACTTAGAGCCCCCAAACATTATATATATATATATTTTTTTGCAGATAATCTAGATAATAAAATGGTGATTGTTGCAATATTTTTTAACACACTGTATTTGTGCAGCGGTGTTTTAAACGCAACTTTTTGGGAAAAGGGACACTTTCATGAATTTTAAAAAGCCAAACAGTAAAGTTAGCCCAATTTTTTTGTATAATAAGAAAGATGATGTTATGCCGAGTAAATAGATACCAAACATGTCACGCTTTATAATTGAACGCACTCGTGGAATGGCGACAAACTACGGTACCTAAAAATCTCCATAGGCGTCGATTTAAATTTTTTTTACGGTTACCAGGTTAGAGTTACAGAGGCGGTCTAGTGCTAGAATTATTGTTCTCACTCTGACGATCGCGGCAATACCTCACATGTGTGATCTGAATACCGTTTACATATGCGGGCGCAACTTCCATATGCGTTTTCTTTGCTGCGCGAGCTCGCGGGGATGGGGGGGGGCGCTTTAAAAAAAATGTTTTTCTTATTTATTTTATTTATTTTTATATTTAGAAATTGTGTTTTAAAAAAAAAATGTTTTGATCACTTTTATTGCTGTCACAAGGAATGTAAACATCCCTTGTGACAGTAATAGGTGGTGACAGGTACTCTTTATGGGGGGATCGGGGGTCTAAAAGACCCCCGATCCCTCCTTTTCACTTCAAAGTATTCAGATCGCCGAAATTGGCGATTCTGAATACTGTATGTATTTTTAAAACGGGGCGCCATTGGCAGCCAGTAAACAGGAAGTGACATCATGACGTTGCTTCCGCGTTTACAATTATAGGGCTGGAACGAAGCCTCTCACGGCTTCGTTCCAGACTGTCAGCAGCCGTCGGAGGTATCGGATTGGTGATCGGGCCTCCTGGTGGATCGGGAGGCCCGGTAAGAGCGGTGGGAGGCGGCGGGAGGGGGGGATGTCCCCTCCTACGGTATAACAGCCGATTGGCTTTTAGCCGCATCGGTTGTTATACTTGGATAGCCGATTGCCCGCTCTACAAAACGGTACCGGGATGATGCCTGCAGCTGCGGCATACCGGCATCATCACGGTATAACCCCCGAAAGCGGAGAACGCACATCTGTGTACGCTCGGCAGGAAGGGGTTAAAAATACCCACCCCCACCCCCTTCCCCAGAAGCACTGCAAAAAATATTGAAAAAGTGATTTAAATAATATTTTGCTGCGGGGGGTGGGGGGCGTTTGCGGGCACGAAGCGCTACCTCCCTGAAATGAGTTTCTACAGATTGGGATGTCTGGATGACCAATCACATCGATCATAAATGTAAACAGTATAGTTTTACACTGGAGAGTCCGCCCCTTCTTCTTACAACGGAGGAAGGAGAAATTAGCGAATGAATCATATCGGCAGCAGATATTCAAGGTTATTATTATTATTAATATTTAGGGTACTTAAGGTACTTGTATAGCGCCGTCAATTTACGCAGCGTTTTACATCTAAAATGTACATTCACATCGGTCCCTACCCTCTAGGAGCTTACAATCTAAGGTAGCTGGATTGTTATTAACCCATTCACCTCCTCTCCTCCCCTGTATATCTCACCTCCATCCTGTCTCTGCAAGGACCTGCTTTTTAACCCCTTGCCTTCTTTATCCTGCACATCTGTACATGATCCTCTTCGTCTCCATCCTCCCACTGTATATGACCTGTACATCAACCTGTGCATTAACCCCTTCAATTTATATAATTAATGGTGTGTTTTATCTAGCACACCATTACCAATCTCCAGGTTTTAACCACATCATGTGCCTTCAAATTTAATCAAAAATCATTTCAATAAAAGTATGAAATCAGAAAGGATCTAAAATGGACTTTTATTACTTGTTCACGTATTAATTGCACAAATCTGCATGACTTATAAGTACAGGGTGTTTCCTTGCTCTTATGGGGATAGTTTATTATAGCTGTAGTCAAGTATTGGGATAAAATAGTCCAATCAGTAGAACTATCTCCTGCAGTATGTAAACGAACCACTGGGTGTCACTGTGCTCATCTCAGTCCCCTTGCATGTGACTTTTCAGCCCTTGACAGCGCTGTTAACAGATGTAAACACTAGAGGGCGACATTTCATAACAGCTATGACACATTTGTCCCTGCGTCGGGGCCATTTTGGCGTAGTCCTCCGCCTTGATTTTCATTGTAAATGGTCTTCAGATAAATGGCTTCCTGAAGCGCGGTTCTGTGGACATTGTTGTGCACGCATGAAGCTCAGCTCTTGGCTAGCTAGGAATCACTGTCAATGTTGAGTTCCCGCTATATTTTCTTGTATACACCGGACAGGGTGAGCTGTGTCACCTGTGTGACTGCAGGACCTGCCTGCTCTGCCTTATGCAGCACTGGAAGGTGAGCCTCATCCATACAGATGAGCTTATTATTCATTGCTTACTGTAAGTACAGGGGACCCATCACAAATGAACTTTAAACTCTCTAAGATGCTGAAATCTGATGTATCTCCTCCTAAAGAAGTACATTGGAGGACCTATGATGGTTCACCGGTAAGACAATGCTGGTCCTTAACCACTTGCTTACTGGGCACTTAAACCCCCTTCCTGTCCAGACCAATTTTCAGCTTTCAGCGCTGTCGCACTTTGAATGACAATTGCGCGGTCATACAACACGGTACCCAAATGAAATTTTTATCATTTTTTTTCCCACAAATAGAGCTTTCTTTTGATGGTATTTGATCACCTCTACGGTTTTTATTTTTTGTTAAAAAAATTTTAAAAGACAGAATTTTTGAAAAAAAATATTTTTTTTAATATGTTGTTATCAATTTTTGCAAACAGTTAATTTTTCTCCTTCGTTGATGTACGCTGATGGGGCGGCACTGATGGGCACCGATAGGTGGCAGTGATGGGCACTGATGGGTGGCGGTTATGGGCACTGATGGGTGGCAGTGTTGGGCACTGATTGGGCACTGACTGATGGCAGCACTGCTAGGTGGCACTAATAGGTGGTACTTGTGGGCATTGATAGGTGGCACTTGTGGGCTTTAATAGGTGGCACTTGTGGGTTTTAATAGGTGGCACTTGTGGGCACTGGCAGATGGCACTTGGAGGCACAGATGAGGCATCTGTGCCTCCTTCCTCTTCGGGACCGATGTCCCTTTGACATGAGCCGGTGATCGGCTTTTTTTTCCTCCTCACGCTGTCAGCGTGAGGAGAAAACGAAACCGATCACCGAGCTTTTGTTTACATCATGTGACCAGCTGTCATTGGCTGACAGCTGATCACATGGTAAGGGGCCGAGACCGGCCCCTTACTCGGATCTGTGATCATCCGAGTCTCTGTGACTCGGTGATCACAGCGCGCACACCGCGTGCCCTGCAGGGTGCGCGCGGTGCGCGTGCATAGGGGAGGACGTCATATGACGTCCTCCCGGAGATTGAGGTCCGCGCTGTAGCCGTCATTCGGCTATGGCCCGGACCTCAAGTGGTTAAAGGGGACGTCAGCCGGGTCTGCAAAAAGTCAGTCAGCAGCTACAAGTACTTTGGTTTATGATTTTTTACACAACAGATACTTGCCAGCTTGTGGAGTCCAGCGCTATCTTAGTACAACTCAAAATCTTTAGTGCTGTCCTTGCATGCCGCCATATTGGATTCGGGAGCCGCTGTTCTGTCAGATTAGCAAACCCGTCAGATCAGCGAATGGAAGTGACATTCCATTAGCTGCGCATGCGTTCCACCGCTACCAGGTTTGCTAATCTGACAGAACACCTGCAGTCAGAAGAAGGAGGCAGCGGACATCTTACCACACCCAGCTACTTCTTGAATTTCAGAGTAATTTTAGCAATAAAGCGAGCCTATATAAATAAATATAGTATGTTTTTGATGTTACATTTAAACATCCAAACAGCATCACAGATGTCAATATACTATATTTATATACGGTCACTTTATTGCTAAAATTACTTTGGAAATTCAAGACGTATTTGGGTGTAGTAAGATGTCTGCTGCCGCCTTCTGACTGCAGGTGTTCTGTCAGTTTAGCAAACCTGGTAGCAGTGGAACGCATGACCAGCTGACAGAACGTCACTTCCGTTCGCTAATCTGACAGAACAGCGGCTGTGACTTCCTGATCATGTGTGACGTATCTCAGGAGGTTGGGGGCACACCCAGCAAATGTCATCTTCCCCTAGGCAAGAAATAAGGAAGTGGGACCTTATGGAAAATGTACTTGCTACACCTAAAAAAAAAAAAAAGAAATATATATATATATATATATATATATATATATATATATATATACATACATACATAAACTACCCACATTTTTCGTAAAATATAAAAGACAAGGTTGCGCCGAGTAAATAGATACCGAACATATCTAACCTTAAAGAGGAGTTCCACCCAGGGGGTCCATTAAAAAAAAAAAGAATTAAAAGTCAACAGCTACAAATACTGCAGCTGCTGACTTTTAATTGGACATTTACCTGTCCCTGGGTCCAGCGATGCGGGGGATCGAAGCCCCGTTCGTCCCCCCCTCCGCTCGTCCGCGCCGGCATTTCAACTGTGGGTGCCGGGCTGTGGCTTCACAGCCTGGCACCCACTGTGCATGCGTGAGCGGCGCCGTGATTGGCCGCTCAATCACCTGGGACCTGTAATGGGTCCCAGATGATTGACAGGAGGGAGGGAGCAGAGCTGAGCCCTTCCTGTGCCGAGGGGGAAGTGATGTCACCAGCCCAGGCAAAGGAAGAGGCAGACTACGAGGGACCACCTAGCAACAGGCATTTAGAGGTAAGTAGAAAAAAAAAATATCCAAATGTTTTTTTGGTTTTTTTAAAATAATTTTTCAGGTATTTTTGTTTTTTTGGGTGGAACCCCACTTTAAGTTTGTGTGTGCTCATGAAATGGCGACACACTTCAGTGCCCTATATTTTCTAAAGGCGATGCTTCAAAAGCCCCCTATAGGTCATCCGTTTAGTGTTACAGAGGAGGTCTTGTGTTAGAATTATTACTCTCCCTCTGGCGTGTACGGCAATATGTAACGCGTATTGCAATTGACGTATTCACGTATAGGCGCACCTGACGGTGGGGGGGCCTCAAAACATTTTTGCGGGGGATTTTATGTGCTCGTGTGTAACTTTTTACATTTTTTTTTATTTAAAGCGGAAGTTCCATTTCTGGGTGGAACTCCGGATTAAATAAAAAAATATTTTTTTTGCAAAAAAATAAAGTTACACCCAAGCACATAAAATCCACCGCAAAAATGTTTTATCGGATCCCAACCCCCCCCCCCCCCCCTCCGGTGTCACATTTGCCACCTTTCAGGGGGGAGCAGATACCTGTCAAATCCAGGTACTTGCTTCCACTTCCAGGCATAGATTGCTGCACATTCTGCAGTGAACTACGCCATGTCCGGCTATCCCCCCCCCCCCCCCCCCCCCCCCCCCCGCTTTCCTCTGGGAGACACACAGGTCCCAGAAGACAGCAGAGACCATTTAGAATGCGCAGCGCGACTCGCGCATGCGCAGTAGGGAACCAGGAGTGAAGCCGAAAGTCTTCACTTCCTGGTTCCCTTACCGGGAATGGCGGCGGCAGCACCCGTGAGTCGATCTGAAGATCGGCTTCGGGTGCCGACATTGCGGGCTCCCTGGACAGGTAAAGTGTCCATATAATAAAAGTCAGCAGCTGCAGTATTTGTAGCTGCTGACTTTAAAAAAAAAATTCCCAGGTGGAACACCGCTTTAACTTTTTTTTTTTCATTGCATAGGGGACAATAAGTCCTCTATGTGATGTTTTTTAGGTGACAGGTTCTCATTAATGAGACATGCAGAGTGTAAAAGACCCTGGATGTCTCCCTTGGGCTCCACTGAATTTTTTGCAATGCAGATCGCATTGCAAAACATATTTTTCTGGCTAAACTAGCCGGGGACATGAGGGCTTGACCCGGAAGTGATGTCAGAGACGTTGGTTTCCAGTTTCCGGGTCACAACAATAAGGGGAGGGGAGGAGACGTGTGTCCACTCTTCTCCTTCCCCTCCAGCTGCCAGCATCTGCCATCTTGCTCCTGGGCTCACGGATGTGGGCAAGCGGAGCTCATAAAGCATGGCGGGGGGGGGGCTCTGGTACCAGGGGTGTGTGTTAGCAACTGGGTGGCAGCGCTGCTGTCTGAATGCTTTCACCTGACAGGCAGGAGCCCGCCTGTCATGTTCACACACAATCCAGGTGGCTGTTGTGTGTGTGCAATTGTACTCAGCAACCCCATTGTAGGCATTTTTGGCTGTGGGCACAGGTCAGCATGGGCACCCTGACCAGTCTGTGGCTACACAGCCCCATACACAATAAACTGCAATGCACTGTTTGTTCTGACACCTTTCTATCAGAACCAGCATTAACATTTTCAGCAATTTGAGCTACAGTGGGTCTTCTATTGGATCAGATAACATGGCCCAGTGTTGGCTCCCCACGTTCATCAATGAGCCCTGGCTGCCCAAGACTCTTTTGCCAGTTTTTCCTTCCCTGGGGTACTTTTAGTCAGTCCTGACCATTGCAGACCAAGAACATCCCACAAGAGCTGCTGTTATGGAGTTGCTCTGACCCAGTCGTCCAGCCATTACAATTTGCCCCCTGTCAAAGTCGCTCAAATCCTTACACTTGCCCATATTTTTCTGCTTTTCACACATCAGCCTCAGGGACAACATGTTCACTTGCTGCCTAATATATCTCATCCGCTTTCAGATACCATTGCAATAAAGTAATCAATGTTATTCACTTTACCTGTCAGTGGTCATAATGTTATGGCTGATCGGAGTACCTTTTACAGCAGCCAACTGTGTGATTACCTGCTCCTCCCGCTGCATGCAGTGGTTTCTCCCACCGCTACATCCTGTAGTGACTTCTGAAACAACAAGAGGAACTACAGATCTGCCACTAACCTGGGCACTGCAGAACATATGAGTTGAAAAAAAAAACGATATTAATGGAGGTGACCTTCATTTAAACAGTCCCGTCCAGCCGTCTTTGTCTATAGGCAGGCGGGACATTCGTAGTTCCGGGTGGACGTCATATGATGTTCTCCCAAAACCAGCCTTCAGCGCGCCCCACGGACCACGCTGCAGCACAATCTGCCACCGGTCACTTCCGATGACAGATCACTGAACCAGCCCACTGCCAGTACCTTGTGATCACTGTGACCAATCACAGCAGATCACATGACAATTATAAACAATGTATGGCTTCCGTACATGCCATTCATTGTGTACAATTGTGTTGCTAGCTGTGATTTGTCACTCACAATGATCACATGGTACAGACAGGGCCAATCACAGCCCATCTATGCCATGTGATTAGCTGTGACTAATCACAACAATACACACTGAATGAATTTCATTCAGTAAAAATGGTTGCATATAACAGTGAAATTCACTTGTACAGTGGAACCTCGGATTACAAGCATAATCTGTTCCAGGAGAATGCTCGTAATCCAAAGTACTCGCATATCAAAGCGAGTTTCCCCTATTGAAGTTAATGGAAACGAAAATAATTTGTTCCGCATTGACTTCAGTGGCATGCAATACCGCATGCGGTCAGCAGCTCGGCTGACCTCGGAAAGGCTCGGGAACGTAGTCTTTCCGAGCATTTCCGAACAGCTACGATCGGCGTCGTTCGGCTCCGCTCGGCTCCGGCGCCCCCCACCTCAGGCCAAACGCGGTACTGCACACCGCTTTGGCCTGAATCCTGCTCGTCTTGCGAGACAACACTCGCAAACCAAGTTAGGATTTTTCAAAATACAGTGCTCTTATTGCAAAATGCTCGTTAACCGCGTTACTCGCAATCCTAGGTTCCACTGTATAAGCAATCATAATGTGTAAAAAAAATAAAAATCCTGCCAACTTCTTCAGAGTAGTACAATGTTACTATGGTAACACTATTGCTCTGGTCACAGTGTGTAAAAAAAGAAAATGTAATAAAGGGGGGGGGGGGGGATTACAATTTTTGATTATTTTTTATACATACTGTCACCAGTCAGTGTCCCTGATCACTGCCACACCAGTCATATGATGACACTGTACTGTACTTGTTACAGTATGTAAAAAAAATTGTGAAAACACTATTTTACAAAAAAATTACAACTTCAAGAAAACTCTCCATGCCTCTTACTAAATACCTTGGACTGTCTACTTTTCAAAAGGGGTAATTTGGGGAGTATTTGTACTGTCCTGGTGTTTTCGGGCCACAAGAAATGAGCTAAGCCATCAGTACATCAGGATTAATCAATTTTTAGATATACTGTATATACCAATAGTATGTGGACTCTATAACCTTCCTACTGACAAAATAATATGCACTGGTTTGGGTTATTTTCACCAAAGAAATGTAGCAGACTACAGTTTGGCCTAAATTTATGAAGAAAGTTTATTTGCAAACTTTTATAACAGAAACAAAGAAAAACTTTTTTTCCCAAAGTATTCTGCCTTTCTTCGTCTATTTAGCAAAAAATAAGAAACCCAATGATGATTAACCACTTCAGCCCAAGGCATCATTCAGATATCATCTTTTAGAGCTGGCGATTCTGTGCACCATAAGAATAATCATAGCAGTTCAGCCGCTTGATCGTTCTTACAGGTGGCGGGAGGGGACACCCCCCCCCCATCTGCCGCCCTCCGGTGCTTCGCCTGGCTCGCCTATGCGATCGGCGACCCGGAGAAAGAACCTGCCGCCATATGATGATCATAGAGGTTTACGGTGACCAGATGGCCCCCCAGTCATCTCCATGACCATCGGAGGCCCGGGTGCGACATTATGACGTCATGTCCAGCCGGCAGAAAGAAAGAGATCTGTCTTATTTTTTTTTATCTCAATCTTTCCAGCCTGGAGGAAAGATGTGGGGTCTTATAGACCCCACATCTCTCCATAAAGGGAACCTGTCATGCATCATTTCTATTACAAGGGACGTTTACATTCCTTGTAATAGAAATAAAAGTGATCAAATAAAAAATTGAAAGAGAAAGTGTAAGAATAAAAAAACTAAGTAAAATAAACAATACAATTTTTTTTTTAAAGCACCCCCGTCCCCGTGTGCTCGCGCACAGAAGCGAACGCACACGTAAGTCGCGCCCGCATATGTAAACGCTGTTCAAATCACACATGTGAGGTATCGTTGGGTGCGTTAGAGCGAGAGCAACAATTCTAGTATTAGATCTGCTCTGTAACTCTAAACTTGTAACCTGTAAAAAAATTCAAAGCGTCACCTATGGAGATTTTTAAGTACCAAAGTTTGGCGCCATTCCACAAATGTGCGCAGTTTTAAAGTATGACATGTTGGGTATCTGTTTACTCAGCGTAATATCATCTTTCACATTATAGAAAAAAAATTGGGCTAACTTTACTGTTTTGTTACTTTTTCAATTCATGAAACTGTTTTTTTAAACAAAAAACACGTTTGAAAAATGTTGCACAAATACAGTGTGACATAAAAAGTTGCAACAGCCGCCATTTTATTCCCTAGGGTGTCTGCTAAAAAAAACATATATAATGTTTGGGGGTTCTGAGTAATTTTCTAGCAAAAAAATTATGATTTTTACATGTAGGAGAGAAGTGCCAGAATAGGCCCAGTATGGAAGTGGTTAAATACCACCAAAAGAAAGCTCTATTTGTGTAAAAAAAATTATAAAAATGTCATTTGGGTACAGTGTTGCATGACCACGTAATTGTCATTCAAAGCGTGACAGCACTGAAAGCTGGAAATTTGGCCAGGGCAGGAAGGGGGTGAAAGTGCCCAATATTGAAGTGGGCTGAAGGGCAGCTGAAGTTGCGGGTCTTGGCTTTTCCTATAAAAGTATGTTTGTTCTCTCTCTCTCTTCCTGTTTTGCTGACAACAGTTTGACCAGAGAGGAAGTGATGGAAAACTGCAAAAAGGACACAGACAGAGGTACAGATTTGACATTTTTATTTCTGTCTGTTGCTGTTGGAAAGTTCCCTTCACTTCCTGTCTGGTAAAATGTCAGCAGGACAGGTAGTATGGGCAATCTCCCTAATGGAGCCCATAAGGGTTCTAATCCAAAACAAGGAAAAAAGTTTGGGCTAGATATACACGCCTACCAAAAGGTATAATTTCAGTCATCTCTTAAAATTCTTCTTACACAATTTTCTTCTACTTACAGAAAAAGTGTGCGACTATGGCAAAACGTCACATGCCTGCTGCCGAAAGTGCTGTAGTGCTGATCTCAGACCCTGCCTCTAGCGAAGGAGATTCTAATGAGCACATTCAAGATCACTATCACGAGGACTCCTCAGATGTCTTCAGCGATGCAGAATATAAGCCCCTGCCCAAAATATCAAAACACGGAACCACGGTGAGGCTTCAAAGCCATGTAGAAGATATGAATGCAAACTTTAGCAATGTTTCTCAAAAAACATTTAGGGGTGTTGCATGCGATGATGGACAGTCAGAGCCTCTGTTCAATTGGACAGTGCCCAATGTGATCCAACCTGTGCTGCCTCCTTTCACAGGAACCTGGGGGTGTAGGGTTAATACTGATGGTTTTTTACCCATTAACTATTTCCAGTTGTTCCTGGATGATGGGTTCTTTGAGAACGTCGTCAAACAAACCAACTGTTATGCAGAGCAGTATTTTTTAGAACAAGAAAAGGATGGTGGTCTTGAATCCAGCCAGTGGACACCAACCAATCTCTCTGAGATGCATAAGTTTTGGGGTCTCATTCTAAACATGGGCCTTACCCAAAAGTCAAGTATTGAGTCCTACTGGTCTACAGAGTTTATACAGTTTATCCCTATTTTCATGGCGACAATGAGTCTTGATAGATTTTTGCTGTTGCAGAAGTTTTTGCATTACAATGATAATACGTTGGCTTTACCTCCAGACCATCCTCAATTTGACAATCTGTTTAAGGTGCGGCCTGTCCTTGACCATCTACTGATGAGGTTTCAAGAGGTCTACATCCCAGGACAAAATCTCGTGGCGGATAGGTATTTGCTTGCTCAGTTATAAAGGCTGTATAGTCTGCAGGGAATATTTTACCCAAGGATGAAAAATTTTGTAATCTACACAGACTTTGTGAAGCTCAACCGGTTACACCTATCGATTTAGGGTGTGCATTAACAAGGTTCCTGACCAGAATTGACTGAATGCTCTTTGGACTTTGGTATCAATGAGAAAATTGTTGACGACCTTGTGCATCCTCTCTACAACCAAGGCTACCACTTGTACATGAACCAACATACTGCAATCCTGCTTTGTTCAGATTGCTGTACACTAAGGGAACATTGGCATGTGGAACAATCCATCGTTCTAGAAGGGGTTTCCACGAGAACTTAAGATTAAAAAGCAGAAGAAAGGTGAAACCACCTTACAGCGCTGTGAAGAACTTCTTGCTGTGAAATACAAAGGAAGCAAAGATCAGCTGCTTCTGACAACGATACACAATGAAAGCACATTAGCTTTCGCCATGGAGGTGGAACAAATGTCACCAAACCAAAGTGTCTCTTAGACTACAACTACTACATGTCCGAGTGAAAGGTCGGGGGAAATGCTAGAATCATATATTGCTCATCTTAGGGGCATGGTGTGGTATAAAAAGTTGGTACTTTATTTGGTTCAGCTCTCCATGTTCAATGCCTATGTGGTGTATCACCAAACAACTGATGAAAAATGCCTGTCTTTTCTAAAGTTTCAGGAATCGATCATAAAAAGCCTTCTTGGGATTGATCAGTCAGAAGTGGAGGAAAGACTAGTTGGGAGGCACTTTCCTTATTTGATACCTCCAACCACAAAAGCACAACCGGCAAGGAGATGTCTGGTATGTGCTCGGCACGGATTTCGTAAGAAAACGCGTTACTACTGCCCGGATTGCTCCTTGAAGCCAGCGCTTTGTATAGGAACCTGCTTCGAGACATATCATACAAAAGAAACTTTTTAGTATCTGGACAGCAACTGTTGTTCCCCTTGAGATTACTGTTTTGAGTATTTTTTTTTTTTTTTTATAAGTTGTGTTTTTATTGATTGTTTTAAAGGAAGAGTTTTATTTTTAAAGTATAGTTTTATAAAAATGTTTATAACGCAGTATGAAAAGTAAATGCATAACAGCTCTGAGTACTACCGTTCAGTTCATGCCTATGCTGTGTAAGAATCTTCTGGTTTTCTGTATGATTGGCTCCTGCAATGGCATCGTTCTTGTCAATCATAATTGCAAATGCAGTCCATTTAAAGTGCGGGCATGCATGTAAACTGTTTTCTTAGTTATACATTACATACCCTGTTTCCCCAAAAATAAGACCTAGCGTGATTGTCGGTGATGGCTGCAATATAAGCCCTACCCCCCAAATAAGTCGTAGTTAAATTCCTTGTAGGTCTTATTTTCAGGGTAGGTCTTATTTTCGGGGAAACAGGGTAGTATTTTCTTAGCCCTTGATTGCATGCATTGCACCCCCCCCCCCCTCCATAACCAATATTAATTTTGTTGACTAAATTAACACTATTTTAGTCAACTAAAATATGACTAAAACTAAAACCAGATTACTGATTACTAAAATATGACTAAAATGGCATTTTAGTCAAAGGAATATGACTAAAACGAAATTGAAATTTGACATCAAAATTAACACAAAAAAAGTAGAGGGCATCTACTATGCTGCTAAAAGAATGAAAAATAAGAAAAAGGCTTTTCTTCTTTTTTTTTTTTCTTAATTAATGTTGGTAATATATTCAGTTAATCTGTGCAATGGCATTACAGCCAATAGAGTTTACAGTTTTTTTTTGTATTTTAAAGTTGCACTTCTGTTTGTCAAAAAGCAATATTTTTGTTTATGAAAATTGGTTTTCTTTATAAAGACGTTGTATATCACGGCTAAATCTGTGTCTGTTGTGCATGTTCAAACCTTAGCAAGCTGCTTGATGTGGGGGAACTCAACGGGAGGGAGGGGCCAGGAGCCACCGAAAAGGGACTCCAAAAGAGGAGAATCCGGGCTGCTCTGTGCAAAACCAACTGCATAGAGGAGGTAAGTATAACATGCTTGTTATTTTTAACAAAAAAATTTAGTATCACTTTAACCACTTAAGCCCCGGACCATTTGGCTGGCCAAAGATCAGAGCACATTTTGCGATTCGGCACTGCGTCGCTTTAACTGACAATTGTGCGGTTGTGCGACATGGCTCCCAAACAAAATTGACATCCTTTTTATCCCACAAATAGAGCTTTCTTTTGGTGGTATTTGATCACCTCTGCTGTTTTTATTTTTTGTGCTATAAATAAAAATAGAGCGATAAAATTGAAAAAAAACGCGTTATTTTTGACTTTTTGCAATAATAAATATCCCCAAAAAATATATAAAATTTTTTTTTCCCCTCAGTTTAGGCCGGTATGTATTCTTCTACATATTTTTGGTAAAAAAAAATCGCAATAAGCATTTATGGATTGGTTTGCGCAAAAGTTATAACGTCTACAAAATAGGGGTTAGTTTTATGGCATTTTTATTAATTTTTTTTTTACTAGTAATGGCGGTGATCTGCGATTTTTACCATGACTGCGACATATTTTTGGGACCATTGTCATTTTTACAACAGTCAGTGCTATAAAATTGCACTGATTACTGTAAAAATGACACTGGCAGTGAAGGGGTTAACCACTAGGGGGCTAGGGAGGGGTTAAGTGTGTCCTAGGGAGTGATTCTAACTGTGGGGGGGAGGGGCTATGTGTGACTCATCACTGATCATAGCTCCCGATCTCAGGGAGCTATGATCAGTGACAGTGTCACTAGGCAGAACGGGGAGATGTTTGTTTACATTAGCATCTCCCCGTTCTTCAGCTCCGTGAGACGATCGCGGGTATCCCCGCGGACATCGAGTCCGGCAATCCTACTCACGGAGCTTGCGGCAGGGCCGCATACGCCCTGCCGGCACACAGTGGCAAATTCAAAGGGACGTACCTGTACGCCAATTTGGCCAGCCGTGCCATTCTGCCGACGTAAATGTACATGCGGCGGTCGGCAAGTGGTTAATACCATAAATAATAACATGTTATTATATTTTTACTCCAGGAGTATAGAATGAGTTTGGCGGACAGTGTAAAAAAAAAAAGTAAAGTGCTCCCGTGGTCACGTGCAAAGGCGAATACACATCGGTCCCGTACACACACAAACAGTGATCGTTCTACGCAAACCTCAGATCGGGGGCCGTAATTCTAGCCCCAGACCTCCTGTGTCAATCTAAAATGGTAAGCTGTAAAGGCTTTCAAAGTGTTGCTTATGGATAGTAATATTTACATCATTTGTCGCCGTTGCACGAGCATGCACAATTTTAAAGCGTGACACGTTTGGTATCTATTTACTCGGTGCACCATCGTCTTTTGGTAATCTATTGTGTTCTTTTGCATTCAAATTCAAAAAAGTGTATTTTTTTTTTTAATTGTGTTTCAAAAACTGCTGCCCAATTGCCCTATGAAATACAAATTTGCTAAACCCACCAATTTATTCTCTAGGGCCTCTGCTCAAAAAAAAAAAAAAAAAAAAACTTCTAGCAAAAAATACTGATTGTTACATGTAAACAAAAAAGTGCCAGAAAAGGCCCGGGGTCAAGTGGTTAAACTTTTACCAAGCTTTCTGGGCATGCATGTACCATTTTTATTCCTGGCGCACAGAGGACCAGCTCAGTGTGCTCCTGCCATGGAACCAGCACAGCAGTAAGAGGAAACTACATGGGATCTAGCAGCTATGGGTGCCTGGCACAGACAGCAATAAACGTTCCACCTCACTACAACTGTTGTGACTATCCCTCTGGGGACACTGTAGCTCCGCACATGGCAGATCTATGGTGCACAGGCGCCAGGGGGTCTTGCAACCCCTGGTGGGTAAGGTCTGCGGGCCTTTGGTGACTTAGTCTTGAAAGGCCATTGCCCTCTTCTGCTATACAGGGCTTTACATTTTACATTGTGGGTGATGCTTTACTATGTATTGTGGCCTTTGGTGACTGAGTCAAAGACTCAGATTTAATTACTGCACATGCACCAGTGCTAGACTGAGAGCCCTAGGGATTGTGGGATATGTAGTTTCTTTACAGGAAGGATCAGTTCTCAAACTACAGACAGAGGTCATGCAATAATCTGTGCGGTGCCATGCTGTATACCTCATGTTTGAACACAAACAGAAACTTCTGATACCAGAATGTGAAGATTCACGCTACCACAGGCTATGTGCACAAGGCAACAGATGACACCATGAAACTACGTGACCAATACACATCTTATGAAGGTAAGGTGCAGATAGAAAGGTTTATAATGCCTTTAAAAATGCTTTTTTAGGATTTTTTTTTTTTTTTTCAAAAATGTTTTTAAAGCGGACCTGTGGTTATTTTTTCAACTTTCCATCTATTAAATTTTCTGCCCTTGTTGTTTTAACTTTGGATAGTAAAATATGTTTTTACTGCCACTAAATACCTTATACAGCCCACTTCCCGTTTCTTGTCTGGTAAAAAGCCTACGGGTATGACATCATGCACAGCTCTCTCTCTCACTCTCACGAGAGTTTGCCAGGAAGGGAGGGTGGATGAGTCATAAGAGGGCCAATCAGAGCTGCAGGACTGCAGCGCTGGACGTGTGTGTCTGTGTAAATCCAGGAAGTAAACAGGCAGCAGCTTCAGCTGCCCACAGTTAAAATGGTTGCAGCCAGACTCAGTGGAGGGAGATTTCTGCAGCATATTTGGCAAGTACAGAATCACAGTATATATATATATAAAATAATATGTAAAGTGGTTGGAGGGAAGCTTCAGAATGGCAAAGATGTTTTTATTACAAATTATGTGAGCAGACTGCAGTTCCTCTTTAAAATAATATAACTTAGTTAATTTGGGGTATTTTATATTAACCTACACTTTTGTGTTAACAAATTGCACACATAGGTGTCCTTTTATGAAACTGAGATCAGCAGCGATCCCGAGTCTCACCGCTGATCTCAGCTCATTACCAGTTTATGAAACTGAGATAATCAGCGGAGAACATGTTCTCCGCTGATTATCTCAGCACAGTGAGAATTTGTAACTGACTTCACAGAAACGGCCAGTTTATGAAGGAGCGATCTCAGCACCTCACTGGCGATCTGTGACAGAATTCTCACTTTCCGATTCACCATTTCAGAAGTGGAGAATCAAAGTGAGAAGCCTGAAACTGGTGACATTTATAGTGTGTGTGTATATATATATATATATATATATGTGTGTGTGTGTGTATATATATATATATATATATATAGATATATATAGATATAGATATATACGTATATATATAGATATATAGAGATATAGATATGTATATATCTATATAGATATGTATATATCTATATATATATTCATATAGATATATAAATAGATATTTATTGATATATATAGACTATATCTATCTATAGATATATCTATATATAGATACATCTATTATATATATTTTTACATATATATATATATATAATATATATATATATAGATAGATATATATATTATATATATATATTATATATATATATATATAATATAGATATATATAGATATATGTATATATTTTTTTTTAGATGTTCACGTCTCTGGCTGGGTTCACACTTGTGCGATACGTGAACCAGCGTGATTCCTGTGTGGGTTTTCACATCGCACCTACATTGACATCTGCGCACCACTGTGGGTGTCAATGTAAAGTTAATGACACCCCCAGATCATTTCACAGATCGCAGTGCGAACTATGTAATGGTGCAGGAATCGGATCGCATGGGTGATTCCAGTGCGGACCAAATAAAAACCATTTTGGTGCAAATGCAATATGATTTAGGGCCAGTTCCCACTGCTGCGGTGTCCAAGATCGGATGTGATTCGCACCGCACTGCAGTGCAAAATCACATCCGATCTCTGTGCAATGCGATTTCAGCCATACAGATAGTATTGCTAAATTTGCATTGCACTCGGACAAAACTCTTACAGGACCCTTTTTTTGGTCCACAGCAGAATCGGATCGCATGGGTGTTCACACCCATGCGATTCGATTACTGTCCGAGTTTGCAGATCACACTGCGATATGCGAACTGATTTGGGGGTGTTAACTTTTAGGCCCAGTTCACACTTGTGCGATGCCGGACATCGCACAGGCATCGCATGTAATTCGCAGCACACTGCCATTCACATTACATGCGATGTCTGTGCGGTGCGATATCAGCTGTACAGATAGTATGGCTGATATCGCACCGCATTCGGTGCAAACACGCACAGGACCCTTTTTTCTGTTCGGACCAGAATCGGATCGCATGTCCGGACTGTCAGTTCGCAGTGCGATATGCAAGCTGAACTGGGGGTGTCATTAACAATGTATTGACACTCCCCAGCGATTCGCATATGGCAGCGTGAACTGACATGCGAGTCGGTGCGATACGGGAACCCGCAGTGGATTCGCAGTGTTCTCGCATTGCACCAGTTTATCAATTTTTATGTTTATCAATTATGAAATATATTTTATTTTAATTTATTAATAAATATTTATACTTGTATACTTTATTAAAATTATTTTTTTAATGATTATAAATGTATTGTGCATTTATATGAATGGTGTATAGCTGCATTACATATGTGCATTACATTCATTTACTATACACCATTCACATTTAAATAGGGACATGTATGATCTTTAAATATTGATAAAAACAATGTTTTTTTTATAATTAGGTTAATGTATATTGTGTAGGGGGAATTTAACTTTATTATTTTATTAATATGTTGGGGAATAATGTGTGCTGATTTGTGTTACACTTTGTATTTTATGGTTCCTCATACTGTAATCCCGCTATATCACACAAGATTATAGTGAGAGGAGCCATTCTCAGGAGTTCCCGGCGTTTGTAGATCGCTCCTCAGCTCAACATGAGAAGCGATCTACACACTTTCATAAACAGGCACTCAGAGGAGAGCGATCTCCTCTGAGAATGCCTGAGAACTGAAAAGCGGTATTTTACCGCACTTTCATAAAAGGACACCATAATCTTTTACTTTTGAGAAAAAGCATGTGAACCTCCTATGATCATGAAACATATCTGAACGGGTGTTTTGATTAAGGACATACTTTTCTGGTTTGGGTGTTTCACTTAGTGTTTTTCTTTTATATAAATATATATATATATATATATATATATATATATATATATATACACACACACACTATATTACCAAAAATATTGGGACGCCTCAATGTTGAGTTGGCCCACCCTTTGCAGCAATAACAGCTTCTTCTGGGAAGCTGTCCACAAGGTTTAGGAGTGTGTCTATGGGAATGTTTGACCATTCTTCCAGAAGTGTATTTGTGAGTCAGGCACTGATGTTGGACGAGAAGGCCTGGCTCACAGTCTTCGCTCTAATTCATCCCAAAGGTGTTCTATCGGGTTGAGGCCAGGACTCTGTGCAGGCCAGTCAAGTTCCTCCACCCCAAACTCACTCATCCATGTCTTTATTGACCTTGCTTTGTGCACTGGTGCGCAGTCATGTTGGAACAGGAAGGGGCCATCCCCAAACAAAGTTGGCAGCGTGAAATTGTCCAAAATGTCTTGGTATGCTGACGCCTTAAGAGTTCCCTTCAATGGAACTAAGGGGCCAGGCCCAACCCCTGAAAAACAACCACACATCATATTTCCCCCTCCACCAAATAATTTGGACCTCTAAAATCAATTTGGAGAGGAGGAGCCAGAAATGTTGTAGATCAGCGATCTTACCCAGAAGTGGGAGCGGGTACCTGTCAATACCAGGTTCCCGCCCCCCCCCCCCCCCCACCCCACCAAAGAGTGCCAAATGTGTCAGTGGAGGGGAAGAAGGTGTGAACAAGCGGAGCTTCCCCCTTTTTAGGGGAGCTTCGCTTTGAACTCATTGAAATTCCTGTAACCTATACTGCCATAATCTGCTCAATCAGCTCTTTCAAATGCACTATTAGTTTATAATAATGCCTGTAAGTGTAATGGGATGTCCAAACTCTCACAATGTAGGTGTGATGGTCAGGTGTCTGCAAACGTATGGCCATATAGTACATACTATGACTGTGCTGTCATTTTAAAGGGTGAAGGCCAGAGTAGTAAAAACAAAAACAAAAAAAAAAACAGCCCAACATCATCATCTAATGTGCCTACATGAGAGGGAAATAAATATGTGCACCGTAGTAGGAGGGGAAACAAATGAGGCCGACTAAAAGCAAAACGTATTTAAAATATCCTGTGGTTGTTGACATGTGGTGCCTTATGGCACGGAGATACCGAAATTCCCAGTTCTGATAAACTGCTGTAGTCATTATAGAACCAAACCCTGCTTTCATTTCCCCTGATAAAGTGCAAAACAGCACTAGTCTTCATTTGCTTCAATGACATTGTACATAAATTAGGAAAGTGTTATCCACTGGGCAGATCACCTTGAATTATTTAACCACTTGAAGACCAGACCTTTTTCTGACACTTGTTGCTTACAAGTTAAAATCAGTATTTTTTGCTAGAAATTTACTTAGAACCCCCAAACATTTTATATATATATATATATATATATATATATATATATATATAACATATATTTTAGCAGAGACCCTAGAGAATAAAATGGCGGTCGTGGCAATATTTTATGTCACACTGTATTTGTGCAGCGGCCTTTCAAATGCAATTTTTCTGGGGAAAAAATACACTTTCGTGAATTAAAAAAAAAAAAACGGTAAAGTTAACCCAATTTTTTTGTATAATGTGAAAGATGTTACGCCAAGTAGATACCTAACACATCATGCTTTAAAATTGCGCTCACTCATGGAATGGCGATAAACTGTGGTACTTAAAAATCCCCATAGGCGACTCTTTAAAATTTTAAAAGTTACCAGTTTAGAGTTACAGAGGAGGCCTGGTGCTGTCAGAAACATCTAGTGCTCCTGCTCCTCATGGCAGCAGCCGGGGTTTGGCTATGGCACTCTCCCTGTCTGTCTGTCTACCTGCAGGGTGATTGATGTGATCAGTCTCTGAGTGGAAACTAAGCCTGTTATAAGCCAGCCAAACCCTCAATCTCATGCTTGTGATAGAGAGTGATACGTGTGTTATTCCTGATGAAGCCCCCTGTCAGTCTGCCTTGCTCTGCTAGAATGGATTTCCCTGTGTATGACTTGGACTGGATTTTGGACTATTCCCTGAACTCAGCCTGCCTTTTACCTGGACTGTCATAGAACTACGCTATCTTTCTGCCAACCTCAAGTATCTGTTTGCTTTGCTCAGTTCATGCCTGCCCTGGTGTGGTGGCCAGGAACTACAGCATTGTGTATAAGACCTGGGAGCAACTAAGTACCGGTAGGCCTGCTTGCCGTATGGGAAACAGGGCTGCTATAGGTGTAGAACACAGTAGCCAGCTATAGTGTCTGACCATCTGCGTTAGGGTAGATGTGACAGGTGCTAGAATTATTGCTCTCGCTCTAACGATCGCGGTGATACCTCACATGTGTGGTTTGAATACTGTGTACATTTTTGGGCGCCACTTACGTATGCGTTCAGTTCTGTGCACAAGCACAGAGGGTTGGGGCGCTTTAAGTTTTTTTATTATTATTTATTTTATTTTATTTTTACACTATCCCTTTAAAAAAAGATTTTGATCACTTTTATTGCTGTCACAAGGAATGTAAACATCCCTTGTGACAACAATAGTGACGTGTCAGGTAATTGTTTGGAGAGATCTGGTGTCTATAAGACCTCAAATCCCTCCTTTGCACTTAAAAGCATTCAAAACGTCAAGTTTAGCTGTTTTGAATACTGAATTTTTTTAAAAAATCTGGAGCCTTTAAGGCTCCAGTAAACTTATAGTGATGTCATGACGTCGCTTCTGGATTACTAGATTCCGAGACCCGATCAAAGCTGTTTCCGTTCAGGTCCCTGGCCACTGGCCGGTCGCTCGGGCATCGCGGTGGGACGGGAGAGCCTGGGCAGGGCGGCGGGGGAAATGTTATCACTGCTTGTGATAACAATCAAGCGGCTGCTTAGCCGCATCGATTATCACAAGAAAGCCGACTGTCGGCTCTAAAAAACGGTACCGGGGTACCAGGCATCACCCCGGTACAACCACTTGAAGCAGAACGATGTACAGGTATGTGGTTTTGCGGCAAGTGCTGTACAGAAAGGTTTCATTAGTAAATACATGGACACCCACAGCAACCAAAGTTTGTGAGTCTACAAAAATAATGAAATAACTGGAAAATTTTAGTTTTGGAAGGTTACCTGAAAGTTTCCTATACAGTGCTTTGAAAAGGTATTCATACCCCTTGAAATTTTCCACATTTTGTCATGTTATAACAAAAGCGTAAATGTATTTTATTGGTATTTTATGTGATAGACCAACACAAAATGGCACATAATTGTGAAGTGGAAGGAAAATGATAAATGGTTTTAAACATTTTTTTCAAATAAATATCTGAAAAAGTGTGGGGTGCATTTGTATTCAGTCCCTCGAGTCAATACTTTGTAGAACCGCCTTTCACTGCAATTACAGCTGGAAGTCTTTTTGGGGATGTCTCTACCAGCTTTGCATATCTAGAGAGTGACATTTTTGCCCATTCTTCTTTACAAAACAGTTCGAGCTCTGTCAGATTGGAGAGCGTCTGTAAACCGCAATTTTCAAGTCTTGCCACAGATTCTCAATTGAATTTAGGTCTAGACTTTGACTGGGCCATTCTAACACATGAATATGCTTTGATCTAAACCATTCCATTGTAGCTCTGGCTGTATGTTTAGGGCCCTAATGGAAGGTGAACCTCCGCCCCAGTCTCAATTTTTTTGCAGACTCTAATATGTTTTCTTCTAAGATTGCCCTGCATTTGGCTCCATCCATCTTCCCATCAACTCTGACCAGCTTCCCAGTTCCTGCTGATGAAAAGCAAACCCACAAAATGATGCTGCCACCACCATGTTTCATGGTGGGAATGGTGTATTCAGGATGATGTGCAGTGTTAGTTTTCCGCCACACATAGGGTTTTGCTTTTAGGCCAAAAAGTTCAATTTTGGTCTCATCTGACCAGAGCACCTTCTTCCACATGTTTGCTGTGTCCCCCACATGGCTTCTTGCAAACTGCAAATGGGACTTATTATGTCTTTCTTTCAACAATGGCTTTCTTCTTGCCACTCTTCCATAAATGCCAGAATTGTGGAGTGCACGATTCATAGTTGTCCTTTGGACAGATTCTCCCGCCTGAGCTGTGGATCTCCATGGACTTACCATGGGCCCCTTGGGTGCTTCTCTGATTAATGTTCTCCTTGCCCGGCCTGTCAGTTTAGGTGGACGGCCATGTCTTGGTAGGTTTGCAGTTGTGCCATACTCTTTCCATTTTCAGATGATGGATTGAACAGTGCTCTGTGAGATGTTCAAAGCTTGGGCCATTTTTTTATAACCTAACCTTGCTTTAAACTTCTCTACAACTTTATCCCTGACCTGTCTGGTGTATTCCTTGGCCTTCATGATGCTGTTTATTCCCTAAGGTTCTCTAACAAACCTCTGAGGGTTTCACAGGACAGCTGTATTTATACTGAGATTTAATTACATACAAGTGGACTCTATTTACTAATTAGGTGACTTCTGAAGGCAATACTTTTCAAGGCACTGTATCTCCCATAGACTACAGTGGTGGGAATTCCTGGTAGCTTTGTGTGCCTGAGTATTTTGATTTATGGAAAAACAATAGAGGGAGCTCAATGTCATCATTTCAATTACAAATTGTAAGATTGAGAGATGTGGGAAATCAGCAGGTAATTAAAATTACTAGCACTGATGCTACTGCCTCAAAGAAGCTCCTGTAGGACACTTTACCGAAACGCCTCAAAATTGCTGAACTTATGCTACACGAGTGTGAATGGAAGCGAGAGGGAAGCAGAAGTAGAAATAACACCACTTACGGTACATCTAACCTAAGCAAGTATGCATTGCCTTAAAGAGACCCTGTCACCTTGCTAATACAGTGCAAAGTAACAGCATCCTTGTAAAGCCCACCATCATTGACCTTAGATTTTGCCTCTGTCACCACTTCTTCCATGGCTGCTCCTGTGACATCACCAGTGCTTCTAAGTATGGTGCAGCATGTGACCTTCACTAAGCCTAGTACTGTCACATGATGGAGAGGGTGATGTCACCATTTGTTCTAAGCTCTCACACCAGGTATTTTGGTAGTCTTCATTAGGAAACTTAATGGGTCTGTTCCTGATGAAGTCATTGTGATGAAACACTTATGCCCTGTACACACGGTCGGACTTTCCTACAGAATATGTGCGATCAGGGCCTGTTGTCGGAAATTCCGACCGTGTGTGGGCTCCATCGGACTTTTTCCATCGGAATTTCTGACACACAAAGTTTGAGAGCTTGCTATCAAATTTTCCGACAACAAAATCTGATCCTTTAAATTCCGATCGTGTGTAGACAAATCCGACGGACAAAGTGCCACGCATGCTCAGAATAAATTAAGAGAGGAAAGCTATTGGCTATTGCCCCGTTTATAGTCCCGACGTACGTGTTTTACGTCACCGCGTTCAGAACGATTGGATTTTCCGACAACTTTGTGTGACCGTGTGTATGCAAGACAAGTTTGAGCCAACATCCGTCGGAAAAAATCCATGGATTTTGTTGTCAGAATGTCCGATCAATGTCCGATCGTGTGTACGGGGCATAAGAGTGAAGACAATGCATGCTGATGTCATCACACATGGAGAGGATGGGTGCAAACATTATAGAGTATGTTGGAGTTAGTGGTGCACTCCTATACATAGGTGAGCCTTGTATCCATAGTGCTGGGTGAAGCACTGTATTTGGATTTTAGTTTATGGTTTTCTGCATAATATACGTTTGAACTTATTTCATGCTGAAGCTTTTTTCAGCACATTTATTGTATTCTTATTTATTTGATTTATTTACTATACTGATTGTTGTTTTATTATGATTCGTATGTCCTGATTGTAATAGAGAACATGTCGTCACTTCCTGCATGTGCAAAGTGGTGGGTGGCTGGGTGTAATCACAAACTTTTATCCATCAGACCCCTGGCCAATTGATAAAAACTGGAGCCCTCAGCAACCAATCTTATTCTTTCTTTCATGTTCCTAAATAATGAATGTGGGAAGATGGTGCTGGGTCACACCTCCAGTTTTAATTCAATAAAATATTTCCTTTTGGGGTTTTTTTCTTTTTTTTACAAATACCATATCTGCTTCCTGTATCAAATTGTCAGATTCCTTGCTTCATTTAAAATTAAAAAAAAAAACAGACTGTTGGTTAATGAGGTTTTATTGCAGGTAATTGGAAAGAACCTTCTGCCATGGTAGTACCCTGTAACATACACTAGGTGGTGCTATATCCCTGTATATAACAAAGACAGTCCAGAGGCTGTTTGAATAATGTATATCTCTCCAATACAGAATTGTGTACTGCTACATATACAAGTCTTCTGGACACGACTGTGCTGGATCATTAATATTTTAATAAGCCATGGCTTGTGAACACACTTGGCACAATGCAGTAATTTGCATTGAGCAGCCTTATTTGTGTCCAAACCAACAATATTTACCCTTAGGGTCATTCTTTTCTTGGCGATTCTCCTGATCACCCTACGCAGCACTGCCAGGATCTGAACTGTTGCTACAGGCAACAAGATCATGTTCTTGTCTCAGACATTTTCATAAAATAGAACAAATATTAACATGAGTACCAGTTCTTCTAAAGCTGACCACACATATGCAACCTGATTATACAATTTTATTTAAGCTTACTAAGTTTGAAGGACAAGGATATTCTGTAAACTGAATGGGTTTTGTAAAGTACAAGTTCACTTTAAATTGCATTAAAGGTCTTAGCAGGTGATAGAAGACTGAAATATTGATCTTGCTTTAAGAAAATGCTATTTCAGGCTTCCTCCATATCTTTGAAGCCCTTGCCACATGGTCATGTGATCTCTCGTTTCCAATGATTTTTATTAAGAATTTTTTTGAAGGTATACAAATCCAGGATTTGCCATTGTAACAAATAACCGTCGCTGGTTCTAAACCAGGGTCATGTGATTTCTGTTGAAAGAATGAATCAACCAATCTGAAGGAAACAGCAGAGGGCACCAACTAAATGCAGTATATAGGAAAAGCCTTTATTTAAAATCACAAGTGCCAACACACAAGATACATAAGAGCATGTAATCAATCCAGTGCAGTTTGCTGTTAAAGTAAAAAGATTTTTTAAAAGAAATCCGGGGACATATTTTTTTTATTTATTGGCAAATGGCACAGGACTGCATAATACACAGAGCGCTGGGCACGGGACTGCATAATACACAGAGCGCTGGGCACGGGACTACATAATACACAGAGCGCTGGGCACGGGACTACATGATACACAGAGCGCTGGGCACGGGACTACATAATACACAGAGCGCTGGGCACGGGACTGCATAATACACAGAGCGCTGGGCACGGGACTACATAATACACAGAGCGCTGGGCATGGGACTACATAATACTCAGAGCACTGGGCACGGGACTGCATAATACACAGAGTGCTGGGCACAGGACTGCATAATACCCAGAGCGCTAGGCACAGGACTACACAATACACAGAGCGCTAGGCACAGGACTACACAATACACAGAGCGCTAGGCACAGGACAACACAATACACAGAGTGCTGGGCACAGGACTGTATATTACACAAAGCGCTGGGCACAGCACTGCATAATACACAGAGCACTGGGCACGGGACTAAATAATACACAGAGCGCTGGGCACAGGACTGCATAATACACAGAGCGCTGGGCACAGGACTGCATAATACACAGAGCGCTGGGCACAGGCCTGCATAATACACAGAGCGCTGGGCAAGTGACTGCATAATACACAGAGCACTGGGCACATGACTACAAGACACACAGGAGGGTGTTAGGCATAGAGTGTAGGGTTCAGAGGTTTGCTATGCACAGAGGACACTTCTGCCCCTACATCCATAACTCACCTCTGCACCCTTCTCTCACAGATTACCTCTGCAGCCACCTCTTAGCCCTTCCCATACAACAGCTAAACTCACCATCTCTCAATGCAGCTGTGACCCCTGCTCCCCCACTTCCCTCACCTGTGTACAAACAGACCCCTCAACCCCCCCCCCCATCTGCTCACCTCCCCGTCTCAGTCAATTTTTGGATCTGCCTTTCCTCCACTGAACAGCAGCAACAGGAGCAGCAGTCAGATCGTTCAGCAGGTGGGGTCGGCATCCGAGCCACCAGGCTCTTTCTCAGCCAGAGTTGGATGCGCTATCTACGTTATCCGGTCCTAACTCCAGGGACTAAAACGGGGACAGACTTGGTTTGGGGACAGTGTCCTCAGTCCGGGGATGTCTTGTCACCCTATGTTAAGGCTTAGTGTGTCTTCTCTTCAGGAGCTGTGTAGGACACCAGAGTGTATGGACTGTGCAGGATTGGAAGTGACATTACACCAGGGGGGGCTGCAGATTTGGTAGTGAGGCTACATGTTTCGGCACATAACTGCTCCTTTTTTCCTTTTTCAAGAAGCTTGAAGAAAGAGCAGTTATGCTCCGAAACTATTCCAGTTTTGTTTCTGGTCAAGCCATAAACAATTGGAAAAAAAATGTAAAAAAAACTAACACCCTCAGCTTCTGGCCATTTCCTGTAGACACTAGTGATGTTATTTGGCTTCACTGTAGGAACCTGGGAAAACTGAAGATCCCAAATCCTGCAAATAGATGCACTATCACTCACAGAATGTCATGGTGAGGCCCAGTGATGTCACCCTCACCTTGGCGAGCCACTGACAGGCACACCCCACCACCTCCCTGCAAAGCTCTAACACAGGCAAAGGCACAATGCGACTGTTTAGGTCAGGCATGTCAGATTGGTGCAGCATGTGGCCCTTCCTCTCTTTCCCTGCAGCCCTCAGTGGTTTGAAAATAATGTCCTACAGTTAACGAAATTTGCATATACCAATGCAGATTTAAAGACAGGTCTATCTTTATGACAATTTTTCATGTTACACCCATATTTAGATTGTAACATAAAACACTGTCTGCAGCCCTCCACCCCCAAACTGACCCTCTTAATTAAGTAATTGTTCCAGGGGTTCTTCTACTCACTTGCTCATGTCATTATTTGAATTTGGAGTGATGTGGCTTTGAGGAGGAAGATTTCTGCAAAAGGAGGGCACATCTCACTGAAGCTAAATAATGTCCCTTGTGCTGATTTCCTATTTTTTTGTTTTAGGTAAGCTTATCCTTTAAATTAACATACTGTAAACTGCTACCAACCTTACAATCTGTTGAGGGCTAATGATACTTTTTCCCGTGGATATTGGCTGTAAGATACAGATACTCGATGATAACACATCTGACTGACCTATGATGTATATGGCATCATTCTCACGAGGCGGATCCGCTGCCTCGGAGTCCGCCAGCACAGTGGGAGATCTCTCCATTGATCTCCGCTGAGCCGGCGGATGACAGGTCCCTCACTGAGCGGGGAGGGGCCTGTCGAGCTCCGCTGTATCCTGTGGAGAGATCGGACAAAAACAGACAACATGTCTGTTTTCATCAGATCTCACCCAATCCGATCCGCCAGGGACGGATGCGAACGTAGGGGCATCCGTCTGCATTTAGCGGATCAGTCCAGGTCGGATGTCAGCGGACATGTCTCCGCTGACATCCGTCGCTCCATAGACTAGCATGGAGCGCCCGTTCAGGTCCGCCGTCAAAACTGACAGGCGGACCTGAACGGTTCGACAGTGTGAAAGGGGCCTATGGCTTCCTTATATGCAATTTAAAGAGGCGCTCCAGGCTCCTTCAGAAAAAATGAAAAATATGTAGCTACAAATACTGTAGCTGCTGACTTTTAATATAAGGACACTTACCTGTCCAGGGATCCTGCAATGTCCTCACCCAAGCCCATTCTTCAATCTTCGGGTGCAGGCATGTCTAGTAGGGAAAACACAGCCTTCACAGCCTGTTTCCTACTGCGCATGCGTGAGTCACGCTGCGCCTTGTAAATGGTCCTGTAGTCTTCTGGGACCTGTGAAGTGTCCCAGAAGACTGCGGAGAAGGGGTGAACTCCTGACTCACTGCAGCGATCTGAGACGGAAGTGAGAGCAGGTACCTGTCAAAACCAGCTGCCCCCCCCAAAAAATGCCAAATGTGGCAGAGGAGGGTGCAAACAAGCGGAGCTTCCTCTTTTAGGTGGAGCTCCTCTTTAAAGCCCAACTTTCATAAAAGTAATGCCTGGTACACACAATAGTACAGCAATCTCCCCACTGTGCTATTGTGTTCTGACAGTGGAACCTTCAGGACCCACCGGTCAGCGCTTGCAGCCATTAGCTGCACGCGCTGTTTAGATGCCGATTGGCTGCTGGTTCTCCAGCATGTCAGTTTGAAAGAAGCCAGTTACAAGGTCGGCTTCTGTTGGACAAGGACCTGTACACATGGGCCGAATATTGGCTGTTTTTTACTGTACCAGCTGATTTTGAATGGTATTCAGCCCATGTGTATGGGGCTGAAAAGTCCTCCCCTGTAGTAGGGCTGCCCCCATACTGCAAGGGTTAAATGCTCATGCACAAACTAGCGGCCATCCAGCTGTTGCAGAACTACAAGTCCCATGATGCATTGCAAGGCTGACAGTTACAAGCATGACTCCCAGAGGCAGAGGCATGTAGTTCTGCACCCGGAGAGGGCCACCAGTTTGAAACCCCTGGGGGATGGCTAAATCACATTTACTTACCTGATCCTCAACTCCTCCAGCAGACAACGCTCTTTTCTACTCCCCCATGTCCTGTACAGACCTATAGTGACGTCAGGAGCATCCAGTGCAGGGGTGAAAAGCCTGCAGGACTGGTCTAGCAATGCAGAGGATCCCACGGGAGGGTCGGGTAATTAAAACTTCTTTTCCAATTCCCTCATTTAACCCTTGAAGTGCAGGGGCAGCTCCACTAAATGAGAGGACTTTTACTTTTCCTGCATTGGCCTTAGGCTGGCCATACACTATACATTTTTCTTATTCAATTTCCTTTAGATTTACCTTCAACTATGTAGCGCAAGGGCCTGCCTGATTCCATACAAGTTGAAAGTGTTTAGGTTTGACCTCATATTATATGATTTTGGTAAATCTAAAGGAAAGTTGAACAAGAAAATTGTATAGTGTATGGCCAGCCTTAGGGGTCCATTCAGGGGCGGAAGTATAGAGGTCGCCATTGCGACTGGGCCCCATGCTGCAGGGGGCCAGTGGAGGCCCGTGTGCCCCCCCCTCCTCGAGCAGAGGGTGAATGTGGGACCGAGCTCCCCGATCCTCAGCCGTAAATCGGCAGTGCAGGAGCTCGGCTACACTGTGATTACTCTGAAAGTGAAAGCAAGGGAGAGGTGTCTAGCACAGTGTGTGCTGTGCTCTCTGCCTCCCCCTACAGTGCAGTACCCGGCATGGAGAGTGAAGGTACAGTGCTGCAGCTGCCGGTTTTTAAAAAGGTGATCTATGTATGTTGTATATGTGTGTATATGTTTATATGTGTGCGTGTGCATGTGTATATGTTTATATGTGTGCGTGTGCATTTAGGTGTGTGCATGTGTATATGTTTATATATATGTGTGTGTGCATGTGTATATGTTTATATGTGTGCGTGTGCATTTAGGTGTGTGCATGTGTATATGTGTGTGTGCATGTGTATATGTTTATATGTGTGCATGTAGGTGTGTGCATGTGTATATGTGTGTGTGCATGTGTATATGTTTATATGTTTGCATGTGCATTTAGGTGTGTGCATGTGTATATGTTTATGTGTGTGTGTGTGTGCATGTTTGCTTATGTTTGTGCATGTATGTGTGTGCATGTATTTATATGTGTGTGTATGTGCATACGTGTGTGTTTTACATGCGTGTGTATGTATACACATTACTTTTAATCCTGACCTCCTTTTTCTTTACGATCAGAACTGATTTTTTTATGGCGGGTTCAAACAATAAAATACCATTCCAATGAAAAGCGATGCAGGCTCAGATCGCTTTTCAGAGGCATTTGACAGGCAGTGAAGGGGCAATATGTTGCGCCTTGACTGGTAAAATGTTGAGAAACACTGATACAGAGAAACTGATCTCTCCATTTTCCTTCTGCAGCTGCTGAAAGCCTGCAGGAGGGAGATGAGAAGTGGGGGATATGGAAAGATCAGTTCCTCTATATGCAGCCGTACCCACCACGCCTCCTATGCAGCTTCTTTCTGCTGCCCCCCTGTGTGCTCTCCACCCCCCTTGTACTTTTTCCTGGCCCTCCATGCTCTCTCCTGGCCCCTCCCCTTGTCCCCACAACTCAGTTCCCCCCTCCCCTCCCCTGCCGGGATCTGTATGGTATCTGCATGAATAGTCAGTGATCCATACAGATCCAGTCCATTCATAACTGAAACATAGTAAACTGTATTTACTATGCTTCAGTTTGCGAATAAAGGGGCAGCTCTATACAGACCTATTCCTGTATATTCATTCTCTGCAGCTGAGGCTGTGTTTTCAATCTCCTTTCTCGGTCTCAAAGGTGAAAAATCAGAGGTCTACTTAGACCCCTGATATCTCACCAAAGCCCCCCAAATCTTAAAAAAAAAAATTTATATATTTAAAAAAAATAATATTGTAAAACGATAAATAAATAAATGGTACAAAAATACAAAAAAAAAACAAACAGACGCCAGTGACAGAACTACTGGGGTCACAAACGTCACACTTGCGAGCAGGGCTTGGTGTTTACGCCACCGGCTTGGAGGGAAGGGCCCCAGCTGGGGGTCAGGGGGGCCCTTCATGATTTCTTGCACCGGGGCCCTGAAGGTTCTAGTTACACCACTGGGTCCATTCACACTAGCTCGACTCTAAAGTCGCACAATTTCTAATACAACACGTGCTTTTTTATCACTACTATTCCTTTATATTGGCTTTTGGAATTTACAAATGCAGCAATTTAGAAATCAGATGAAAGGTTTAGCACTGGGAAACACTTTTTGATAGAGAAAAGTGCATTTTATATACATCTATATAGATCAGACCAAAAATAGGGACAAATGAGGAGGAATGAGGGACAGAGGGACATTGCTCCAAATCAGGGACAGTCCCTCAAAATCAGGGACAGTTGGGGTCTATGCAATACGTAGAAGAAAAGCCTCCAGCGGTCACAGGACTCTCCAGGAACCGTCACCCAACAGTCACATTCCTTCTGCCCAGGAAGCAGCGCACACAGCCCCTCTCCGCCTACAGCACAGGGGGAGGAGTTTACAGACAATCCCCTGGACGGTTCACAAATCCTCGCCAGCCCATTGGATGGCGTGGAGAAAGGGAACCAGGCAACCGGCAGCCAATGAGATTTCAAGGATATGTTTAAAGGTCTGAACTCCCCAGGGAGGTAAGGTGGCAGAGGCAGCAGGTCAATGTAGATGTGATTATCATATCACCGAGGAGTCCGAGCGTCACCCACCGCCTGTCATCCCAGGTACTTCCATCTCAGGTGAGGAGAGCTCAGCACTCACATTCACCATTCATAGTCACAGCAATTAACAACTGCGCAACTCATCACCAAGTGATGGGAGATCCTGGATTGGGAACAATCAGCTCTGCTAATGGAGGAGAACTACAAATCCCAGCATACTCGATTGTCCCTGACTGTAAAGAAAACATGGGACCCAGTATGGATCAGTATGAATGTTACCTTGTTGGGGCTACATTTGTATCATCTCTTTTTATTTTGTATTTCTATAGCTATAGAAATACAAAATTAAATTATTATTATTATCATCATTATTATTAATAGTATTATTATATAGATTCTCTGCATTGCATATAGATTGGTAACTCTCATCTCTACTAATGGAGTAGAACTACAGATCCCAGCATGCTGTATTGTAAACTATATGGCACAGTAAGATCTGTACAATCTTACCTTATAAGGACTACATTTGCATCAGTTCATTTAAGTTTTTTAGTTATTTCTATAGCTATAGAAGTACACAATTATATTATAGATTCTGTGCACGCCTCATAGATTGCTAACAATCATCCCTACGAGTAGAACTACAGATCCCAGCATGCTCTGTTATCCCTGACTGTATAGATCCTGACCATGGCTGATGGATTGGAAACATTCATTTCTACCAATGGAGTGGAACTACAAATCCCAGCATGCTGTCTTGCAAACAAGAATAGGAACACCATTTGAATCATTTCATTTTAATTCTGTATTCTATAGAAGTACAAAACTGTATTATAGATTCTCTGCATGGGGTATGGGTTGGCAACATTCATTCCTACTAATTAAGAACTACTGCTGCTGTAATGTCCACTCCCTGGCTGTAAAGAAAATGTGTAAATATGTACAGTATTGATCTATATC
The DNA here is from genome assembly GCF_042186555.1 of Aquarana catesbeiana. Taxonomy (NCBI): domain Eukaryota; kingdom Metazoa; phylum Chordata; class Amphibia; order Anura; family Ranidae; genus Aquarana; species Aquarana catesbeiana. Next base: position 105,217,544 of record NC_133329.1, on the reverse strand, counting down.
ATCTTACCTTTTTTTTTCATTTAACTTTCATTTTATATTTCTGTAGAAATAATTCCCTGCATGACTTATGGATTGGTAAAACTCATTTCTACTAATGGAGTAGCACTACAAATACCAGCATGTTGTATTGTAAACAAGAACAGGGAGAACATCATTTTATTTTAATTTTGTATTTCTATAGCCATATAAATAATTCTCTGCATGATTTATGGATTGGTAACACTCATTTCTACTAAAGGAGTAGAACTACAGACACCAGCATGCAGTATTGTAAACACAAATAGGGACAACATTCTTCATTTAATTTTAAATTTCTATAGCTATGGAAGTAGAAAATGTTATTATAGATTCTGTGCATGGCGTATGGATTGGCAACATTCATTCCTACTAATGAAGAACTACAGATCCCAGCATGCTGTATTGTCCCTGACTGTAAAGGAAATGTGTAAATATGTACAGTACGAATCTATATAATCTTACCTTATAGAGCCTCCATTTTTCATTTATTCTTCATTTTGTATTTCTATAGCTATAGTCATACACAATTAAATGAGAAATTATATGGATTGGTTACATTTATCCCAACAAATGGAGTAGAACTACAGATCCCAGCATGCTGTATTGTAAAGTACAGCAGGGATCTGTATAATGTTACCTTATATGGGCTACGTTTTATCATTTTTATTTTATTTTGTATTTTTATAGCTGTAGAAATAAAAACAAAATTCAATGAAATGATAGATTCTCTGCATTGCTTATGGGTTGGTCACATTCATCCCTACAGATCTCAGCTTGCTGTATTGTAGACAAGAACGTACAGTATGGATCTGTATAATCTTACTTGATATGGGCTACATTTGTATCATTTCATTTTTATTTTTTTTTGTATTTCTAAAGCTGTAGATCTAAAACATTTTTTATTAAATGATAGAATCTCTGCATTTCTAATAGATTGATTACATTTATTAATGGAGTAGAACTACAGATCCCTGCATGCTCTATTGTTACTGCCTGCAAAAAAAAGAATATGTAAAGTATAGATCTGTATATTCTTACTTTATTGGGGTTCTGTTTTTATAGGGGATCATTATTTTTACTTCTTTGATGATAGTGGGAAGAAGTCACATTGTTGTCTTTATGCAGTGTAAGATTATTCCTTTTGTATGTTTTTCAGCCCTTTAATATCAGAAAATGTTAGTTGGATGTTCAGAAATGTTATTATGTAACAGATGCTTGCAGTCTTCTCATGCATTAGGTTGTTTTTCATTTTCAAGTAGTAGCTTCTTATAGTTTGCTCACATAGGTCACTGGTGCAAAATTGGTGATTGCATTATCGTGTACCTAAACCCAAGAACAAATATGTGTATATGATTTCAGCTTACTGGTCTTTAGATGTGATTGCTGCATTCATTTTCTTTTTATTTACACCTTTTTTAAAATGTATTTTTACTTGCTAATCCTGCCATTACATAACACACTTGCTGTCCCAGGGGGGCACGGTACTGAGCAGTGTTGTCCCCCTTAGGAAGAAGAGTGTGTTAGGACTACATAACATCTCCCTTTCTTCTCCATAACAAGGGAGGTGTTTTGTAGACCAGAGAAAGGGAACAATGTCAAAGGTGACCACACACTATAGTATATGGCTAGAGAATACAGACAGTTATCAGCTCATGAGATTCCTGGCTGGGTGAACAGATATTATTTTGCACTTGTTCAACAGATATAATAAACAGATATAAAATAATGAACAGATATAATAAATAGATATAATATAATGAACAGATATAATAAACAGATATAAAATAATGAACAGATATAATAAAGGAATATAATATAATGAACAGATATAATAAACAGATATAATATAATATAATGAACAGATATAATATAATGAACAGATATAAAATAATGAACAGATATAATAAACAGATATAAAATAATGAACAGATATAATGAACAGATATAATAAAGGAATATAATATAATGAACAGATATAATAAACAGATATAATATAATAAACAGATATAATATAATGAACAGATATAAAATAATGAACAGATATAATAAACAGATATAAAATAATGAACAGATATAATGAACAGATATAATAAAGGGATATAATATAATGAACAGATATAATAAACAGATATAATATAATGAACGGATATTAAAAAAAAACACTTTCAATGTAATATTTAACAGACCAAATGGGAGCAAGTAAAAGAAATGTATTTGTACACATTACTTATAATCATTGCAAGTCTAAACTAAAACCACATATAGATTCACGTAAAGGAAAAAATTATACAATAGCACCCTAACTACTATTTTTACATCTGTCTGATAGATATAAAGTTATGGTTTATGTATTTATTTTAATGGCTCTCTGTGTTTTCAGCATTTTGGCGCGGTCACATGACCTTCTTTGGCAGCAGTCACACCTTCATTTAAAGGGAGAGATCAGTAATCCCATATTGGTGGATTGTGAGTGTAATGGTGGTAGTCACATTCAGAGAGAGTCAGTAGAAAATTGCTCATAGCCACACACTTCCTTCTGTCTCCTTGTGCCAATTATAAGGCCTATAGAAGTCTGTAGGGAGAATCATGACAACTAGGGAGTTAGCGTAGCAGTATGTGAAGGCCAGGCGTGTGCAAAGGCTATCACTTAGCTGCTCAGTCTGTATGGATTGTGGGTACAGAAACCTAAACCACATCATTACACTCATCTTTATATATATATATATATATATATATATATATATATATATATATATATATATATATATATATATATATATATAGTGTATTTAACAATATAGTGCAGGCGTCCCCAAACATTCTAAACAAAGGGCCAGTTTATTGTCCTTCAGACTCTAGGAGGGCCAGACTATGGCCAGTGGGAGTGGAAATTTTCCTGGCATCAGTGGGAGTGAGCATCGCCACATATAGTATTAGGGGGAGGAATAGTGCCCCATCATTGGTATCATGGGGAGGAATAGTACCCCCATTTTTGGTGTCAGTGGGAGAAATGGTGCCCAGTTGCTGGTGTCAGGTGTCTCGTATCAGTGGGGGGAATTGTGCCCCAAGGGCTTTAAAAAGGCAAGCAGAGGGCCACATCCGGCCCTCGGGCTGCAGTTTGGAAACCACCTATTATAGTGTATACATTGTATAGTATAATATACAGTGCCTTGAAAAAGTATTCACACCCCTTGACATTTTTCACATTTTGTCATATTACAACCAAAACCGTAAATGTATTTTATTTGGATTTTATGTGATAGACCAACACAAAGTGGCACATAATTGTGAAGTGGAAGGAAAATGATAAATGGTTTTCAACATTTTTTACAAATAAATATGTGAAAAGTGTGGCATGCATTTGTATTCAGCCCCCTTGGCTGCTTACCTGATTAATACTCTTCTTGCCCGGGCCTGTCAGTTTAGGTGGACGGCCATGTCTTGGTAGGTTTAAAGTTGTGCCATACTCTTTCCATTTTCCGATGATGGAATAAACAGTGCTCTGTGAGATTTTCAAAGCTTGGGATATTTTTTTTTTAACCTAACCCTGCTTTAAAATTCTCACTTTTATCCCTGAACTGTCTGGTGTGTTCCTTTGCCTTCATGATGCTGTTTGTTCACTAAGGTTCTATAACAAACCTCTGAGGGCTTCACAGAACAGCTTTAACAGCAATTGGTTCCACTAGATTTTAGTTAGGGGTATCAGAGTAAAAGGGGACTGTATACAAATACACGCCACACTTTTCAGATATTTATTTGTAAAAAAATTGGAAAACCATTTATCATTTTCCTTCCTCTTCACAATTATGTGCCACTTTGTATTGGTCTATCACATAAAATCCCCAATAAAATACATTTACGTTTTTGGTTGTAACATGACAAAATGTGGAAAATTTCAAGGGGTGTGAATACTTTTTCAAGGCACTGTAGTGTAATTTCAGTAAGTGAATATTTTGAGTTATTATTGCAGTATCATTATTATTTGCAGTTTTAATTTTTGATGTGTCTTTCACATTTTTACTTGTTATTGCATTAATTATTGAGATTTGTAGATTAGCCACTAGAGGCAGAGTAGAGTAACCCCTAGGCTTGTATAGTTGGGAGAAGAAACAGCAAAGCACAACCTTTGTGTAGCATTGCAAAGCTGGAAGCCAGGCTTGCCTATGTAATGACACCATATGTATATCTTAGACATGTAGAAACAAGGCTTTTAAAGCATTTACTCATATTGAAAATAAATACATCAAACAAATCCATTTTATATCTATAGTCAAATAACATTGATAAGGCTAAAAACCAGTTCAGTGTAGAAATCAGTGATGATGTGCATAATATAGTAACCCCAGCACATACCTCCCAACTTTCTGAGATGGAATGAGGGACACATTTTAGCAAAAGTACGTAGGCATAGGATACACCCCCTGCCACACCCCCCTTAAAGGAGAATTCTAAAAAAATTATTGGTTAAACCCACAAGTGCTTTTTTACATCTACTATTCCTCTACTATTCCTTTATATTGACTTTTAGATCATACAAATGCAGCAGTTTCAAAATTGGATGAAAGGTTTAGCACAGTGAAACACTTTTTGATAGATAAGTAGTGCATTTTATATACAACTATATAGATCAGATGAAAATGAGGGACAAATGAGGAGGAAGAGGGACTTTGTTCCAAATCCGGGACAGTCCCTCCAAATCCGGGACAGTTCCTCCAAATCCGGGACAGTTCCTCCAAATCAGGGACAGTTGGGAGCTATGCCTGAGCAGGATTTTATTCTATGGTAGTCACCCGAGTAAAAGTTTATTTTCCCCTTGGTTATTATAGGTTGTTGCAGTTGCCCATTGCTTGTTAAACATAACTGTTAATGGTGAGCTGAATTCAACGCTAGATGAATGGCCTGTAAACGGAGTGCTTAGGCCTCGTGTGAAGTTTGATGTGTGTTAATGATTCTAGCAGTACATTAGGTAGGTACTTACACTGTTCTGTGCAGGTCTGCAGGAGAGCACACCAGTGTGAGAGGCCCACCTGACTGCCATTGTATCTCCTGCATCCTGATTAAATTGCCAGGTGATCTGATCCTGCCTCACATCCCAGGGGGATTGTCACCTCCTGCAAATCAGCTATTACAGGGAAAGCAGAATAACTGTAAGCAGGCCTGCTCCAGGTAGCACTGTGTGTGTGTCTATAGGAACAGGATCACACTGTTCTGCTTCTATAAAATATCCAGTAACCACTGACTGTAAATTATAGGGCAGGACCAGCCAGGGCTGCTTCTATATAATATTCAGTGATCACTGACTGTAGATTATCAGGACAGGATCAGACCATGCTGCTTATGGCCCTTACACACGATCCGAATATCGTACGAAAACTGTCGGAGGAGGAAGAATTGTATGATTTTCGGATCGTGTGTACACTACTTTCGACAGCCGATCACAACAGTTCCTTCGATATTATTCGATCGGACATGCACAAAAATTTTCCTCGTACGATTCCAGATTATACGCTTTTCGTTTGTCAGTATAGTTGTCGTCCGAATACAAATACATTACAACACATGACATCACTTCTGATTTTTATTTTCTGTCTTACGAGAATTTTTGTGACTTTATCTACCTATTCAATTTCTACTTGCGACTATTAAGCGAAAATGGACGTACGATCTGTCGTACGATATTCGGATCGTGCATACGGGCCATTATATATAATGTCAAGAGATCACTGACTGTAGATTATTGTGGAAGGATCAGCCATTGTGTAGCACTGCAAAGCAGGAAAGCAATCCTGCCTATGGAATAATCCGGAGATCACTGAATGTAGATTATGAGGATGGAATCAGACAGTGCTGCATATATATGCAGCACTGTCTGATATATATTATAGATATATCTATAATATAGATATATATATAGATATATTATATATAAATCTAGAGATCACTGACTGGATTATTGTAAGGAAATCATTCATTGTGTAGCACTACAAAGCAGGAAACTGATCCTGCCTATGGAATAATCCAGAGATCACTGACTGTATATTATGAGAATGGGGTCATACAGTGCTGGTTCTATATAATACCCAGAATATAGATACTGCTTGCTGTGAAAGGGGCTAGGAGAGGATGCCAACATCCCCTGTTAACCAGTTGGACAAAGAGAACCCTCTAATGGGACTTTGTAGGACATGAATTCCAAGGGGGTAAGATTTGATAGTATAAAATGTTCCAAATGTATTAAATAGAGATATTAAAAGGTTTTGGTGCGGAATTAAAACGTATAACAAATTGATATGGTTGCAGTAAATACAAAATGATGAAAGAACGAATAACCACAATTCTCTGTCAATGGTACAACCAAGGTCAGAGTGTGCACAACGTGTTTCAAGAGATTGCATAATTCCTCTTCTTCAGAGGGTAAGTGGTTAAATTTACACAATAATATCATATGGATATATAGTCATATCCTACATAGCCACATCATTTAAGAACAAGGAACATTGCCGCCATGGGACACCAGAAGTCCAAGAGAGAGGGGAGCAGTAGGCCCCAACTCAGGCTCCCCACAAAGGGCACAAAGGACCTCACCCCAAGGGGATACGTCACACCATGAGTCAGGACAAGGAAATCCACCTGGGCTTTCCAGATGTGGTGGGCTGGTTAGCTAAATTCCAGAGCACCGAAATATTGAGGCAGTAGTTTCAATTATATACTTGAAGCAATATCAACAGAAAGGCCTAGATATAAATCTCAGTAGATGGATCAACAGGGTTTCTAATGGATATGTCCACCTAATGTCTCAGGAAGTAGACACAGCCTTATCTGCAAATGAGTCTGCTTAGGTCTGGATGCTCTGGAGGGCAGCTTGCACCAAAGGATGGGGTCATACAGTGCTGGTTCTATATAATACCCAGAGTTTACTGACTGTAGATTATGAGGATGGGATCAGGTAGTGCTGATCCTATATGATACCCAGAGATCACTGGCTATAGTTTATCTGTAGGGGATTGGATTTTCCTGGATTCTGTACAATGTATGGAGTTGGTTTTATATTGGAAGTAAGGTGATTCTGCATGACAGGCCAGGAAAGGGTGGTTATCTGAACAGGTAACGGCATTCCCAAGTGGCTCAGCGACAAGCGCAGTTAGCAGGAACAACCGCTATTTGTTCTGAACAAACAGTCTCTAGGGCGAGGCCTGGGGGAGGTGGTGCGGCTGTGGTAGAGCCCACAGAGGGAAATTATCTGGTTATATTTACTGTCATTAGGGGAGAGGCAGCTAAATGGAGAGCAAGATAGCAAACAAGAGGGATCAGAGCGGTACAGATTGATCTGAGAAGATTTATATCCAAGCTTTATAAAAAGAATGAATTAAACACTCTATTTTCAAACAGTCATTTGCAGATTGAATATGCACTTCAGTAAAGGATCGACATACACTAGAAGATTTCAACCAATCAATTTAACCAGTTTTTATCTCATCAGTAGAGCTAAAGGCAAAACTTTTTTTAGTTTTGGACAGAGTGGAGAGGGATGAAGACATTTTTCAGTTTTTCATTGCTGTCTGTGCCCCTGTTAGAAAGAGTCACCCTTCCTATTGTCCTGTTTACCATTATCACTGAGAGTGAAAGAAAATCCCAAATTTTGTATTGTCACCATAAAATCTGCCGATAGTTCTGGTGACAACAAGGGATTCCCTTACTTTGGAGGGATTTCCTCTCATTTCCTGGTTTGGCTATGTGACAGGAAGTGGTGGTAAATCTCCCCAATAGGGCACACGAGTAAACAAAAAATAAAAAAAATAAAGTAAAAAAGGATTTAATTATATTTTCTATTGAATTCTAAATTCTTTAAATATGCAGAGTACTCTAAAGGATTGAACTACTGTATGGATGTGGTTTAAGAGTGGCTTATTTATTATGCATTTGTTGACAGGGTAACGTGACGTCTCTAGTATTCTATGGTCATTCCACATGGTGTCATACTTGGTGAAGCCATAGAAGCAAATATTTAATTTGCTCATTTCCCACCACCACCAATGCTTGTGTGTGTTCTAGCTGACAGCATAGTCCATTACTGCACACAATTATGGAGCCACCAGACTATAGGAACTTCAGGCTTAAAGAAGATACAATCACTAAAATCTCCTGTAATTTGTAATCTGTTTATGTAATATCAAAAACTATTTTCAATCTTCTACAATCTGCATTTCATTAAAATAATGCCTAGTAATCCTGCCATGAAGATCTTGGTCCAGGCTCTTCCTGTTAAAAGGGAAAAATACTGTGTCCTCCCGGTTGTTCTCCAGGTTTGTCAGCTTATCTTGTTTGGCCGTTGTCACCATCATGAAGTCCACACATAGCAATGACATACAGCTGTTGCTTGCATGAGTACATGTAGATAGGAAGTGCGAGAAAGAGGCTGGAGGACATCGGCAGCACTGAGGTGCAAAAAAAAACAAAAAAATGATTAAAAAAAAGTGAAAATAGTATTTTCTAACTGAAACAATTACGGCTCTTGTTTGTGATTACACTTCTTATTAGAGTTATAATGAAATGTCTCTGATTATAGGTTTCATCAACTTCCTTTTCCTAGAAGACAATGCCAGTCCTTTCTTCTCACCACCAGTCCTTAACGCTTATGGAGAAGGATAATTGTCGAGAAGATGACAGTTTAACCAACCTTCAATGGCTCCAAGACTTCTCCATCCGGAGTTCAGACTTGTCGTCCATTGCCACTTCACGTCCTCATCACACAAATCAGGGTCCATGTAGCCCCACAGCTGGGGATATAGCCTCCTGCCAGGCTCCTCGTAATGGGAAACAAAGAGCAACCCTGGGGAGCAACGCCTGGCCTTCTTTACCTACGTCTGCCCCCAATCCTATCCAGGACGTGGATTACAGAACCAATCCTCATGTAAAACCGCCATATTCCTATGCTAGCCTCATCTGTATGGCCATGGAGGCAAGCCAGCAGAGGAAACTGACCCTGTCTGCCATATACAACTGGATCACCCAGAACTTCTGCTACTACAGGCACGCTGACCCCAGCTGGCAGGTAAGAACATCTGTCTGTGTTCTGCTATGTATAGTACCAAGCCTAGTAGATACACAAAAGCAAGCAGTCACTTTCAGCGCTATGAGGTCCTCTGTGTTTAGATGCAAGATGAACAACAGCAATCCCAAATACTAGGCGGATGCAGCCCTTCCCAGATGGGGTAATCCAAAGTGATACTACAAAAACAAATATACAAGAATGCGCATACACCTGGTGCAGTACCGACAGCATTTATTTAGATAATTAAAAAGCTTAAAATGAATACTCACAAAGTAGCAACTGATATAAACGAATGAGCCACAAGATGCCGTGCAGTGCGCACCCAAGTATGTGCGTCCGCATTGTACGGCATCTTGTGGTTCATTGGCTTATATCAGTTGCTAATTTGTGAGTATTCATTTTTAGCTTTTCCATTATCTAAATAAATGCTGTCGGTAATGCACTAGGTGCGTGTGCCTTCTCGTCCATTTGTTTTTGTAGTATCAACCAAGCCTAGGGTAGATTGTTAAACAAGCAGAAATCCTTCCTTCTCAAGAATAGATGTTCTCGACCAATCACAGTTTACCTATTATTCTCCCATACTGCACTGGAAGAAACTGTTTTGGGCAAAAGGTGATCCAATAAATATGGTCTTATCACATGGTCTCTATGAGGGGCTCAAGGGAGATTTCGTAAGGAGCTCCTGCTCCCTTTTGAGCAAAATGCTTTGCGTGTTGTAATTTTGCCAAGATTGCAGCGTGATGTAGCAAAATTGCACAATTGGGGTGCCATTAAGAAGTAATGGCATCACAAACACGTCCCGTCGCAATTTGGAATCGCGGGCAGAATCGCAGAGATTCCAACCGCAATTTGAATCGTCTAGGTGTGAATGGAGCCTTGAAGCCCAACTCCGGCCTGCTCTTTTTATATTTTGGATAACATGGGGATGGGTTAGGACCTCTATCATGTTTTTATCGTCAACTGTGTTTCTGTTGGGGAGATTTTGTTGCCGATAGTAGGATGTGTGCTGAATGAGAGTGGCAGCTGTAGTTTATCTTACATGTTAAACAATGCAAGGAACAGGGTGCTAAGTGCAGAGCACAGTAACCCAAAGCAGCCAATCAGACTTTGCTTTACTGAAATCTAACCAATACAAGATGTATTTTGATTGGTTGCCACAGGTACTTAGATGAGAGGTACAAGAGCTTTTTTTTTTTTTAATGAGCTCTTTTATCCAAAATGTCACATCAACAACTATACCTTCCAACAGGACCAGTTCTGTAAGGTACAAAATGCTCTTGATTGTCTTTCAAAAAGTCAGTTTAACCGTCATATGGTTCTTTCAATGAATTCCTGAAAAGTGTTTGTTGAACTGTCAGTTGATTGAAAGAACAAATGTATCTTTGATGCAGGTTGTTCATTTAACACACTCCCCCACCCTACTGAGTACAGCACAGCCCGTCAAACATTTACCTCTGCCCCCATTCTGGTGATCTTTACTGTGCAGCCCTGCCCAACGCCATACAACCTTTTAAAACCACCAATGGTGGGTCCTTTTCTTCCTGCACATATGTGCCACAGCCTCTTTCATTCCTGTGTGTGGGGGGTGGAGGGGGGCATACTGGGCATACCCTGCATGACTACTAGACGCTGCAATGAGTACTGATCCCTATGGGGCCTTGGCATGTAGGACGTAAGGACCCAGTGGGGACACTTTCAGAAGAAAGGCTTTGCAACGCTGCAGAGTGAAGGGCTCCACAGTAGTTTTTTTTATTAACTAATCAAATTTTCATTTTTTTCTTGTCTTTAGAACACCATGATTGGATGCTATAGCAGTGTTCTCTTGGAATATTGCAGCAAACTTTAGTTGCCTATCGCATTCAATCACAGGAAACTTGGGCAACTGTTCCAATTTTCCTCCACTTTTGTAGAAATCCGTCTCTTTTTGTTGCAGGGCCATCTGTGTAGCAGCTATTTAGTATTTCTATATAGAAGAGCAGGTCAGTGTAGATGGAAATGCCCCCAGGCTGCAGTCCTTTCTTTCATGTGGGTTGCACCTGTGCCTTCTTATCTGAATTTGGGACATGGCAGGACCTGGTTTATCCCTGGTCAGGGAGATAAGGGGAATCTTTGTAAAAGAAGAGCAGTGACAAGCTCCAGTGGGAATCCTCTAGTGTCTGTGACACACTGCATTATTCATGGCTATGCTCGGTGTATGGCGAGGACTGTGCCAGGTGTCTGTCTATAGTCATTTGTGTGCTTCCTGCCTGCTCCCAGAAACAGCTGCATAATGGGCCACTTTGTCCTGGCCAGTAAGTGACACCTGAGCTATTAAGGAGGGGGCAGGGACCACAGAAGATAGGTCATCCCTTTATGTTCCACAATCATGATAGGCCTGATAACTAGATCAGGCTAGCCACAGATGAAGGATATCCTCACCCTCACCTGTCAGATAAGGAAGAACTGAGAAAGTAGAATGTTGTAATAAAACAAGTAGCGTAAAATAAAAAAAATTATAAACACATTATCACTATGACCTATTTTTTTTTTTTTTAATAGAAGATCCATTAGTAGACATTAAAGGACCTCTCATGCTCATAAAAGGAAACAATAACCCTGCTGATACATAGCAGGCACCCTCATGTGTCACATCTTACCTTTATGTTGGCAAAACATAAGACAGTTTTGTTGCTTTCACTCTTATTTCAACCAAAAACTTTTTCAATAAACACTAACAATAAAGGTAATTCTAATTGATTTCCATTGCCTTTCCAATGATTTACTCAGTGAAAACGATTGTATTTGAAAGCTTAGTGTATGGCCAGGATCAGATTGGCTGCCTCCTGAATGCACCATATCATGCCAGAAGACCTAAACTCCAGTTAGCCATAAAACTTCACTAGTGTGAGCCCCCCAGTATAGCAAGGGTTAGATACTAATTTGGTCTAGGGGAGGTTTTAAACAAAGGAATACTTACCTTATTTTTAGCATTTATGATAGCTAGTGCACCAGTCTGCTGCCAGTATGTGGACAGGCCCTCAACGTCCTAAGTACTGACGTTGGGGAGGCCATGATTGCATGACCAATGAAGAGAAGCAGGTTCATAGGACTGATCATATGGCAGGGAGCAAGTCTGTGGGAGCAAAGAATAAGGTAAGCATTTCTCAGCTTTTAATTCTCCTAGACTTAACAAGCATTTGACTTTTACCATCGGTTTGGGGTGGTGGTCCAAACTAGTGAAGAGTTTGGTCAGGAAATCAGCTTTAACTTCCAGGTGTGGAGCAAACTTGCACCCTTCTTCTTTCCCCATTCCACATTGCAGTGCCTGACCTCTATCATATAGGGTGAAGGAATCCCTATACCCTGTGCAGATCTTGGCTTTCAGAAAGTCGGTACTTCGGTACCATATTTGAGGTAATGGTGGTGCAAAATAGAAGGGCGGGCAATTGAATGGTAAGCTGTAGCACAAGGGTGCCAGGGGTAGGATTGAGATACATGGGATTTGTAGTAGCTCAGTCTATAGGAAACAAATGTCCCCCCATGGAGCAAGGCTGGCCATACACTGTACAAATTTTATCCAGTTTGTGATGACCTGGCCAAAATTTACTTAGTAGGTGGCTTTGATAAAGCACAATTCGCGTGCGAAACGTAAGCCGTTCCTCCCTTGCTTGTACATGTAGTTCTCCTCATGTTCATGGTTTTATGTGAATAAAGGCATTTGGATCCCAGTTTTGTGTGCAGCCATCCGGATTTTCCTTTCATTAGTAGGTGGCCCTGTTGGCAACCTCCTGGCTGAGATCCCTTGATTGAAAAATTGAAGGAATTGGGCGGAAATTGGAAATTCAGCCCGAAAGCAATCAAAATGCAATAGGCACAGCTGGAGATTCATCCATCCATGCTGTGTAGAGTGTGGCCACAAAAAAAGAATAGAGCAGTGATCTCCAAACTGCAGCCCAGAGGCCGAATGTGGCCCTTTGCTTGCCTTTATTCGGCCCTTGAGGCGTTATTTCAGCCACTGACACCAACAATGGGGCATAATTCCTTCCACTGACAGCAATAATGTGACACTCTTCCTCCCGTTGAAACGAATGATGGGGCACTTAATCCTCTCACTGACACCAACTATTTCTCCCTCTAATACCAAAGATGGGGCATTGTTTTCTCCCACTGGGCACAGTCCAGCCCCCCTAAAGCCTGAAGGACTGTAAAGTGGCCCTTTGTTTAAAAAATTTGGAGACCCCTTTTGTAGAGATTGAAAACACACGATTGGAAGATTGTTACATTGTGTGAATGTAATCACTACTACATGCTACTTGTGTAGTTTACTCCAGAGGCAGACATTTATTCCATCTGCCTTTCTCAACCTTTTTAACTAAAGGAACCCTTAAAAATAACTTTTCAGTCTCAAGGAACCCCCTGCTCTAAATTACCATATCTACAGCTCAGGGTAAATTAATGTGATGGTCACTGGAAAGAAAACTCCTTAAAGCGGAACCCAAATGGTGAGCAGAAGTTTGCCCCCCTTCTTTTCCCCCAGCCTTCTGGGACACATCACAGGTCCCAGAAGACTGCGGGACCATTCACGAAGTGCAACGCAGCTCGCGCATGCACAGTGGGAAACTGGCTGTGAAGTTACAAGTCAAGATGCCGGCGCCTGGAGCGAAAGCCGATTTTAGAATGGGCACAGGTGAAGACAACGCTGGATCCTTGGACAGGCAAGTGTCCATATTGTAAAGGTCAGCAGCTACAGTATTTGTAGCTGCTGACTTTTAATACTTTGGTGGGAGACTGGGGGTCATCGGGAAAAATCCCTTATTAAAAGTAGCTAAAAAGACCATTGTTGTCAATGGTTGCTTATCTGAGAGTCAGAAACGGCATATTGCTTGCCAAACCCTTAACAATCTCTGGAGGAACACTAGTGTTCCATGGAACCCTGGTTGAGAAGATCTGGCTTAGATCAATTACTGCTCCTAAAAAATTTTGGTAGCATGATTTACCTGGTAAATATCTCTTGTATAGCCCTAGCCTATGGTTTCTTTCTTTGAGCATGTGCCAGGTATGATTTGAGTGTGTGTCACATTAAAACATCTTGTCATTGTGTTCTCCCCTTCCTCCACCATAGTGTGCTCTTCGACAGCATAAGGCAAAATAGTAGTAGCTTTTAGTGCATCATGGGAATTTTCTCCACTTATCATGACACACTGGGGTGGTAAAATTGACAATAAACAGTCTTTTTCATTCTGACGCCTAGTCGTATCGTACTAGTAAGCTTCATAAGAGAGATTTCCCTGTATGCTGGAAAAATCTTCTGAGAGCAACAATTCTTCTAATTTTTTCCATAGAAAAGGGAACAACCACCACATTGTGGGGTTGATTTACTAAATGCATATAGACTATGCTCCAGAGCTTAGTAAATGAGGTAAGGCTTCACTTTACAAAGAATACCCAATCACGTGCAAGGAAAATAAAAAAAAAAACAGCATTTTTGCTTGAACATGATTGGATGATGGCAGTCAGCAGAGCTTCTGCTTGTTTGCTAAGCTCTGGAGCAACTACAAAGTGCACAGTCTATTTGCCTTTAGTAAATTAATCTCTATGTATCTGCCATATGTGAACCCTTCCATTTTTGCTTATTCTCAGAAACAGCCCCCCTCATTCGTGCATATCAGGGATGAATACGTCAGATATTTAGTAATGTTAAAGAGGAAGTAAACCCTGATGGGTTTTACTTCCGTGCACGTTTGGGAGATATTTCAAGTACCTACAAGTAAGCCTTATTATAGGCTTACCTGTAGGGAAAAGTGGTGTGTAAGGATTTACAAGCACTTTAAGCATTGTGTATAGATGGTAACAGTCAAATTTCTTCTGGGTTACTGATACAACTAATCACATTCCACCTTAACTGTAGTTTAGAGAAATGTACATGTGATTGGTTGGTATGGTCAACGCAGACACTTCTTTTGGTTCTAATACAATAGGTGTTATGTGTTAAGGGTCAACAAAACAGAAAAGGGGGTACACTTTACACCTGGAGGAAAAGAAATGTAATCTCCACATACAGAAAGGCTTCTTCACAGTAAGAGCTGTGAAAATGAGGAATAGACTCCCTCACAACATAGTTTTGGCCGGCTCAGTAGATGGTTTTGAAAAAGAGACGGATGCATTCTTAAATGCACAAAATATAACAATATTAACATTTATAGGTAATAGCAGCAGAGATAGCTGATACAAGGAATATCCAATTGCCTTCAGGGGATCAGGAGGGATTTTTTCCCCTGCTAAAGTATATTAGACCATATTTTATAAAGGTTTTTTTTCTTCCTCAAGGTCAACTCTGTGTATAGGATTCTGCATATTGAGGCTTTCTATGTATTTTTTTATTCTATTGGTTTAACTGGATGGAATTGTGTCTTTTTTATGTAACTGTATTACATATGAATCGTAACATTTGTTGAGTGATTATCAAAGTATCCTTGTGGGATCATTCCAGGATGGGAGTCACAGTAAATGAGCGGGCATCATAGCAAAATCATTTTAGGGCCTTTTATCTACACAATTATCACATCCACTACCAAACTATCTGCCATTCCAAAATAGTGACTCAAGTTAGTGCCATCCTATCTGCTGTCATAACAGTCTATGAGAAGTCCCAAACTAGATTTTCTGTCTGTCACATTCAGTCTGGGTTCACACATGTACGGTGCGGGACACTGCATTTGATTTGCACAGAAATCGCACCGTATTCCTGTGAAATCACATGCGATGTCTGTGCGATGCGATTTGAGCCATTCATTTTGTATGGCTCAAACTGCACCGCATCTGCACCAAAATGGTGCAGGACTCCTTTTTTTTTTGTTTTTGCTGCACCTGACACGGATCGCATGGGTGTTCACTCACTGCGTTTCGCGAGCTGTTTCGGGGGTGTCCTTAATTTAACATTGACACCCAAAGTAGATTGCATGAATTCCGTGCAAATTCAATGCGGTGCAGGAAACGCTGCATTTCACCCATCACATCAGTGTAGACTTAGGCTCTAAGTGACGGTTTATTAAAATCTGTCTCGTGATCAAATTAAAGTGTTTGTATACTCCGAATGGTCATTTTTACCTACAGGTAAGCCTATAATAAGGTTTACCTGTAGGTAAAATTAATATCTCCTAAACCTACACGGTTTAGGAGATATTTACCCTGCATGCAGCCACTGACGTCAGCGGCGCATGCGCATTGAAGGTCCGGCATATCGTGCCGCACCTTGCCGGAATGGAGGAGTGATGTCATCGAGGCTCCGGCCACTCACAGTGCCGGAGCCAGCGTCCCCGGAAGAAGCAGCGAGGCAACATGTCTGCCACCCCAGGCGCTGACCAGGTCTGGCTACGGGAGCTTCGTTCTAAGGTATTTCATAATGTGCTAGTATGCGATGCATACTAGCACATTATGCCAGTGTCTTGCAGGTTTTTTCTGTTTTTTTTCTTCAGCGGTTTACTACCGCTTTAAAAGCCGACACTTGGTTTTACCATGTAGCTGTTGAAATCACAAAAAAATCACAAAACAACAACATATTCAGAAGTAGCAACACACTAAAAATTCACAGGAACAAGCTGCCTGAATTTACAATGTATTTACAGTGCATTTTAATCTCAGTGTGAAAACTGATTTTTTTTTTTTGTGGTTTAGACCCATTCAGCTGTGACATGATGATGGGAAGCAATGGCCAGCTACGAGTTGTTCTTTTTTCTTTTCTTTTTTACTTTTTTCTTACACATGGGTCTGACTGCCTGAGCTAGAAAGAGTTTTTTTTTTTTTAAATGGCTTATCTATAATGGTCAGTTTAATGCAAAGAGTGTTCATCTGTGTTTCAGTTTGACTCCATGTATAATTTTTATACTGCGCATTCACAAATCGTAATGAGAATTTTATTTTTTTTTGACAGACAACACGGTGGAGAAAGGATTAGAACTCCTTTCAAGTTTCAGTTGCTGTCAGGGTTTTTTTATTTGGGGAAGAATTGCTTCTTTTCCTATCCCAGTGATGGTGGTCACTGAGACTTGGAAGTGGGGAAATGTAGTCACACCCCTTGAAATTTTCCACATTTTGTCATATTACAACCAAAAACGTAAATGTATTTTATTGGGATTTTATGTCAAAGACCAACACAAAGTGTAGGAGAAAACTATCACCGCTCCAGGAGCGTTTAGCAGACCAAAAGTGAATCGATCTTGGTTCGGAGGTTGTAGGAGCTGGCTAATGCTGATAGCATTGGACATGAATGAATTTCTGGACAGCCGCACTCATAGATAGCCTTGTTTATTTAGAAGGTGCACATCAAATACTGAAATCACAGCAGACAGGGAAGAGCTGACGTTTCGCACTAGCGTTAGTGCTTACTCACAGCTATGAGTAATAATAATAATAATATTAATAATCTGACACTTCTGTCAGATTATTTTATTGCTGCTTGCATCTCCACGTGGGATATCTTTCTCTTGTTGGAATAGTTACTGGGTCAAGAATTCAGAAAACAGGGGAAATCTTACAACCAGGATTCAAACTTAAAGTATAACTAAAGGCAAAACTTTTTTTTTTAGTTTTGGATAGGGTGAAGAGGGATTAGAACCCCTGTCAGATGTTATTGCTGTCTGTGCCCCCCGTCAGGGAGATTCCTCCTCTCTATTTGTTCTGTTTACCATTATCATTGAAGGCGATAGTAAAAGAAATTCCAAATTTTGGGTTCTCCTCAGAAAAGTAATAAAGGGGACATATTCCAATGGGGACACTAGATTTGGTGACCTGGGTGTCCCCAAGGGATTGCCTTAATTTGCAGAGATTTCATCTCACTTCCTGTTTGACTATGGGACAGGAAGCGAAGGCAAATATCCCAATGGGACACAGATGGCAGAAATAAACCTTACAGAGGTTATAATTATAAGCCTCCCTTACTCTAATTTTTTTTTTAAATCTTTGCTTAAAGTTCTACTTTCTTCAAAACCTGACAGAGGTTCTGAGCCTTCCTCGCTTTATCCTAAACCGATAAAAATGTTTTGGCTTATACCCTCATACTTATTACAATTCTTACTCTTCTGATTTGTGTTTTAGAACTCCATCCGTCACAACTTGTCCCTGAATAAATGCTTCATGAAGGTCCCTCGTGGAAAAGATGAACCTGGAAAGGGTGGATTTTGGCAGATGGACCCCCGTTATGCAGATATGTTTGTAAATGGAGTCCTGAAGAGGAGAAGAATGCCAGCTTCTCACCTTGACCCTCCGAGGTGCAACAAGGTGACACTCCACCATCCCTACCAAACATCTTCTCGAGCGAATAACCACCAAACCCAGCGTTCCTCCTGCGGATACAAGCAGCCTCGGAGGCAAGAAAAAGCCAATCCTGTTCTTCCAGCTCTGAGAGTCCCTGAAAGACATGGAGACAACCTCTTTCCTCCTGAAGATCCTCTGAATGGCAGCAACTTTGATGACCTTGATCTGCAGACCGCCTTAATATCCTTGTGGTGGGAGGGAGATATGGGCTCTTCTGGTCCCAATGCCTCAGTGGTGACCAACCCTGGACTGGAACTTGCCCAGCAAGACCCTGCCATAGTGGATAGCCAATGGTTTATGCTTCCTGATCACCACCCAACTTGGCAAGAGTTGAAGGAAGAACCTGTGGCAGAGCAGTGGTACAGTGAAAATGGCTATGCTGAAGATGTTTTGTATGAATGCCCACCTTGGGAACGGGCAGAGACATTGTTATGACCTTTTACAATGACTAAGGTTCTTCAGTTATTACCAGAAATGTAGCTGAACAGCCCTTTAAAATGACTAAAAAAAAAGTTGGAAGTTGACCTGAGGTATTGTTCAGAGACTTTGCCTTGCTTTTCTACAGTTAGTCAAGGTTTTTGTGGGATTTTGCATTGTAGATAGGTCCCAGTCTTAAGAATGACTTAAAGAGACTAGTAGTGATGGAAAAAGAGGGCAAGAAGGACTGATACCTCTATTTCGCCTATTCCTGGTGCAGTGTGCCTGATGCCATACTAGGGCCACCAAGCTTCTACAGATGTTGAGGCATCTCACCTAGAAGACTTATGATCTTTAACTCATGGACCAGCTTGACATGCTGAAGTTACAAGCAGCTATGGACAGTGGATAGTCACAGCCATTTAACACATCCGCTATGTTGCGGAAATATATTTTTTCTATAAAATAACAGACTATTGACAAAAAAATGTGGGTGATGAGAGTTTTTGGTAAATTGAAGTATCTATGCAGCTAATATTATATGAAGAATTTATGGATTTATTGTGATTTGAAAGATAGTTGGCTCGAAATGTGAAGCCTTTAAGGCCTAATTAGCCTGTTGAAAATAAAGAAAGAATATTTCATCTGTCTTGCCTTTTTATGTGCATTGGCGTGAGTGTGGGCAAGTTCATCTTACACTGGATCCTGACTGCTTGCTATGGGCAACACCCAAAAAAAAACATTTGGCAACGCCATTGCATATTGCTCAATTATAGTGGATGGGATTTTTGTTTTGAACCAGCAGCTATTGTTATATAATTGTAACCTTTCACACCTGTGCATGCTTCCTTTGTTGGAACTGTCATTTTGCAGCAGCTGAAAAATGTAGAGAAGCAGGAAATGGATTGGGATGCAGCTGACTCAAACAATAGTCAATAATGCCCATCACTAAAACTATTTAGGTGCTGCACAATGTGTAGTCACTGAGTACAAAGAGCATTAACTTATAGTAACCAATCATAGCTGATAACATTGTTTGAGATTTGCGTTCAATCCAAAGCCAGTTACAGCATACCTTCCAACTTTTTGAGATGGGAATGAGGGACACCTATCAGCAAAAGTATACAGGCATAGGACACACCCCTTGCCACGCCCTCTTAAAGGAGAATTGTACAAAAAAAACAAGATTGGTTAAACCCACAAGTGCTTTTTTTTTTTACCACTACTATTCCTTTATATTGGCTTTTGGAATTTACAAACGCAGCAATTTAGAAATCAGATGAAAGGTTAAGCACTGGAAGACACTTTTTGATAGATAAAAAGTGCATTTCATATACATCTATATAGATCAGAACAAAATGAGAGACAAATGAGGAGGAATGAGGGACAGAGGGATATTGCCCCAAATCAGGGACAGTCCCTCGAAATCAGGGACAGTTGGGAGCTATGGTGATACAGCACCGTACACATTAGTTATTTACAGTGCAATGGTGTATCCCATTACCTGCAGGGTAAAGAGGTGCGCTCAGTATCAAAGGCCATCCCACTTGGGGTTATCAAAAGTTGTTTATTGCAATTCATAGTTTGCATGTAATGAGTAGAGCCGACGCGTTTCAGAGGAAGTGCCTCCCCCTTCCTTAGGGTTGTGATAGTGGATATAGTAGGGACTGGCCTGGAACCGGAGATCTAAAGCAGCATAAGCCTGTTAGGTGCCGACAGAGAAATTACATGTCTGCAGATGTCCTCTGTGGCTGTCTTCCAGCTCTGTGAGAGTTAAAGTGGTTCTAAAGCCTAAATATGTTTTACCTCAATGTATTCTTTGCATTAAGGTAAAAAATGTCCCAGTACCTGTACTCGTTACTACCCCCCCCCTCTTACATTTACCTGAACACTCACTCGATCAAGCGCTGTGCCTATCTGTAGTGGCTCTCCCCACTCTCACAGGCTTTGCTCAGGCAGTGGGAGCCATTGGCTCCTGCTGCTGTCAGTGAAATCTTGTGACAAGGGAGTGGGGAGCAGGACTTTGGTGTGGGGCCAAGCTGCACTGTCTATGTCCATGGACATAGGGAGCATAGTTAAGCCCTTTCATGCCTAAGCCTTTTTCTGACATTTGTTACTTACAAGTTAAAATCCGTATTTTTTGCTACAAAATTACTTATAACCCCCAAACATTATATATATTTTTTTAGCAGAGACCCTAGAGAATAAAATGGCAATCATTGCAATATTTTATGTCACACTGTATTTGCGCAGCGGTCTTTCAAACGCAATTTTTTTGGAAAAAAGACACTTGGTGAGATCGTTGAAGCTGCTGATTTTGTATGTTTGCCCACTCACAAAGAAATTAACAGTCTATAATTTTAATGTTAGGTTTATTTTAACAGTGAGAAACAGAATAATAAAACAAACAAATCCAGAAAAACGCATTTCAAAAAAGTTACAAATTGATTTGCATTTTAATGAGGGAAACAAGTATTTGACCCCTTCGCAAAACATGACTTAGTACTTGTTGGCACAACTCTTGTTGGCAATCACAGAGGTCAGACGTTTCTTATAGTTGGCCCCCAGGTTTGCACAGATCTCAGGAGGGATTTTGTCCCACTCCTCTTTGCAGATCCTCTCCAAGTCATTAAGGTTTTGAGGCTGACGTTTGGTAACTCGAACCTTCAGCTCCCTCCACTTATTTTTCTTTGGGATTAAGATCTGGAGACTGGCTAGGCCACTCCAGGACCTTAATGTGCTTCTTCTTGAGCTACTTTTTATTTCCATTGGCCATGTGTTTTGGGTCATCGTCATGCTGGAATACCCATCCATGACCCATTTTCAATGCCCTGGCTGAGGGAAGGAGGTTCTCACCCAAGATTTGATGGTACATGGCCCCGTCCATCGTCTCTTTAATGCAGTGAAGTTGTCCTGTCCCCTTAGCAGAAAAATACCCCAAAGCATAATGTTTCCACCTTCATGTTTGATGGTGTTCTTGGGGTCATAGGCAGCATTCCTCCTCCTCCAAACACGGCAAGTTGAGTTGATGCCAAAGAGCTCGATTTTGGTCTCATCTGACAATAAAGCTTTCACCCAGTTCTCCTCTGAATCATTCAGATGTTCATTAGCAAACTTCAGATGGGCCTGTACACGTGCTTTCTTGAACAGAGGAACCTTGCGGACGCTGTAGGTTTTCAGTCCTTCATGGTGTAGTGTGTTACCAATTTCTTTCTTGGTGACTATGGTCCCCGCTGCCTTGAGATCATTAACAAGATTCTCCAGTGTAGTTCTGGGCTGATTCCTCACCGTTCTCACGATCATTGAAACTCAACGAGTTGAGACCTAGCATGGAGCCCCAAACCGAGGGAGATTGACAATTATTTTGTGTTTCCTCCATTTGCTAATAATCGCACCAACTGTTGTCACCCTCTCATCAAGCTGCTTGGCGATGGTCTTGTAGCCCATTCTAGCCTTGTATAGGTCTACAATCCTGCCCCTGACACCCTTGGACAGCTCTTTAGTCTTGGCCACGGTGGAGAGATTGGAATCTGGTTGCTTCTGGGACAGGTGTCTTTTATACAGGTAAGAAGCTGAGATTAGGAGCACTCCCTTTAAGAGAGTGCTCCTAATCTCAGCTTGTTACCTGTATAGAAGACACCTGGGAGCCAGAAATCTTGCTGATTGATAGGGAATCAAATACTTATTTCACTCATTAAAATGCAAATCAACTTAAAACTTTTTTGAAATGCATTTTTCTGGATATTTTTGTTGTTATCCTGTCTCTCGCTGTTAAAATAAACCTACCATTAAAATTATAGACTGATCATTTCTTTGTCAGTGGGCAAACGTACAAAATCAGCAGGGGATCGAATACTTTTTTTCCCTCACTGTATAGCTGCAAAGGGTGGGCCAACTCAATATTGAACCCTACGGACTAATGCCCTGTACACACGGTCGGATTTTCTGACGGAAAATGTGTGATAGGACCTTGTTGTCGGAAATTCTGACCGTGTGTAGGCTCCATCACACATTTTCCATCGGATTTTCCGACACACAAAGTTTGAGAGCAGGATATAAAATTTTCCGACAACAAAATCTGTTGTCGGAAATTCCAATTGTGTGTACACAAATCCGACGAACAAAGTGCCACGCATGCTCAGAATAAATAAAGAGATGAAAGCTATTGGCCACTGCCCCGTTTATAGTCCCGACGTACGTGTTTTACGTCACCGCGTTTAGAACGATCGGATTTTCTGACAACTTTGTGTGACGGTGTGTATGCAAGACAAGTTTGAGCCAACATCTGTCGGAAAAAATCCTAGGATTTTGTTGTCGGAATGTCCGAACAAAGTCCGACCGTGTGTACGGGGCATAAGACTGGGATGCCATTAAAGTTCATGTGCGTGTAAAGGCAGGCATCCCAATACATTTGACAATATAGTGTATATCTATATAGATAAATATAGATATACAGTATACACTAAACTTCAGCTTTAATGCTCAACTCCAGGGAAAACTTTTTTTTGGGATTAGTGGAACAAGATTAGAACCTCTGAGGGTTTTAAATACTGTAATCCCATAGAGAAGACCTATTTTCCCATCCTGTCTGACATCTGTCAGACAGGATGGAGGTGAAGAGGTAGAGAGGTAGAGTTTCACTGTGTGACTTTCAAGGAAGTTTAGGGGTCCCACGCCTTAAGCCCCGTACACACGATCAGAAAATCATACGAAAAATACCGCTTTCGAATCGATCGTGCGATAATCGGATCGTTAGTACAGAGCTTTCAAGAGCTGATCATGGCAGTTCATCCGATATTAGGACATGAACAAAATTTTTTTCCGTATGATGCCAGATCACACAATTTTTGTTTAATCAGTACAGCTGTGGTTTGAAAATTCAATACAAATGCCAATACACATGACATCACTTCTGAATTTTTATTCTGTCGTATGAGAATTTTCATGACATTAGTAAACTCATCAGATTCAATCTGCGATTATCACCCAAAAAAAAAACAAAAAACGGACGATCATTCGTCCAATAATCTTATCGGGCATTAGTCTAGAGAGTGCGATGCCAGCCGTGGGTCCCATTCAGCTTCTCCAGTTACAGAGGGTAAGTTAGGGTATTCTGATGATGACTTACGGGAAGCTAGCGCAGCGGCCCAGCCCTATTACCAGGTTCCCAGTGTAATCCTAGAATTCTATGTCATCTCTTCTCTCAGCAGATGACAGCTAATTATTTCCAGCAGAGGCTCAGTTACCCGTGGAATAATTACACCAGAGGGGAGGGATCTGTGTGTAGGAGATGGAGCGAACCATGGGGGTGGATAGGAGGCACCATATGACCCCTGTGACCTAGGCCTTAATTAAAGTATGTGGGAGATGAGGCTGGCAGACCCTGACCAGCCACCTCTAAGGGTCTATAGGTTATCTGCGGTCTCTATCAGTGTTTCAATCCATCAAGTATATTTGATGGGAATATATATATATATATATATATATATATATATATATATATATATATATATATATATATATCTAAACATTTGTGTGTGTAATATATATAGATATATCTATAGATATATATCTATAGTGTATATAGCTATAGATATAACAACTCACTGTTGCATGCCGTTTTCTCCGGGGCGCTCAAATTCTTCCTTTTTTAAGTTATTAAAAAGTAATAGGTTAATAGGTAAAAACACATAGAAGTATGATTTAGGCCTTGTTCACATGGGCGTACTACAGCGTACACAGATGTGAAGGAAGTGGTTACCTGCATGGGGATACACAGGTGTTGCATGCATCTCTGTGCAGGCAGATCCATTCATGTCAGTTGGCACAGAGAGGCTGCACAGACACAGCCACTGCTCCCAATCTGACATCCGTGCGGGTGCGCGGCCCCAGACATAGACAGGGTGCGTTTGGGGCCGTTCACCCACACCCGCACGGATGTCAGAATGGGAGCAGCGGCTGTGTCTGTGCAGCCACTCTGTGCCAACTGACATGAATGGGACTGACTGCATGGGGAAACAACAGAGGTCTTTGGAGCTGTGATATAAAAACAAAACTACAAAGATCTGTAGAGTTATGATATAAAAAAGAAAACACAAAAGGCTGTGAATATTATTATTATAATACAAGATTTACTGTATTTATCGGAGTATAACACGCACTTTTTTCCCCTTAAAATCAGGGGGAAATCGTGGGTACGTGTTATACGCCGATCTCCGCTGATTGTGAGCGGAGCACCGCCGATATACACATAGCCGAGTGTACTCGGCTAGGCTCGGTTCCTCTCAGCTCTGCTCACAGTCATGCCCAGTCCTGCCCTATGATGGACATAACACAGGTCCAATGGCGGGACTGGGCGTGACCATAGCTTCCAACTGTCCCTGATTTCGAGGGACTGTCCCTGATTTGGAGCAAAGTCCCTCTGTCCCTTTTTCCCCCTCATTATGGTCTGATCCATATAGTTGTATATAATATGCACTTTTTATCTTTCAAAAAGTATTTCCCAGTGCTAAACCTTTCATCTAAATTCTAAATTGCTGCATTTGTAAATTTTAAAAGCCAATATAAAGAAATAGTAGTGGTAAAAAAAAGCTCTTGTGGATTTATTATTTTTTGGGGGGGTTAATTCTCTTTTAAGGGGGTGTGGCAGGGGGCGTGTGCTATGCCTACACACATTTGCTAGTAGGTGTCCCTCATTCCGATTTCAAAATGTTGGGAGGTATGGGCGTGACTGAGCGGAGCCGAGAGGAGCGGAGCCTAGTCGAGTACACTCGGCTATGTGTATATCGGTGGCGCTCGGCTCCGCTCACAGTCACGCCCAGTCCCGCCATTGGACCTGTGTTATGTCCATCATAGGGCGGGACTGGGCCGAGAGGAGCTGAGAGGAGCCGAGATACACAGGACATCCGGCTCTGTGTATCTCGGCGGCGCCATATTTAAACTGCAAGGCTGCAATGACACTGGGGCAAGGCTGCAATGACACTGACAAGGCTGCAAATGACACTGACAAGGCAGCAATGACACTGACAAGGCTACAAATGACACTGACAAGGCTGCAAAGACACTGACAAGGCTGCAATGACACTGGGGCAAGGCTGCAAATGACACTGACAAGGCAGCAATGACACTGACAAGGCTGCAAATGACACTGACAAGGCTGCAAAATGACACTGACAAGGCTGCAAATGACACTGACAAGGCTGCAATGACACTGACAAAGCTGCAAATGGACACTGACAAGGCTGCATTGATGGGCATTTAAATGTAAGTTTTTTTCCTTAAACTTCCCTCCTAAAAGTTTTTTTCCTTAAAATTCCCTCCTAAACTTGGGGTGAGTGTTATACGCCGATAAATACGGTATATAGCGCCAACAGTTCACGCAGCTATTTACAAAATGAAGGCAGACATTACAATTACAATACAATTTGGTACAAGAGGAATCAGAGGGCCCTGTCCATTAGAGCTTACAATCTAAGACGGAGGGTCAATGACACAAAAGGTAATAACTGTGGGGGATGAGCTGATGGTGAAGATCTGGAGAAAATCCTGGAGGCGAGCATGGGAGGAGGTGACAAGGGAGCTAGAGAGTAGGAGGCAGCGCTGTATCCTGGCCTAGGCCAACAAGGCCCAGGCCTCCAGGCCTAGGGCAGCACTTTGCAGAGGGGCATCAGGGAAAGAGTCCCCGCCGGCTTGCGCTACACTGTTAGTTTAGCACCAGTCTTATGGGGCGGACTGGGCTGAGAGGCAAATTAGTCTAGTGCCCCAATAAAGCGGCCTCACTGCTTCCGGTGGGCGGCTGGCATTCCGCAACTGTGGGGGGGGGGGGGGGGGGGGGGGCGCTTCTAATTTTGACTGTCCTCTCATCCTGCACTACAAACCTTCCTCACTGTGCTATGTTTTCTGCTGCAACATTGGGATGGTTATATCTTAGTCCTCTCCATAAAATTATCAGAAATTTGTGCTGAAAGTACTAGGCAACACTTTTATTTTTTCATTTTGGATAGAGTAAGGGAGGGTTATTATAACCCCTGTCAGTTTATTTTTTACCATCCCTGTCCCATTGCAGAGATTTCCCTTCACTTCCTGCCCCATAGCCAAACAGGAAGTGAGAGGAAATCTATGCAAATTAAGGGAATCCATTGCCCCCACCAAACCCCCCCCCCCCAGGGCCTCAGAACTAGTATCCGAAAATTTGAGTGTGGGTCTTAAACAGCAAGGGGTGTGGCCTTGATATGAAGGAGGTGGGTCATATTTAAATTAGGGGGGCACAAGTTTAGTCAGGCCTAGGGCAGCACAAAACCTAAATACACTACTGGCAGGAGGTCCACAGTATATCAAATGGAACACAAGGTCTGTGGAGCTATGATGATAAGGACTCCTTCACACCAGCCCACCCACATGAGTTATGCACTGGATAACACATGGATGTTGCTTTGAGTTGTAAAGGGAGGTGTTATATAAAAATGAGAAACACAGAGGTTTATGGAGCTATGATGTAAACATGGAAACACAGAGGTCTATGGAGTTAAGATATTAAAATGAAAACAGAGATCTGTGGAGTTATATCCAATGGGAAAAAAAAATTCTGTGGAGCTATGATGTCTGTGATCTTCCACGACAACATTGGTGGCTGAAACCAGCTTTGTAGCAAAGTGTCCTCTGATATGATAATGTTTTTGGCGCATAGAGTGCTATGTGCCATGGGGAAGTTGTTGGTATTAGCCTAACTTTCCACTATTGCAACCTGAAAGTCATGCGATTTACAGGTTTTTTTTGCCATGATTTTGATGCGACTTAAAGCAATACCTGTGTATTCTTGAGGTCTATGGACCTCAAGTGGCATCAAAGTAGTGCAGGGACTACTTTGAAGTTGCACAGATATGAACAGTACTCATTGGAAATCACGGGGTATGACTTGCCATGCGACTTTGTAGTCCCAAATTGCAGGACAAGTTGCACAAGTGGAAACGGAGCCTAAGTGTCTTGATAGCTATTTCAGGAATCCAGGCTCAGGCCTAAGCTGGCTCCTCCATTCTGATAGGTGATAGGTATATGTAAAGTTTGGCGTTCCTCTGGTGTATTTGGTGCTGTACAGCCACTCAGTCCTCTCTGTACTATTTTAAATCAGCCAAGCTGTGAGTAAACATGAGCCGGATAAATACTCCCAGAACCCGGTGAATTATTAATACCATCACCTCGCCTGTCAGAACCTCTCACGCAGCTGTCTGGCGCACACCAGCCAATACCTCCCTCATCTGCTAATCCCCGTTCCTCCATTGAATCATACAGAGTCCAGGGCTGTGCAAATGCACATTGTACATAAGACGCAGCGAGGGGCTCAGTACAGGTTATAGACAGGACCATTAATACACAATAAGTGATAATAATAAAAGCCAATTAAATAGAACATTAAACTCTGGTTTAAAAAATTATATTCAAGTATATATTTTTAAAGAATTTGGGGGTTGGGTAGTGAAGGGTCGAAAAAGGTACCGCATCCCAATTGGAAGACAATTTAAAGAGACAACAAAGCGGGACTTTGAAGGTGCCAAAGAATCAGATTATCATAAAATATATCAAAATGTTATTCTATAACAATTTTAAAAGGAAAGGTAATAAAAATTATCACATAAACATGCGTTTTATACAACATTGCAGCCACTTCGGCTCTACAAGTTTCGCCCCGAAGAGTTTCCTCAGGCGTCTTAAGAGTGCTGCATAAAGTTGATACTATAGGTAAAGAGAACAAACATTTAGGAAAATTTGCAAAATGTTACTTACCAATATATAAATGACATAACATTAACCACTTCCCGCCCGGCCTATAGCAGAATGGCTGCAATGTTGTATGAAATATAATTTTTAAATCCTTTTCTTTTAAAATTGTTATAGAATAAAATTTTGATATATTTTATATTTTGTGATAATTTGATTCTTTGGCACCTTAAAAGTCCCGCTTTTTTGTCTCTTTAAATTGTCTATATAGTTTAAAGTATATGTGAACGCTCACAACTGCTAAAACAATCCATGCATGTTAAAATAGAAATTAAAGTTATGTTCCGGCCGAAATGATACTTTTTAAATAAAAATACCCCTATAATACACAAGCCTAATGTATTCTAGTAAAGTTAGTCTGTAAACTAAGGTCTGTTTTGTTAGTTTATAGCAGTAGTTTGTTATTATATAAATTTACAGCAGGCTGTGGCCATCTTAAGTGTGGGCATCTGAAGCCAGACTGTATTTCTTCCTGGATCTCTTCCTTGCAGACCTCGCACATGCTCAGAGCAGCACAAGCATTGTAATACGTTTCAGGTCAGGTTTCGATAGCAACGACAGTGTCAGAGGAAGTTGCCGCCCCTTCCCAGAAGGCATTGCAAACAGGAAATGATGCGATGGGCCGCGGCCAGGGAGGAGGAAGTGAAAAATGAATACAGCAGATATACAGTAAGTGCTGAGAAAAATTTTTTAAAAATACCCAATTCGTTTACAGTGCACAGTTTAGTGAGGGATGCTGAAGAGTTGTAAAAGTGGGTGGAACGCCACTTTAAAGCCAAAACATTTGTGTAGGGATGAGCTGAACACCCCCTGGTTCGGTTCGCACCAGAACTTACAAACAGACAAAAAATTTGTGCGAACATGCGAACACCGTTAAAGTCTATGGGACACGAACATGAAAAATCAAAAGTGCTAATTTTAAAGGCTTATATGCATGTTATTGCCATAAAAAGTGTTTGGGGACCCGGGTCCTGCCCCAGAGGACATGTTTCAATGCAAAAAAAAAAGTTTTTAAAACGGCCATTTTTTTCGGGAGCAGTGATTTTAAGAATGCTTAAAGTGAAACAATAAAAATTAAATATTCATTTAAATATCGTGCCTGGGGGTCCCCTTGATCTGCCTGTAAAGTAGCGCATTTTACCCATGTAAAAGAAACATGGGTAAAAAAGCAGCAAAATTACATTTCTAAAGGAAAAAATGTAATTTAAAATTGCTCACAGCTGTAATGTATTGCCAGATCCCAATATACATAAAAAATCATTTAAAAAACAGCGTGGGTTTACCCCCCACCCCCCTAGATCACACCAGGCCCTTCGGGTCTGGTATGGATATTAAGGTGAACTCCACCCCAAATTTATTTTTAAAAATGGCGTGGGGGTCCCCCCCAAAAATCCATACCAGACCCAAAGGGCCTGGTATGGACAGGGGGAACACATGCCGTTTTTTTCTTAATTCTGTCATAGGGCTC
Organism: Aquarana catesbeiana; assembly: GCF_042186555.1. NCBI lineage: Eukaryota > Metazoa > Chordata > Amphibia > Anura > Ranidae > Aquarana > Aquarana catesbeiana. The sequence goes on along the minus strand of NC_133329.1, from coordinate 105,187,524 downwards.
CCCTTAACCACTTCAACACACTATATTATATATTGTACACTGCATTATATACCTGCACTGTATTATATATACTACACTGAGGGCACTATATACTCTGAACTGCAGGATATACTATACGGACTGCACTATATACTCTGGGGAAAAATTGGGCCTTAGGTGTAGGTGGTGCCAGAACACGGTAACTCACAGTTACTCTTGTTGGGTGCAGGAACAGTCCCTGCTGTTAAATATTATTTCAGAGGCTTCTTGCCCTCTTTTAGTGGCCTGTGAGCGTCTGCCTCTCCTTGGAGGCCTTCCGGACATGATGGGTATTTTTTTTTTTTTAACACCGCACTACACTGTATTATATACTGTGTACACCGCCTGAAGTGTATTTGAAACTGTACACACTGTATTATACATTGTGTACACCGCCTGCACTGTATTAGAAACTGTACACCGCTGAATGCAGTGTATATAAAGACTACGCTGAATGCAGAGTAGCTCAATCTCTCTATCTCCGTGCACTATAATGCCCCGTACACACGGTCGGATTTTCAGACGGAAAATGTGTGATAGGACCTTGTTGTCGGAAATTCCGACCGTGTGTAGGCTCCATCACACATTTTCCATCAAATTTTCCGACACACAAAGTTTAAGAGCAGGATATAAAATTTTCCGACAACAAAATCCGTTGTCTGAAATTCCGATCGTGTGTACACAAATCCGATGGACAAAGTGCCACGCATGCTCAGAATAAATAAAGAGATGAAAGCTATTGGCCACTGCCCGTTTATAGACCCGACGTACGTGTTTTACGTCACCACGTTCAGAACTTTGTGTGACCGTGTGTATGCAAGACAAGTTTGAGCCAACATCCGTCGGAAAAAATCCTAGGATTTTGTTGTCGGAATGTCCGATCAATGTCCGACCGTGTGTACGGGGCATAACACACTATACGGGTGCTGTGTAAGCAGCCTTATATAGTGTGGGGAGTGGGCTTAGTCCCCCTGAGCCATGATTGGCCAAAGGCACCCTGCCTTTGGCCAATTATGGCTCTCACTCAGGAGCATGCTGTGATTGGCCAAAGCATGCAGGTCCGGTGTATGATTTGGCCAATCATCATACAGCAATGCACTGCTGTCTTGCAGTGCATTCTGGGGCACTCAAATTTGCCATGAACGCCCCAAAAAATTCACTGTTCGGCGAACGGGCGAACACCTAATGTTCGAGTCGAACTTATGTTTGACTCAAACTCAAAGCTCATCCCTACATTTGTGTATACACATAAAAACATTTTAAAGTGGGTCTATCCAAAAGGGGAAGGGGGGGAGCAGGTACGTTGTTTTGACAAGTAGTAGTCCTGGCACAGCAATCTGCATAATTCCCGGCCCCTCTTCCTCCCCCCCGCTGCCTTCTGTGTGTGTCCCAGAAGATGGGGGGACCATTCAGAAAGCGCAGCGTGACTCGTGCATGCGCAGCAGAAAATCAGCTATGAAGCCGCAAGGTTTCACTTCCTATTTCTCTTACTACAGATGCCGGCGCCTGCAGCCAAAGCCTATTAACAAATCGGCTTGGGTGTGGACATTGTGGGATCCCTGGGCAGGTAAGTGTCCTTATATTCAACAGCTGCAGGATTGTAGCTGCTGACTTTTAATTTTTTTTTTTTTTTTACTGACTTAAGTACATTTTCTTTCCTTTTCTATAAGTGATCAGTTACCCTCTGTTCTCATTTACATACATAGCTCAGAGAGATGGGGGAGGAGAAACAGCAGCACACTAAACTTTGTAGTCAATGGCTTTGCAGGAAGGGGGGGGGGGGTGGCATGTCAGAACAAGTCTAATCATTGGAGGAGAGTGCACTGAGTTCCCAGCACAGCTACAGAACTAACCACGCTGTGTTCTCCTGCTTAGTGTGGTCAGTATTTAATAGGAAAGCAAAGGACTGGCAGGATCACCAGGGATTTCACATAAAGGAAGCAATACAAAGAGAACATGATTTTTTTTATACAAGCACATGGTATAGCAGGCACATATCAGGAATATGTTGGGTTTATATATTCTTTAACTCAAAAAAGACCATTCTTTTGCTTTCAACCTCCTCCAAATCTTCAAATTCCTGTTTTTTGCTGCTGTGATCTGACTTCCTGTTACGTTCATCCTCTATGGTCCCATTGTATGTAGGAAGGTAGTCACCCTTCCTTGTTCTCTCCAGAGATGGCCTATAGGGACTACAGACTATTTGTAGTGTGCATAGAGCAGTGAACATGACCAAAACTAGAGTGCATCGCTTCTTCCAAACAAATGGAAGTGAGGGGGAAAAGTAGAGATGTAGAAGCTCACAGAGGATGTTACAGGGGTGAAAAAAACAATAAAAAACAATTTAATGAAAAATAGATTACATGTCCATTAAGTAGTGGATGTGTATGGACATTTTTGGAGAATCAGGATATCAATTTATGATACTTTAACTGGCAACGTAAAAACATTTTTTGTTACATTCCTTCTGGCCTTAGATCCATGCAGCCCCATGATTCCAAACTCCACAAAATATTTAAAAAATGTGTGCTCCGCATCTTAAAGCTGAGCTCCAGGCAGATATAAAATATGCAAATTAATGAAGCTCTGTATTCATTAATACGACATTAACCGCTTGCTGCCCGCATAGCGAACAGGGCTTTTTTTCTCACAGAAATGGTGCAGGAACTCCACCCTTTTGTGTCACCCCTGGTCTCCACCCCCTACCCACCTCCCAGTATTGTCACTTGTCTCCACCCCCTCCCCCCAGTACTTTCACTTGTCTCCACCCACCTCCCAGTACTGTCACTTCTCTCCACCCACCTCCCAGTACTGTCACTTGTCTCCACCCCCTACCCACCACCCAGTACTGTCACTTGGCTCCACCCCTTACCCACCTCCCAGTACTGTCGCTTGGCTCCACCCCTTACCCACCTCCCAGTACTGTCACTTGGCTCCACCCCTTACCCACCTCCCAGTACTGTCACTTGTCTCCACCCCCTACCCACCTCCCAGTACTGTCACTTGGCTCCACCCCTTACCCACTTCCCAGTACTGTCACTTGTCTCCACCCCCTACCCACCTCCCAGTACTGTCACTTGTCTCCATCCACCTCCCAGTACTGTCACTTGTCTCCATCCACCTCCCAGTACTGTCACTTGTCTCCATCCACCTCCCAGTACTGTCACTTGTCTCCACCCACCTCCCAGTATTGTCACTTGTCTCCATCCCCTACCCACCTCCCAGTTCTGTCACTTGTCTCCACCCACCTCCCAGTATTGTCACTTCTCTCCACCCACCTCCCAGTACTGTCACTTGTCTCCACCCCCTACCCACCTCCCAGTACTGTCACTTGTCTCCACCCCTTACCCACCTCCCAGTACTGTCACTTGTCTCCACCCCCTACCCACCTCCCAGTACTGTCACTTGTCTCCACCCCCTACCCACTTCCCAGTACTGTCACTTGTCTCCACCCACCTCCCAGTATTGTCACTTCTCTCCACCCACCTCCCAGTACTGTCACTTGTCTCCACCCCCTACCCACCTCCCAGTTCTGTCACTTGTCTCCACCCACCTCCCAGTATTGTCACTTCTCTCCACCCACCTCCCAGTACTGTCACTTGTCTCCACCCCCTACCCACCTCCCAGTACTGTCACTTGTCTCCACCCACCTCCCAGTATTGTCACTTGTCTCCATCCCCTACCCACCTCCCAGTTCTGTCACTTGTCTCCACCCACCTCCCAGTATTGTCACTTCTCTCCACCCACCTCCCAGTACTGTCACTTGTCTCCACCCCCTACCCACCTCCCAGTACTGTCACTTGTCTCCACCCCTTACCCACCTCCCAGTACTGTCACTTGTCTCCACCCCCTACCCACCTCCCAGTACTGTCACTTGTCTCCACCCCCTACCCACTTCCCAGTACTGTCACTTGTCTCCACCCACCTCCCAGTATTGTCACTTCTCTCCACCCACCTCCCAGTACTGTCACTTGTCTCCACCCCCTACCCACCTCCCAGTTCTGTCACTTGTCTCCACCCACCTCCCAGTATTGTCACTTCTCTCCACCCACCTCCCAGTACTGTCACTTGTCTCCACCCCCTACCCACCTCCCAGTACTGTCACTTGTCTCCACCCCCTACCCACCTCCCAGTACTGTCACTTGTCTCCACCCCCTACCCACCTCCCAGTACTGTCACTTGTCTCCACCCCCTATCCACCTCCCAGTACTGTCACTTGTCTCCACCCCCTACCCACTTCCCAGTACTGTCACTTGTCTCCACCCCCTACCCACCTCCCAGTACTGTCACTTGTCTCCACCCCCTACCCACCTCCCAGTACTGTCAATTGTCTCCACCCACCTCCCAGTACTGTCACTTCTCTCCACCCACCTCCCAGTACTGTCACTTGTCTCCACCCCCTACCCACCACCCAGTACTGTCACTTGGCTCCACCCCTTACCCACCTCCCAATACTGTCACTTGTCTCCACCCCTTACCCACCTCCCAGTACTGTCGCTTGGCTCCACCCCTTACCCACCTCCCAGTACTGTCACTTGGCTCCACCCCCTACCCACCTCCCAATACTGTCACTTGTCTCCACCCCCTACCCACCTCCCAGTACTGTCACTTGTCTCCACCCACCTCCCAGTACTGTCACTTCTCTCCACCCACCTCCCAGTATTGTCACTTCTCTCCACCCACCTCCCAGTTCTGTCACTTGTCTCCACCCACCTCCTAGTACTGTCACTTCTCTCCACCCACCTCCCAGTACTGTCACTTCTCTCCACCCCCTACCCACCTCCCAGTATTGTCACTTGTCTCCACCCCCTACCCACCTCCCAGTATTGTCACTTGTCTCCACCCCCTACCCACCTCCCAGTACTGTCACTTGTCTCCACCCCCTCCCCACCTCCCAGTACTGTCACTTGTCTCCACCCACCTCCCAGTACTGTCACTTGTCTCCACCCACCTCCCAGTACTGTCACTTCTCTCCACCCACCTCCCAGTACTGTCACTTGTCTCCACCCCCTCCCCACCTCCCAGTACTGTCACTTGTCTCCACCCACCTCCCAGTACTGTCACTTGTCTCCACCCACCTCCCAGTACTGTCACTTCTCTCCACCCACCTCCCAGTACTGTCACTTGTCTCCACCCACCTCCCAGTATTGTCACTTGTCTCCACCCCCTCCCCACCTCCCAGTACTGTCACTTGTCTCCACCCACCTCCCAGTACTGTCACTTGTCTCCACCCACCTCCCAGTACTGTCACTTCTCTCCACCCACCTCCCAGTACTGTCACTTGGCTCCACCCCTTACCCACCTCCCAGTACTGTCACTTGGCTCCACCCCCTACCCACTTCCCAGTACTGTCACTCGTCTCCACCCCCTCCCCACCTCCCAGTACTGTCACTTGGCTCCACCCCCTACCCACTTCCCAGTACTGTCACTTGGCTCCACCCCCTACCCACTTCCCAGTACTGTCACTCGTCTCCACCCCCTCCCCACCTCCCAGTACTGTCACTTGGCTCCACCCCCTACCCACTTCCCAGTACTGTCACTTGGCTCCACCCCCTACCCACCTCTCAGTACCACCCTAGATCGCCCCCCAGAAACAATAGACCCATTTCCAGCCACACTAGATCCCCCCAGCAACAATGGACCCCATCCCAGCCACACTAGATCTCCCCAGCAACAATAGACCTCATCCCTGCCACATAGATCCCCCCCAGCAACAGTAGACCCCCATCCCAGCCACACTAGATCACCCCCAGCAACAATAGACCCCATCCCAGCCACACTAGATCTCCCCAGCAACAATAGACCTCATCCTTGCCACATAGATCCCCCCAGCAACAGTAGACCCCCATCCCAGCCACACTAGATCTCCCAGCAATAATAGACCCCATCCCAGCCACACTAGATCACCCCAGCAATAATAGACCCCACACTAGATCGCCCCCCAGAAACAATAGACCCCATCCCAGCCACTAAATCCCTCCCAGTAACAATAGACCCCATCCCAGCCACTAAATCCCTCCCAGTAACAATAGACCCCATCCCAGCCACACTAGATCACCCCCAGCAACAATAGACCCAATCCCAGCCACACTAGATCACCCCCAGCAACAATAGACCCAATCCCAGCCACACTAGATCACCCCAGCAACAATAGACCCAATCCCAGCCACACTAGATCACCCCCAGCAACAATAAACCCAATCACAGCCACACTAGATACCCCCAGCAACAATGGACCCCATCCCAGCCACACTAGATCTCCCCAGCAACAATAGACCTCATCCCCGCCACATAGATCCCCCCAGCAACGGTAGACCCCATCCCAGCCACACCAGATCCCCCAGCAACAATAGACCCCCATCCCAGCCACACTAGATCACCCCCAGCAACAATAGACTCAATCCCAGCCACACTAGATCCCCCCAGCAACAATAGACCCCATCCAAGCCACACTAGATCCCCCCAGCAATAATAGACCCCATCCCAGCCACACTAGATCCCCACAGCAATAATAGACCCCACACTAGATCGTCCCCCAGAAACAATAGACCCCATCCCAGCCACACTAAATCCCTCCCAGTAACAATAGACCCCATCCCAGCCACACTAGATCACCCCCAGCAACAATAGACCCAATCCTAGCCACACTAGATCCCCCCAGCAGCAATAGACCCCACCCCAGCCACACTAGATTGCCCCCCAGAAACAATAGACCCACTCCCAGCCACACTAGATCACCCCCAGCAACAATGGACCCACTCCCAGCCACACTAGATCCCCCCAGCAACAATAGACCCCCATCCCAGCCACACTAGATCCCCCAGCAATAATAGACCCCATCCCAGACACACCAGATCCCCCCAGCAACAATAGACCCCATCCCAGTCACACTAGATCACCCCCAGAAACAATAGACCCCATCCCAGCCACACTAGACCCCCCTAGTAACAATAGACCCCATCCCAGCCACACTAGATCCCCCAACAATAACAGACCCCATCCCAGCCACACTAGATCCCCTGAGCAACTAAAGGACCCCATCCCAGCCACACTAGATCGCCCCCCAGAAACAATAGACTCCATCTCAGCCACACTAGATCACCCCCAGCAACAATAGACCCCAGCCACACTAGATCCCCCCAGCAACAATAGACCCCATCCCAGCCACACTAGATCCCCCAGCAATAATAGACCCCATACTAGATCACCCCCCAGAAACAATAGACCCCATCTCAGCCACACTAGATCACCCCCAGCAACAATAGACCCCACCCCAGCCACACTAGATCCCCCCAGCAACAATAGACCCCATCCCAGCCACACTAGATCCCCCAGCAATAATAGACTCCATCCCAGCCACACTAGATCCCCCCAGCAATAATAGACCCCACACTAGATCACCCCCCAGAAACAATAGACCCCATCCCAGCCACACTAGATCACCCCCAGCAACAATAGACCCCATCCCAGCCACACTAGATCCCCCAGCAATAATAGACTCCATCCCAGCCATACTAGATCCCCCCAGCAATAATAGACCCCACACTAGATCACCCCCCAGAAACAATAGACCCCATCCCAGCCACACTAGATCACCCCCAGCAACAATAGACCCCATCCCAGCCACTCTAATTCCCCCCAGCAACAGTAGACTGCATCCCAGCCACACTACATCCCCCCAGCAGTAACTGACCCCATCCTAGCCACACTAAATCCCTCCCAGTAACAATAGACCCCATCCCAGCCACACTAGATCACCCTCAGCAACAATAGACCCAATTCTAGCCACACTAGATCCCCCCAGCAGCAATAGACCCCACCCCAGCCACACTAGATTGCCCCCCAGAAACAATAGACCCACTCCCAGCCACACTAGATCACCCCCAGCAACAATAGACCCCCATCCCAGCCACATTAGATCCCCCCAGCAATAATAGACCCCATCCCAGACACACCAGATCCCCCCAGCAACAATAGACCCCATCCCAGTCACACTAGATCACCCCCAGAAACAATAGACCCCATCCCAGCCACACTAGACCCCCCTAGTAACAATAGACCCCATCCCAGCCACACTAGATCCCCCAACAATAACAGACCCCATCCCAGCCACACTAGATCCCCTGAGCAACTAAAGGACCCCATCCCAGCCACACTAGATCGCCCCCCAGAAACAATAGACTCCATCTCAGCCACACTAGATCACCCCCAGCAACAATAGACCCCAGCCACACTAGATCCCCCCAGCAACAATAGACCCCATCCCAGCCACACTAGATCCCCCAGCAATAATAGACCCCATACTAGATCACCCCCCAGAAACAATAGACCCCATCTCAGCCACACTAGATCACCCCCAGCAACAATAGACCCCACCCCAGCCACACTAGATCCCCCCAGCAACAATAGACCCCATCCCAGCCACACTAGATCCCCCAGCAATAATAGACTCCATCCCAGCCACACTAGATCCCCCCAGCAATAATAGACCCCACACTAGATCACCCCCCAGAAACAATAGACCCCATCCCAGCCACACTAGATCACCCCCAGCAACAATAGACCCCATCCCAGCCACACTAGATCCCCCAGCAATAATAGACTCCATCCCAGCCATACTAGATCCCCCCAGCAATAATAGACCCCACACTAGATCACCCCCCAGAAACAATAGACCCCATCCCAGCCACACTAGATCACCCCCAGCAACAATAGACCCCATCCCAGCCACTCTAATTCCCCCCAGCAACAGTAGACTGCATCCCAGCCACACTACATCCCCCCAGCAGTAACTGACCCCATCCTAGCCACTCTATTCCCCCCCAGCAACAATAGTCCCTATCCCAGCCATGTTAGATCCCCCCAGCAACAATAGACCCCATCCCAGCCTCACTAGATCCCCCAGCAACAATAGACCCCATCCCAGCCACACTAGATCCCCCCAGCAGTAATAGGCCCCATCCCAGCCACACTAGATCCCCCAGTAACAATAAACCCCATCCTAGCCTCAATAGATCCCCCAGCAACAATAGACCCCATCCCAGCCACGCTAGATCCCCCAGCAACAATAGACCCCTATCACAGCCACACAAGATCCCCCTTGCAAAAACAATAGACCCCATCCCATCCACACTAGATTCCCCCAGTAACAATAGACCCCCATCCCAGCCACACTAGATCCCCCCAGCAACAATAGGCCCCATCCCAGTCACACTAGATCCCCCCAGCAACAATGGACCCCATCCCAGCCACACTAGATCCCCCAGAAACAATAGACCCCATCCCAGCCACACTAGATCACCCCCTAGAAACAATAGACCCCACCCCAGCCACACTAGGTCACCCCCAGCAACAATAGACCCCATCCCAGCCACACTAGATCCCCCCAGCAACAATGGACCCCATCCCAGCCACACTAGATCCCCCAGAAACAATAGACCCCATCCCAGCCACACTAGATCACCCCCTAGAAACAATAGACCCCACCCCAGCCACACTAGGTCACCCCCAGCAACAATAGACCCCATCCCAGCCACACTAGATCCCCCCAGCAACAATGGACCCCATCCCAGCCACACTAGATCCCCCAGAAACAATAGACCCCATCCCAGCCACACTAGATCACCCCCAGCAACAATAGACCCCATCCCAGCCACTCTAATTTCCCCCCAGCAACAGTAGACTGCATCCCAGCCACACTACATCCCCCCAGCAGTAACCGACCCCATCCTAGCCACTCTATTCCCCCCCAGCAACAGTAGTCCCTATCCCAGCCATGCTAGATCCCCCCAGCAACAATAGACCCCATCCCAGCCTCACTAGATCCACCAGCAACAATAGACCCCATCCCAGCCACACTAGATCCCCCCAGCAGTAATAGACCCCATCCCAGCCACTCTAGATCCCCCCAGCAACAATGGACCCCATCCCAGCCACACTAGATCCCCCAGAAACAATAGACCCCATCCCAGCCACACTAGATCACCCCCAGCAACAATAGACCCCATCCCAGCCACTCTAATTCCCCCCCAGCAACAGTAGACTGCATCCCAGCCACACTACATCCCCCCAGCAGTAACCGACCCCATCCTAGCCACTCTATTCCCCCCCAGCAACAATAGTCCCTATCCCAGCCATGCTAGATCCCCCCAGCAACAATAGACCCCATCCCAGCCTCACTAGATCCACCAGCAACAATAGACCCCATCCCAGCCACACTAGATCCCCCCAGCAGTAATAGACCCCATCCCAGCCACTCTAGATCCCCCAGCAACAGTAGACTGCATCCCAGCCACACTAGATCCCCCAGTAACAATAAACCCCATCCTAGCCTCAATAGATTCCCCAGCAACAATAGACCCCATCCCAGCCATGCTAGATCCCCCAGCAACAATAGACCCCTATCACAGCCACACTATATCCCCCTTGCAAAAACAATAGACCCCATCCCAGCCACACTAGATTCCCCCAGTAACAATAGACCCCCATCCCAGCCACACTAGATCCCCCAGCAACAATAGGCCCCATCCCAGTCACACTAGATCCCTCCAGCAACAATGGACCCCATCCCAGCCACACTAGATCCCCCAGAAACAATAGACCCCATCCCAGCCACACTAGATCCCCCCAGCAACAATGGACCCCATCCCAGCCACACTAGATCCCCCAGAAACAATAGACCCCATCCCAGCCACACTAGATCACCCCCAGCAACAATAGACCCCATCCCAGCCATTCTAATTTCCCCCCAGCAACAGTAGACTGCATCCCAGCCACACTACATCCCCCCAGCAGTAACCGACCCCATCCTAGCCACTCTATTCCCCCCCAGCAACAATAGTCCCTATCCCAGCCATGCTAGATCCCCCCAGCAACAATAGACCCCATCCCAGCCTCACTAGATCCACCAGCAACAATAGACCCCATCCCAGCCACACTAGATCCCCCCAGCAGTAATAGACCCCATCCCAGCCACTCTAGATCCCCCCAGCAACAATGGACCCCATCCCAGCCACACTAGATCCCCCAGAAACAATAGACCCCATCCCAGCCACACTAGATCACCCCCAGCAACAATAGACCCCATCCCAGCCACTCTAATTCCCCCCCAGCAACAGTAGACTGCATCCCAGCCACACTACATCCCCCCAGCAGTAACCGACCCCATCCTAGCCACTCTATTCCCCCCCAGCAACAATAGTCCCTATCCCAGCCATGCTAGATCCCCCCAGAAACAATAGACCCCATCCCAGCCTCACTAGATCCACCAGCAACAATAGACCCCATCCCAGCCACACTAGATCCCCCCAGCAGTAATAGACCCCATCCCAGCCACTCTAGATCCCCCAGCAACAGTAGACTGCATCCCAGCCACACTAGATCCCCCAGTAACAATAAACCCCATCCTAGCCTCAATAGATTCCCCAGCAACAATAGACCCCATCCCAGCCATGCTAGATCCCCCAGCAACAATAGACCCCTATCACAGCCACACTATATCCCCCTTGCAAAAACAATAGACCCCATCCCAGCCACACTAGATTCCCCCAGTAACAATAGACCCCCATCCCAGCCACACTAGATCCCCCAGCAACAATAGGCCCCATCCCAGTCACACTAGATCCCTCCAGCAACAATGGACCCCATCCCAGCCACACTAGATCCCCCAGAAACAATAGACCCCATCCCAGCCACACTAGATCACCCCCTAGAAACAATAGACCCCATCCCAGCCACACTAGGTCACCCCCCGCAACAATAGACCAAATCCCAGCCACACTAGATCCCCCCTAGCAACAAAAGACCCCCACCCCAGCAACAATATATTCCCCCACAACAATAGATCCATCACGCAATATTATACTCCCCCCCCCCCAGCAACAATGGACCCCCCTGTTAAAAAATACCACCTCAGCAACAATAGACCCCCCAACAGCAAAAACAGATCTAACAATAGGCCTCACCCTCAACAACAGATCCCCACCAGTAACAATAGATCCCCCAGCAGCCAGCATCCCTTGCCATTGGATACATTTAGTGCTGGGGGTGTTGGAACTGCGTTCCCGCTGAAAAACAGCCCTGATAACATATATATGCAGCTGCAGGAAAAGTGGGCTTTAACACCCAGCTGATGCATGTATGCATCCATGACAGCCTGAGGTTCTGTGCTGACTGCTGTGAGAGAGGTCTGCAACACCTTGCATTCACGGCTTCTGATCAAGAGCCAGCGGGATGAACTTCTGGTCATGTGACTGCTTTGACAGCCAATCACAGCGGTCATTGATAGAGGAGCAGCGCTGCCACCAGCACTAAAGGGCCACCGGGAGGTGGTGTAAAGGAGTTAAATTTATTTTATTAACGCAAACATTGTAAGTAGCTGCTTTAGTCTCAGCCTCTTGTTAGTTTCCTGTATAGCAGAGATCAGATGTGGAGAGGGAGAAGCAGCACAGCGAGCCAATCAATTGTGTTTCAGTGCTCATGTGCTAACCTAGAGCATGCTGATAGGATGAGAGAGCAGAGTAACTGAATGTAGCTTGGTATCAGCCTCTTGCAGTCCCTGTGCAGCAGGGCTCAGATGGTGAGAGGAGGAAGCAGCACAAGGAGCCACTCAGTTGTGCTGCAGTGCAAACAGAATGCTGATAGGCAGAGAGAGCAGAGAGATGAGCTAATCAGTCTGCTGCTACTCCTTCCACTATCCACTCACAGGTTGGGGGAGGAACAAGACCTGCAAGTGTTACCTTATTGCACCCAGGAAGATCAGATCTTCTGTCCTGCCAGACAAGGTTGTGCTGTGTGGCACGGCATTGCAAATCTCAGAACTGGATAGCCAGAAAAACAAACAATTTGGTAGCTAAAATAACACCCTCTCATGTATGTATGTAGCTGTTTGCCTGGAGTTCAGCTTTTTATTTTTTAACAATTTACAGTCCGAAGAATTTCACAAGAAAAATGGGAAATCAGTGGGTAGCGTTTTTCCCCAAAAATCGCCCCTTTAGACCCCGGCCCAGAAGACTTTTCCACAAAGGTTGTCACGTGTCTGGTGTATAGCAATTAGTAGAACAGAAGTAATGTCCTGTATGTACAGCGGATGCGTTACGTGTTATTACAGAAGAAGGAGGCAGAGAGTGTGGCGTGACGCCGCTTTACTTATTCCCTGATCCCTTCCTTGTGTTACATGTGACAGAACAAAGCAAGGTAACCTCATCTTTTACCGCTCGACGGATCAGGTGTCTGGGAGGGGACATTAACCCTGTCACTCCAGTACTACGAGCCTGACTCCAGGACGACTTGAAAAAACCGCATGGCAAGAAAGACCCTACCATATCTCTTCACTATTATCACCCATCAGATGCACACATGAAAAAGAGAAACATGGAGATTGCCATTGCTGATGTATCCCTTTCACTGTTGCCTAAAAACACAGGAATCTAGGCATCTTTACAGATCTACAGTGCCTTGCAAAAGTATTCACCCCCTTGGCTTTTTACCTATTTTGTTACATTACAGCCTTTATTTCAATGTTTTTTAATCTGAATTATATGTGATGGATCAGAACACAATAGTCTAAGTTGGTGAAGTAAAATTAGACAAATATATACATAAAACTATTTTTCAGAAATAAAAAACTGATAATTGGCATGTGCGTATGTATTCACCCCCTTTGTTATGAAGCCCATAAAAAGCTCTGGTGCAACCAATTACCTTCAGAAGTCACATAATTAGTGAAATGATGTCCACCTGTGTGCAATCTAAGTGTCACATGATCTGTCATTACATATACACACCTTTTTGAAAGGCCCCAGAGGCTGCAACACCTAAGCAAGAGGCACCACTAACCAAACACTGCCATGAAGACCAAGGAACTCTCCAAACAAGTAAGGGACAATGTTGTTGAGAAGTACAAGTCAGAGTTAGGTTATAAAAAAATATCCAAATCTTTGATGATCCCTAGGAGCACCATCAAATCTATCATAACCAAATGGAAAGAACATGGCACAACAGCAAACCTGCCAAGAGACGGCCACACACCAAAACTCACAAGCCGGGCAAGGAGGGCATTAATCAGAGAGGCAGCACAGAGACCTAAGGTAACCCTGGAGGAGCTGCAGAGTTCCACAGCAGAGACTGGAGTATCTGTACATAGGACGACAATAAGCCGTATGCTCCATAGAGTTGGGCTTTATGGCAGAGTGGCCAGAAGAAAGCCATTACTTTCAGCAAAAAACAAAATGGCACGTTTTGAGTTTGTGAAAAGGCATGTGGGAGACTCCCAAAATGTATGGAGGAAGGTGCTCTGGTCTGATGAGATTAAAATTGAACTTTTTGGCCATCAAAGAAAACGCTATGTCTGGCGCAAACCCAACACATCACATCACCCAAAGAACACCATCCCCACAGTGAAACATGGTGGTGGCAGCATCATGCTGTGGGGATGTTTTTCAGCAGTCAGGACTGGGAAACTGATCAGAGTTGAGGGAGCGATGGATGGTGCTAAATACAGGGATATTCTTGAGCAAAACCTGTACCACTCTGTGTGAGATTTGAGGCTAGGACGGAGGTTCACCTTCCAGCAGGACAATGACCCCAAACACACTGCTAAAGCAACACTTGAGTGGTTTAAGGGGAAACATGTAAATGTGTTGGAATGGCCTAGTCAAAGCCCAGACCTCGATCCAATAGAAAATCTGTGGTGAGACTTATAGATTGCTGTTCACAAGCACAAACCATCTAACTTGAAGGAGCTGGAGCAGTTTTGCAAGGAGGAATGGGCAAAAATCCCAGTGGTAAGATGTGGCAAGCTCATAGAGACTTATCCAAAGCGACTTGGGGCTGTGATGATAGCCACAATAGGTGGGTCTACAAAGTATTGTTAAGAATAGTTATGCACATTGACTTCTTCTGTTATTTTGTCCTATTTGGTGTTTGCTTCACAATAAAAAAAAAAAACATCAAAGTTGTGGGCATGTTCTGTAAATTAAATGATGCAAATCCTCAAACAATCCATGTTAATTCTAGGTTGTGAGGCAACAAAACACGAAAAATGCCAAGGGGGGTGAATACTTTTGCAAGGCATTGTAAATGCAGCCCATTGTTTTCCAGGTACCTGTACACACAGGCGCATAAACAATACAGAAATCTGAATTGCAGATCAGTATTTAATGCACAAGTAGTATGCGCACAAATATGCACGCGTGTAAAATGTTAATTTGAAGAGGTTAAAAGAGAAGTAAAGGAATCTTTTTTTTTTTTTTTTAGATTTATACTTACCTAGGTGGATGCAGCATCAATCTGATGCTGTATCTGTCCCCCCGGCGTTTTTACACTGAGGTTTTCACAGCTCTCTGCTCTTCTCCCCCCCTCTCGCTCATTAGAGGCGCTGAGCTGTGGAGGGGGGCGGAGCTGGCATCTCAGGCTCTCAGTGGCACGCCGAGAGCCTGAGACGGGTGTCAGTCCAGGCATGTGGGCGAATCCAGACTTCCATTGTCGGGATGATGCGGTGCCTGGACTGACATGGGTGACGTCAGCAGAGAGCGGACTCCAGACTGCTCTCTGCTGAAAACGGGTCACAGGAGTGCAAAACAAATTGCACTCTTGTGATCCATAGGAGAAGTACAGCCAAACGAGCTCAGGCTGGACTTCTCCTTTAAAATTCCATTATGAGCTAGAATTTATGTTACTCGTGTACGCACCTGCGCACAAATACACACAAAGTGAACGCAATAAATTTGCCCAGGAATATGGATGTTAAAACAGTAGTACCATCTGCAAGTACCCTTAAAGTGGAACAAAACTGTATTTGAGCACCATAAACAGAACACTATTTAAAGCGGTAGTAAACCGCAGCATTAACCACTTGACCTCCGGAAGATTTACCCCCCTTGCTGACCAGGCCATTTTTTGTGATACGGCACTGTGTTACTTTAACTAACAATTCTGCGGTCGCGCAACGCTGTACCCAAATGAAAATTGATGTCCTTTTTTTCCCCCACAAATAGAGCTTTCTTTTGGTGGTATTTGATCACTTCTGCGTTTTTTATTTTTTGCGCTATTAAAAGAGTGACAATATTGAAAAAAAAAACATATTTGTTTACTTTCTGCTATAAACACATCCAATAAAAAAATGATACTTTTAATAAATTTAACCCCAACAGGGACTTTGAGGACAGATGGGGAGGGTGAGAGTAAGAAACATATAATAGAATGATAAAAAAAAGTATGACAAAAGTTTATTAGGTACAATAAATAAAATATTCCCAAAATGGGGACATATGTACAAAAAGGATCAGAGCTTTATACGATATATAGGCAAAAGCACCCTGATCAAAAGTTGTGGAGAGATGTCAAGCTGCCTAGTCTGGAGCTGATGGGGAATCATCCGGATGATCATTAGAAACATCATTTCTAAGTCTACATGGGACTTTATAGGAATAACCTTTCCCAAAACACCCCAGGTGATTCCCCATCAGCTCCAGACTAGGCGGCTTGACATCTCTCCACAATTTGCCCACCCTCTTTTTGCATGAGAGGTGACTTACTCATACCCTACTACTTGTTACAGTCCCCGCATTTTGCCCGGATCTGGTCTTTTTGGACGCACCTACCTTTGTTATGCTAAGCCGATCTGGGTATGCTGCTGGAACATACTACAAACATATATTTGTTATTTATACCCATGATGATTACTTTTGTAGACATATTGCACCCTCATCCTCTCCCCTGAGGAAGGAAAATTACATAACGTTTCCGAAACGCGTTGGGTTCGGGTCCAGCTGTGAACACCTTTGCAACCTTGGTGGCCTCTCATTCCACAGAGGCCAGTTTTGGTGCTGCAGCGTACCTTTTGATCAGGGTGCTTTTGCATATATGTTGAATCTTGCTGTGATCCTTTTTGAACATACCCTGTTTCCCCGAAAATAAGACCTAGCATGATTGTCAGTGATGGCTGCAATATAAGCCCTACCCCCCAAATAAGTCCTACCCTGTTTCCCCTAAAATAAGCCTACCCTGAAAATAAGACCTACAAGGACGTTAACTAGGGCTTATTTGGGGGTAGGGCTTATATTGCAGCCATCACCGACAATCACGCTAGGTCCTATTTTCGGGGAAACAGGGTCCCCATTTTGAGAATATTTTATTTATTGTAACTAATAAACTTTTGTCATACTTTTTTCTATCATTCTATTATACGTTTCTTACTCTCACCCTCCCCCATCTGTCCTCAAAGTCCCTGTTGGGGTTAAATTTCTTTATAGTCGTTATTTGGAATGTTGACAGATTTAGTGGGTCCATAGTGGTCCAACAAGCTCCTCCTTCTGCACTGACACTTTTGTCACTTTTTTGGGAACCAGTGACACTAATACAGTGATCATTGCGAAAAATATGCACTGTCACTGTACTAATGACACTGGCTGGGAAGGGGTTAACATCAGGGGCGATCAAAAGGTTAACTGTGTACCTAGCCAGTGTTTTTGTAGTGTGGGAGGTGTTTTTACTAGGGGAAGACATGAATCTGTGTCAAAACCTAACATTTAACCCCCCTGGCGGTATTCCCGAGTCTGGCTCGGGGTGGATTTTACATACCAAAAGCGGTATCCCCGAGCCAGACTCGGGCTTGCATCGCAGGATCCAGGAAGAGATTACTTACCTTGTCCCCTGGTTCCTGCGATGTCTCCCCGCTGTGATCGGCGAGCCGCTGTGTCTCGCTCGATTCACAGTGCCGAGCTCCGTTCCCTGCGAGCGTTGCGACGCACGGGGACGGAGTTCGGCGGCAAATTCAAAAGTGAAACACACAGTAAACACACAGTATAGATACAGCATACTGTAATCTTACAGATTACAGTACTGTATCAAATAACTACACATCCCCTTTGTCCCTAGTGGTCTGCCCAGTGTCCTGCATGCAGTTTTATATATATAAAACTGTTCTTTCTGCCTGGAAACTGGAGATTGTCCATAGCAACCAAAACTGTCTCTTTACATCAAAAGTGGTTTTAGACCAGCTAGAAAACAGCGATAATAAATTAGAATCACTTGCAGAATTGAGCGATAGTGATTTGTGGGGAGATCCGTCATCAAACACTAAAAGTAATAAAAGCTAAAATTCTGGAACTGAGCAAATTTCAGTGTTTTTGATTTGATTACATTATTATATAATTTTTATTATTATTATATTATTATGTGTTTTAATTATTTATAGTTAGTTATTATATTATAATTTTTTATTTCGTTTTTCAAACTTTATCATACCCGGGATGTCTACTAGACTCTTGTTTGGACAGATTTAAGTGAACTATTCCTAAGAATTACAGGCCTACAATATAAAACGCCAAATTTCTGTGCAAAATAATGGTACCGCTTTCAGCACCTAAAATCTGAAATAATCATACCGCCAGGGAGGTTAAAGACTGATTTGGCTCAACCATCAACCTAGTAATATATATACATACAGTATCTCACAAAAGTGAGTACACCCCTCACATTTTTGTAAACATTTTATTATATCTTTTCATGTGACAACACTGAAGAAATGACACTTTGCTACAATGTAAAGTAGTGAGTGTACAGCTTGTATAATAGTGTAAATTTGCTGTCCCCTCAAAATAACTCAACACACTCCCACCACCATGCTTGACTGTAGGCAAGACTTGTCTTTGTACTCCTCACCTGGTTGCCACCTCATACGCTTGACACCATCTGAACCAAATAAGTTTATCTTGGTCTCATCAGACCACAGGACATGGTTCCAGTAATTCATGTCTGCTTGTCTTCAGCAAACTGTTTGCGGGCTTTCATGTGCATCATTTTTAGAAGAGGCTTCCTTCTGGGACGACAGCCATGCAGACCAATTTGATGCAGTGTGCAGCGTATAGTCTGAGCACTGATAGGCTGACCCCCCACCCCTTCAACCTCTGCAGCAATGCTGGCAGCACTCATACCTCTATTTCCCAAAGACAACCTCTGGATATGACGCTGAGCACGTGCACTCAACTTCTTTGGTCGACCATGGCGAAGCCTGTTCTGAGTGGAACCTGTCCTGTTAAACCGCTGTATGGTTTCTTGGTCACTGTGCTGCAGATCAGTTTCAGGGTCTTGGCAATCTTCTTATAGCCTAGGCCATCTTTATGTAGAGCAACAATTCTTTTTTTCAGATCCTCAGAGAATTATTTGCCATGAGATGCCATGTTGAACTTTCAGTGACCAGCATGAGAGAGTGAGAGCGATAACACCAAATTTAGCACACCTGCTCCCCATTCACACCTGAGACCTTGTTACACTAAATGAGTCACATGACACCGGGAAGGGAAAATGGCTAATTGGGTCCAATTTGGACATTTTCACTTAGGGGTGTACTCACTTTTGTTGCCAGCGATTTAGACATTAATTAATGGCTGTGTGTTGAGTTATTTTAAAAGGGACAGCAAATTTACACTGTTATACAGGCTGTACACTCACTACTTTACATTGTACAGTAGCAAAGTGTCATTTCTTCAGTGTTATCACATGAAAATATAGAATAAAATATTTACAAAAATGTGAGGGGTGTACTCACTTTTGTGAGATACTGTATATGTAAATGCTATGCAGCAACACAGGATCCATGCCTTCCGTACTGAGAGAACAACAACCTGTCTTGTTTACATAGGCAGACAGTCATTCTGCCTCTGTACCGAATGATCGGTGGGTGCCGGCAGACATCGAGTACCCACATATCAGCTCCCGCTACATATAATCACGGTGAGAGCGGGCCGCATGCCCCCCCCCCCTTATCCAGAATTGTTGGAATTTCTTACTAGGTACGTGATCCAGCGCAGCAGTGCCACCTTGCCGCTATATATGTAAGTTATACGGTTGGCAAGTGGTTCAGGAAAAAAAAATCTCTTGCAAGGTAATGGCATAATGTGCTAGAATGCATCACGTACTAGCACATTATGAAATACTTACCTTAGAACGAAGCTCTCCAGCAGCGCGCAGTGACTGCTCACAGGGCTTCCATCTTCCCCCAGTCTTCTTTCCGGGTTCGCGGGTTCCAACTGTATGCACGAAGGAGCCCTCAGCACAGGGGAAAAGTCTGAAGCTAATGCAGCCACCACATGTAAGAACTGCTAAACTGCAATACATGTACACTTTGTGGTTTTATGTTTAGAAATACTTTAATAACTTTGAATCACTGATCTAGAACAAGAATGCAGAGAGGAATAGTGGATTCTCTATGGCTTTCCTTTTCTGCATACTTGTTCTAGGTCTGTGACCCAAAGTATTAAAGTAATAGGGTCATAACAGTTGGGGTTTTTTTTTTTATTATTTGAAACATAGGCGCTCAAACTTTATTTGTAATATAACTAACGGCAAAACATTTTTTTTTATTTTGGATAGAGTAAGGGAGGTTTAAAACCTCTGTCAGCTTTTTTTTTGCCATTTGTGTGCGATTGCAGAGATTTTCCTGAACTTCCTGTCCCATAGCCAAAAGAAGAGGAAGTGAAATGAAATCCCTCCAAAATGAGGGAATCCCTGCTTGTCACTGCAACTAGTGTTCCTTTAGGAAGATTTTCCCTCTACCACTTTTCAGTTTTACTACCTTAAGTTCATTTTTTTCCTCATTTATGTACACACAGCACCCCATATTGACAGAAAAACACAGAATTGTTGACATTTTTGCAGATTTTTAAAAAAAGAAAAACTGAAATATCACATGGTCCTAAGCATTCAGACCCTTTGCTGTGACACTCATATATTTAACTCAGGTGCTGTCCATTTCTTCTGATCATCCTTGAGATGGTCCTTCATTTGAGCCCAGCTGTGTTTGATTATACTGATTGGACTTGATTAGGAAAGCCACACACCTGTCTATATAAGACCTTACAGCTCATAATGCGTGTCAGAGCAAATGAGAATCATGAGGTCAAAGGAACTGCCTGAAGAGCTCAGAGACAGAATTGTGGCAAGGCACAGATCTGGCCATGGTTACAAAAAAAATTTCTGCTGCACTTAAGGTTCCTAAGAGCACAGTGGCCTCCATAATCATTAAATGAAAGACGTTTGGGACGACCAGAACCCTTCCTAGAGCTGGCCGTCCAGCCAAACTGAGCTATCGGAGGAGAAGAGCCTTGGTGAGAGAGGTAAAGAAGAACCCAAAGATCACTGAGGCTGAGCTCCAGAGATGCAGTCAGGAGATGGGAGCAAGTTGTAGAAAGTCAACCATCACTGCAGCCCTCCACCAGTCGGGGCTTTATGGCAGAGTGGCCCGACGGAAGCCTCTCTTCAGTGCATGGAGTTTGCTAAAAAAACACCTGAAGGACTCCAAGATGGTGAGAAATAAGATTCTCTGGTCTGATGAGACCAAGATAGAACTTTTTGGCCTTAATTCTAAGCGGTATGTGTGGAGAAAACCAGGCACTGCTCATCACGTGTCCAATACAGTCCCAACAGTGAAGCATGGTGGTGGCAGCATCATGCTGTGGGGGTGTTTTTCAGCTGCAGGGACAGGACGACTGGTCGCAATCGAGGGAAAGATGAATGCAGCCAAGTACAGGGATATCCTGGACGAAAACCTTCTCCAGAGTGCTCATGACCTCAGACTGGGCCGAAGGTTTACCTTCCAACAAGACAATGACCCTAAGCACACAGCTAAAATAACGAAGGAGTGGCTTCACAACAACTCCGTGACTGTTCTTGAATGGCCCAGCCAGAGCCCTGACTTAAACCCAATTGAGCATCTCTAGAGAGACCTGAAAATGGCTGTCCACCAACGTTTACCATCCAACCTGGCAGAACTGGAGAGGATCTGCAAGGAGGAATGGCAGAGGATCCCCAAATCCAGGTTTGAAAAACTTGTTGCATGTTTCCCAAAAAGACTCATGGCTGTATTAGATCAAAAGGGTGCTTCTACTAAATACTGAGCAAAGGGTCTGAATACTTAGGACCATGTGATATTTCAGTTTTTCTTTTTTAATAAATCTGCAAAAATGTCAACAATTCTGTATTTTTCTGTCAATATGGGGTGCTGTGTGTACATTAATGAGGAAAAAAATGAACTTAAATGATTTTAGCAAATGGCTGCAATATAACAAAGAGTGAAAAATTTAAGGGGGTCTGAATACTTTCCGTCCCCACTGTATGTCCAGCCTCATTGCTCCTCCACATGCAGTGCTTGCTCCACATTCATGTACCTCTGGCCAACGCCTACACAAATCTGTCGCCTTTTGTCATGCAGAGCCATTATGAAATTGTATAGTGTTGTAGTTGTAGATACTCTTTATGAATTCCCCAGTTTCTGTTTTAGGAAGGCTTTATTGTGCTACACACTCTTTCAGTTTGAATGGTTTTAGATTGCTTTAGGCTATGTTCACATGGGTGTACTACGCTCATGTGAGGACCTTGTTTACCCACACGGGGATGCATTAGCACACAGGTGTGCATAGCCTATTGCATTAGCGTGTGGACCCCAAAGCTCAAACATATTTACGCGTGTGAGTATGTGTATATATATAGTATACTAACTGTGTCAGCAGAGCATTGGACAATGTCAGTAGGGCAGAGATTCGTGTCAGTAGTTTTTATTTTTTATTTTTATTTTTGAGGAGCCCTGTTAGGGGCTTTGGTGAAATATCAGGGGTCTAAACAGAGGAAATCTGCACCACACAGGGTGATTAGGGTGTGCCCAGGCACACCCTGTGTGCACACCTATGCATTAGCGTTCCGTGCATCCCTGTGCAGGCAGTCCCATTCATGTCAATTGGGATGCAGCATCTGCATGGACACAGCCACTGCTCCCAATATGACAGCCGTGCGGTACGGGTGTGTGTACAGAACACCTGTGCATCCCTGTGCAAGTACACGTGGCTCCTGCACGGGCGTACGCTTAGGTATGTCTATGTGAACCAAGTCCTAATCCCTTCAGACCATAATTTGTATATAGGGACAAGATTAAATGCTACAACAAGTGGTACTGGTGTTTAGGGGTTTAGTTAGCACATATTTGCAAAAATATGCTTAAGCTATAGACCCACTCCAAGGCACCCCAATATTTCTGCAATCCTAACTCTTGTAAATTTATGAGAGCCTCCACAGTGGAAGCACATGCATTCTAATGGATAGACAGAGGTAGGGTTGCCACCTCATCCCTTTAAACCCGAAGACTTATGAATTACACAGGTTCTGTGGCTAATTTAATGCAGGTAAGGCACCAAGTGAGTTTAATTATCACCTTAATCAGCCACAGAACCTGTGTAATTCATAGGTGTTCGGCTTTAAAGGGATGAGGTGGCAACCCTAGACAGAGGGCAGGTGAGCCTGGAGGGAGCCCACCCCTCCTTAAAGGCACAGTGATGCCCCAGACACCCAGCACACTGGCAGCAAAGGTGTCCAAGTATGTCCCCTCACCTACCCATACATCAGTAACAAACAACTGGCCACTGCCCCCACCTATAACTGGCTTTCACAGCAGGGAGCACATAGAAGGGCAACGCATGCAAAACAAGACCAAAACCAGCTTAACATGCCAGCCAATCTGCTAAATATCTCATCTAAACGTTTGCGTTAAAAACAAGGGATTAGTTAGCACACATTTGAAAATTCATGTGTAAGCTGTAGAGTCGCTCCAGGGCACCCCAATATTTCTTCAGTCCTAACTCTCAGAAATTTACCAGGGTTAGGACTGCAGAAATATTGGGGTGCCTTGGAGTGGCTCTGCAGCTTACGCATGTATTTGCAAATGTGTGCTAACTAAATCCCTGTTTTTAACACAAACTGTTAGACAGGACAATTCGGTTGGTAGCAGATTGGGTGGCTAATTGAGCTGGGAATTCTCTTTGGTTTTGTTTTACCGGCGTTTAGGGGCCTGTCTATTCAGGGATGAGGTTCCAGAATGTAGAAGATCTGTGTTCCTGAAACTCATCTTTGAACAGACAGGGCCCTAAGCACCAGTACCATTGGTACAGTGTTCAGCCCCATTCAGTCGCAGCCTGCAATAGACTTTGACAGGCGGTCTACATAGGGTTGCCACCTCATCCCTTTAAACCCAAACACACATGAACTACACAGGTTCTGAGGCTAATTTAATGCAGATAAACCACCAAGTGAGATTAATTACCACCTTAATCAGCCACAGAACCTGTGTAATTAATATGTGTTTGGGTTTAAAGGGATGAGGTGGCAACCCTAGGTCTACAACAGGTTGGATGCTGAACCTGCCCCTCCCCAGTTGCACTAAAGCAGTGTTTCTCAACTCCAGTCCCCAAGGTGCCCCGACCAGTCATGTTTTCAGGCTTACCATTATTTTTGCACAGATGATTTGATCAGTTTCACTGCCTCAGTAATTACCACAGCTGTTTCATCTGAGGGAAATCCTGAAAACATGACCTGTTGGGGCGCCTCGAGGACTGAAGTTGAGAAACACTCCAATAAAGCATCGGGAGGGACACACTGCAACTAAACGCCTCATGATCAAGGGCCCTTATACTGCCTCATATTCATTTTTACAAATGTTTCTTGTAACTCTTTAACAGAGGCCAGCTTGTTTTTATATTACAGGCCCTGTATGCGGACAATCCTACAAGTCTAGGCCACAGGGCTCTCCAGAACTTGTGGAAGAAATAATGAGAGGCAGGGAACACATACTGGGCCTTGTAATCCCTCAGAAGCTGGAAAGCAATGGGCTGTCTGCCATGGCTCCTCTGTTCCCTCCATCTCTGCAGAACAGCTCTTTTCTGGCTATTGCTCCAGTCATGCGTAAACATCTTTTATACAATCCCCACAGACCTGCCTTGTGAATGTGAAGTAAGCTGGTTTGAACAACAAGTGACACCATTGAGCATCCTAACCCAAGATGAGGACAGCAGGACAGGGCATGCTGGGTTGGCAGGTCGACATGTGCTGACCATCGCTGAGTTAACCACGTCCTCGCTGAGGCCCAGTGTTCCCTCTCACAAGGAAGAAACGCACTGGACACACAAGGCTCAGCTATTAGGAACAGGCCCAGCAACTTTTAACCCTTCTTGTTACCTCCAAGGAATGTTCAGCATGAATGGACCTGCCCGGGAACTTGGGCGGATGACAACCCCCCTCCTTTCTCTACCTCCCAAGGCATTGTGATTGGCAGGGACACAAAGTGCGCTGTCACCTGGGCCTGCCCAGACATGTCTCCTTGTGTCACTCCTTGCATTCCTTCACACTGGCTTAACCACTTGCTGCCTGGAAATAGTCTCTGGTGAAAACGATAAAGTTACTAAATCGCAATAACAATGCTGAGACAAACATTTTTTGGAGAGGATCCAGTGAGGAAATCTGGTTCAAATATACTTAGCAGCTTAGGGTTGCACTGATACCATTTTCTTTACCGGCAAGTATGAGTAATTTTGGTTAAGTACTTGCCGATACCTTTGCGGTGTGGTTTCAACCCATCCAAATGAATGGGCTCAAATCGTACTTCCAGCACCGCTCCTGTGTGAGAACCCAGGCTGAAGTCACTATGACAAGCTTATGTACATATTCGCCAGCACACTAGGAATCTCCAGTTATCGTCGAAAGGTTTTTATTCCAGAAAGATCACATCACGAAGACAAGTGCACTGATTTGGAGCCATGCAGGACCCCTTCGTCAGGCATCACATGCATAGTTGCCAACAATGTGAAAAAATGTATAGGGACACTTTTTTGTCTGTAGGCGGAGTGGGGTGGGGGCATTCATTTGT
The DNA here is from genome assembly GCF_042186555.1 of Aquarana catesbeiana. Taxonomy (NCBI): domain Eukaryota; kingdom Metazoa; phylum Chordata; class Amphibia; order Anura; family Ranidae; genus Aquarana; species Aquarana catesbeiana. Next base: position 105,161,819 of record NC_133329.1, on the reverse strand, counting down.
AGGCGTGGCACAGCAAGGGAAGGAAAATGCGGCGTGCAGAGCGTGCCAAGGCAAACATGGGCATGGTTTAAACTAAATATTGGGCGTGGCTTAAAGGGGGTGTGGTTGGAGTCTGAGCTGAAAGAGGAATGCAGGGAGAAGGAAGGGTGGGATGGAGGGAGAGAGAAAGAAAGATGCAGCTTATTACTTGTCACCAGAGATGCAGCGCTCACTTGTCACCAGATGCAGCTTGCTAATTGCATAATGGTAATAAAAATTGCAAAAAGCCTATATTGATTGGTTTGCGTAAAAGTTATAGCGTCTACAAAATAGGGGATAGATTTATGGCATTTTTATTATTTTTTTTTTACTAGTAATGGCAGCGATCTGCGATTTTTATCGAGACTGTGACATTATGGCGGACACATCTGACACTTTTGACACATTTTTGGGTCGATTGACAATTATACAGCGATCAGTGCTATAAAAATGCACTGATTACTGTATAAATGTCAATGGCAGGGAAGGAGTTAACACCAGGGGGCAATCAAGGGGTTAACTGTGTTCCCTAGGTGTGTTCTAACTGTGGGGATGGGGCTGACTATAGGAGATGAGAGATCGTGGTTCCCAGCTCGTAGGAACTCTCGATCTCTCTCTCTTCTCAGAACTGGGATGTGTGTGTTTACACACACACACACACACACACACACACACACACACGTCCCTGTTCTACCTCTCGTGCCCGCGACCACTGGTCACGAGCATTAGCACCCCCTGCTGTGCAGCGGGCGCATGCGCACCTGCTATCCCGCTTAAAGGGACAGACGTATAGCTACGACGGTTCGTGGGATTGTGCCAACCTGCTGCAGTATAATGACGGCGGCTGGTCTGCAAGCGGTTAAACAGTATAGACACTTATTTCTACATAGCTTTACCAGCCTGAAGTTGTCTAGACAAAGTAATTCAGGAGCTCCACATTTTGTTATCTCCAAGGTCACAAGAACGCCAGGCACAGCAAAAAAAAAAAAAGTTTATTTTTCCAAATGGTATAGCCAATGTATTGCACATAAAAACCTTAAAAGAAATATTGCCAGCTTGCAATACTTGCGATAGTGGGACTGCGATAGTGTGCCAGGAAATCTGACACTAACTGACGCTGAGGGTGAACTGACTAACTGACACTGACATTATTACAGTGATCAGTACTAACACTATACACGGTCAATGTACTAATGACATTGGCTGGGAAAGGGTAAACATCAGGGGCAATCAAGGTGTTAAATGTGTGCCTAAATATGTGTAATATATATATAAAGCGTGCTGCTTTTACTACTAGATCTCTTCGTTTCTCATCCCTACTTTGCCGGGATGAGAAACAGAGAGATCGTTCCCTCTGTATAGAGCTTTGTGTTGATTGTACACAGCCAATCAACAGGTTCTGCCACCGAATAATTGGTTGGGACTTGATGACAAGCTCCCGTTCTGTACAAACAAATCTAAACCTGGAAGCAGGCAGCGACGTACAGGGCACCACCTGCGTCATTTCCAGTCCACAGTTAGCTGCGGTCTGAGCCCTGGCAGACACCGGAAATTCCCTCTGCTCATCAGCAGCCACAGAGGTGAAGTTCTGGATTAGTTCCCCATACCATGACACAGGGCGATTGCTTTGTTTTGATTTGGCAAGCTGGTAATACTTCTTTTAACCTTTTTATGTACAATATATTGACTATACCATTTGGATAAATAAACTGCTGACAGGTGTCCCGCCCAGGCAAAGCACCATACCCGTATGTCGCTGCCTGTTTCACGGTTTTGGGCCCCCCCCTCCCGGTAAAAGTGGAAGCCTGTCAGCAAGTCCCGGCCAATGATTTACAGCTGGGAACTGCTGATCAGCTGTGTGCAATCACAGCCCAGAGCTCTGTGTTGACAATCAACACAAAGCTCTATACAGAGGGAACAATCTTGCCGTTTCTCATCCCTGCTTTGCAGAGGATGAGATCTATTAGTATTTTATATAGATCACATTTATTTAGGCACACATTTAACCCCTTGACCGCTCTAGATCTTAACCCCTTTCCATCCAGCGTTATTAGTACTTTGACAGTGTACAGTATTATCACTGTGCTAATGTCACTGGTGATGTCAGTTAGTTAGTTCCCCCCGTGTCAGATTGTCCAACGCACTCGCATCGCAATCCCATTATAAGTCGCTGATCACCACCATTAGTAGTATATAAAAAAAAAAAAATATTCCAGTGTATATGTATGTATATATATATATATATATATATATATATATATATTTTTTTTTATATATTTATATACACACACACACACACACACACACACACACACACACACACACACACACACACACCATAGTTTGTAGACGCTATAACTTTCATGCAAACCAATCAATATACATATATTGGGATTTTTTTTTTGTATCAAAGACATTATTATTATTATACAGAATTTATATAACGCCAACAGTTTACGCAGCACTTTACAAGATGAAAGTAGCAGAATACATTTTGGCCAAAATTTATGAAGAAATTTAGCTTTTTTTAATTATTTTATTGGATATGTTTTGTAGCAGAGAGTAAAAATATTGCTTTTTTTTTCCAAATTTTTTGAAAAAAAACAGCTTACCTGTAAAATCCTTTTCTTTGAAGTACATCAGGGGACACAGAGCCATAGTAGTTAATATGTGGGTTATAGGCCACCTTCAGGTGATGGACACTGGCACGCCCTAAGACAAAAAGTGCACTCCCTATATAACGCCTCCCACTACTGGGAGTACCTCAGTTTTGTAGCCAAGCAATACACGTGTATACCAAAGAAGGGAGGGACCTCTGTGTCCCCTAATATACTTCAAAGAAAAGGATTTTACAGGTAAGCTGTTTTAAAAATCCTGTTTTCTTTTCATACATAAGGGGACACAGAGCCATCGTAGTTACTATGTGGGATGTCCCATAGCGATGGCAACTGAAGGGAGGGAGACAATACAAAAAAGTAGGGCATTAAAAGACTAGACTTATACTGCAGCCTGCAGTACACTGCGCCCAAAGGCAATATCCTCATGACCTTTTACATCGATTTGATAGAATCTGGTAAATGTATGGACTGAAGACCAAGTTGTGGCCTTGCAGATCTGAGCCATGGAGGCCTGGTGAAGCACCGCCCAAGAGGCACTAACAGCCCTGGTGGAGTGCGCTTTAACATGAAAAGGAGGAATTTTCTTCTTTAGACCATAAGCTTTAACAATCACTTGACAAATCCATTTGGAAATAGTAGATTTTGATGCTGCCTGACCTCTTTTAGGACCTTCTGGCAGTACAAACAAAACATCTGTTTTGCGAATCTGAGTGGTCTCCTTTAAATAGACCTTGACCGCTCAACACTACATCAAGGGAATGTACTAACTTCTCTTCCCAAGGCTCTGGGAAAAAGGAAGGCAGAACAATATGCTGGTTTAAATGAAAACCTTTGGTAGAAATTCAGGATGAGGCCGCAATACAACCTTATCCTTATGAATAATCAAATATGGCTCTTTACAAGACAGAGCCGCCAATTCCAATACCCTTCTGGCAGAGGATATGGCAACCAAAAAGATTATCTTTCTCGTCAAACGAACCAAGCGAATATCCCGTATAGGCTCAAAAGGCTGTTTCTGTAAAGCCGACAAGACTAAATTCAAATCCCAAGGATTCAGGGGTGCCCTGATGGGAGGATTAATCCGAGTTACCCCCTGAATAAAGCTACGCACCAGAGAGTGAGAAACAAGAGGCCGTTGAAGGAATACTGATAAGGCTGAGACCTGGATCTTGAAAGTACTCAAGGCCAGCTTCATTTCCAATCCCATCTGTAGGATTTCAAGGATCCTACCTATGAAATACTTCCTGGGGTGCCAAGCCCTGGATCCACACCAGGAGACATATGCCTTCCAGACTCTATAGTATATGACTCTGGAGGCCGGCTTCCTAGCATGAACCAAAGTAGACACTACTGAAGGAGATAACCCACGGTCCTTTAGAATGTCGTTTTCAATAGCCAAACCGTTAAATTTAGCGTTTGTAAGGTAGGATGGAATACCGAACCTTGTGCGAGAAGGTCTGGCCACAACGGCAGGGTCCAAGGGTCCCCTACTGCCATCTTTATGATCTCGGCAAACCCAGATCTTCTTGGCCACGCTGGGGCCACCAGAATTACCTCTTTCCCTTCCTGCTTGATCCTGTGAAGAAGGCGCGGAAGCAGCAGAACTGGAGGAAACATATATATCAGTGAAAACTGATTCCATGGGAAGACCAAGGCGTCTGTTACACATGCCAGTGGATCTCTCGTCCTTGACACAAAGTTGTGGACTTTGTTGTTGAATCTGGACGCGAACAGATCCATGTCCGGAACACCCCCTCTTTGACATAGTGACAGAAAGATGTCGGGGTGAAGGGACCATTCTCCCAGAAACAATTGTTGGCGACTCAAGTAGTCCGCCTGCCAATTTTCTATCCCTGGAATCAAAATCACTGATAGGCAAGGAATGAGCGTCCAGGCATCTAGGGCCAGACGTACCACCTGAATTTCTAGAATATTGATGGGTAAGGTCCTTTCTGACTTGGACCACTTCTCCTGGACAGAAGCCTCTTCCAGGACTGCTCCCCAGCCTAGAAGGCTGGCATCCGTTGTTACCACTTTCCAGGATACTGGTAGAAAGGATTATCCCTGTTGAAGGTTGCTGGATATCAACCACCAATTGAGGCTCCGACGCACCTCGGGGGATAAGCGCATTGGAAAGTCCAAAGCCTGGATCCGCCTGTTCCAGATCAACAGAATACTGTTTTGCAGCAGTCTTGAATGAAACTGCGCATAAGGAACGGCCTCAAAGGAGGCCACCATCTTCCCTAATTTCATGTACAGCCGAATGGAAGGATTTCTCTTTGTTTTGACAAGTCGAATAAGTTCCTTTATGGACCTGAACCTTCCCTGGGGTAAGAATACCTTCTTTTGAACTGTATCTATGATCAGCCCCAAGTACTGTAATCTCCTTGATGGTTTTAAGGAGGATTTTTCTAGGTTGAGAATCCAGCCTAGGAATTCTAGGTAGCTTACGGCTGAGATTAAGCTTTGGTTTAGACAGGTGACTGGTTGATCTACTAAAAGCAGATCGTCTAGGTAGGCTAGAATTGTTATACCCTAAGCCCTTAACCTGGCTTAAAGGAGGCGCCAGGATCTTTGTGAACACTCACGGTGCAGTGGCTAGACCGAACGGCAGGGCCACAAACTGAAAATGATGATTTTCTACTTCGAAGCGTAGAAATTTCTGATGAGCGGGAAATATTAGCATGTGGAGATAGGCATCTTTGAGATCGATTGATGCCAAAAATTCCCCTCCTTGTAAAATGGAGACAAGCGATCGGATTTACTCCATGCGAAAGGAACGGATATTCAAGTGCCGGTTGAGATCCTTGAGATCTAGAATGGGTCTTAACTCCCAGTTTGGTTTTGGTACCGTGAAGAGGTTTGAATAAAACCCTGAACCTTGCTCTTCTGTGGGAACCTCTGATATCACCTTCTGGAGACAAGAGATGATCCAGAGCCAGAGAGAGAGAGACTTCCTTTTCCCTGGATCTCTAGGAACGTTTGATTTAAAAAAAAAACGGGGAGACGGGAATTCTTGGAACTCTAGTTTGTAACCTAGAGAAATTGAGGAAGCCACCCATCTGTCTTGACAATGTTCCTGCCAGATCTTTGAAAATTGTAGAAGCCTTCTCCCCACCCAAACGAGCGGGGGTGCCCCTTCATCAGGAAGCTTTAGTATTTTGCTTTGCGGGCTTCCTGCCCCAAGTCCTCTTTTGGCCCTGGGACTGCCCCTGAGGTCTTCCTCTTGAGCTCGACGGAGGAGGCCGTCGAGACTGTCTGGAGGCAGATGCTCCTGGCACTGGAGAAGATGCACGTTTAAAAAGGAAAAATGTTTAAACTTCTTTACCGGTAAAAGAGAACTTTTCCCATTAGAAATCCTTTGGATATACTTATCCAAATCATCTCCAAACAACCATTCACCATGAAATGAGAAACTGGCCAAGAGCTTCTTACATGGCGCTTCGGCTGACCAAATTTTTCCTTGTCAAAATAAGTTTATTGAGTATACAATGTTATAAAGATACATAAAGTAAGTTTACAAGGATCTATAAAGTAAGCTCATTGTTTTACAGTAGGGTTTATATAGGTAAATATCATGAAATTTCAAATATTAAACATTGGGTTCACGTAAACCTAAATTAAAGATATATATAATTTCCTTAGTTACTTTTGTAGGTATTTAAATGATTTATACCTACTATACATATTGTTTACAAGTAGAGTGTATATAGGTCAAATAAATTCTGATAATGAGCTTTAATCGTAAGGTGGAGAAAAGGAAAGAGAAAGAAGAAAAAGGGTTGAAAGGTAGAGGTATGGTCCACAAGGTTGTCCCGCTCGTCAGTTTATTATTCTTTTTAGTTCTCTTTGAAGCCTTAGAATGGGTGTCTCTGTAAGTCATTTAATCTGTTACCATGGCAACATGACAGAGTCATTGAAGTTTGACAGGAACTGTTGTTTTATCCAAGGATGCCAAAGTTTTTCAAATTTTGGAATTTGATTTTGATCGATGGCTACCATCTTAGCATGGGACATTGTATTATTCATTCTGTGAATTGTTTCTGCTAGTACCAATGTAGGAGATTTCCATGCCTTGGCCACTGTTTGTTTTGCAGCCGTTATTAGTTGGATCATTAGTTTGAATTGAGAGAGTGTTAACCATTCCGGTTTTAGATTAAGTAAAGTTAAATATGGATCTGGTTGTATTATTTTTTGAAATATTTTAGATGCAATCACGAAGACTTCCTTCCAGAAGGTTTGGATTACTGGGCACGTCCACCATATGTGTAAATATGTGCCTATTTCTGGGCATCCTCGAAAACAAAGAGCTGAGGTATTAGGTGAATATTTTGCCACTCTAGCGGGTACAAGGTACCAGCGAGTTAGGACTTTATAATTTGTCTCCAGTGCTAAGATGTTGGGTGAAGATGACTTAGATGTGAGCCATATGTTAGACCAGTCCGTGTCTTCTAAAGTTCGTCCCAGGTCCTCCTCCCACCTCTGAACGTAAGAGGGTCTATTAAGATTTGCTACTCCATATAATTGATTATAAAGTGATGAAATTGTACCTTTAGCAAATGGATCTTTTGTACAGATTGATTCAAAAATGGATAATTGGGATAATGGTGTATCCCCCTTTAGGAATGGTGTATAGAAATTTTTGATTTGGAGATATCTAAATATCTCAGAGTTTGGTAGATCATATTTTTCTCTAAGCGATGGGAATGAAAGGAATGATTTAGATGCTATGAAGTCATTTAGTGTCTGAATGCCTGATGTTGTCCAAGCTTTAAAAGAATTTGGGTAGATCCATGCCGGATAAAAGGCCGGATTTCTGATAAAAGAAAGGAGAGGATTGTGTGGAGATTGTAACTGATATTTGGTTTTTAGTTTATCCCAGAGAGATAAGAAGTGTTTAGTTATGGGATTATGAATTTTAAAGCGGTCTTTAGGATCAAGCCATAATAAATTTGATATTAATAGAGGGTCATTTTCTGAAGCCTCTATAAATACCCATAATGGGATTTCCTGTTTTGCATGGTATTTGGACAGACTGGCCAAATGTGCTGCTCTGTAGTAGTTAGTAAAATTAGGGTATCCCAGGCCTCCTTTATTTTTGGGAAGATGTAGTGTGTGTATAGCTATACGTGGTTTAGAAGAGCCCCATATAAACGAAGTTGCTCTTTTTTGTACTATTCTCAAAAAATAGGAAGGAATTGGAATAGGGAGGACTCTGAATAGATAAAGCAATTTGGGTAGAATAGTCATTTTGATTGCATTAATCTTCCCCATCCAGGATAAAGGAAGTTGCGACCATTGTTTTATTAGATTTGTGATCTGTCTTAATACAGGAGGATAATTGGTTGAGAATAAGTCAGAATGAGATGCTGTTAAATGAATTCCAAGATATGGGATTGATTTTTCTGCCCATGTGAATGGGAGTGCAGCCCTAGCCGGGATCAATTCCATGTTTGTGAGTGAAATATTAAGCACTAGGCATTTCTTAGGATTAATCATTAGGCCGGATAGGGCTGCAAATCCATCAAGAGCTGGTATTAAGTTAGGACCAGAGACCTGTGGTGATGATAGAAAAAGTAATATATCGTCTGCAAATATACATAATTTGTGTGTAATACCTCCTACTTCAATGCCAGTTATAGTTTGGTTTGTTCTGATGTATTGGGCCATGGGTTCGAGTATAAGGGCAAATAATAAGGGAGATAATGGGCAACCCTGTCGGGTACCTCTTTCGATATTAAAGGCTTCAGATTTGTATCCAGCATATTTTATATAGGCTTTGGGTTTATTATATAATGCTTTGATCCATGTTAAAAAGTGGGGTCCAAAACCCCATTTTTGTAATGAATATTGCATATATTGCCAGGATACTGTGTCAAATGCCCTCTTAATATCGAGAGATAGAAAACATAAAGGGATTTTCCGTTTTTTAGCAATATGTGCCAATAACACTGCCCTGCGTATATTATCGCCTGCCTGTCTATTTGGCATGAAGCCTACTTGATCTCTATGTATTAATTTTCCTATAATGCTATTGAGGCGTTTTGCTATTATTTTTGCTAATAATTTAATATCGAGGTTTAACAGAGAGATAGGCCGATAATTCACACAGGAAGTATCATCAGAAAGGGGTTTTGGGATCATACAAACAATTGCCATTAGTGTTTCTTGCCGAAAAGAATGTCCATCTAGAAGTTTGTTAAAAGTTTTAGTGAGAATGGGAGAGAGTATTTCTGAGAATGTTTTATAGTATAAAGCCGAGTAGCTGTCTGGGCCTGGTCTTTTGTTAAGTTTTAGGTCTTTTATGGCATTAGCAACTTCATCTATAGTTATAGGCTCATCCAAACTGCTTTTTTGATTCTGAGATAACTCAGGTAAGGTTATTTTTGAGAAGAAGGATTCAGCCTCTGTAGGATTAAATTCATTGTTTGTCTTGTTTGTATAAAGTTGTGAGATGTGAGTGAAATTTATGGACTATTTTAACTGGATTACAAGTGTAAACATTTTTTGATAATTTCAAACGTATTGGTTTGAAAGATTTGTTAGTTGAATTTAATGCCCGAGCCAAATATGTACCTGGTTTGTTTGTATTCATGTAGAAATTGTGTTTGGAGCGTTTGAGGGATTTATCAACTGACTCAGTGAGAAATAGATCGTATTCCAATCTAGATTTTTCCAGATGAGATTTTGTACTCTGAGATGGATTATCTTGAAATGATATGTAGGCTGCATTAAAATTGAGTTCTAGTTTTTTTGCTAGATTTTTGCGTTCCCGTTTAAATAGTGCCATTTGTCTTTGTATTGTACCACGCAAGACAGGCTTATGAGCTTCCCACAGTGTTATTGGGGAGATGTCTGTTGTATTATTAATTGATATGTATTCCTTTAAAGCTTGTTCAATGGCCATCTGATGTAGTGGGTGTTTGAGCATTATGTCCGGTAAATACCACGTTGGGTCATGCGCTTTTGGTATGGCTGAGGCTATAGTAGTGTATACTGCATTATGGTCAGACCACGGAATCGGAATTATATCTGATGCAATAATTTCTGGTATCATTCCTATTGTTAGAAAAATATGATCTATTCTGGTGAAGGTTTGATGAGGGTGCGAGAAATAAGTGAATTTCTTTTTCATTGGGTTACTTTCTCTCCATGAATCTACCAGATTGTATTTAGAAAGAAGTTGAGAAAAAGGTAATCTAGAGGTTATTTTGGATGGTGTAAAAGGTGATTTATCTAGAAATGGGAGGAGGACCTGGTTCGAATCCCCACACATTATCACTGTTCCTATTTTGTGTGTATTAATCACTTGTAATATATGTGAGAGGAATGGTGTAGGTTGTTTGTTAGGAGCGTAGTAGGAAATCACCGTGATTGCTGTATCCATTATATAACCCATGAGTATCAGGTATCTACCTTCTGGGTCTTTAATTTCTGATGATAAGGTGAATGGTGTGGATCGGTGAAATGCAATTAGAGTTCCCCTTTGCTTGGTACAGGCAGAAGCCGTGTAAATTTGTTGATAAAAAGGAGAAATATATTTTGGAGTAGAATCTTTGGTGAAGTGTGTTTCTTGGAGGCATACTATGTGAGCCTTCTTGTTATGGAAAGTACGGAAGGCTTTGGTCCTTTTTTGAGGGACATTTATTCCCTGAACATTCAGGGAAAGTATATTCAGTGGTGCCATGGCAATAGATCAAATAGTTTTGACTTACTTTTTGTTATGCAGAGCTGACTGCGCAGATCAACCTGTGTGGAATGAAGAGATGAATAGATAGAAAAGAAACCAGTGAATTCTGGAGTAAAGAGTAAACAAAAAACATATGAGATTAGATGATACATTGTATAAATTATTTTTTGCAAGTAATCACAATTTACCCGTGAAAGAGAATAAATATCTCTCTCAGGGGAATAAGTGCCTTCGTCACACTCCCACATAATATGGTTGGGAGAATGAGGAGGGCTAATGGGGGTACACGGATCTTCCGCTTACAGGAGAGAAGTGCTATGTCAAAAGACATCAAAATGATGTTTCATTAATTGGAGTGCAGAATATAGTTTTTGTTGAAATTATTTATTCCAGGGTGGTTGTATATGGTTAGTCTTGCCCTAGGCTAAATAATTCAGTTAGAAAGGTACTGTTAATAACTTTGGTATTGATGAAGATAGTTTGAATTATTTTGGGATTTTAACCCTTTTAGAGTAAACAATTACATATTTTATTCATATGTAACTGTTTAGATATGTTAACTCATAAAATTGAGGTTGTATTGCTTCAGATTAGAATAAACAAAAACATAATTCTAGGAACTAGTTAGGTAATAATATATTTGTTTTAAGAAAAGAAAGAAAAAGCTTCCATTACTTCTGGATTATTGAACATATTTGTCCTAAAAAGTAATAAATCTATTATTATTACCTGATAATATATAACTGAACAAGAATTTCCTTATTTCACTTATATATTCAAAGGCTATATGAATCAGAAGTAATAAGAAATATAACTGGAATGTAACATGATCCCACACAGTGTGTGACTATCAGAATGCAGTTACATTCAGTTATAAATACAGGTTTTTTATAGAGAACCATCTCTTAGTATAATAAATGAAGAGATATCAGGAATTAGGATGTCAGTCCATTGAATCTTCTTGGTCCATGGATGATGTGGCATAACGGCCTCTTTTGTGAGAATGATGATTCCCATTTTGTTCTGAAATTTTCTGAGTGCTGCCTGAAGGTGAAGATGATGCCATTTTTCTGCGTGTGGGAGTGTTGCTGCTTGTGGGTTCTGTCAGATTTAATTTTAAAAGGGTTTGTTGTAGTTCATCTGCTGATCTGCTTCTGTAAATTGTACCTTGGTAGTTAAATCTGACTGAAAAGGGGAAGCCCCATTGATACATAATGTTGTGGCGTTGCAGTTCCATTAGTTGGGGTTTCATGGATCGTCTTTTAGTAATAGTAAGTTGGGATAGGTCAGCAAAAATTTGATAATTGTGTCCATGAAAATTAAGTTCCTTTTTTTCTCTTGCAGCAATTAGTATTTGTTCTTTCGTTCTGTAATAATGAAATTTTGTGATTATATCACGTGGGGGTCCATCTTTCTTTTTGGCTGTGAGGGCTCTGTGTACTCTGTCCAGTTCTAAACGTTCAATAGGGATATCTGGCTTTAGTTCTTGTAATAGAGCAGTAATAGTAGATTGCAGGTCCGTCACAGTTTCAGGTATTCCCCTTATGCGCAAGTTTGAACGTCTGGCTCTATTTTCATAATCTTCGAGCTTAGTTTGAAGTATTAAATTCTCTTTTTTTAATTGTTCCAATTCTGTTATATTTTCTTGGGTTGTAATTTCAATTTCATCCATTTTTATTTCTAAGGCTGCGGTGCGGTTTCCCAGCTCTCTTATTTCTTTGGTTAGGCTTTTTGTTATTTGGTCTGAGGTTTGTTTTAAAGCCTTATGAAGCATCTTTTCAAATTGTAATAATATTACTGGGGATACTGAGGAGGCTTGTGGAGAAGTTTGTGAGAGGATTTGTTCTGTATCTGACTCAAATGGAGAGTCTTGCTGTGACATTTTCTGTCTGTGAGAGCGCCCTGATGCTGTATCTTGTGAGGTGACTGGAGCTGCTTCAGCTGCAGTGAGTGCCTGTGAGCTCTTTGTGAGGTGATTTTTATTTCTGCCACGGTTTCCTCCCAGTACCATATTTCCTGCCCAAACTTTCACAGTTTGTTCCCTGGGGCAAAAAGGTTCAAATGGATACCTTTTGAGTCTGCAGGCTCCGCTTTGTCCTTCTCTTCTCTCCTCAGCGGTGTGGAGCTCTAACAATGCATGTCTGCTCCGCTAGGCTCCGCCTCCTGCCCCCCCCGGCTGACCAATTTTTCAACCATAGGACTCTGCGCATATGTACCAGTCCTAGCATAAGCCGTGAGGCTGGAATAATAGAATCTTTCATAGCATCAACCGTAAAACATAGTGCTTCTGATATGCCGGCCCATTGCTGGGCCTGCTGATCAGGAATAATCTTGAATATCTCCACAAACTGGTCCTTGATGGACTGAGATACTCCAATCCCCGCAAGAGCCGGCTGCACCACTGAACTTGCAAGAGCAATGTTGTTCTTAAAAAGAAATTCCAACTTTTTATCTGTTGGATCCTTCAACATTTGCGCATTGTCTACAGGACAAGTGAGATTTTTATTTACCAAGGATATCGCAGTATCAATTGCTGGAACCCCCCATCCTATGGAGAATTCCTCCTCCTTAGGATAAAGTATAGAAAACTTCTTTGGAGGAAAAAATTGTTTATCTGGGTGCTCCCACTCAGAATACATCAGCTTTTTTAGCCATGAATGTATCAATTGCTGGTCCCCCCATCCTATGGAGAATTCCTCCTCCATAGGATAAAGTATAGAAAAATCTTTGGAGGAAAAAATTGTTTATCTGGGTGCTCCCACTCAGAATACATCAGCTTTTTTAGCAATGAATGGATAGGAAAGGCATCTGCAGATTGGGGGGGCTTTAGTGATCCCAAACCAGAGGTGGGCTCATCAATAGACTGCGCTACAGGCAGCAAAAAAGTTGAGCGAACCAATTTAGTAAGGGAGTGTACCAAGTCTTTCTTGTGAGACTGCTCCCTCCATATTAGGATCCTCGGTAGAAGAGACCTCAGCGTCTTCCTGATTCTTTGAAAGAACCTCATGATCCCCTGCCCCTTGCTACTCAGTATGAGGGTCCTGAGCAATGGATGGGGATCTGCTACGCTTGGACCCACTATGGGAAGCGAACATAGCATCAATCTTCTGTTCCAAACTTAAAATGGTAGAAAAAAAAACCTCCCGAGTAATAAATATAGGGGCTGAAGTGTCCAGCGCTGCTGCAACACCAGTCCCCCTGACGGCTCACCCTGACCGGCCACATCACTCTGAGGAGGATGACATTTTCTTGGACATGGATTTAGGTTGTCGTAAAAAAATCAATCCTCTAGAATCCTTTGTGGTGTTCCTTGTCCCCCTTCCGCTCATAGCCTGATGTGCAAAGCAGAGGCACTACCAGAAGGAATGCATACACTGCTAGGGCTATAGTCCAGCACAATTGCTGCTATTAATGCCCAGCCTGATGCATCAGTAACAATGTGTCAAAGGAAATGCCTGTTTCACCAAACCTGATAATGCCACCTCTTTCGCTCGTGTCCCTCCACAGCCTGCTATAGTACACAGTGTGCTTTTAAAAACTTGCCTGCACGTGCACCTGGTGTTGTAGAATGCCGATGCTGCTAGCCCCGCCCCCCTGCATTGCCTATGGCTCCACCCCCCTATTTCAAAAGGAATGGTTTTCCCACGCGAGCGGCAGACTACAGGTCTCTCAGACCTACAGAGAGCATGGCGGGGGGGGGTTACAAGTCGCGGAGTGGCCGCTGATCGCGCTCCCTTTTTTTTTTTTTTTTTTTTTTTTTTAAACGAATCCGAGCACTTTTACCCCACAAGGGGGAGAATACCAGCATAGACTGGGAGGATCTGCTGCTCGGCTGGAGGAGGAATTATTCGGCTCCTGACACAACGCTGTTTCCAGCATGAGGCGGTGAGTGCTCAATACAGCCCCCAGTTGTGACACATAGGCATGACAACATTATTATGTTTAAAGGAGACATGCATAAGAAAATTCAAAAAGATTTCTTAGAAAACTCCACTTACCTTTCCCGCCGCAGGGTTTTCTGTGGTAAACCAACAGACCCAATCTTCACCCTTCACGGTGGGTTTCGTTAAACCTTCAGGAGCAGGGGATCCTAGAGGAAACCCACAATCCTGGACCTGCAACAGCACCCTGCCAGTAAAAACTTTTATGGCCTTACTACCAAAAAGTACTGGCTCCCAGGGTCTAGCTCTCTAAAAAGGGAAGCATTCACAGGCAAAACCTTGTTTCTTCGGATACGGGGCCCGGATACCATTCAATCTGGCCCAAAAAAAAGACACTTTGAATGGATCCGGTCAGCATGGCTAGCCCCAGCAAGAATTGCTCCAGTGGAGCTCAGCACAGCACATCTTTACTCGTGACCAACACCTTAGACACTGGCAAAAAAAACTGAGGTACTCCCAGTAGTAGGAGGGGTTATATAGGGAGTGCACTTTTTGTCTTAGGGCGTGCCAGTGTCCATCACCTGAAGGTGGCCTATAACCCACATAGTAGCTACTATGGCTCTGTGACCCCTGATGTATGAAAAGAAATAAACCCAGTGGTGATCAAATACCACAAAAAGAAAGCTCTTAAACACATTGCCAATAGTAGTAGCAAAATTTCCATTTGGTGCACCTCTAGCAGATATGATACAGGAGACAGTCAGAGACTGCAGACATACTACAGGAGATGATAAAAGAGATCAATGCAGCCTCACCAGTGCCCGTCAGATGCAGCCTGCCTGTGCCCAGCAGCCTCACCACTGCCCATCATATGCAGCCTACCAGTGCACAGCAGTCTCACCAGTGCCCATCATATGCAGCCTACCAGTGCCTGTCATATGCAGTCTGCCTGTGCCCAGCAGCCTCACCAGTGCCCATCATACGTAGCCTACCTGTGACCAGCAGCCTCACCACTGCCCGTCATATGCAGCCTGTCTGTGCCCAGCAGCCTCATCAGTGCCCACCATATGCAGCTTACCAGTGCCCAGCAGCCTCATCAGTGCCGGTCATATGCAGCCTACCAGTGCCCGTCATATGCAGCCTGCCTGTGCTCCGATCAGAGCGGCGATCTCCGTGTGTCACAGAGCTGGATTTGAATTGCCCAGGCCTCAGTAACAATGTACTGTCTCCCGCGATAGACGTCACACCGATTCAATGTCCCGACATTGGATCAGTATGACGTCTATCACAGGAGGCGGGACATTGTAGCTATGGCCCAGGCAATTCAGCTCCGTGACACATGGAGATTGCAGCGAGGAGAGGAGGGAGTGGAGGACTGGGCGCGCCAGGGTGACACTCCTGCAATGGGCGGCACCCAGGGCGGACCCCACCCCCTTTTGGTATCGGCTGTTTTTTTCTTTCGGCCAAATGATAAACAGTTTTTCCGCCGATAATTTTTGGCAGCCGAAATTTCGGTGCATGTCTACTCTATTTGTGTGAAAAAAATTATATAAATTTTGTTTGGGTGCAGAGTTGCATGACCGCACAATTTAAAGTAGCGCAGTGCTAAATAGCAAAAAATGCCCTGCTCATGAAGGGGGTAAAATCTTCTGGAGCTCAAGTGGTTAAGACGCGTTGGCAGCTCATTCATCTTCAATACCTTAATGCAATGCACAGTAAAACACTGCAAATAAGTTAATAGGCTCTTAAACATGGCTGCCTTGTATAGGAGCATTTTGTACATGGCTAGTTAGGAGAACAAAATAGTGAGTTTGCCCTCTTGGTTTGCTGCACTAGTCCTGGGTTGTTACTACCAGGGGCAAGGATTAAATGGATCTTGTATGTTCTCCATGTGTTTGTCTGGGTCCTCTCCTACAACCTGAAAACATAATTTCAGGTCAACTGTTTAAACCAGGAGTCTCCAAACTATGGCCTGCGGGCCGAATGTGGCCCTTTGCCTGCCTTTATCTGGCCCTTGGGACATTATTCTTCTGCTGATATGGGCACTATTCACCCCACTAACACCAATGATGGGGCACTATTCCTCCCACTGACACCAATGATGGGGCTTAATTCCTCCCACTGACACCAAATTATACAACTTTTTTTACCACTGACTACCAATTCCATGGCATTTTCTACTCCTACTGGCCACAGTCCGCCCCCCCCCCCCCCCCCCCCCGAAGTTTGGAGGGCAATAAATCGGCCCTTTTTTTTTTCAAAATTTTGGAGACCCCTGGGTTAGATCAACAAAATGGACAAAGAAAACCATTATAAATTCTAGTATTTTTTTTATTATTTTACAACACATTTTCCATAAATAAACATCTGAATGGATTTCACAATGAAGGATGAAAATTGTGTAACTAGGATGAAACTCAGGAAAGAACATGGAAAGCTGGTGTACAGACGCCCATTCACACTCACACATCTTAAAGATATATATATATATGGACACACGTAAAACCAATATGGTTGTGCATATGATGTGTAATTGTATATGGAGAAATTCAGTATGACTAATATATAAAATGTTTACATATATATGTCATTAAAGAACTGCTCCAGGCAAATGAGCAAAAAAAAAAAAAAAAAAAAAAAAAAAAAATTTAGGTAGACCCCATGTTTTTCTAAACTGTATTGTAGGATTTGGGGGGCAGTTTAATATCTTCAGTTAACAACTGCTAAAGTCCTTCTTAAACTGTGCTCCTCATATCAAATGTTGGTCCAACCAAAACCGATGCCCCAGCTGCCGATGGAGTCTGGGGCAGCCAATGATGAGGTCTTATTACCATGATTCGCCATAATTACCGTCTACCTAGTAAGCTCACAATGTCTGCTACAACAGGATTTTTCTTTAGCTCCTCCTGCAGACTTTTCCCATAATACAAAATATTCAGCAAGAAGAGTGGGGGTTTATTGTAATTGCCACATCGTGTGCATGGGCCAGGAACCCAGAGGTTTCAACCCTTAAGAGACATTAGCAACCACGCGATGGAAGACCCCTGCAGCCTCTACTTAAATATGAAGTATCACCTTTGGATGGACTGATCCAGAACATTTCTATCACCCGCTGCACACTTGCTGAAATTGTGTACAAGGCTGACAGTGGGTGGGCCCTGTCTGGCTGCTAATAGTGAAAAGAAATTATTAGGGTTGCACCTATACCGTTTTTCTATCAGCGAGTACAAGTACCGATACTTTCGGTCAAGTACTCGCCGATACCAAGTACATGATACTTTGCGTTGCCATTTGAGTCAAAACCAAAAAATTTGGCACAAATCGCACTGCAAAGAATCGCATCCAATTGGAACAGGAATGCAGTGCGATTCCTGCCCGAATCGCATACGATTTCCCACTGCTCCTGTATGTGTGCGCACGTGTATAGAAAGGGAAAAGCGTCATTTAGTGGGCAGTTTAAAAATATGTTAGAACTCACAGTACATATCTGGCCACATGCAAAATAATCTACATAGGTGTCCTGGTCCACCGATGGTAGCAAATCAGGGTCGCTGGAGGTGCTCACAGGGCTGGAGGAGATAGTGCAGGACCCCGTGGGTATATGGTGGAAGTGATGTCAACTTGGGGGCGAACTGCCTCTACATCTCCTCCAGCGGCCTGTGTATGCAGGCTCTACGTACTGTGAGTTCTAGCATTTTTTAAAACTGCCCACTAGATGGCACTTTAATCTCTTTCTCTCTCTCTCTCTCTATATATATATATATATATATATATATATATATATATATATATATATATATATATATATATATATATATATATATATATATATATATATATATATATATATATATATATATATATATATATATGTGTGTACGCATACATTTATATATAGATATATATATATATATATATATATATATATATATATATATATATATATATATAGATATATATATATATATATATATTTACACACACACACACATACTGTATACACATATAAATACACACAAACAGGAGCGGTGGGGGGAAAAAAAAAAATCACACGCAAATCGGACAGGAATCGCACCGCATTCCTGTTCAAATCGCATGTGATTCTTTCCAGTGCAATTTGTGCCCATTCATTTTGTATTTCTGCAAATCGCACTGCAAAGTTTTGGCTTCGGTAACGGGAGCATTTGGGCGAGTATCGATACTCGCCCAAATGCTTGGTATTGGCACCGGTGTCAGTGCATACCTATAAATTATGTGTCAGGCAGGACACACGTAGCAGAATTTATTTGTAGAAAAGTGCAGGTCAGCTTCTTAAAGAAATAACCATGGATAAAATGTGGGGTTTCAGCTGACACAGGAAATATGACTTCCTAGGAAAAATACCAGGGGTACTTTAGAAAACCTTGAAAACATCCTTTGCCTGGGGTTGTTCTTTAATCTGTGTCAAGAACTGAAGTGCCATCTGGCTAATATTAACATAACCTGGGCAAAAAAGGAAAATAAACATATTCATATGAAGTCCACTTTAACCACAACCCCTTACCACTGCCACAACCTTAAGATCCTTTAACTGTATTG
Source organism: Aquarana catesbeiana (assembly GCF_042186555.1). Classification (NCBI taxonomy): domain Eukaryota; kingdom Metazoa; phylum Chordata; class Amphibia; order Anura; family Ranidae; genus Aquarana; species Aquarana catesbeiana. The sequence continues at coordinate 105,143,034 of NC_133329.1, read as the reverse complement.
TAATCTACATGTATGAAAATCTAAACAGAAAAAAAAAAAAAAAAAAAAACCTGAAATGTATATGCCTCATGCATCCAGGTGCATTTACCCAAACAGCACAAAAATGTTGTATTTCGGTTCCAAGAAGGCACAGGTGGTATGAACATCCTGCTGCCAGCAGCCTGTCAGAATTAATACACTTTGGCTGTACGCACTTCTAAATGGTACTCGTACATCACGGCTGATGCCCTGAACACGGGCTCTCTGTGTACGGCATATGGTCCTGTATACCAATACTGCTCAGAAGTGTGTACAATCAAAGCATATTGCAGCCTGTTATTGCTCTTCACAGGCTGCTGATGTGAACACATAGCAAAAAACACACTGCTCCAGGTAAGTCCACCTGTGAATCACCCCAAAACCATACAATCAGGTGCAGATCCAGTTTGCAGGCATCAGATGCTCCACAAATATACAAAGAGGTTGACCGCACACCAATTGGCAGGAAATCCAACGAAGTTTATGGATATAAACCCATAGTATAAAACAGTGGTCTCCAAACTGTGGCCTGGGGGCCAGATGTGGCCCTTTGCTTGCCTTTATCTGGCCCTTGGGGCACTATTCCTTCCACTGACACCAACAATGGGGCACTGTTCCTCCCACTGACACCAATGATGGGGCACTATTCCTCTCACTGACATCAATGAGGGGCAGTACTCCTCCCACTGACACCAATGATAGAGCAGTATTCTTTCCACTGACACAAATGATGGGGCACTGTTCCTCCCACTGACACCAATGATGGGGCACTATTCCTCTCACTGACACCAACAATAGGGCAGTATTCCTTCCACTGACACCAATGATGGGGCACTATTCCTCTCGGTGACATCAGTGAGGGGCAGTACTCCACCCACTGACACCAACGATAGGGCAGTATTCTTTCCACTCACACCAGTGATGGGGCACTATTCCTCTCAATGACAATAACAACCAGACACTATTCCTCTCACTGACACCAATGAGGGACACTATTCCTCCCACTGACACCAATGAGGGACACTATTCCTCCCACTGACACCAAACAATAGGGCATTATTCTTTCCACCGACACCAATGATGGCATTATTTACTCCCACTGACATCGGGACATTTTCTTTTCCCAAAGGCCACAGTCCAGCCCCCCTAAAGTCTGAAGTACAGTAAACTGACCCTTTGTTTAGAACGTTTGGAGACCCCTGGTATAAAACATTACAGCACAAACAGGCAGGGAACAAGATGGTAACTCGTTTCACGTAACAGGCTCTTACTCATAATCATTATTAAACGCGTTGCATGAAACACATCTTCTTCCCTGCCTGTCTGAGCTGTGATTTTATATCAATAAACTTCATTGGATTTCCTGCCAATTGGAGTGCAGTCAACCACTTTGTGTATTTGTGGAGGCTGCTGAAGTGGGCTGTATGCAGCACCTGTGCCAAAATACTCCTGGTTATTACAGCGTACGGGCAAATGCACCAGTGTGCACGACACCTTCTAATGAAATTAAAAAAAAAAAAAAACTTTCTGCAGTAAAGTGAAAAACTAATATCAACCCATATCAAGTTTATGACAATGAAAGCCACTTGATGATTGTGCATTTATTTGTTTTTATACAAGAGACAGGTTATGTGAAAGTTTTACGAGTGCATACACAGTGCACATATCCACACATACTGGCGGGAGGTGCAAACTGCATCCTAAGGTTACCAAAGATGGGCAAATAAATTATAAATCCATCTGTCTGTACTCCGCATGCTGGGGAGAAAGACTGGGCTTGATGAAAAACAAGGCTTATTAAAATAAAACCTGTACTGACTTCTGTCTGGAAATGCCAATTGCCTGGCTGTCTCTAGCTTCAATACTTGGGGGGTTATTTACTAAAGGCAAATCCACTTTGCACTACAAGTGCACTTGAAAATGCACTGAAAGTGCACTTGGAAGTGCAGTCGCTGTAGATCCGAGGGGGACATGCAAGGAAAATAAAAAACAGCATTTTAGCTTGCACAGGACTGGATGATAAAATCAGCAGAGCTTCCCCTTATTTTAGATCTACCCCTCAGATTTACAGCGACTGCACTTCCAAGTGCACTTTCAGTGCAAATTCAAGTGCACTTTGCAAAATGGATTTGCCTTTCGTAAATAAACCCCTCTGTGTCACTGACCTGGACTAAGTATGCAGCAGGGTGGGTCAGCATGAAGTTGAAACTCCTGGTTAGATCATTAGGTCGGTGTGACAACCAGGCACTTAGCACTGTCCTTTAGTTTGAAAGTAGTAGAGGATTACAGATTTCTTAGGTTTCCTTTAAAGAGAGCCTGTTACCTTCAAACAGTCATTTTGCAGAAAGGAGCCTTTATAGTGTAGTGTGTTATTTTTTTTTTGCTGTGTTCTGCTGGGGAAAATTCCTTTCATTTCCTGTCCCAGCGACGCAATAGATATTTAAGAAGAAATCTCCCAAACTCACGTGAATTCCCCTCCTAACAACCGTCACTGGAAGAGGTATCTCCACTGGAAGATTTCCCTTTTATAGAACTTCTCGTTCTGGGGAAAATTCTTGAATTTCCCCTCGCTTTCTTTTTTGGGCACTAGTACAAATAGTCTTCCTAGTGGTGGACACACAGCACTGAAAACTTGATAGAGAGACTGACATGTCCCCACTTTATCAAAAACTTGAAAAAAGGATGAAAAGAACACGTTTACTTAACAATTTTGAAGAAAAAAAAAAAAAAAGGAGGACTTCAGCCTCACATTGCCAGCTAGTTCTATAGATTAGAGGGCACCAAGGACTGGCAGTGAAAAGACCAGTAAGACTATGCCAATGTACTGATTCATAGCAACCAATCAATTGGGGTTACATTCAGCTTGAAAAATAAATTCTGATTGAATACCATGATTGCATGAAATTAGCCTTAGCATATAAACTTTAAAAACCTCCGTTGGCCCTAAATCCTGTAAGGATTGTATATTGCATTATGTGATTCAGAGACCATGTCCAAGCTTGTATTCATAAAGGCATTTCATGGCACCCTGACAGGGTTCTTGGTGAACTGTGATCACTGTGATGGATGATGTCAGCAAGCCTTTCCTCCTCTGCCAATAAACTTAATGTGTCTGAAATCTCGAGACGTTTCAGGGGCAGTAAGAGCAAAACGAAACAGGGAAGTGATTGTAAAATGATATAGGAGATACATAAATTATACTGTATGACCACACAGAGCCACTAGCAATGTAATTATTTTAGCCTGAACTGGGGTATCAGTTACAGTCTTTTTATGGGATATTAATATCTGTCCTCAAATACAAACCCAATCTTGTCAAACACAGGCTTCTCTGCCCTTCCAATGATCTAAAATTAAATAAAACCTGGGAACAAACTCACAGAACCACATACACCACCACCATCGCCGATTAGATATTTATATACAGTACACCAGTATCAGACACACCCAGCAGTGGACAGGTATTGGCTCTAGTCTGCCAGACAAGCAGTATATTGGTCAGACTCTACTTGCAGCTAACACATCGGGAAGACGGAGAAGGGCGAATCTGTCCTCTACATAGCAGAGGCCTTATAAACTGCTGCATAGTGCTGTGTGCCCGTGAATAACACTCTTGAAAGCAAGCAAGTGGTTACACTTGCAGCAGATATTCTCTGACCTTTGCTGAGACCCGAAGACATTTTCAATAGCTTAAAAAAAAAAGTTTTAAAAAATAAAAAAACATGCAGCTCCAGGCTACAAAACAGTAAACACTTAGGCTGCTTTCTTGTGTCACTGGGCAATGGGATCCTCTAAGGACGGTATTGAAGGACTAGGGGTAAAGCAGCAGCCAGAAATCATGAAAATGTAAAAGGAAGATCCCACTGAGTTCTTATTTTGTGCATGGGTGCAAAGCAGATCCCAGAATGCCGAGAGAGGTGATATAAATCACAGACCCTGTATCCTAAATGTTAGAAGTGTTGCCGTTCTCTGTATTGGAAGTCATGTGACACCTCTACGATGACAATCATCCTATCGTGATGATGGGCAGAGCAGACTGTGATGCTCATACACTGAAAGGTTCAGCTTCAAGGATCTGTAGGATAAAGAAAAAAAGACAAATTAGGCAATGAAGAAATAAAAATTTTCTCAGTGGGACTAAATAATTCACAGATAAATATCCTAAGGCAGACCAATGGTCTGGGAGATGCCTCCTATGACATCCAGTGCCAACACTGAGGAATGTAAAGTACTTTGGGTCCTTCTCCATTGAAGGTTGAAGAAATAAGACAATCATTAATGCCCTCAGTGTAGAATTGGCCTTATAATTTGCTAGTGATGCTCTAAGTGAGCATCAATTACTTTAATCAAACAACCTATGACCAGCCCTTGTGGTGCCAACTTGTTGCCAAGACTTTTCAAAGTTTAAAATGACTGACAGCTAAATTTTCATACAGGAAAAGTGGATTACATAAGTGTAAACTTAAAATCTAAGTGGAAATTGCAACACTACCCCATAATTGCACTCAATCATCCCTATTGCCGGTCAAGCAACCACAGCTGCAAATGAGATTCCTCTACAGACTCATGTCCCTGCAAAGAAATGCAAACTTGTAAGGCTTCGCACCACTATTTCACAGGTCTTCGGATAAACTTTTATTAAAGACAAGGAGAGAGAGCATTCTACCTGCTGGCTTCCTTAACACATTTTGCACCCTACTAGGACTTTTTTTGTAGACTCCATGATTAAGCCCCAATAGGAGGAGAAATGAACTAGAGGAAGCCAGCTGGTACTGTGTTCTACTTGTCTGAGAAACTCTGGAATCGTAGTGTGCAGCCATATAAAGTTTGCATTGCTATCTAAAAGGCACTTGGTTTGCTTTAAAGTCAAACTATAGAACAATCAGTTTCCAGAGGCTGATTATACCATGTCTGACAACCTAATTTTCCTAAAGAAAAACCATCTTGTATATCTTGGCGACATGGATTCAAAAGAAGTATTTACAGAAAATACAGAAAAGATAGTTTCCCATTAAATGCATGGGCCTCCAAACTATGGCCCTCCAGTTGTTCAGGAACTACAATTCCCATCATGCTTAGTCATGTCTGTGAATGTCAGAGTTTTACAATGCCTAATGGGATGTGTAGTTCCACAACATCTGGAGGGCCGCAGTTTGGAGATCCCTGTGTCTAGAGGAGAGTACATAGTAGGCAGGAAGTAATGGAGTAGGTGAATGCCGCATACAGTTGAGGACAAGGTGGAGGAGACTATGAAGCATCTCACCTACGTAAAATAATAATGAATAATTGGGACAGAACAGTAGCTCTACCCAGTTAATAGTGAGTAGCTTTACCTGTGGTCACATGGTACGACTGTACTCGATGCCACTCTTGGCAGAGATGCCAGACCAGGGTAACAAACTCCGCAACAGGGTGTGAGCCTGACGGTATATCCTCTGAGGAAGAGAGCAGGGGCTGAGACCGGCCAGCGCAGAGCCTAGATGTTGAATATAGTCCGTGAACAGCAGTCAAGGAAAACAAAAAGACAAGCAAGGAAACTCTTGTAGTGGGGATATAGCAATCTTTCCATGTAATGTACTCTATTTCAGGAGGCTGACACAAGCTAAGAATTAGGAATGATGTATTGTTAAATCAAAAGCAATGGAAAACAGATACCATTTTTGGAAAGCTCTTGGGAAGTTGAATTACATGCAGATTTATCTATAATGTTTGAGGATGTCAGTGGACTCAGCAATCTAAAATCGGGTCAATAGCTGGGGAGTCCAGCTGCAGAAGACATCTATTATATGTGAAGAGGCTCAGAAGAGCAATCACTTTTATTCCAACGTTGTTTTTTGGATTGATGCATGTTGCGTTAAAGCAGAACTAAGCCAATAGATTTAGGGATTTCAAAAGAAAAAAAAAAAAAAAGTCAGAAATGTTTAATATGTAAAAATGTTCAGTATAGTTGTTTTTTTGCAGCGTTTTCATTCACATTCTGCATACTAGAATATGTGCAGTGTATACATACTGTAGGTCTACATGCAGTTTTTTTTTGCGGTTGTGTGCATGAGCTTTAAGGATCTATTTAGAATGAATGGTAAGGCACATATGCGGTGTGTGTTTCTGAACTCTCCTTCTGAAACTGCTGCCACAATGATTGGCATGGGTGCTCAACCTGTGGCCCTCCAGCTGTTGTGGAACTACAAGTCCCGTCATGCCCCTGCCGTTGAGAGTCATGCTTGTAACTGTCAGCAGCTTGCAATGCCTCATGGGACTTGTAGTTCCACAACAGCTGGAGCACCACAGGTTGAGCACCCATGGTTTAAATGCTGGCCTAGAACAGTTATGCAAGTCAAGACTTCATATTACCCTTGCTGCGTTTGGTCAGTCAAAGTACCAAAGCCAGAGACAACCAGAAAATTGTAGATTTCAAGAGTGCCTATTTTTCTTAAATGACACAGTTTCTTTAAAATTAAACTTTTACTTAGAATATTAAAGATTTGCAAACAGGAAGAATGTTTTAATGCAGGAGAGAAATAGTGGGGGATATTTACTAAAACTGGAGCACTCAGGACTGCAGCATTGGGAACATGTTACATGTTCCACCCTAAAAACAGATGGAACATGTAACTTGTTCCCAAAGGTGAACTTTTGCACTCTCCAGTTTTAGTAAATCTCCCCACTATGTCTCTTTTGTATTTAAAGTATTCTTACTTGTTTGTTTGCAATGTACACTGTGCTGAAAACGCAGGCAAATGTGTCTAGAAAAAGCTAAAACTAACATCCAATTGGATGCTTTAGTTAAAGTGGAGTTTCAGGCAGATATATAAGACACAAATTACAACAGCTCAATATTCATTATTACAACATTAAATGTATTTTTTTTAACGCATCAAGTGCCTGAATTTGACTTGGTATCTACCTCTTGAGATCCTCCGTACAGCAATACCCAGACTAGGACAGGGAGAGGGGCAAAATTAGAAGCCAATCAGGTGCGCTGCTTGCAAACGTGTTGCCAAGGAACATGCTGATAGGAGAAGAGAGCAGAGAGGGATGACCTCCTCCCACTGCTGCTACTCTTTCACTATCTGGTCAGAAGGCTGGGGTTGTGAGATGGTGTCCACTATATTCCTTCACTTTAAGTGGTGTCATCTACCTGACTGTGCTGTCTGGCAGGGCCTGTGAAAATCTCAGAACTGGATTGACAGAAATTCAAAACCTTTGGTGGTTAAAGCAAGTCCATCCATGTCTTTATCTTTTTGCCTGGAGTTCATCTTAACCCCTATGCTCCTACAGTATGCAAATATGCGGCCTCTCGACGGGCGGGCCTCAGCACTGAGCAGCCAACATATTTGCGTTCATTAGGGCAAATACAGCTATGCCGAGAGCACACGCCCTGTTTTCTCCTGCCACAGTTATCAGCAGCTAATGGAAAGCTCACAATCGTGGCTTGCGTTCAGAAGCTTTCTGATCATGTGACAGCCAATCACTGTGGTCACATGATCCGAAACCCCACCTCCCAGCATCCTAAACCCCTTAAAGGGCCAGGAGGCATCCGCTCCAAGGGGTCAAACGGATAAAGTGAACAGTAAAATGTGCCATTGTTCTGTTATTAAAAGTTGCCAGTAAAGAAACACAGCTGACAAATATATATTTGGGTTCAACACATTTGACCAGGCAGATGCAAGTGAGGAATAATGCATGAAGACCGTTTTGTTAGCAATGTCCACTGAAGGATATATTACAGTCCAGGGTGGGTGACCACCGTTAAGGTATAAGACATAAGTGTAGGCGTCCTGCAACACCCCACGGATGGAGTAGTAGTAGGGCAGATAGTGGTGCTGATGGAAGTGGCGGTTCTCATAGAAGCGGATTGCACTGCTGTTGGTAGTCAGGACATGCAGGTACAGAGCTTTACACAGATCCTGGGCAGTGCTGGAAATGTGACTCTTCAAGCTCTCCAGCAGCAGGGAACCTGACAGGAGAAATACAAGATAAAGCAGCAAGACAGGTCATTGTTATGCAAAGTTCTTGACAAGTCTAATACAAAAAGAAGCAGAAGTAGCACTGTGGGCTCACATTCCTCAGTTAATAAATCTCTCACCATTATACAAAAGGAACAGTTAGATATTCTGCTAAGGAGATGATATACCATTAGCCTCACTGCCCCAGTAGATCCACACAACAAGGATAGGTCCACAGATGGACTCCATAGTTTGCTTTAGTAATGGCTGATAAACCTTACCATTTTACTTATGTAAATTATATTCTCTAGGAATTATTTAAAGTGGTTGTGAAGGCTGATGGCATGCGTCTCCAAGAGCGCTGGCGGGGGAAGGATCAGGATTGCTCTGTGCAAAACCACTGCACAAAGCAGGGAAGTATAACATGTTTGTAATTAAAAAAAAAAAGCCTTTAGTAACCCCTTAAACTCATTCCATTTACTCTTACTGGGTTAGGCCTGGGGTTCTAGTGATAACTACAGTCAAAGGTGGAATTTTCCCTCACTCTGAGGACATTTCAATTCACATAACACAGCTGTTAAAAAAAACAGGAGATTCTAATTCTTCTCTACTATATGAAAAACTAGTCTTTTTTTGGCATTCCACTTTATTTTTCACAGGAAAATTGTGGGTTGAAGTCACAGACCTTTTTTTTTTTTTAAAGATGAGCTGTGTTAAGACTTACTAGTAGATAGAAGCAATGAGGATCTTCTGAAGTATCAAACAACCAGTCTATTAACCAGTCCTTAAATCACTGCATGACCTTTACTGGTAAGCAGGTGGAAAAAAGTAAACTCTTTTCTGGAGAATGTTTAACCACTTGCCACCCAGGCCAATCCTGACACTTCTCTCCTACATTACTCAGAACCCCCAACCATTATATATGTTTTTTTTAGCAGAGACCCTAGGGAATAAAAAACGGTGGTCGTTGCAACTTTTTATCTCGCACAGTTATTGCACAGTATTTGGAACAAAATAAACTGCATTAAAAACAAAACACTAAAGTTATCCCAATTTTGTTGCATAATGTGAAAGATGATGTTACGCCGAGTAAATAGATACCTAACATATCACACTTTAAAATTGCGCACTCATGGAATGCTCCAAACTTCGGTACTTAAAAGTCCCCATAGGCAACGCTTTAAAAACGGTTTACAGGTTACCAGTTTAGAGTTACAGAGGAGGTCTAGCGCTAAAATTATTGCTTTCGCTCTAACGTTCACGGCTATACCTCACATCTGTGGTTTGAATGCCGTTTACATATGTGGGCGTAACCTAAGTATGCATTCGCTTCTGCGAGTGAGCACATGAGGGCGGGGGCGTTGTAATTTTTTTTTTTTTATTGTTTATTTTACTTTTATTTTTTTATTTTGACACTTTCTTTTTTGATCACTTTTATTCTTATTAAAAGGAATGTAAACATTCCATGTAATAGGACATGACAGGTGCTCTTTACAGCGAGATCTGAGGTCTATAAGTCTCCAGATCTCACCTCTAGGCTGGGAAGCCTTAAAAAATAAAATATAAAAACCCATGATCTTGTCTTCCCAGCCAAGACAACAGCATTTTTTCAAATGCATAGGCTGGGCACGACGTCATAAAATCGTGCCCGGCCTCCGAAAGGTCAGAGAGACTTCCGGGGGAGCCATCTGGCCTGCAGAATTCTCTATGGTAAACTACCAACGCATTCCTTCTTCGGCTCGCCAATCGCGCAGGCAAGTCGGTTGAAGCCCCGGAGGGTGGCAGGGGGGTGGGAGGCGGGGAACGTGCTGGTAAGTTAACTGGCTCCTGTCTAAATTGGTCCTAGTATGTGTATGTATGACTGCGAGTTAGGAACCTTAGATTGTAAGCTCCTGGAGGGCAGGGACTGATGTGAATGTATATGTGTAAAGCGCTGCATAAATTGACAGCACTATACAAGTACCTGTAATAAATAATTATAATAATAAATAAAATAGGGACACAGTGGGGATTGCTTATTTTAGATCATAGAAGGAGTACATTAGATTGGTAGATAATGATGATTCTGTAGCTCCATGTTCATGTAGGGCAATCCTGGGTCTATCAAATTTTATTGTATGCTTCTGCTGCACCATCAGTACAGCTAATAAGTGGGTCTCCACTTCTACAGTGACTACGCATGTACAATACTCCAGAGGAATCAAGTTCTCCATGCTCTGTACCAAAAGTGGCTTAGTAGACCTCCTGCACTGGCTAAAAGTCTGCCTTCTGTTGCCCAATTAATAGTAGTATTAGTAAAGTCCAACTCCAGTCAAGACAGGAAAGCCTAAAATGTTGCCTTATTATAGAATGAAAGCAATGGGGAAAATCTGGTCCTCACCAATCCCTTGTTTCCTGAATTCCTTTACCACACCCAGGCTAAGAATATATGCCACTTGTGTGTCGCTTGTGAAACTGGACGCCAAGATGTCCCCATCCTTTAAAACAAAAGCATACAGAAACAGTCACACTACAGTCCTTCCTGACAAGTAGAAAAAGCACTGCAAGCATGGTCTTACCTCCTTGTGTACTTTGGTCCTGCTCTTTATTTCTGCCACAATCATGCCCACTATTTGTCCATGATATGTGGCTGCCAATGAGAAGAATTTCTTGTTGGAAGTGATGTCTCTGTACCATGAGTCTGGATACCTGAAGGATACGAGGCGAAACGATTATGCGTGTTCATCTGTTGGTGTAGCAAAGTGCAGCTTCTGCAGTAATACACTTACTCGATGGGGAACCAATCGGCACATAGCTCCTTCACAGTGTCTATGTCATCGTGGCAAAGAAACCGCAGAACTGTGTCAGCGACGGCAGTGGGAAGCTCCTCTTCGCTCATTCACACCTGAAGGAGATCAAAAGGAAAAAAAAAAAATATTGTGAATAAGGAACAGTCTTTTCTTTTACAGCTTGATCAAACTATGAATAAAGTAGAATTTGAAGCCACGTGGCACCATGGCATGCTCGCCTTGCAATACTGAGTTTCTGGGTTCAATTCCCTGCAGGAACACAATCTGTATGCCACTTTTATATTCTCCTTGTACTTAATCTGGTTGGTTCACTGTTGGCTTTCTCCTGTAGCCCAAAATATAATAGTACATTAATTGGCAACTGGTAAAGTCCTTTGAAGGCAGGAACAAGAGGTTGAGAGGCCTGGAAAAAAAAAAGGTTTTTCTCAAAGCAGTTTTTTCCCCCCCTAGAAAAATTTGAAAAAAAAAAAAAAAGGAAGTATGGAATATGTTCTTTTACAATAATAAGTAATATATCTATGACATGGTATTCAAACTATATAACATGTAAAGACTTCAATTATTGCAAGTTCTCTCAGCTGAAGACAAGCAAATCCTGGAATACAGTTCAAGTGACACTGTACTTCTCAAATAAGAGAAATCTGCATTTCTGCCACTAGGGGGCACTGTAGGGGAAATGCTCCAGTTTAATTTGCTTGTGGGCTCCATCTTGTACCTCCTTCAGTTGGGTGATTGTTGGGATATATTAGATAATAGTTTCTGTCCTCTCATGCTTTAATTGACAGGTAAGAGGGTAAATTTGTCCGACAAATTAGTTAATCTTATTTAACCTCCACCATCACAGCAGATTATTTCCCTATAGTCTGGTCAGTAAATTCTTTTTTCTTTCCTCCTCTCAGTAAAATGGTGAGACCAACATCTAAAGTTTGGAAATATTTCCACAGTGCGATATCTGCTGAGAGCAAAGCTGCAATTTGCAAATATTGTGTGGGAATAAATATTCTTTTCCAAATACTACAAGGAAGACAAAACACATCCTGGCATGCCAGAGGTGCCCTAAAGACACTAAAAAATACTTAATGAAATGAGGACCAGAATGAAAGTGCGAGGAGCTTTTCCCTCCAGAGTTCTCATTCCAGAAACAGTCTTTCTGCTGCTTCTGGACCATCACAAAGTGTTTCTTCTCCAGCAGCATCTTCAAGGAAGGAAGTATTACAAACCACGGCCTCCCCCAAAAAAATACAAAATCCCTTTATTTATAGATAAAAATAACACCTGAAAATCAGAAGAAAGTTGTTGAAGTGGTCTCCTCGTACATATAAGGGTATCATGAACACAGGCCTGGCAGAGGGAGGATATAAGGTGCTTTCTAGATGGTACCTGGTTGCCAGACCGCCTCTCGAAAACGTACCAGGGGGTTTCCTCTCTGTGTTTTCGGGGATGTGGTCAACCTGGTACAATGCTTCACATATGGTGGACCTGCGCCAAGGTTCGCCAGTTTTGGATTAGAGTTCACTCCCTAATCTATTCTGTGACAATGAGCCTGTCGTTGTTGCTCCCAAGCACGTTCAAACTTTAATCCACTTCATGTTTCTTGCTGCAAAAATCGCTATAGCGACCATTTGGAAGAAACCAGTGGTAGATCTAGCTTTTATGAAAAATAAACGGACATGGATCATGCTCAATGAAAAGCTGGTCAGTATCTTGCAGGATAAGACTGCTAAGTTTGACCGTGTTTGGGATACTTGGATTAAAGGGGTCGTAAACCTTCGTGTTTTTTCACCTTAATGCATCTTATGCATTAAGTTGAAAAAACTTCTGGCAGTCACCGGCCTTAACAGAATACAGTCCTTGTTATTCCATTTATAATAAAAAATATAAAGATTTAAAAAGCAAGTTTAGTCTACTTACTGAATAAGCTGTTCTTTTTATTTCAAGCATAATACTTCTATATACACTGCATTTCACATTCCCAGTGTAACAAAATGACTTTCAATTTGTAAAATTACTCTACACTGAATTATTTTAGAAAGTTTCAATTTTGTCCAGAAAAAAACGTCCCGTCCCGTCCCCCCCCCCCCCCCCCTCCATGGCTTCAAAATTTACTGCAAATTTACTAGCAGGGACTGATGTGAATGGTTACACTCAGTAAAAGTGCTGGATTAGGCTTCACGCACACATCCAAAAGAGATGTATAGTGCACATTTGGGCATAATTCTCTGCCCGGGAGTCACAGGTGCAACAGACAGCTCATTGCCAGTCAAAATTAAGGACAAGCTGAAATACATAGCTGCTGAATGCAGATATACGTAAATCTAAACAGTACTTGTGTATAGGGGTATATGCACTGCCCCAACACAGACTGCCAGACCAGAGAGGTATGCCCAAATGTATGCTGCACGGCCCTCCTGAGGCAACGAGCGTGAAGCCATAAAAAGGTGCGACATTGTTTTTGATACAGGAAAAGTTAAAACCTATACCAGGATTCTATTGCTATCTGCATCACCAAAATATCTCCCTCACTTCCTATCCTGGTAACCACAAAGGAAGTAAGTGAACATTTTCACAATGGGCACACAGATAGCAATAAGAACCTGAGAGACATTCCAACCCTTTACCATCTAACTTAAAGCGGAGTTCTGGATACATTTTATTTAATTTTTTCTTCAGGTATGCGTGCATAATGAATTATTAACATAAAGAACAACATTATAAGTTTGCTAGTGGATGTCGATAAAATAAATATATCATACTCACAACTTAGTAAATCCTCTTGTGGCCGTTGCCATGATTATTGTGGGCATGTGAAGCCCAATCGCAATCTCTTCCTGGATTACCAATGGAGAGGTGCATGCTGGGTAACTGGTACCCAGTGCCGGGGCTGCATGAGGGCTGCCGGCACTGGGGAGCTACAATTCATTGAGGGAACCATGAATGCCAACATGTACTGTGACATACTGAAGCAGAGCATGATCCCCTCCCTCCGGAGACCTGTTAACGACCACAAACACACCGCCAAGACGACCACTGCCTTGCTAAAGAAGCTGAGGGTAAAGGTGATGGACTGGCCAAGCATGTCTCCAGACCTAAACTAAATTGAGCATCTGTGGGGCATCCTCAAATGGAAGGTGGGGGAGCGCAAGGTCTCTAACATCCACCAGCTCTGTGATGTCGTCATGGAGGAGTGGAAGAGGACTCCAGTGGCAACCTGTGAGGCTCTGGTGAACTCCATGCCCACAAAATATTGACACTTTGGGCCCAATTTGGACATTTGCACTTAGGGGTGTACTCACTTTTGTTGCCAGCAATTTAGACATTAATGGCTCTTGTGTGGAGTTATTTTGAGGGGAAAGCAAATTTACACTGTTATACAAGCTGTACACTCACTACTTAACATTGTAGCAAAGTGTCATTTCTTTAGTGTTGTCACATGAAAGGATATAATCAAATATTTACAAAAATGTGAGGAGTGTACTCACTTTTATGAGATACTGTATGCATTTTCCTACAAAAATATTGGTATTTCTGAGAATCTTGTCCTGAGCTATACATGGCCCTACCACATAGCAGAGCCAGGTTACTGACCTGACTTTACTCTATTGCAGTAAAGCAGGGGTAGACAACCTCGGCCCTCCAGCTGTTTTGAAACTACAAGTCCCATGAGACATTGCAAGATCCTGACAATCACAGGCATGACTCCTAGAGGCAGAGGCATGATGGGATTTGTAGTTTCACCACAGCTGCAGTGCAGAGGTTGCCTACCACTGCAGTAGAGCAAGATGGCCTGGTTACCCCAATGCTGTGCCAATCTTTGACTGAACAGCATACCTCTGTTCACAGAAAGACTGCTACCAATTAAAATCAGTAGTTGGATTATAAAATGCAGTTAATATTTTTTTTTTACTAAAATAAACTTACTATGTTGTTTGGTGTTTTTTTTCATCTACCTGAAGTTCAGTTTTACCGATAATGTCACTGGACATTGTACCCTAAGTTGTACTGTGCCCCTGTGTGCCAACATGTGATCAAATATACAGCCCTGTTCATAAAACCAGACTGATAATGGAGTTCCACAACTAGTAAAGCATAAAAAGGTAAATGAAAAAGGTATTAAAGCTCTTACCTTGTTTCCAGAGCTGACCAGACTCAGGCTGGCTTGCCCCGACTGAGCCCTGAGCTCCCAAAATGTTTACAGAAAATCCATGAGCTGGAGGATAGAGAAAATAGAGACTAGAATGAAGAAATGAACGAGCCTAAACTATCAGTGGAAAACAAAACGTTACAGTGATCATCTGTGCATATATTCTAGGTCAGCCTCTCTCAACCGGTTTGAGTAGAAATTGAGGATTCCTCCAGAGATTGCTTGGGGTTTCCCGACCAACCAAAAATGTACCCAGTAAAGTAAAAGGACATTCTTCCTCCAATCGTCTAACAATGTAAGTGACCCCCTGTCCCACATACCATAAATGAAAGAGGCCTTTCTCCACCAACCATCAATAAAGGGGGCATTTCTCTTCTATTGATGTGTGAGGGGGACCCTCCCTGACGGCCACCCTGCTGGTCTCAGAATTTGCGAAAACTCCAGCCCTCCTCCAGACCCTGAGCTTTCTGCTTCCCAGTTCCACTCCCAGCTTCTTCTCTGCAGCAAGTAGGGGGTGCACTATGATGTAAGGGAAGGTGGTGGACTCTTGACTTATGTTGGGGGGGTGCTCTGGACATCTAGACCAGAGGTCAGTAGGCGGAATTGTGCCCCCTTCATTGGTGTCATTATGCCCCATTGTTGGCATCATTGGATGAAATAGTGCCCCAGGGGCCGGATAAAATCAAGCAAAGGGCTGCATCTGGCCCCCAGGCCGCAGTTTGGAGGCCACTGATCTAGACTTACAGATACAACCGGCCATGTGCTGATGTGGCCCACGAGAAAATTCAGTTTGACACCCCTGACCTAAGGCATGCTAAAGTGGCCTATCAGTCAATATTATTTTATGTCATTTAAAGTGGTTGTAAAGCTTTGTTTTTTGTATAAAAAACAAACGAACATGCCTATACTTACCTGCTTTGTGCAATGGTTTTGCACAGAGCAGCCCAATCCTCTTCTTCTGTGGTCCCCGGCGTTCCAGGCCCCGCCTCTATAATCGGGTGCCCCCAGGGAAAGCCGTTTTCCCTGGGGACACCCGTGCATGTTCACTCCAGAGTCTTGCTGCTGCGTTCATTGACACAGACAGTGGGACTCAGCCCCGCCCCCATGTCACCAGCTTTGATTGACAGCAGTGGGAGCCAATCGCTCCCGCTGCCATCAATCTGACAGCAGCGGGAGCCGCTGTGCTCATGCACATCATTGGATCGGTACAGGCTAAGATAAGGAAAAAGGGGGGTGCTGGGGGGCAGTTGCAGTACAGAAGGTTTTTCACCCGAATACATAGAATGCATTAAGGTGAAAAACCTCAAGGCTTTAGAACCACAGTCAATGTTGATTTTCCACTGTCCACTGCAGACTGCTGTATTCAGACAACATGGCTACTGAAAAAAAAAAAAAATTTCTGCAAGTAATTTTGTTGGTCTACAACTGTGAAATGTAAACTTTTACACAGAACTGTTTGCATGTATGTATCTACCCTCCCTAGTTTCTCAGTCTTGGGACTGGCATGTGATAACACATCTGCATAGCAAATATATACACACATACAAGGGCCAAATTTAGACAGGAAGCAATTAACCTACAACACGTCTTCAGAGTGTGGGAAGAAACTGAAGTACTCAAAAGAAACCCACAGAAACTCCATGCACATAGTGTCCTGGCCAAGATTCGAACCAAGAACTCCACTGATACAAGGTGCAAATACTAACCACTAAGCCACTGTGCTGGGTACACTGAATACACACACACCCCATGGTGGACTGTATGCGGTCATTTCCCTTTATTGAAGCAGCACACAGCAGGTACATCTGGATAATGTGTGGTGTTCCACAACAAATCAAATCTCTACGGCCATTCATTCTGGTGCCTGGACACAGGATACATCTGGTAAAGCTGCACGCTGTACAACGCAGGTGTATTATTACATGCTGGAGTTGTCTGGCCACAGGATCACATTGCTCTCTATGGGATATGTGTCCCTTCTCGTATATCCTATTGTAGCAGCTACTAAATACACAACAATTTTAAGACATGATTAGTGCTGGCATATTATGGCATAGTGGCCAGTTGTCCCTGATTACTATGGACAGTCCTATAATCTGTCCCTGAAAATGACAATCATCTTCAGTAAAGACCATCTGGTTAGCTAAGAATCCCAACAATCTTTTTCTCTATTAGAGCTCACCAAAGCCTCATCGAAAGCCCCACCAAAGCCTCACCAAAGCACCAAGCAAAAGCAAGGTGTAAACAGGACTGTAAGCTAACCATTTCATTTTGTGGCAGGAGCTTTGACTGGTGTTTAGAGAGCTTTAACAAAGCTTATCCGAAGCCTTGTTTTGAAGCAGGTGTAAACTAGCCCTTATGCCGTGCACCCACAGGCAGACTTTTTGCCCGGACCGGTCCGACGGAACAAATCCGTCGGACAATCTGACCGTGTTTGGCCTTAAATCGGACCTTCAGTTGACATTTTCTGTCGAAAATCAGACGGACTTTAGATTTGGAACATGTTTCAAATCTTTCCGACGGACTCGAGCCCGGTCGAAAAACCCGTTTGTCTGTATACTAGTCCGAAGGACAAAAAAAAGGACCCTAGGGCAGCTATTGGCTACTGGCTATCAACTTCCTTATTCTAGTCCCTTCATACGTCATCACGTTCACACCAATGGACTTTCGAACGGATTTTAGTCCGCTCATGTGTGGGCAAGTCCGGTCATCCGAAAGTCTGTCGACAGTCCGTCAGAAGTTTGATGCTGAAAAGTCCGCCCGTGTGTACACGGCATTAGAGAAACCTGTATTGAAGAAGAATGGAGGCTGCCATTACTGACCACTGCTTGTAACAATACTAGTTCCCTGACTGATAGCCTGATCTCCAGGCTTCAGAGCCCCTAGATAGGAGTTCTGGCTTTACTAAGACTTTTCTAATGTATGACACATGGAAGGAGTGCCAGACCAAAAGATAAAAGAACCCAACTTTCATTCATTGGTATCGTGCTTAAAGACATCAGCGCATTTCGGAGGTCAAAGGACCCTTTGACCTCCCCAAAATGGATTGGTTGTCTTTTAGCATAATACCAACAAATTAAATAGGACACACTGATTTTTTGGTCTGGCGCTACTTCCATGTATGCACATTTTTTTCTGGTAACCTGCTGGAGTACCCACAGTAGGGTAGCCTTGTCTGTGGTGAGCAGCCCAACCTGAGCCAGTGGGCTCTTCAAATGTTTTTGCCCTCTCACTCCTTTGTATGAACTTATATCAAAGTTCCAGCGCCTCTTGGGTGCCCTTTTTTCTGAGGTTTGATTAAGTGACTCAAAAAGTTTCAAACTCAGAAAATTAGCATCTCCAGAGCGGGGTCCGCGGCAACACTGTCTGTATTCGCCCAGTAAAGGTTTCCAAAGCGCTGTATTACCTCAATTTGGGCTCAAAATACAAGACTGGCTTTATATTTGTATGCTGCAGTTGTGTGTGAGTGTGTATTAAAATGCGCTTTTTACTGTAATGCATATTAACACATGGTATTGCGTGCATTCTGATGTATGGTCAAAAGAGAAAGAAAGAACACAGGACTAGCACACTATACACACATTTAATATAATATAAATATAGAGGCAAAACATTTCTACAGCAGCACAATAGCATATAGGACATATACAGTCAAAATTAAGATGTTTCATAATATATACAACTGGAAAAGGCACCCAGATAATGGTAGGGGGTAGGTTTTGGGGTATTCAATATATAAAATGCACATATAGCGCATAGTGTGCCAGTCCTTTTCCTTCTTTTGATCGATTTTATAGGATTAAATCCCTATTTGGCCTATTATTACCTGAATGTCGGTTTAGTTCTCATCTTGATATAAATAGGTGTGTAAGGGATATTTTCATCAATCTACCATGCATGCCAATGCAATAGCTGCCAACCTACCTGCCAACACACATACCATGCACAGCGCACTGCGATGATCCGCCTTCCTGAAAATGCTGCAGGTGTGGTGTGTCACACATTGAGGGCCGCCTATTAATTTTAACACAACAGACAAAAAGGCGCTAACGCAAGTGTGAAGGGGGCGTTAAAGAATGGCGGTCCCTATAAAATAATGCTGGACCACTCAGACTGACACCTATGTATACAGGGGGATCTCTGTATTGTTCTGGATGTGTAATGCTTAGTTGGTCCCAAACATAGTGATTCATTCACACCTGCGATTAGGACCAGCCAGCGAATTCCTGTGGCAAAAATCAGTCCTGCGGCAGAAATCACAGTTGTATGCAGACAGTTTGGGATGGGAAGTCCATATGAATCAATGACAGGCTGCCCTCCGCTGTTCACATGTATCTACACATTTAGTAGTTATCTGCAGTCAGGGACAGATGATCAGGTATAGGCGCAGACAGATTGCATCCAGGACCAGTCATTTTTCCCTGCAGGTGACCACTGGATGCCTGGATACATGTGAACAGCAGCAGACAGCCAGGAATGCTGTGAGCCTGTCATTTGTGCAGGCTTCCCATCTGCAGCTGTTCGCATACACCTGTGATTTCTGCCGCAGGAATCCGTCCATTCCAGTTCCAGGAACCTGCAGAGCGGCCTTAATCGCAGGAGTGAGCCCTTAGGTAAAGTCGCTTTTGTGTAAGCTGCATTTTACACATACAGGCAGATGAGACACATATGAAGCCAGTCATCCCCAACAACACATGCAACGCAGATCTGCTGGAATGCATAAAAAGTTATTTTAAAGATGGGGACACAAATAGTGTGTGCTCCAACTTTACATAAGTTCAAGCGACACAGATTTAAGGCATCATTCACACGGTGCATACGTAAAGTGGTGGTAAACTGCTGCCAACAAAAAAAAGAAAGAAAGAAAGAAAAAAACAAAACAAAACACACTTTCCCTTGTAAGACAAAGGCATAATGTGCTAGTATGCATTGCATACTAGCGCATAATGCAAGACTTAACCAAAAATGAAGCCTTCCAGCGGCAAGCTGTCACTACTGAGAGGGCATAGGACTACCTAAATATCAGATTGCACGCCTACAACTCATCCAAAACACGGCAGCAAGACTGGTAACAGGAAAAAAACCCTGGGAATCCATCTCTCCGTCCCTGAGGCTAACCGTAAAGAGTCGGATCACATTCAAGACCCTCTGCCTCACCCACAAATGCATACAAGGAAACGCTCCTCAATACTTATGCGAGAAAATAAAACACTACACACCTAATCGCAATCTTCGATCAGAGAAACAAAATCTACTCTTCATTCCCAAGTCCCGCTACAAATCGAAAGGAGACCGAAGATTCGCAGTGCATGAACCACAGCTATGGAGCGCACTACCAACTAACATCCGCTATGAAGAAAACCATCAGGCCTTCAGAAAAAAACTTAAGACCTACCTCTTCTAAGGAGCTGGATGACACAGGACGGATAAGCGTCTTGAGGTGATTCAGTTCGTATTTGCAGCGCTATACAAGTCTTTCATTCATTCATTCAGGGCTTCCATCTTTACCCGGTCTTCCCTCTGGGTTCGCAGCCTCGAGATACATGAGTGGCCGGGGCCGCAATAACATTACCCTGCTCTCATTTACGGCGCCAGCTCTGAAGGTCTGGCACAGTATGCCGGACATTCAAAGTGCATGCGTCGGTGATGTCACCAGCTGAATATCTCCTAAACAGTGCAGGTTTAGGAGATAAATAACTGTACCTACAGATAAGCCTTATTATAGGCCTTCCTGCAGGTACAATTTAAAAAAAAAGCTAGGTTTACAACCACTTTAAATGTATACCCCTGCGAGGGCCGTGTTTGACCTGCACATGTATTCAGTGCATCCACGTGCAGACAGTCCCATTCATGTCAATTGGGACTCAACAGCTGCTCAGACACAGTGGCTGCTCCCAATTATACATTTGTGTGGGTGCATGTCCCCAAACTCACACTGTCTGCGTTGGGAGACATGCCCCCCACCCATGTAAATTGGGAGCAGAGGCTGTGTCTGTGCAGCCGCTGCGATTGCCATGAATGAGACTGCCTGCATGCAGATGCTTGGAACAACTGTGCAGACAAAACATGGCCGTCACACAGGTGTACGCATGTATGCCCATGTGAACGAGGCCTAGGAGAACCCGTGAGCACAGATTTTGGAACGCACGCCGGCTCCATACAAGTGGCGGGACAGGTTGTCTTCAGAGGCTGTATATGTGGGTGCGAACTGAAGCACCCGGAGGAGATGTAAGTGAAACGTGAATGTATTTTATCCCCTTTCAAATTAGAGTGAGTGAGATCTGGAGTGTCTGTTTATTTTGGATCCATCACTTTACCATCTGGTGGCCATCTGAAAAGCAACCTGAGGAATTACATTAGAGCACCATTATAAATATTTGAGGCTTTTAAAGGCTTATGGTTGTTGAGTGTGCATTTTACTCACAATGTGGTGGAGCACCTCTACAGTACAAGAAGTCACCATGTATTTTAAGGCACGGTGATTGGGGGACCTTTGGATGGACTGTTTACACTGATGTTTTGTTAAAAAAAAAAAAAAAAAAATTATATATATTCGGAATGATAAGATTTACTGTGTTTTATTATTACACAAACAGTAGCGCTTCTATGTTTTTTTTGTTTGTCAAAAGTGGCTTTTCCATTTAAAGGGACAGCTGCTCATTTATTTATTGTGTTACACTTGACACGACTTTACACTGTTCGCCAAGTTTATCACACATTTTTTTATTTGTGAGCACAGATGTATGGGTGTTGCCACCACCAACTTGGCTCTGAAGGCCTCATTCACACCAGCGGGCACGCCTGACAATGCACATAATGTGTGCTTATTACAAAAGCACCGTAGTGCTTGCTTTTTAAATTCTTTTTTAGCTTTTAGGCTACCCTCACCTCTCTGTGTGGCAGTGTGTTACCATGTCTTGTAATAAAATGTGTGCCTGTAACATTTTATAGCAGACATTGGTATGAACTGGCCCTATACAAAGAATGACTTTTTGCCGTGTCTTTACGTTGGGACTGCATTGGGCATTGCTATACAGCACCCATCAGTACAGGTGTGAATGAGCCCTTAGGGCGCGTTCACACTAGAGGTTGCCTCTGCAGGGGGTAGCGGTTGGGGGGCAGTAAAAGCATGGCACAAACCCCAAGGTTTTACTGCTCACCAACCAATACCCCCCCCCTGCAGCAGCAGCCTTAGGGAGTGTACACATGCAGTGGCTGAAACTGGAATTATATACTCTTGTCGCCGGGCGTAGTGTCTGCTGAATGTGACCAAGTAAAAGGGGCTGTTCTGCAAGTGCCCCATAGGATTGCCACCTCATCCCTTCAAAACCGAAAACATTATTTACACAGGTTCTGGCTGATTAAGGTGGTATTTAAAGGGGTTGTAAACCCTCGTGTTTTTTCACCTTTATGCATCATATGCATAAAGGTGAAAAAACACCTGGCAGTGACCGGCCCCCCAGCCCCCACCTGAGCCCTGGAATTTCACATGCCGAAGACGCGCTGTTCCTCTGCCTGAGGTTCCTGGCTCTTGATTGGATAGATTGATAACAGCACAGCCATTGGCTCCCGCTGCTGTCAAGCAAATCCAATGACACGGGGGAGGGGCCGGCATTCGTGTCTATGGATGCGAATGCTGGACTCTGGAGCGCGCCCGCAAGGTAACACCCCCGGGAGAGCGCTTCTCCTAGGGGGTTATCTGATGCGGGGAGGAGCTGAGAGAGTTGCCGGGGGACCCCAGAAGAGGATGTTCGGGGGGCCACTCTGTGCAAAACGAGCTGCACAGTGGAGGTAAGTATGATATGTTTGTTATTTAAAAAAACAAAAACAAAACAAACCCTTAGTGTCGGTTCACACAGGGGCGACTTGTCAGGCGACCTAGCCGCCTGACAAGTCGCCTCCCGTTCTGTGCTACGGAACCGTTCTAATAGGAGCGACGCAAGTCGCTCCGACTTAGAAAAAGGTTCCTGTAGTATTTTTGGGGCGACTTCAGGCGACTTGCATTGCCTTCTATACAGAAGTCGTTTTACAAGTCACCGCCGAAGTCGTGTGCAGGTCGCCTCGGTGAGGCGACCTGCAAGTCGTGCCGCCCCTGTGTGAACCGGCACTTACAATCACTTTAAACTCACTAAGGCCCCTTTCACACGGGGCAGATACATTAAAGTGAAATCCACCTGCTCAGTGGGGGATCTCTCTGCTGATCAGGCAGATGACAGGTCTTATCTGCTATGCAGAGCGGACAAGGACAGAGCCCGCTCTACTCTATGGGGCAGTCGGATGGAAACAGACTGAATGCCCATTTCCATCTGATTGTCATCCGATCCGAACCGCTGAACGGAGGGCGAACGTATCGCCATACGTCTATTTTCAGCGGATTTTGTCGGATCGGATGCCATGCGGGTGTCTGCCTCCTCATAGAGGACAATAGGTGGCCCGATCGGGTCTGCCTGAAAAACGTGCAGGCAGACCCGATTGGTCTGATCGTGTGAAAAGGGGCCTTAGTACTTTATCTGCATTAAATTAGCATCAGAACCTGTGTAAATGAATATGTGTTCAAGTTAAAGGGATGAGGTGGCAACCCTACTGATACCCATGTGCACTGCAGCGCACTAGTACGGGGTTGAAGGGGGTGATACAACACCTCCTCACTGCCTGGCAAATGCTCTTTGATCCATAGTTGGATCGCTCTTCATCGACCAATGCATGCGTGAATGAGCCCTTAGAGCAGTGGTTCTCAACTCCTGTCCTCAGGGCCCACTAACAGGCCAGGTTTTATGTATTACCTTGAGGAGATGTAGACTAGAATACTGCAATCACTGAGCAGCAAATTATATCACCTGTGATGTATTTCAGTTATCTTGCAAACCTGGCCTGTTAGTAGGCCCTGAGGACAGGAGTTGAGAACCACTGCCTTAGAGCTCATTTACATCAGCACTGCCCTCTGAAGAGTGATCTGCAGTGGATTGCTTTATGGAGGGCACTGGACAGACAGTAAGGAGACAACATGTTATAACCCTTAAAAGCATTGCATGTGGTTGCGGCGTGGCCCAATTCCCTTGAATGGGTCACGTTCCATGGGCAATGCTGCACAGGCGATCACGTTTGCCGTGGCATGGCTATACCCTCATACAACTGCCTTTGCAGCTTAGGGGGGGTGTTAAGAACACGGCCCAACCTCCTGTTTTTACTGCCCCAAGTGCAAAATGCGGGTGCCACCTCTGTAGACGTCATCCGGACCCTGGCCATCTAGTGAGCAGGCAGTGACCCCGGAACACACATGGCGGATAGGAGGTCAGAGGTCAGCCCCGGAGCGCGCTCCGTTACGTCATCAATGGCGGCTCCCATGTTTCCGCTCTCACTGACAGGTCCTCTTTAAAATCCAGAAAATATTTTGCAATCCATTAAACAATAAAATCCCACATATTACACAATTATTGCTTACACCAGATCAGCAGCACAAGGATTTTCTGTGCAATGTATGCAAGCTATGTAATGACCTTCCAGCAGCAGGGGCCCCAGCATGATACAATGTAGGGGCCCCAGGCTTCTCCTCCTTCCTCACTTACCTTCCTGTCGGTGCTGGGCTCAGCCTCCCCCCGGGACTTGCACTGTACAGGCGGCTCCGCTCTGCCCGTTGTTTTGCTGTCACCGAAGCAGGAACTGGAGAGCTGGGCTATTTCCTTGTGGCGGGAGCGCGCGTCCTGCCTGTCAGGCGCGCCCCCCGAACCAGGCTCCATAGCAACACTAGCAGCGAGCGAGCGGGGCGCCGTGCGCATGCGCGCCCCTGACCACCCCATGGCAGGGTAGTGAAGGTACAGGCGGTGGTTGCTTCATCATAAAATAAAGCAAAGATGGCAGTTCACAGCACTTCCGGTGTAAAGTGAACTTGTCCTTAAAAACATGTAGCAACAGAATATCAGGGCACTGTGGTGTGCATGTAAAACCCTTTGCCTTGGTGCTGCTGTAGAGCAGCCAACACCACACTGCATGTTGTATGCAAATATCGACTTATTCTGAGTAAAAATCTGATTTTTTGGCTTGAAAATTGCTTAGAACCCCCAAACATTATATATATATATATATATATATATATATATTAGCAGAGATCCTCGAGAAATGGCGATCATTGCAATATTTTATGTCAAACTGTATTTGTGCAGCGGTCTTTCAAACGCAATTTTTTTGGAAGAAATACACTTTAAAGAATTAGAAAAAAACAATAAAGTTAGCCCTTTTTTTTTGTATAATGTAAAAGATGGCGTTACACTGAGTAAAAAGATACCTAACATGTCATGCTTTAAAACTGCACACGCTCGAGGAATGGCGATAAACGACTGTATATAAAAATCTCCATAGGCGATGCTTTAATTTTTTTTTACAGGTAACCTGTTTAGAGTTACAGAGAAAGTCTTGCGCTAGAATTATTGCTATCGCTCTAACGATTGCAGTGATACCTCACATGTGTAGTTTGAACACCGTTTAGATATGCGGTTGCGACTTACGTATGCGCTCGCTTCTGTGCGCTCGCTTCAGAGGGATTGGGCGCTTTACATTTTTTTGCTTATTTATTTTATTCTCTATTTTACACGGTCCCTTTATAATTACGGTATTATATTTTTAATCACTTTTATTCCTATTACAAGGAATGTAGACATCCCTTGTAATAGAAATAAGCATCACAGGTCAACTTTATTGAGAGACCTGGGGTCAAAAAGACCCCAAGACCCCAGATCTCTAATATACCCTTAAAAGCAAAAAAAAAAAAAAAAAAAAAAAGACGCTTTGACTGAAAAAATAATAATAAATAAAAAAAAAATAATCTGTTTAAGCCCAAGTACAGGAAGTGACATCAAACGTCGTTTTGTTCCTCCAAGGGCATAGAGCCGTGTGGGGGCTATCTTGCCCTCACTCAACTTCCTGTCTAGCAATTGGCTGCATCAGATCAGTTCCGCTCCGGTAACCTCGGAAACGACCATTCTACCCTTTGGGTAGAATGGAGAAAGTATACCTCAGACATTTGTCAAACACCAAGATAAAAATAAATAGATAGAAATACCGCACTAAGACAAAACAACTCAATAAACAAAAAGCAGCAACAATAAACCATCTAATACCTAATGGTGTTAATATAAAGACTTGTGTATAAAAAAAGTAGCGCTGAATTAAGTATTTCTCTGTGCAGGAAATAACATAAACAAATGACATGCAAAGATCGAGAACAAACCCGGATCGGGAGTGCACCCTGAGCTCAATCAAGTGATAAGCACATAAATAAATAGTGGAATCAAATTACACCAATATAGCAGCAATTGAAATCAATAATGTATTAATCAATTAATAAGTAAATTAGTGTCCATGTAAGAGATAAGTGCAATAAGCAGTGTCCTTCCTTTAAATGTGGTAGATAAACTTAAAAATGTGGGTATTAAGATCCACAGCAGGTTCAGGGTCCGGATGATCAGCCTTGCTCTTTAGTGCCGAAAATGAGAGATAACTTTGGTGTAAAGCTCTGTATGTGATAACCCTTACCGGAGTAGGTGGACCCCCTAAAGAGCGGGGTCATACGAGCAGACAGATTAAGCCCTCTGCGGGGACACTTGGATCCTCCAATATCTCTGGTCCTTTGGTTGCCTTGAATGGTCAGCAAAGATTTCGCCGGATAGCAACGAGTGCTCATCAGCTGGATATCCCCAATCTGAAATGAAAAGCACACTGGGGCTCCAAGCCACGAGTGAGCAAACAGAGAGAGACTCCAATCGTGTAGTGGGTTAAAACCAAAAATCTTTAATGCTAACTAAAACGAGCTGGAGCTTGTAAGACAACATATACAGAAGTAATGCATAAGAAGTACATGAATGTATAAAAGCCGGCTAGCTAAAACAAAAAATAAAAAACACACCTGTGTCAGGTTACATGTGGTGTGATTGCCTCAGCACAACGCACCGTCCTACATGTTTCGCAATACCTTGAGATGTCTGTATAAAATAGCCATTTTTGTTATGTATATATCTGTGTTCTTGTTTCATCTTTGTTTTAAAACAATTTTAATATGTTGAAATAAATTGATATATTTTACTACACATATTTTCGTTGTACTATTTGCCTATAAAGCCACAGTTTTCAATGGGGGGAAAACTTTTTTTGCTTCTAATAATAAGCGTCAGTCTTGCTGATCCTCAGGGCTTCAGTTATATATTGGGCCTCCCTCCCATACAGGAAGTACATCGGTTTTGTAGCAAGCACCGAATTCTCAAAAAATAGAGGAGGGATCTCTGTGTCCCATGATGTACCCAAAGGAAAGGATTTTACAGGTATGACGAAAAAATCCTATTTTCTTTTTCATACATCATGGGACACAGAATTAGGCTAATATTCATTACCTACTGGGACACCCCAGAGCAATTGCCTTGAGGGGAGGGAGACATCCTGCCAAACAATAGCCATCAGACCTACAGTTCACTTCGGCTGAAAGCCGAATCCTCGGCTGCTCGAACATTCACTTGATAAAATTTTGTGAACATATGCACTGAAGACCAGGTAGCAGCCTTACAACTCTAATCCACAGATACCTGATGGCAAAAAGCGCAGGAGGTTCCTACACCCCTGGTAGAATGAGCTCTCAACCTAAAGGGAGGAGCTTTACGTTTCAGACCATAGGCCTGAATGACCAATTGATGGACCCAATTGGCAATGGAAGCTTTGGAAACTGCCTGCCCCTTTCTTGGGTCCTTTTGGTAAAACAAAAGGACTCCGATCCTCAGATCTCCGCAGATCTAGACAAATAAACCTTGACTGCCTGGACAATGTCCAAGGAATGCAGTCTTCTCTCTTCCGCCAAACGAGGCTGAGAGAACAAAAGAAGGCAAAATAATGTCCAGATTTAAATGACAGGCTGACACCACTTTTGGCAAAAAGGATGGAATAGGTCGTAACACAACCCTGTCGTGGTGAAGGATCAAGTATGGTTCCCTGCACGAAAGGGCCGCCAACTCCGACACCCTTCTAGCAGAGGTGATGGCCATCAGGAAGGCTAGCTTGCTTGACAGCAAGTCTAATGGAATTTCCTTGATAGACTCAAATGATTGTTTCTGTAACACAGACAGCACCAAGTTCAAGTCCCAAGGACACATAGGTGACCTAATGGGGGGAAGCAAACGAGTTGCCCCCTGCATAACGGTTCGGAACAGCAAATGGGAGGCTAAAGAAAGGCCATTGGAAGAATACTGACAGAGCCAAAATCTGACCTCTGATTGTACTCAAAGCCAATCTGATTTCCACAGCTGACTGTAGAAAAGAGAGAATTCTCCTAATCATGTATTTCCGAGGATGCCATTTTCTGGCTTCACACCAAGCAATATAAGTCTTCCAGACCTTATGAGAGATCTTCCTAGTGACAGCTTTTCTAGCATTTACTGGGTTAGACACCACTGGTCCCGAGATGCCACAGTCCTTCAACACCCTGGCTTCAATAGCCATGCCGTCAAATTTAGAGACTGTAAATTGGGGTGGAATATAGGACCTTGAGACAGTAGATCGGGACGAGTAGAATCGTCCATGACTTGTCTATTGTCAGTCTCACAGTCTCCAGAAACCAAGGCCTTCTGGGCCAGACTGGTGCCACCAGAATGACTGGAACCCCCTCTCTCCGAATCCTGCGCAACAAATTTGGAAGGAGAAGAATCGGGGGGAAAACATAAACCAGGGACTACTGGCTCCATGGAACTACCAGAGCATCTGCTCCGATTGCCAGAGGATCCCTTGTTCGGGACACAAACTGCTGGAGCTTTTTGTTGAACCTGGATGCCAATAGGTAGACCTCTGGCAATCCCCAACGCTGGCAAATTTCCTGGAACACCACTGGGTGTAGGGACCCTTTCCCCCAGGCAGACCTGCTGGCGGCTGAGATAATCTGCACTCCAGTTCTCTACTCCCGGGATATGGACTGCCGATGGAATCGGCACATGTCTCTCTGCCCAGGCTAGTATGTGGTTCACCTCCTTCAGAGCTGAACGACTCCTGGTACCGCCTTGGTGGTTTATATAGGCCACTGCAATGGCATTGTCGGAATAAACCCTGATAGGGCAGTCCTGAAGCTCCATCGATCAGGACTGTAGGGCCAGACGTACTGCCCGTAACTCCAGGACGTTGATGGGCAGGATGTGTTCTGTCCTTGACCATTTCCCCTCAGCTGCAAGCCCCTCTAGTGTTGCTCCCCAGAATGAGAGACTGGCATCTTTGGTCAGGGAGGAAGGATCTTCCCTTTCGCAATTTCTGATCCTGCAACCACCAGTTTAGGCTTAAGCATGCCTGAGGAGATAAGAACATTGGATAATCCAAGGCTTGTCTTCTCCTGTTCCAAGCCGACAAGATGTTTTGTTGTATAGGCCTGGAATGGAACTGGGCATAGGGCACTGCCTCGAAGGAGGACACCATCCTTCCTAGAAGACTCATACAGAGCCGAATGGAGGGTTGTCTGGTGCCCCTTATCTGACGCACCTGATCCTTCATGGCACAGATCCTTACGGTTCGCAAAAATACCCTTGCTTGGACCGTATCTAGGATCAGACCTAAATACTTCAGACTTTGAGCTGGCCTCCAGGCTGACTTTTCGGTATTTATGATCCAGCCTAAGCTTTCCAAATACCATACTGAGCAGGTTATGCTCTGTTCTATAGCCTGTAGTGAGTGATCTCTGAGCAGGAGGTTGTCCAGATACCCAAGCACCCAGATCCCTTGGGCCTTTAAAAGACCCAGTACTGGTGCTAGGACCTTTGTGAACACCCGGGGAGCTGTGGCAAGCCCGAAGGGTAGAGCCACAAACTGAAAATGAAGTTCCTCTACTGAAAATCGCAGGAACCTCTGATGAGGCTAAAAGATAGGTACGTGTAAATACGTGTCCTTTATATCGATGAAGGCTAGAAAGTCTCTCATCTGGAGCAAGGCTACAACTGACCGGACAGACTCCATCCGAAAGGACTGGATTAGTAGATACTGGTTCAGGGATCTTAGATCCAAAATGGGCCTTGTGTCCCCGTTTGGTTTTTGAACCGTAAACAAGTACAAATAAAACCCTGTGCCCCTTTCGGATAGAGGAACCTGTACAATCACTCCTTGATGCACTAAATGATGTAGTGCCTGAAACAGTGAGTTTCTTTTTGGAGGATCCGAGGGAACGCTGGATCTTAGAAACCTCTGAGGGGGAACCCCCATAACTCTATTTCGTAACCGCGGGATATAGTCAAGGTGACCCACTCGTCCTGAACCACTGCTCTCCAAATGTCCGCAAAGTGCAGCAACCCCCCCACCTGATAGAGTGGGGGCATCCTCTCAAAAGGAGGGCTTGGTGTCGGGTTTAGAAGAGCTTTGGACTCTGGGCTTTTTCTGGCCTTTGCCTTTGGGTTTGCCCCTGGCTCTAGCGCCCTTTTGGGGGCGGAACCCCCTTGTCACTGAGACATGGCTGCAATCCAGCATAGGACACCATACAGCATCACGACAGGTGGACCGCAGGAACAGCCAAGTAATAGTAGCCAAGGAACAGTAAGTAACCACAGGCTGCAACATATAAACCAGCCACTGGGTCTTGAAGACCAACATTAACTATCAATAGACAACAACATCCGTGGATATATATTATCCTATGGTACTGAGAGCTCTGCGATGTGGAAGGAATTACTACTACAGTAAAGGAAAATCCGCCTATAAGAATGTACTACCCATCGTGCGATATACCTCCCATCCAGTCGTCTCTCTCTATATAGACATATCACAACATACAGACCAGTTTTGGCAGTTCAAGGCTCTGATGAAGAGGAAACCCCTCGAAACGCATTCGAATTCATTCATTTTATCCTTTGTACAGGCATCAATTTCTATTATTTTATCAAATGAGAACACGTATTTATTTATTCATGAATACGTAGTATTTTTCTTTGTATATACTAATTTGTTTAGAATAAACTTTTTTATCTCGATTCATTATTATTATTATTATTATTATTCAGGATTTATATAGCGCCAACAGTTTTCTCAGCGCTTTACAATATAAAAGGGAGACAATACAGTTATAATACAATACAATAGGATTAAGAGGGCCCTGCTCAGAAGAGCTTACAATCTAATAGGGTATGCATCAGGCCACGCGCCTTCCTTTTTTCTTTGTACATAGCTTCTTGGACTTCCCCTAGTCAACCTAGGCAGCAGGGCATGCATGATCACTCTATATTTATATCATCAGGAAATACTACCACCTTTTACTAAGGCCCCCCCACACTAGTGCAGAAGAATATCTTTTCTGTTTAAACCTATACTTGATGCTGAGACACCTAGAGAAAAGCAGTCCCTGAGGTTTTAAATGGGGGACGCCTGGTGCTTCTCTTCACCAGAAGTAGAGAACTCTTCCCTGCGGAAATCTTTTGGATATATTTGTCCAAATCATCACCAAACAAACGTTCCCCATGAAACGGGAAACCTGCCAATAACTTCTTACAAGGAAGCTCGGCTGACCAGTTCTTAAGCCACAAAAGTCTGCGCATATGTACAGACAAGAGAGCCAAATGAGAAACCTACTGTATTGAATTCTTTAAGGCATCAACAGCAAAACACAGCGCTCGAGAAATATCTGTCTTATTTTCAGGCAGATCATCCTCCCGGTTAGGCCTGTCAGGCCGTCTGACCTGATCCTTTACTGACTGGCAGATACTAATTGCTGCAACAGCTGGCCGAATAGCTGAACTGGCCAAAGAAAAGGAAGCCTTTAATAATGACTCCAGTTTCTTGTCAACAGGGTCTTTCAAGCCCTGTGCATTATCCACCGGACAAGTTAAGTTCTTGTTCAAGGAATAGACTGCTGCATCTACGGCTGGCATGCTCCACTTCTTAATGGACTTTTCCTCCATGGGATACAAAAGGGACAACCTCTTAGGAGGAACAAATATCCTGTCAGGATGCTCCCAATCAGCATACACCACCTGTTCCAACAAAGAGGACCAGGGGGGCACAATAACCTCTGCAAGAGGCAACTTAAAGGCATCATCTCGGTAAGAGTCTGGATCAAAAGCCTCTGCGACTGAGAGGCAGACACCAACTGGATATCTTCTTGTCCAGATTGCCCAGAACCAGACTCATCTGCCTGGCCCTCCACAGAATCCTGAGCTTTTAGCTCTTCCCCATCCTCAACCCATTCCTGCTCCAGACTAGGAGGCTCAGGGGAGGGGGATCTGTCATGCTTCTTGCTACCCTGCGGGATGGAGGCAATCATGCAGGCAATTTTGTGCTTTAACCCGGCTAGGGCCGAGGACAGTTCATCCTTGGTGATAAAGGGTGAAGCAGCAGCGTTGACTGTAGGCACAATACCAGATAGGCGCATTGCCTTAGATTGTCCGGAAGCCTCTGGTCTTTCAGGGGATACAACACTAGGGGCACAACTAGGTTCATCAGGAGCTACTGACGACATAGGTGTGCCCTTCCCTGTAGTGTTAGTCCTGCTCCTCTTTTTTGAAGACATTTACAAGCCACAAAAAGGCAGTAGCTGGGTGTATTAACTCACCTCAGAAGGGAGACCCTTTAATAGGGCTCACCAAGCCCCTATGCAACAATCCTGCTAAGCACCTTAGCCTGCCAAGCAATACCTGGTGACTCACGTGACCCGGGTAAGGAGAATCGATGACGTCAGAGCGTGCTGACGAAACGTGTATGGTGCTTCCATACGTCACGTGATACGTCACTTCCGCCCCTTGCAACTCAGCGTGAGCGCACACAGCATTCTCCAAATCAAGTTTGTACTGCATGCTGTGATAGATATATATATAGGCATTTTAAAATTCTCAAATAAATCGTGACGAACTTCACTATGGGAGTCTATCTCTTCCTTTCATTACCCCACTGATGTCTGGAGGGTTGACGGCACGATTTGAGATCAGGAGAATCTCCTTCACTGTATAAATAAATAAAGTGCAGCGCTGAGAATATCTAACATAAGCTTGATGTATGTATACAAAATTGTATCATTAAATACACCTGTGAAAATGTAAATATAACAGCAAACCAAATGTGGGAAGCCAGCAGTGTAACCCGCTGGGTTCAATCAAATTGTCTATAGTGAAATATGGGACAGCAAGGGATGGAAGTCCATAAGGTGTAGGGTAAAAAGGAAGTCTTCTCCAATAAGGGGGTACCATAAACCCCAGGAGGTAAGTTGACACTCAAATGGACAGGCGACCACAGATACCAAGGCACACAAATCTTCAATGGAAAAAGTTGGATACCCTTACCAGATCCGTAGGACGCACATGCCAAATAGCAGTGCGTCTGATAGGCATGAGGGGATGGTCTCCCGTGATGTCCAACCGAATGGTGTCCTATAGGCCGCGGTCACCAGCAAGGAGTAGTTGTCATAGACAGAAGTAGAACCACTGTCACACACGCTCTCCAGTTCCGGAACAGAATGATCAGGAGGAAACAATTCAAAATGGAGCCATGGAAAAAGAAAAAAGGGAACTCGACATAGTGTAGGTCAAAAAATAGGGTTTAATGGATAAAAACCATACAGGATAAAAGTGATCACAAACAAATAAAAATGGCAATGTGGGAAGCTGAAAATGCTAGCCCTACGCGTTTCGACTACACAGTCTTCAACAGGGGCACAAGTTTGTACTGCATTCTGCGATAGATATATAGGCATGTTAAAATTCTCAAAAAAATCGTGACGAACTTCACTATGGGAGTCTATCTCTTCCATTCATTACCCCACTGATGTCTGGAGGTTTGACGGCACGATTTGAGATCAGGAGAATCTCCTTCACTGGTCTGATCCCTCTCATCCCGCTTTTGATTACCTGTAATGGATGTCATGGAGTTCTGGTGAGTAGGATGGCAGGTGTTGGTGGTGGAAGACACACAGTCACTCCTAACCGTTTACCAGGACTAAGAAGATTGATATACACATTGTTATTTGGACATTTTTTTTACTCAATTTTTTCTGCTTTTGTTTATATCACTACTATGGACACTTTATATATGCACTTGGTTAAATGTTTTTTGGAATATGCGCTTATAATCATGCACTTTATTGTATGAGATAATGGTGGTTATATGGTTTAGTATATTAAAATCACTAATTACTTGATACAACACAGCGAGCGTGGTTTCAATTAATTTATCAATTAATTTCTTTATCTGTATAAAAAGTGTTCTGTAGTACCAAGGTAGAGAGGTAGATGGATGCTGTTCCATTTTCCAGTTCGGCCAATCAGAGGAAACCTTGTATTCATCATTGATCAAAATTCAAAGCTTTTCCTGAATGGCAGAGAAGCATTCAGCCCGACTCTATTTAGTTCTGGCAGCAGACAGGAAGTCTCCCGTACTGTCACTGGAATACAACGCCACTTACTGTATGTAGCTAATGCTACTACAGCATATTACAAAGAACACCGTATTCGCGTAGTTATGTAACAAAAATAGTTAGTTCGGCCCAACTTGACCCGAACAAGCTGTGCAAAAGTCATATTAGCCTCTTCAGCTCTGGAAGGTTTATCACCTTCATGACAGGCCATTTTTTGCGATACGGCACTGCGTTACTTTAACTGACAATTGCGCGGTTGTGCAATGCCATACCCAAATAAAATTGTTCTTCTTTTCCCACAAATAGAGCTATCTTTTGGTGGTATTTGATCATCTCTGTGATTTTTATTTTTTGCGCTATAAACAAAAAAAGACCGACAATTTTGAAAAAAAAAAATATATATATATTTTTTTCCTCCTGCTATAAAACACATCCAATAAAAAAAATGTAAAAATCTAATTTCTTCATCAGTTTAAGCCAATATGTATTTTGTTACATGTCTTTGGTAAAAAGAAAAACCCAATAAGCTTATATTGATTGATCTGCGCAAAAGTTATAGAGTCTACAAACTATGGGGTATATTTATGGAATTATTTTTATTTTTTTACTAGTAATGGCGGCGATCAGTGATTTTTAGTGGGACTGCGACATTGCGGCGGACAAATCTGACATTAAGTGACACTTTTTGGGGACCAGTGACACAAATACAGTGATCAGTGCTAAAAAATGTGCAGTCACTGTACTAGGGAAGGGGTTAACATTAGGGGCGATCAAAGGGTTAAATATGTTCCCAGTGAGTGCTTGCTAACTGTGGGGGGGGGGATGCTTTGACTGGGGGAAGACAGAGATCCGTGTTCCTGCTTAGCAGAAACACAAGATCTCCATCTTCCCCTCCGACAGGATGATCTGCCTTGTTTACATAGGCAGACCACCATTCTGTCTGCCTCGGGAACGATCGGCAGGAGCTGGCGGACATCGGGTCCGCTGGACCCGCTGTGTCCAATTGCAGTGGGCTGGGTCGCCGGCGGCACGTGCAAAACTAAATCCTGTACAGGTGCATGATTTCACTCTGAAGGGCCGCCCTGCTGCAGTAAATGTACGTGGGGCGGTCCGGAAGCGGTTAAAGTTAAATTAAAAAGAGGACTAGTCAATACCAGTATTGCCCTCGGTCTGACTGCAGCTGATCATTTCTCCATTATTGACTTACTCTGCCTTGTTCTGGACTATGGGGGGATATTGAGAGGAAGGGCTTTCCTAAAGTTTCCAGCAAGAACCACAGTGATCAGCACCATAGTGACATTATCATATCTCTCTCCAATGCTCCCGAGAGTATCAGTCAGAGGCAACAGTGGCTGGGATCTCACACTGTAGATATACAGTGCCTTGAAAAAGTATTCATACCCCTTGACATTTTCCACATTTTGTCATGTTACAACCAAAAACATAAATGTATTTTTTGGGGATTTTATGTGATCAACCAACACAAAGTGGCACATAATTGTGAAGTGGAAGGAAAATGATAAATGATTTTCAAATGTTTTAAATAAATATGTGAAAAGTATGGCGTGCATTTGTATTCAGCCCCTGAGTCAATACTTTGTAGAACCACCTTTCGCTGCAATTACAGCTGCAATTCTTTTTGGGGATGTCTCTACCAGCTTTGCACATCTAGAGAGTGACATTTTTGCCCATTCTTTGCAAAATAGCTCAAGCTCTGTCAGATTGGATGGAGAGTGTCTGTGAACAGCAATTTTCAAGTCTTGCCACAGATTCTCAATTGGATTTAGATGCTTTGATCTAAACCATTCCATTGTAGCTCTGGTTGTATGTTTAGGGTTGTTGTCCTGCTGGAAGGTGAACCTCCGCCCCAGTCTCAAGTCTTTTGCAGACTCTAATGCCGTGTACACACGCTGAGGATTTTCAGCAACAAAAGTACGACGGCCTGTCCGACGGACTTTCTAACGACCGGACTTGCCTACACACGATCACACCAAAGTCTGACGGATTCGTACGTGATGACGTATGACCGGACTAAAATATGGAAGTTGATAGCCAGTAGCCAATAGCTGCCCTAGCTTCGGTATTTGTCCATCGGACTAGCATACAGACGATTTTTCGACCGGACTCGAGTCCGTCGGAAAGATTTGAAGCATGTTCCAAATCTAAAGTCCGTCAGATTTTCGACCGAAAAAGTCCACTGCAGGTCCGATGAAGCCCCCACACGATCGAATTGTCCGCTGGACTCGGTCCGTCGGACCAGTCCGGTCGAAAAGTCCGCTCGTGTGTATGCGGCATAACAGGTTTTCTTCTAGAGGCTCATAGCTGGTCACATTCCAGTACTTCTACTGCTCTCATTTAAAAATACATTTAATTAAATATGAATGATTATAGAGCTGCAATATTGTGTGTCTTGTGCATCTGCCTGGAGTTTAGCTTTAACTCCTTTATGACCACATCGCATATACACTATATTGTCAAAAGTATTGAGGCGCCTGCCTTTACACACACATGAACTTTAATGGCATCCCAGTCTTAGTCCGTAGGGTTCAATATTGAGTTGGCCCACCCTCTGCAGCTAGAACAGCTTCTAATGGTTGTAAAATCAGAAGTTTTTTTTTTTTTTTTTTTTAAATCTTATTGCATTCTATGCATTAAGGTAAAAAACCTTCAGCCCCCCTTTTACTTATCTGAGCCCCATCTCTATCCAGCGATGTTCACGAGTGCCTCAGCCGTCCAGGACTCTCCCTCCCGATTAGCTGAGACACCACAGCGGCGCCATTGGCTTCCACTGCTATCAATCAAACTCAGTTAGTCAATCAGGAGAGCAAAGCGGCGGGGCCGAACCGCAGCTCCGTGTCTGAATAGGCTTGCTGTGGGGGCCCTCAACAGGAGAGAGGGGCCAGGAGCTACAGCCAGGGACCCGAGAAGAGGAGCTGGGCTGCCCTGTGCAAAACCACTGCACAGAGCAGGTAAGTATAACATGTTTATTTGTTTAATAGGGAAAAAAAACAAAAAAACAAGACTTTACTCACTTTAAACTCTTCTGGGAAGACTGTCCACAAAGTTAAGAGTGTGTCTATGGGAATGTTTGACCATTCTTCCAGAAGCACGTTTGTGAGGTCAGGCGCTGATGTTGACAAAAAAGGCCTGACTCACAGTCTCCGCTCTAATTCATCCCAAATGTGTTCTATCGGGTTGAGGTCAGGGCTTTGCAGGCCAGTCAAGTTCCTCTACCCCAAACACGCTCATCCACGTCTTTATGGATCTTGCTTTGTGCACTGGTGCACAGTCATGTTGGAACAGGAAGGGGACATCCCCAAACTGTTCCCACAAAGTTGGGAGCATGAAATTGTCCAAAATGTCTTGGTATGCTGACGCCTTAAGATTTCCCTTCTTTGGAACCCTACCACAAAGCAAGATTCATAAAGACATGGATGAGCGAGTTTGGGGTGGAGGAACTTGACTGACCTGCACGGAGTCCTGACCTCAACCCCATAGATCACCTTTGGGATGAATCAGAGTGGAGACTGAAAGCCAGGCCTTCTCGTCCAACATCACTGCCTGGCCTCACAAATGCACTTCTGGAAGAATGGTCAAACATTCCCATAGATACACTGCTAAACCTATTGGACATCCTTCCCAGAGGAGTTGAAACTGTTATATATACACAGTGCCTTGAAAAGGTATTCGTACCCCTTGAAATTTTCCACATTTTGTCATGTTACAACCAAAAATGTAAATGTATTTTATTGGGATTTTATGTGATAGACCAACACAAAGTGACACATAATTGTGAAGTGGAAGGAAAATGGTTTTCAAAATGTTTTAGAAATAAATATGTGAAAAGTGTGGGGTGCATTTGTATTCAGCCCCCCTGAGTCAATACTTTGTAGAACCACCTTTCACTGCAATTACAGCTGTAAGTCTTTTTGGGGATGTCTCTACCAGCTTTGCACATCTAGAGAGTGAAAAAGCTCAATTTTGGTCTCATCTGACCAGAGCACCTTCTTCCACGTTTGCTGTCCCCCACATGGCTTTTTGCAAACTGGACTTCCTTTGACTTTCTTTCAACAATTACTTTCTTCTTGCCACTCTTCCATAAAGGCCAGATTTGTGGCGTACACGACTATTAGTTGTCCTGTGGACAGATTCTCCCACCTGAGCTGTGGATCTCTGCAGCTCCTCCAGAGTTACCATGGGCCTCTTGGCTGCTTCTCTGATTAATGCTCTCCTTGCCCGGCCTGTCAGTTTAGGTGGACGGTCATGTCTTGGTAGGTTTGCAGTTGTGTCATACTCTTTCCATTTTCGGATGATGGATTGAACAGTGCTCCGTGAAATGTTGAAAGCTTGAGATATTTTTTAGAACCTAACCCTGCTTTAAACTTCTCCACAACTTTATCACTGACCTGTCTGGTGTGTTCCTTGGTCTCTAAGATGCTGTTCGTTCACTTAGGCTCGATTCACACCTATGCATGTTGCTTTTCAGCGTTTTTGGAGGTTTTTTTTTTCATGCTTGCCACGTTTTTGAGCAGCGTTTTTGTAGCGTTTTTGCAGCGTTTTTGCCGCGATTTGCGTTTTTTTTTTTCATTTTTTTTTTCAGTCTTAAAAAAAAATTAAAAAAAAAAAAAAAACGGCAAAAACGCACCAAAAACGCTGCAAAAACGGTGCACTTGCGTTTTTGATGCTTGTCCATTGAAATCCATTACATGCAAAACGCTGCTTTTTGCATGAAAAAAGTCCCCGACCCTTTCCAAAAACGCAGAGATACAAAAAAGCATTGATGTGAACATGTTCCATAGGAACCCATGTTAAAAAATTCCCATGCATTTCTGCAAAATGCAAAATGCATCAAAAAACGCGCTAGTGTGAATGGAGCCTCAGGTTCTCTGACAAACCTGTGAGGGCTTCACAGAACAGCTGTATTTATACAGAGATTAAATCACACACAGGTGGATTTACTAATTAGGTGACTTCTGAAGGCAATTGGTTCCACTAGATTTTAGTTGGGGGTATCAGAGTAAAGGGGGCTGAATACAAATGCGCGCTACACTTTTCACATATTTATTTGTAAAAAATTGTGAAAGCCATTTATCATTTTCCTTCCACTTCATGTTGGTCTATCACATAAAATACATTTACGTTTTTGGTTGTAACATGACAAAATATTTGACATTTCAAGGGGTATGAATACTTTTTCAATTCACTGTAGCTGCAAATGGTGGGCCAACTCAATATTGAACCCTACGGACTAAGACGCCATTAATGATCTTGTGCATGTAAAGCAGGGGTCTCAAACTGGTGGCCCTCCAGCTGTTGCAAAACTACAAGTCCCATGAGGCATTGCAAGGCTGACAGTTACAAGTATGACTCCCACAGGCAGAGGCATGATGGGACTTGTAGTTTGGCAACAGCTAGAGGGCCGCCACTTTGAGACCCCTGATGTAAAGGCAGGCGTCCCAATACTTTTGACAATATAGGGTATCGCATATATGGGTAACTGTTTGTGCAGGAAGTATTTAAAGTGGGAATCCCACGAAAAAACTTTTTTTTAGATGTCAGCAGCTGTAAATACTGCAGCAGCTGCTGACTTTTAAAATAAGGTCACTCACCTGTCCCGGGGTCCAGCGATGTCGGCACCCGAGAATCCTCAGGTGCTGCCGCCGCCATTCTCAGTGAGGGAATCAGGAAGTGAAGCGTTGCTACTTCGCATGCGCGATGCGCTTTCTCAATGGTCCCCGCTATCTCCGGGGACCTGTGTCTTTCCCAGGAGACAGAGGGGGAATGCGGGAGGGGGTGTGACTCCCATGGGAGTCTATTCCCGGAAGTGGGTGCGGATACCTGTCTTAGACAGGTATCTGCACCCCCCTCCCCCCTGAAAGGTGCCAAATGTGACACCGGAGGGGGGGAGGAATCCGATGAGCGGAAGTTCCACTTTTGGGTGGAACTCCGCTTTAACTGTAAGCTCTGACAGTTACACTGCAGAAAATGCTCCCATTCATTTGCTTGCACCACAGCTACAGAAGGTCCACACATGGCACAAGGGTTACCTTTGCCCTTTTATGATCAGATACAACAATCAATGAGCCCATCTGCCATCACCCTTATATTTGCAGTGTACACACTTTCTTCAGTGCTGATAGAATGAATAAAATGTCCTGAGTGTATCATTGTTAACCTTTTTTATTATTTATTTATTTTTTTTAGAAAAAAAACACATTAATGCATAAAACACAATATATTTTATTTTTTTCCAGATGTGCTTGAAAAAAAAAAAGTCTTAAAAAGGAGCAACTCAAATCCAATCAGAATCTATTTTTAAATTCAAAATGGCATCTGTGTGTCTCTTTTCCATGTCTATGAATTTGTGTTTGACACGTGTGGCTGCATAGTGAATTCACGTATAGTGAAGTCAGCGAGCAGCAATGAATTTTTGAAGATACAGTACAAATCAGAATCTAAACAAGGAATTCACCAACAGCATAAAAAAAAGAATAAAATTCTGTACTCTCAATGTATAATTGCCAATTTAAAAAAAAAGTTCTGAGCAGACATCAGGTACATGAACATTACTGCCACAAGTTGGTTAGTTCAGAAGACAGTTTAATATTTTCAACCTACCAAAGTTAAATGTTTCTACTGGGAACATTGTGATTATGGCTGTTTAAAGGGCCAGTCTCTGCACACTGATACTTCAGTTTTTTTTTTTTTGTCAGATGTTGGAGAGTTGAGTTACCTAATGGTTTATGATATACGGTATGACCATAATTTTATGAAAACCTGACCAATCACACTGCTGTATGGCCAACAGTAAGTGGGCACCCCTCTAAATGATATGACCATAAAAGTATTTTTTCCCCATAAAACAGATACTAATATTATACAACCTGCATTAGCTGTTTATTTTTATTAAAGTGATTGTATAGGAAGTTTTTTTTTGTTTTTTTTTAACAACAAACATCTCTATACTTACCACCGATGCTTCTGGCCCCTCCTCTTCATCTAGTGCCCCAAGGGAAGCCGCTTCCCATGGGGGCACTTGTGTGTGCTCGCTCCCGAGCCCGCTACTGCATCCATTGACACAGACTCGCCCCCCAACCCTCCCCTCGCTTACTAGCCTTGATTGATGTCACTTTGGAGCCAATGGCTCCTGGTGCCGCAGCAAAGACAGTGAGACACAGAAGTGAGGGAGGGGAGAGAACAGCTGCAGACATGCATGGCTCTGGATCAAATGAAGGGCTCAGATAAGTATAGGGGGGCCAATTTGATGGCTAAACATTTTTTTACCTTAAAGGGGGAGTTCCACCCATAAATGGAACTTCTGCTTTTCCGAATCCTTCCCCCCTCCGGTGTCACCTTGCAGGGGGGAGGAGGAGCAGATACCTGTCTAATACAGGTATTTTGCTCCCACTTCTGGGCATAGATACCCAAGCCACCCGCAGGTATCTATGCCACTTCCGACACCTTCGCCATCCCCACCGCTGTCCTCTGGGAGACACACAGGTCCCAGGAGACAGCAGGAACCAGTGGAATCTCGTAGCGCGAGTCGCGCATGCACAGTAGGGAACCAGGAAGTGAAGCCGCAAGATTCCCTTAACGAAGATGGCGGCGGCAGCACCCAAGAGCCGAGGGACAGATTGGCTTCGGGTGCCGACATTGCAGGCGTCCTGGACAGGTAAGTGTCCTTATTTTAAAAGTCAGCAGCTGCAGTATTTGTAGCTGCTGACTTAAAAAAAATTAAAAAATATTGGCGGAACTCCACTTTATTGCGAGGAATGTATTAAAAGGTAAAAAAACTTTTAGGCTTTAGAACCACTTCAATTTCCTCCTCTAAGCTTACTTTATAATGGCTGCACTGACACACATTCTACTAGTGTCCCTATGGTGCCCCTTGCAGACTCTTCTAGGTGTGCACTCATGATCTGAACTACAATTGTACGTGCAGCTGTTCGGTACATGCAGAGCCGCCGCTGTCAGTCACTGCTGGGGAAGAGGGGGAGCGGTATGGCTTTCGCTCTGGGCATCCCTCTCATGCTGCATGTGTGTGCAGTGTTCTGACAGGCTGAACGTACAGCTATAGGTTCAAAGCGTAAGCCCAAACAGAGGAGATTGCTACGGCTATGAATAGGCCCTGACATCACGAGAGGAACAAATAGAACTGGAGTGCATCAGTGCGCCTGAGCAATAAGCTCAATACAATAAATTTATAGAAAACAAAACAGCTAATGCATGCAAGTTAGGATCTGTTTTATTAAAAAGAAAAATTACTTTAATATCAGATGTCCTCAGTGAAGGGTAACATACAAATGCAGACAACTGTAAGCTTCCAACATTGTGACAACTGTTTGGGGAAGGCCCTTTTCTGAAGGACTGTGCCCCTACCTATAAAGCCAGCTCCATAAAGACATGGTTTGATGTGGAGGAACTCAAGTCGCCTGTACCGAGTCCTGACTTCAACCCTACTGAACATCTTTAGGATAACGTAGAATACTGATTGCAAGCCAGGTTCTCGTCCAACATCAGTAACCAACCTCACAGATACTCTAATGGCTGAATGGGCACGCAGTCTCGCAGTTATGGTCAAAAATTCCTCCTGAATGTTATGCAGGTCCAATCCAGAGCTACCGCAAGCGCTTGCTTGAAGTCATTGCTACCAAAGGAGGTTCGACCAGCTATTATCGCCAAGTGTTTACTTAATTTTTCCTTCAGCACTGTAAATGTTTAAATGGGTGTGTTCCATAAAGACAATAAATTAAAATTGTTTGTGTGCTATCAGCCTAAGCACATTGTGTTTGTCTACTGTTGTGACTTAGATGAGGATCAGATCACATTTTATGGTAAATTACTGCAGAAAACCAGTTAATTGCAAGGGGTTCACATACTTTTTTTGCTACTGTAGATGTGATTGCCAGCTGTGTACAAACCTTGGGCCATATAGCATAACTCTGCTTGTGTGATTTATAACACAGCACTTATGTTTGTGCCGAACAGCTAAAGGCCCACTCAAAACGGATCTATTTTACTTCCTTCTGATAGCAGCTGGTTTATCAATGTATATCTTTGGAACTCCAGAGGAAAGATTCCACATACCCAAATCTACACACTGCCACATCCTCTATGAAGCCAACTGATGTTTGCCATAATGTGGAATCCATAGAGACAACCTGAGTGAGAACAGCTATGTAAAGACCCCTTTCAGACTGAGGCACTTGAAAACACCGGGGAGCTTTTGAGGTGTTAGTGGTGCGCTTTTTTGAAGGTTACGTGACTCGAAAGAACTATTTTGAGGAGCTTTTGAAGAACTTCCCATTAATTTCAATGGAGAGGGGCGCTTTTGAGGCACTTTTTTTTAGCACTCCAAACATGCTCCATGCTGTTTGCAGGAGTTTTTTCACCTCCCCGCCAGCACACCGCCCCAGAGTGAAAGCATTCATTGATCTTCATGAAAATAGGTTTTCGTGAGCTTTTCAGGCGTGTTTTTTTTTTCTCTTTTTTTAGCACAAAAGTGCCTGAAAAGCACCTCTGTGTGAAAGGGGTCTAATTGTAGCATGTAGGGGAAGTTAAGAGGTGCAGAGCTCTAGTCTCCAAAAGTATAAGACAGCAGTGGGTGATTTACTGAGATGGCAGTTTTAAAAGGACATACCCTTTGGCCTGGTTCACACCACTTTGCTTTTCATTCGTTTCTGCAGTACTTTTTGCACACGAGTTTCACAGTTTTTATGCTTTTTTTTTTTTCCTTCTTTTGCAAATTTGTTGTTGGGCAGATTAAAAATGCAACGGGCAGCAAAAACGCACTACATACTTTTCTGCAGCTTCTCCACTGAAGTCTACTGAACCAAAAACACACCATTTTGCGTTTAAAAAAGTCCCTGATCCTTTCCAAAACCGCAGCGGCTGGGGAAAAAAAAAAAAAAAACATAGATGTGAACATGTCCCATAAGAAACCATGTAAAATTGACTGTTGTGCGTTTCTGCAAAAAGCATCAAGAAAATGCATAGGTGTGAACCAGGCCTATAAAAAAAAAAAAAAAAAAAAAAAAAAGAGTCTGACTCATTTGGTAGTACTAACACTGTGTTACTAGACGCATGTCCATGTCAGGTGCACTATTACATCAAATGACCACCAGCACTGTGCCCTTATCCTTGATGTACTGGAACGACAACAGCCTGTAGGTTCTGTACTTCGTCTTTGAGCTTTTCACTTCCTCTGTGACAATGACAGTTTGTCTCGGTAAGTTCAGGTAACTCAGCGCATTGGCCGAAATGGGAAAGCCATGCCAGGCATGAAGGTCTGCACAGGATGTCCTGATAAGGGTGAGTGAGTAGGCAATGCTGCATGTGCCGGCAGCGTCGCGTGAGCTGAGAGTGCTGTGTGCGCTGGTAGTGCTGCATGAGCCGGTAGCGTCGTGTGAGCGGGAAGGGCTGTGTGCGTAGATAACGCAGTGTGAGCAGGGAGAGCTGGGAGA
This sequence comes from Aquarana catesbeiana, assembly GCF_042186555.1. Classification (NCBI taxonomy): domain Eukaryota; kingdom Metazoa; phylum Chordata; class Amphibia; order Anura; family Ranidae; genus Aquarana; species Aquarana catesbeiana. The sequence goes on along the minus strand of NC_133329.1, from coordinate 105,098,338 downwards.
GTAGGGTAACCTAGAGGTGGGGTGTGAATATGGGGGTAATATGCAGGTGTCAAAGTGGGGTGCGCAGGCTGAGGCTGAACCGGGCCAGAGATCACCAGCTGCATGAGGCTGAGGGAAAAAATAAAAAGAAACTGTTAAAAGCACAAATGATTCCCTTTTATATTTTTACTTGCAACATATCTGCTCAATACCATTCATTTTGGAGGACTTGGCGGCCATTACTGTACACAGGGAAGCCCCTAAATGATTCTGTATACTAAACGAAAATGGCTCCTAGAATTTGTATTTGCCCATTAAAAACACTGCACCTCACAAACCATAAGGATATAAGCAATGCAAAAAAAAGGCGTTTCACTTTAACTGAACAATAAATTGAAGACGTCTCCCATTTATACTATATTATCCAGATTCAAGATGACCACTTAGCATTGTGTGATTAAAATTGAAGCTTGTTCAAACTCTGGACAATCACTGGAATTCTGGGAGTGGCAATGTTAAGCCCTTTACCCCTAAGGGTAAAACAAACCTTAATGCCTAAGCCCAACATTGCAACTGTGTTAGTAAAAATCAAACATGTCATCACAACTGCTTTGGAAATGGAGGGTGGATTATACTGCATTTTTTTCAGGACAAATATTGGGCTTTAATTTGTTGGTAAATGGTAATGGCTATCTCCTAATTTTTTTATTATCATCTAAGCAAAACTGGTCCAAAATAGTTAAAAAAAAAAAAAAAAAAAAATTAAAAACCAAAAACACACAATTTTTTTTTTTTTTTTTTTTTAAGGTTTTACCCCCTTCCTGACAGAGCATTTTTTACAATTTGGCACTGTGCTGCTTTAGCTGGTAATTGTGCGGTCATGCAATGCTGTACCCAAACTAAACTTGTGTCCTTTTGTTCCCACAAATAGAGCTTTCTTTTGATGGTATTTGATCACCTCTGCGGTTTTTATTTTTTGCGCTATAAACGAAATAATACTTAAAATTAAAAAAAAAAAAAAAAAGATTTTTTTTTTTTTTTTAATAACAAAAAGCAGAAAATAACAATAAACAAAAAAACAAAAAAACAATAAAAACTTTAGTCATAGATTTAGGCCAAAATGTATTCAGCCACATGTCTCGGGTACAAAAAAAAAAAAAAAAAAAATTCAATAAGCGTATATTTATTGGTTTGCGCAAAAGTTATAGCGTCTACAAACTAGGGTACATTTTCTGGAATTTACATAGCTTTTAGTTTATGACTGCCTATCTCATTTGTTGAGGTGCTAAAACGGCAGGACAGTACAAACACCCCCCCCCCCCATGACCCCATTTTGGAAAGTAGACACCCCAAGAGGCATGTTGAGCACATGGAATATTTTTTTCTTTTGTCATAAACGATTGAAAAATTACAAAAAAAAAAAAAAAAGAAGATTTACAAAGTTGTCACTGAAATGATATATTGCTCACACAGGCCATGGGCATATGTGAAATGACACCCGAAAATACATTCTGCTGCTTCTCCTGAGTACGGGGATACCTCATGTGTGGGACTTTTTGGGAGCCCAAAAACCAATAACCGCCTTCAGGCTTTCTAAGCGTGTAAATTTTAGATTTTTACTCTTCACTACCTATCACAGTTTGGGAGGCCATGAAATGCCCAGATGGCACAATACTCCCCCAAATGACCCCATTTTGGAAAGTAGACACCCCAAGCTATTTGCTGAGAGGCATTTTGAGTCCATGGAATATTTTATCACAAGTTTCGGGAAAATTAAATTTTTTTTTTTTTCGCAAAGTTGTAACTAAATGATATATTGCTCAAACATTCCATGGGCATATGTGAAATTACACCCCAACCACATGTGAGACTTTTTGGCAGTCTAGCCGCGTACAGGACCCCGAAAAGCAATCACCGTATTCAGGCTTTCTAAGGGCATAAATTTTTGATTTCACTCCTCACTGCCTATCACAGTTTCGAAGGCCATGGAATGCCCAGACAGCACAAACCCCCCCCCAAATGACCCCATTTTGGAAAGTAGACACCCCAAGATATTTGCCGAGAGGTATATTGAGTATTTTGCAGATCTCGCATTTGTTGTAAAGTTTTGAAAATTGAATAAAAAAAATAAAATACATACATTTTCCTTTTCTTTCTTCATTTTAAAAAACAAATGAGAGCTGCAAAATACTCACCATGCCTCTTAGAAAATTTTACACCCTTAGAAATCCGGCTCCTAAAAAGTCTCACACATGTGTTATCCCCGTACTCAGGAGAAGCAGCAGAATGTATTTTGGGGTGTAATTCCACATATGCCCATGGCATGTTTGAGCAATATATCATTTAGTGACAACTTTGTGAAAAAAAAAAAAAAATGTATTGTCATTTTCACGAAACTTGTGGCAAAATATAAAATATTCCATGGACTCAACATGCTTGTCAGCAAATAGCTTGGGGTGTCTACTTTCCAAAAAGGGGTCATTTGGGGGGGGGGGTTGACCTATCCTGGCATTTTACCCACACATTAGAACAACTGGGGATTAGCGGCAATGTGACCAGCATACAAATTGCTTTGGTCCACAATAGATCTATAGAGATCTTCCATGAAAAACAGCGAATAAAAATCAAGTGACGTAAAATCAACTGTTTCCACCTGAATTCCGGGTTGGCCAGTGAATGGGGGAAGTACGGGTGCTGCAGAAGTGGTGGGCTCCCAATTTGGATTGGCAAATGCAGCAAGAGGGGCCCTATGGGCTCGACAGGCCTGTCTTTGTCTTCTTGGTGGCAGCGGGACACTACTTGTGCTAGCCACCTTGAACTGCACTTATGGGACTCGCCACGTCACCACGTGATACTGCAGTGCTGGTTTGACTGCGACCAGGATGTACTAGGCCACTGGTGCTTTCCAGTTCACCAGAAGGATAAGCGGCACTAGTACTGGCTCTCTGCTCCATACAAGAGCCCTGCAGTTCTTGCACCTTAACAGCAGCAGAAGATCGGGGTCTGGTACGCCTGACCTTGGCAGGGACCATAACTCCATCAGAGCTAACTGTCAGGGTGCCGTTGCGGTCTACAGGATAGTATTCTGAGCCTGAATCTGACAAATGAGTGACTTCCTCTTCACTCTCATTTGTCATGCTCAGAAACGTGTAGGCCTTTTCACTAGTGTACCTTCGATTGGCATTGTTGCCTCTAAATTTACTGGTACACTAGGTGAGACACCCAGGAAAAAAAAAAAAGGAGCACCTGACTGTCAGCGACTGCTTCAAACGCTACCAAAAATGTTGTTAGTATTCGCAGGCTACAGTTATGCATTTAGTGTTTTGTAAGTGACAGTGATCAATTGATACTGCACTTGGGTGGGCAGAGCGGAGGTGCTAAACGCAGGTGCTAGCAGGTATCTGGACTGATCCTGCTAACACTACGTTTTTGGGAACCCTAAACTACTGGGGACGCTAGTATAGATCTGATGAGATCAGATCTTGATCCGTTCAGACACTATACTACTAAGGGAGGTGTATGGTGCGTGCATGGGTGTTAGCGCTACTGGCACTAATCTGACGCTGCCTGGGGCATTGCAGACCCTCACTGACGCTAAAACCTAACTGATATCACCTGCCGGGTAATCAGAGGATTTTACCCTTATTTAGGTAATATACAGCGGTTACCCTGATGCTATAAAAAAAATAACTAACTAACCAGCGTCACCCGTAACACTAATACAGTGATCACTGGTGACAGGGGGGGTTATCAAGGGGTTAAACCTTTATTAGGGGGGTACCCTAAAGCTACTTGGGCCTACAACTAACTGTCCTAACGCTGATTAGTATTACAAATGACACCAGTACAGTGACCAGTGAAAAATCTGACAACTGCACTGGGTGACACTGACAGGGAGTGAAGGGGTTAACGGGGGTGACAAGTGTACCTACGTGTACTGGTGTTAGTTAAACTTACTGTGAGATGTTCTCTCTGGAGCGAAAAGGATTCCACAAGGGGACATGACATCACTTCCCCTGCCTGTGTTTACACTTACAGGCAGGGGAAGGATTTCATTCACCAGAATCGATCAGCAGGTCCAGGCCATAAATCATTGGCCTGGACCCAAAGATTTATCAGTTCTGAAACAAATCCGATGGTCACGAGCACGGCGGGGGCACGTGGGTGCACCCCCTGGCGGCGAAACCGCGCCCCCGCACAGGTACAGGATTTCGCGCAGCGGTGCCATAGTGAATGTACGCTGTAATTTAAATTTACATACATTTAAATTTAACTGTATATTTCTTGCTACTACCATAACCTACCACCAAGGAACCCAAAATAAATTCTCCTGCTTTCTGACAATCGCAGTGATACCACATATGTGTATGTTAGTAGTTGTTTGTACCCGTAGTACAGCCCAGCATTTTGCTTTTTTTTATCCTACCCAAAACACACTGACACTAAAAAAAAAAAAAAAAAAAAATCCTGTCCAAAAAATACTCACCTTGATCCATACACGAACCCTGGGGCTGACCTAGATCAAACCTTGATCTAGGTATTTTTTTTTATTTTTATTATTATTTATTTTTCTATACACACTTTTTTTTTCCTCTATGGGTCCTTTCACATGGACCGTCTGCCCAGCAGACCCCACTTTGCTCAATGGTGGATCGATCCGCTGATCCCCGCTGTGCAGGCAGATGACAGGTCTGGTTCCGCTCACTGTACAGAGACGTACCTGTCAGAGTCCCACTCTCCTCTATGTGGAGATTGGATGAAAACTGACCGCCTGTCTGTTTTCATCCAATCCCATCCGCCAAACGGATGGAAAATAGGGTCTCCATCAGTCTGGATTTCACAGACAGGGTCCAGGGCCGTCTTTAGCGCAGGGCAAACGGGGCACTTGCCCTGGGCCCAATCTTTGTTGGGGGGCCCGCGCTAGCCGTGAATTGGGGCCCCGATGACAGCTTTGCAGAGTGCGCAGAGGACACGGGAGGATGTATTCCGTGCTAACCAGCTGAGAGGGGGTGGGGCCGGGAGCTCCACTGACGCTCTGACCCCGCCTACGTGACGGCTTGTAGTGAGAGCCAGTGATCGGAGTGGGAGTGTCATTGGAGCTCCCGGCCCCGCCTCCTCTATACTGGCTGGTGAATACAGAGGTCCGGGGGCGGGGCCGAGAGCTCCAATGACACTCCCACTCCAATCACTGGCTCTCACTACAGACGCTCTATTCCGAGTACACAGGCTGCACGTGGGCGGGGTCAGAGCGTCAGTGGAGCTCCCAGCCCCGCCCCTCTCAGCTGACTAGCGCGGGAATACATCCTCCTGTATCCTCTGTGCGCTCTGCAAAGCTGTCATCGGGGCCCCAATTCATAGGTGATGCAGCCCCCAACACAAAGCATCAGTGGAACTGTTGTAGTGAGAGCAGAGAGTGGAAGCCCCGCCCACACACCTGAATGTATGTAGTGAGTTTGGCTGGCCAGGTATGTCCTTACAACCATAGAATGCCTGACTGCTGAAACCCTGAGCTGTGTTATTCAACTGTAAAGCTGTGCATTGCTGAAAGTTCTTTGACCATCTCCTGTATAATGTCTGCAGTCTCTGATTGTCTCCTGCAGTATGTCAGCAGTCTCTGGTAATCTCGTGCAGTATGTCCGCAGTCTCTGGTAATCTCCTGCAGTATGTCCACAGTCTCTGATTGTCTCCTGCAGTATGTCCACAGTCTCTGATTGTCTCCTGCAGTATGTCCGCAGTCTCTGGTAATCTCCTGCAGTATGTCCGCAGTCTCTGGTAATCTCCTGCAGTATGTCCGCAGTCTCTGATTGTCTCCTGCAGTATGTCCACAGTCTCTGATTGTCTCCTGCAGTATGTCCGCAGTCTCTGGTAATCTCCTGCAGTATGTCCACAGTCTCTGATTGTCTCCTGCAGTATGTCCGCAGTCTCTGGTAATCTCCTGCAGTATGTCCGCAGTCTCTGATTGTCTCCTGCAGTATGTCCGCAGTCTCTGGTAATCTCCTGCAGTATGTCCACAGTCTCTGATTGTCTCCTGCACTATGTCCGCAGTCTCTGGTAATCTCCTGCAGTATGTCCACAGTCTCTGTCTCCTGCAGTATGTCCGCAGTCTCTGGTAATCTCCTGCAGTATGTCCGCAGTCTCTGATTGTCTCCTGCACTATGTCCGCAGTCTCTGGTAATCTCCTGCAGTATGTCCACAGTCTCTGATTGTCTCCTGCACTATGTCCGCAGTCTCTGATTGTCTCCTGCACTATGTCCGCAGTCTCTGATTGTCTCCTGCAGTATGTCCGCAGTCTCTGGTAATCTCCTGCAGTATGTCCGCAGTCTCTGGTAATCTCCTGCAGTATGTCCGCAGTCTCTGATTGTCTCCTGCAGTATGTCCGCAGTCTCTGATTGTCTCCTGCAGTATGTCCGCAGTTTCTGATTGTCTCCTGCAGTATGTCCGCAGTTTCTGATTGTCTCCTGCAGTATGTCTGCAGTCTTTAATTGTCTCCTGCAGTATGTCCGCAGTCTCTGGTAATCTCCTGCAGTATGTCCGCAGTCTCTGGTAATCTCCTGCAGTAAGTCCGCAGTCTCTGATTGTCTCCTGCAGTATGTCCACAGTCTCTGATTGTCTCCTGCAGTATGTCCGCAGTATCTGGTAATCTCCTGCAGTATGTCCACAGTCTCTGATTGTCTCCTGCAGTATGTCCGCAGTATCTGGTAATCTCCTGCAGTATGTCCGCAGTCTCTGGTAATCTCCTGCAGTAAGTCCGCAGTCTCTGGTAATCTCCTGCAGTATGTCCGCAGTCTCTGATTGTCTCCTGCAGTATGTCCGCAGTATCTGGTAATCTCCTGCAGTAAGTCCGCAGTCTCTGGTAATCTCCTGCAGTATGTCCGCAGTCTCTGATTGTCTCCTGCAGTATGTCCACAGTCTCTGATTGTCTCCTGCAGTATGTCTGCACTCTCTGACACTCTCCTGTAATATGTGTATTAATGTGCCTTTACTTGCTCAATTATTTGGGATTGCTCCACTGCTCAGTGAGAGGTAATGATGTGCATTAACCTCTAGCAACCAATCAGCGAACAGTAGTGATCTGCTTTAATCTCTAGCAACCAATCAGTAAGTGATAATGATGTACTGTAACCCCTAGCAACCAAGTGAGGGCTAATAATGTACATCAACCTCTAGCAACCAATCGGCAAGCAGAAATTATGTGTTGTAACCTCTAGAAACCAGCCAGTGAGCAGTAAGGATAGGCTGTAACCTCTGGCAAACAATTGCAATTGCTGCGTGATCTGCTGCAGTAAACTGATTTTGAGTCTACCTGCTATTTTTTGTATGTCTCAGAATGGAGGGGGGGGGCCCCAAGAAAATGTTTGCCCAGGGCCCAATCAAAATTAAAGACGGCCCTGACAGGGTCGGATATCAGTGGATGTCAGCGGACATCCGCCAAACCATAGGTGTGAATGGAGGCCTCTGATCAGTTCCGCCTTTAAAACGGACAGGCGGATCTGATTGGAAAGCCCATGTAAAAGGGGCCTATCTCTGCAAGGACAGAGAAAGATACAATGTATCTGTCTCGTCCATTCACAAAGACAGAAAACACAGGGGCAGGCTTCACCGTGACTGATCACGGTGATAGATATTCAGAGGCTATCACAGCGCGATCAACTGACATGGAATCAGGCGTTCCGATGGTTAGAATGGGACCCGGAGAGCTCTGGGTGATACACAAAAGGGAGATACGCAAATATGCGGCCCCATGGAAAAAAAGCCCAGTCCAGTCCAGTGGGGCCGCATATTTGCGTCCGGTCGGCGTAAAGGGGTTAATTAAAAGGTGAATATAAGAATCACTGATATGGAACAAGTATGCAGAAAGTGAAGTCAGACTATAGTCTGTTCTGTATGCCTGTTTAAGGTCAGCAATTCAAAGCACAACACCCAAAAAACAAGTATACTTTTGTATGTTGCCAAACCAGGCCTCAGCTTTGTTCTGGAGCTTTGCCCATCACCCCCCCCCCCTTTCTTCCAAACATTTGATGCAGCGCCACAGTTGCTACCATAGAGCAGTTCAACTAGATATGGAGACAGCAATGGCATGCCAAAACAAGTACAGTCTTTGTTGTTACATTCACTTTTTTGACAAAAGGAGATTTATGAATAGAATGAACTGTTCAAAACACTCACTTGTTATGGGGGAGACGAGAACAGAGCGTCCTCAGGTCATCTAAAAAAAAAAAAAAAAAAAAAAAAAAAAAAAAAAAAAAAAAGTTTGTTAATAAAAAAAAGTATTCCATACGAATATGATATATATATATATGCAACAGCTTGCTTAAAGATATTTTATCCTCTACACAGCCTAAAGCCCAATTCTATTTTTTTTGTTTCTATTGTCCAACAGTAGCAACAATATAGCAAGCACTGCAATCCTTCGAAGACTCATTTGTAAGTCTGGCCATACACCGTTCGAATCTTGGCCAGTTTAGCAGGACCTGCCCAAAATTCAAACCATTAATAGGCATGCTGAATGTACCAAGTTGATCAAATGATCCACTTGTGTACCACCAGCCAGCCAGCAGGATCCTCTTGCGATTTTATAGCCAGCGGCTGCTATAGCCACTAGCGAAAATCATGGTCTTCTCCCGGCAGGGACGGTTTCCCCCGCCCGGAGAGGACAATGGCACCGCAGGAGGGATTCCCACATCAACACTGTCTGTGTCACTGTCTGTGTCAATTTTTTTTCCCGCAACCCATGGTTGCAGGAAAGAAACTAGCTCCAAGTATTGCCAGCCTTAAGCAAGCCACAATTGAACTGGAGCAACAATACCGTACCCATAAGTTTACCAAATGTAAAATATTTAAAGGACACTGCACACTCATGCAACAAGCATCTGATATATGCCACTACCAAACAAAAAAGAGCAATATACTGCTGAACATTATAAAGATCTGGCAGAGATGAGGGATGAAAAGGTGATTTTATTATGGGCAGCACAGTGGCTAAGTGGCTTAGCACTTCTGCCTAGCAGCACTGGGATCATCAGTTTGAATCCCAACCACTGCACTACCTGCATGGAGATTGCATGTTCTCCCTGTACCTGAGTGGGTTTCCTCCGGGTACTCCGGTTTCCTCCCACGCTCCAAAGACATGCTGGTAGGTTAATTGAATCCTTTCTACATTGGCCCTAGTAGGTGTATGCATTTGAGTTAGGGAGCTTAGATTGTAAGCTCCTTGAGGGCAGAGACTGATGTGAATGTACTGTATATATGTAAAGTGCTGTGTAAATTGATGGCGCTATACAAGTACCAATAATAAATATTTTACTTTGTTCTGAGTCAAATTACATTATCTATCCCTATTATGCATTTCTGCAAGCAACAGATAACTTTTACAGTGATCCATTATTGTAATGAGAAACGTGGTAGGGAAAGGTCCATCACAGGAGTTCTACAAGAAATTCCAATGACAATTAACAGAGGTTAATCGGTACTTCCCCTCTTGTTACATCTGTCAATTCCAGGTCTATGGCCTGCCTCACCTATTGGTAAAGCCCAAGCCATACATTTCAGAAAATCTCTCTATACAATTAACTGATGCCATACAGGAGGTTATTATGCATGAAAAATATAAAAATGTGAAAAGCTCTGTGCCAAAGATATAATAAATAATTATCCAGCTGCAGTCACTAAGCTCACTGTGGAGTGTGCAAAGAAACAAAATATGTGTATGACTGCACTCAAAATATCAAGTGTTCACCTACCTAAAACAACAAAAAGTGTTAAAATAATGCACAATATTTTGAAAGTGAATATTTTGTTGATACATTTTATATAGTATTTTAACACTTTGTCTTTTTTTAGGTAATTTAAAGCGGAACTACACTGTATCTGAGCATCACAAACCCAAAACTCAATTTAATCACTTCAGCTCCGGAAGGTTTACCCCCCTTCGTGACCAGGCCATTTTTTGCGATACAGCATTGCGTGAATTTAACTGACAATTGCACGGACGTGCAGCGCCATACCCAAATAAAATTGATATCCTTTTTTTACCCACAAATAGCACTTTCTTTTGGTGGTATTTGATCACCTCTGCAGTTTTTATTTTTTGCACTATGAACTAAAAAAAAGAAACATATCATTTTTACTTTCTGCTATAAAATATACTTTTATTTTTTTTAAATCAAATTTCTTTATAAAAAATTTAGGCCAATGTGTATTCTGCTACACGTTTTTGGTAAAAAGAAATCCCAATAAGCGTATATTGGTTTGCGCAAAAGTTATTGCATCTACAAACTATGGGATAGATTTATGGATTTTTTATTTTACTAGTAATGGAGGTGATCAGCAATTTTTAGTGGCACTTCGACATTGCGGGGGGAAAATCTGACACCAAGTGACAATTTTTGGGGACCAGTGACACCAATACAGTGATCAGTGCTAAAAAAATATGCACTGTCACTGTACTAATGACACTGGCAGGCAAGGTGTTAACATCAGGGGCGATCAAAGGGTTAAACGTGTCCTTAGGGAGTGCTTTCTAAGTGTGTGTGTGTGTGTGTGTGTGTGTGTGTGTGTGTGTACAGAGATCCCCATCTCCCCTACTAGTAGAACAGTGATCTGCCTTGTTTACATAGGCAGACTCCGGTTCTACCTCTCTCGTGAATGATCAAGCAGGCCCCGCTGACTGGACACAGCAGGAGCCAATCAGACCCGGAAGAGCGAAACCACGTACCTGTACGCGACTTTTCATAGGGGAGCAGTTGCCCCGCAGATTAACGTACACAGGGTGGTCAGCTAGTGGTTAAAGTGTTAATAAACCTTTGTTTTACATTAAAATAACAAACATGTTATTCTTACCTGCTCTGTGCAGTGGTTTTGCACAGAGCAGCCCGGATCCTCCTCTTTTCGGGTCCTACGCCGGCACTCCTGGCCCCTCTCTCCTGTCGGGTACCGCCACAGCAAGCAGCGGGGGCACCCGGGCAGGCACGATCCTGAGCCAAGACTTTGTGTCTATTTACACACGGAGCCGTGGCTCGGCCCCAACCCCTCCAACCTCTGGTTCACTGGCTGTGATTGACAGCAGTGGGAACCAGTGGCCCCTGCTGCTGCCAAAAGCTAAAATCAGGAGTACGAGTCCGTGAGGAGCCAAGGTTCTTGTGGACATCGCTGGATCAAGAGGAGGCTCAGGTATGTATGGGGGGGGGATGCTGCACACAGGTGTTTTTTTATCTTCATGCATAGAATGCATGAAGGTAAAAAAAAAAAAAAACTTGTGCCTTTACAACCACTTTAATAAATTTTTGTTATTCAAAAGCAAAATGACTTTGAAAAGCACCTCCCTAGCATTACTGGGTGAGGTTATCTTGTGTAAGGGCAGATGATTCATGTAGCCGTTACTTCCTGGAATCCATCTGCCCTTAGCTCAGGGCACAGGCTAGGCGCTAGAGAGTGTGCTTAGCTCAGCAAACCCCACCTTCCCTCCTGAAGACTCCTGGGATGCATGACATTTGCCTAGGTCTGGAAACCAGGAAATAACCGAAGAAATGCAAAAGAAAGTTTAAAACCAGTAAATATGATATACCGTACTTTCCTATCTATTTTTTAATGCTAGCAGCATAATTACAAATAATCCAAGTTGATTGAGAGAGTAAAGTTCCGCGTTAGCACTTGATATTTTGAGCGCAGTCATACACATATTTGTTTATTATGCATTGAAACCCCTCACTTTTTCACTGCTGTCTGTGTCATTGCAGAGCATGGCCTCATTTTTTGCATCTCTAATCACCGGGACAAAGTTAAAAAAAAAAAAAAAAAAAGCCAGGAAAAGCTCTCCAGCGGGAACACTGTCAACAAAGAAAAATGAAAGTAGAGAAGAGTTGAGGCCTGAGTTGAACGGACTTTGGGCTTGAGTCACAGGGCTTGCATTTTAATTGTTCTGATAAGCTTCTGAGATCATTTACAGTTCATAGACAGGTGCATTTAATCTACAGTTGACCTCTTTCCTTCCTTCTCGTTTTGCATTCTAATTGACTTGGGAAAGAGAAACTACTTTGACGCAAATAAAAACCCATCGTCACAGGCTTCCTAGAGCCTTTGTTAGGTTCCTACTGACAAATGTGTCCCAGCTTGGGAGATTTCCCATTATTTACTGTCTTAGTGTCACCAAGACATGTGGGGGGGGGGAGAACAAAAAATAGAACAGCCCAATGGGTACACAGAGCGCAATTAAACCTTTACAGATATTCCAACTTGTCCACAGTATGTCTAAAACTAAACATTTTTTGACTGGAGTTGGACTTTTTTGGACACATTAACCATAACCCTTCTTGCTAGGACTTGATTACTCCAAGCAGAAATCCATCATGTATGGTCGTACGAACAATATAACTATTTTTATATAAAATGATACAGAACTAGTGCGCACAACCAGAATCTCACAAAATCAAGGGTACTAGAGCAAAGATTAGAGAAGCTGCCAACATAAGAGGTGGCCTCACCCACCCTAATAGGTAATGTATTAAAGGTAAAAATTATGTGGCGCTAATCAAAATTTACCACTTGATATAAATCTCAAACTAAAGAAATCTCAATGCTTCCTTACTGCTCAATACTCAAAAACTCTCTTGATGGACAATACTTACTTCTCCCATTAGGGGGCAACCAAATCAGCAAAAATATTAAATACTGGTAAATAAACCAAAATAAAATAGAATAAAATATATATATACCATCCAATAACTCAAGTGTTCCTCAATCAGACTGTGTAAAACTGTGACCAACGGTGCTTTTAAACACCGACACAATAGATGAAAATAAACAGTTCCTCAAAGTGTGTCATAAATTGTGCATAATTTTCTCCAGCTTAATAAATAAAAATAATTTCCTACACCAAATAAATAATGCTGATGGATAGATGATATCAGAGCAGCTGTGATGCAATAATAAATATAAAAGTGCAACTCTATATCACATATATATATATACAAAGTGATCAAGTGCAAAAAAGTGACATTAGTGCAGAGCCGTGCATATATACAGATCTGACTCTGAAATAGACTCCCAAAATCCAACTTCTCTATCCCCCTAAAATTATGAAGATACAAAAAAGAAAAAAAGAAAAAAACTGTGACAGTGAACTGTGATCAAGTCCAAAACTAATGCTTCATGCAATGTGATTCATAATGTCCATACAGATGGTTAATATTAACATGCCAGTAGCGTGACTTTGTGCTGGATTCATTCACTTGAACAGTAGGTGCAGCACACAGGTGTTTCCCCCAGCCTCTCACCTCTATCAGCGGCCCCCAATGGGCCAAGTCAGGCAGATAGTTAATATTCCTCTGTCAGGGATGATGCTCCAACAGCCGTCCCCCTCTTCCAAAGGGTATGCGTGGGTCAGACTCTCTAACTAGTCACCAGCGCTCCCACCGACCCCAGAATAACAATGAAGAAGGAGATGCTTCCATAGTGAAGTAATTCCAATACAAGTTTATTGATAAAAAGTAGTAACTTACATTAAAAACTGAAACTGTTAGCGAAATTGCAGCAGAAACAATCAGGCTTCCGGGGACGGCCGTACCCGGAAGCCTGATTGTTTCTGCTGCAATTTCGCTAACAGTTTCAGTTTTTAATGTAAGTTACTACTTTTTATCAATAAACTTGTATTGGAATTACTTCACTATGGAAGCATCTCCTTCTTCATTGTTATTCTGGGGTCGGTGGGAGCGCTGGTGACTAGTTAGAGAGTCTGACCCACGCATACCCTTTGGAAGAGGGGGACGGCTGTTGGAGCATCATCCCTGACAGAGGAATATTAACTATCTGCCTGACTTGGCCCATTGGGGGCCGCTGATAGAGGTGAGAGGCTGGGGGAAACACCTGTGTGCTGCACCTACTGTTCAAGTGAATGAATCCAGCACAAAGTCACGCTACTGGCATGTTAATATTAACCATCTGTATGGACATTATGAATCACATTGCATGAAGCATTAGTTTTGGACTTGATCACAGTTCACTGTCACAGTTTTTTTCTTTTTTTCTTTTTTGTATCTTCATAATTTTAGGGGGATAGAGAAGTTGGATTTTGGGAGTCTATTTCAGAGTCAGATCTGTATATATGCACGGCTCTGCACTAATGTCACTTTTTTGCACTTGATCACTTTGTATATATATATATATGTGATATAGAGTTGCACTTTTATATTTATTATTGCATCACAGCTGCTCTGATATCATCTATCCATCAGCATTATTTATTTGGTGTAGGAAATTATTTTTATTTATTAAGCTGGAGAAAATTATGCACAATTTATGACACACTTTGAGGAACTGTTTATTTTCATCTATTGTGTCGGTGTTTAAAAGCACCGTTGGTCACAGTTTTACACAGTCTGATTGAGGAACACTTGAGTTATTGGATGGTATATATATATTTTATTCTATTTTATTTTGGTTTATTTACCAGTATTTAATATTTTTGCTGATTTGGTTGCCCCCTAATGGGAGAAGTAAGTATTGTCCATCAAGAGAGTTTTTGACTATTTTTATATAGCCCGTTCAATCATGTTTTTACTGTATTTTACTACTTTATCTAAAATCCTAGGCCTCATGCACACTGGGCAATTGTTCATGCATGAGGCTATGGCATTTAGGCACAGATGGCTGGTAGACTCTATGAGAGGCTGACAGCTGCTGTGGCTTGGCGGTGCACAGGGCAGTATGGATGTTTAGTGCAGTATGCACCCAGGGAAAAATGCCTGGAGTGCAGACTGCTTATGTTCCAAGCATCCATTCCTGGTCACATACTGCACTAAAACTTAAGCACTGCTTGGTGCACCAACCAGCCCCAGCAGCTATCAGCTTCTCATAAAGGGACAGGCTCTAGGCAAAGGGTCTGGACAGTGTGCCCGTACAATCAACCTGCAACTAAACAACGTAGCCTCATGCACCTGGGCTGAATGCCCAAGTGTGCCAGAGGCCTCATCTGTGTGGTTATCGGTAGTCTAATTAGTGTCTTTTCATGCATAACTTACCACGGGTGCAAATCAATGCCCCTGTTGCCATGGACACCTGTAACGCCTGGGCGAGACGATCTAATGCCAACTCCATCTCTTGCTCAGCATTAAGTGGGTTAAGCTCTTCACAAAGTTGTCCTAACTCTTCAACTAATGGTACAAGCTGCTCAAACAGCACAAGTGCCAGTCGCCCATATAGTCCTTTCTCTGTAAGGTGAGTCTGAAGGACCATGAGCCCTTGCAGCACACTCAGATGGAGCTTGGAGTAAAGGTTCTGATTATCTCTAATTGGCTCTCCGCCAGCTGCTTTCTGCTTGCGTCTGTAGGCTAGAGGCGCAATTATACACCAGTGAACCAGACCCATTAGTGGGGAGAAGTCCAAGAAACCAATTGGCAAGTTAGCTGTGATGGGGGTATTGAGAAAGGTGATCAGAATGAGGCGAGGATCTTCAAAAATCCAGGATACGATCATTTCCAGAAGATCATGAGGGGGCAGGAGGTCCTCTGCAACAGATTAAGAAAGGAAACATGTCAAGGAAACTGAAATTGCTACTCAAACTTTTATATGTATTCCTTACTTCAACTCAATATACAATAATTTTAAAATCTGACTACAATATATGCATTTTAATAGGTTGGACCCAGGAGTGATGTAGCCAATAGACCTAACACATCAAGGAGCCATGTTTTGTAAAAATGGGGTTTCCTCCCCTTCCACCAGCCTCAGAGCTACCCTCACCCCTACATGACCATCAGCAAGGAGGAAGGGGCACACCCGATTACCCACCCATAAGAAAAATACCAAGAGAGCAGAGTGCCTGCTGATGTACAGGAAACAAAACTAAAGCAGCAATGAGGAGATCTAATTTTACAGTGTTTAGGGGCTTGCATTTGCTATGTGGTGGGAGAAGCCAAAGTTCATCCTGTCCTAGAAAATTACTGGGGAAAAACATTCCAGCTGCAAGAACCAGCGTATTCCTGCGACTGGAATGACAGGTGCATGTGAATTGTGGGGGCCGCTCATCCTGTAAAAAGTACCCATGTAGCCAGGGACGGATGTCTGACTTTGGATGCATCTGACTGCATCCAGGCTCAGAAACACATCCCTAACTATAGATAACCATTTGTAGTGCTAGTACATGCAAACAGCTGCTTTCATTACTTTGTACAGGCTGAGCAGCTGCCGCTATTCGCATATACCCATCATCCAGTCACAGGAACATTCTGATTCTTGCCACTGGAATCTGGTGGATGCGGGTGAATGTAAAGGAGACCTCCAAAACACGTTGACAAGCAAGCGTTTATGCCAGATCATTATACAGTCAAGTGGGAAGAAGGTATAGATGAGTGGTCACACACACAGGGACAGAAGGTACACAGGATTTAATATCATGAGGTTCTTAAAATGGTGTACATTAAAACAAAACATCACAATAACTTTCACAGGCTCTGTGCACATACTCTGCTGAGTTAGCTGGGCAGAGAAACTGGCAAAAACAGTGCTTCAGCACTCTCATATTTCTGGACAATATAGCTTGAATCTGGGACTGAATGGCTTGCACAACAGCTTGTTGAGTTCAACAGCTGGACGGCAGCAGGTTGCCCAAAGCCACAGTTCAGAATCATACACATCAGTTTGGCATTTTCACTTACCTGCACCAATTTGGTTATACATATCTAACAGAGAAGCATATCAACAATACCACATTGCTAAAGGACTCTCACCTGTAGACATGTCATAGTATGCAGCTACAGCAGTGATAAACTGACAGCAGAAGCGAGGGCTGACATTGAAGATCTGTTTCAGCGTCTGGATGGAGCCTGGCACCAGGCCACAATAGTCATCTACCAGTGCTTTGGCCAAGCGGACACAGTAAACAGCTGGAGTGCGCTGCCGATCAATTGGGAGGAGAAAGAAGACCAAACTGAGTCAATTTGGAATTGAAAACGTCACCATCCAAGCAATTCAGTTATTACATATCAAAATCCAATGTGGGAACGTCATTACTTTGACAAAACAACTAAAGACCTCATGTGACACAGGTATTATCTTGCAAGAGCTAGCATGGAGCCTCAGGCCTAAAAACTGGGAGGACCTGAGGTAGTGTAGCAATTTCCCACTAAATCACGTCTCAAAATCTCCTACAAAAAACAAACACTTTTTGTTTTGAATAGAGTGAGAAAAAAAAAAATAGATACTGCGTCTAAATTTTACTGCTGTTATGCCCCTGTTGGGAACACTTCCCTTCATTGCCTGATATATTATTGAACAGAAACCAAAAGGAAAACCTCTCTAAAGAGAAAACAAAAACAGCAATAAAATCACTTTTTTACTAATGTGGAATAGAATAAGTAAAAGTGAATAATTTAGGAATTTCAAATAAAAATCTTGCCATTAGTATATATTCCTTTCCCATTGCTCTAAAACGTAAAATAAATAAATAAAATAATAATATGGAAGAAAGGAGATTCATTCAAATTTTCACATCTTCTATAAAGGATTACCTGCAGCCAGGAAGCGGCACTCTCCAGCACAGGTAGCCGGCATACCGCAACTGCCATAGAGGTC
The DNA here is from genome assembly GCF_042186555.1 of Aquarana catesbeiana. Classification (NCBI taxonomy): domain Eukaryota; kingdom Metazoa; phylum Chordata; class Amphibia; order Anura; family Ranidae; genus Aquarana; species Aquarana catesbeiana. The sequence goes on along the minus strand of NC_133329.1, from coordinate 105,080,794 downwards.
AATTTTCCTAGCAGAGCCATGCGCGGCTCATCTGCTTTATTTCCCTGTGGGCTGAACAGGGAGTTAAAGATGACTTGCCGGACTGGCTCCTTGGTTTGTTCGTGGAAGTAATTGCACAGTATCTCCAAAAGCTGCAGCTCTTGAATGGCGCCAAGTCGCTGGAAAGAAACAGAAGAAAAGCAAAATTTGGTAAAACTGGCAGTAAATATACAAAGTCCAATTGAAAATGGAACGCAAAGAAATGGCAATGTACTACTTAACTGCTTCCCGCCCACAGTATTGTCCAATGATGGACAGGCAGGCGGGAGCACTTATTCTGGGACGACATCATACGATGTCTTCCCACTCTCGCCACGCTTGCGCGCCCATTGGTGGTGCACTCTGTCCCCGGAACACAGCGCATCACTGATCCTGGTAAAGAGCCGATGACGAGACTCTTCACCCATGTGATCAGCTGTGTCCAATCAAAGCTGATCACATGTAAACAAGGAAATGCCAGTTCTAAGCATGAGGAGAGCCAATCAGTGGCATTTCCTCACAGGGGAGATCTGCACAGATAATCAGGGCACTGATCATCAGTGCCCTGATCAGTGCTGCCCCATCAGTGATGCCAATCAGTGCCCATCAATGGAAATGCAGAAAATGCATAAGAAAAAAAAATAAACAAAAAACACTGCTTCGGTATTTTGAGAAGTACAAAAACCTGCTAGGAGTTTTAGTGATGTCGGTCTGTAAAACTTTTGCTTGTTGCATTTTTGTTTTGCTATCTGGCAAATCCAACTTCTGTAAGCATAAATTAGCATCTCTTACATTAGAAATGCAGTGCAGCCAATAAAAATTATTCAGTGTGCCTTCCTCATATCTGTCAAGTGTACCACAGATGATACCCTGTGTCAGCCCTCTTGCTCTGAGGTGATCAGTGGAAAGCTGGTGTGGGAGGTATGAAAACCGACATATTGGGTGCCCTATGATTAGCTATTTGTGTTTTCAATTCATTCATTTAGGAACCTGCGATTGTCACACGTCCTTTTTGGATCAATCTGGAAAACCTCAGCTACAAGGATGCCATTAAGAAATCAGTTTTTGTTTGGTTTATGTAACCTGAGCTTCCAATTAGCATATTCAAATGGAAAGGCTGGAGACGGACACAAATTTTTACAGGGACCTGTGTGAACCCAGCCTAAATTAACTGATAACCCATTACATGGGGAGTAGGTTAAAGCAAAGTTCCACCCAAAAGTGCAAGATCCTCTTATCTGTCTCCTCCCCCCCGGTTCTGATGCCACATTTGGCACCTTTCGACAGGGAGAGGGGAGCGGGTACCTGGTTTGACAGGTACCATCATCCACTTCCGGGAGACTACGCAGTGGCGACTTCGGCCCCCCCTCCTTCTTTCACTTAGCGCTGGGGTGCCGACATCATGGGATCCCTGGACAGGTAATAAGGCTGGGTTCACACTGCAGCACGGAATGGCTCACAGCAGGGGTCCGAGCGTCCCTGTTCACCGTTTCAGGTCCGATGTCATCTTTAATTTTTGCCTGAATTCAGACCTGAAAACGCACAGGACACCTGTGCAATTTGCACCGGAGCCACTCCGGAGATGTGTGAACCAGCTCCAAAGAGAGCCGGTCACAATCTCCTTACATGCGAATTGGATGTGGAGAAACCCTCATCCAATTCGCAATTGTGTGAACCCAGCCTTAGGAGGAGAAGCTACAGTATTTGGTTAGTTAGTGATTTAAACAGCACTTTTTTTTTTTTTCTTTAATATCCAGCTTTTCATGAAACAGACATGTTCCTTCCTCTGCTTCATGTGTCAGTTATGATGTTACTGAAAAAGGTGGTACTGGTCACCAACCAACCTCAAAAGGTGTTGAGGCGTGTTCACATGGACTGCCAGGGAGCAGGAGAAGCAGGAACAACGATTCTACGCCCCCACTTAACCACTTGCCTACTGGGCACTTTCACCCCCTTCCTGCCCAGGCCGGATTTTCAGATTTTAGACCTGTTACATTTAAATGACAACTGCGTGGTCATGCAACACTGTACCCAATATAGATTTTTATCATTTTTTGAAACAGATAGAGCTTTCTTTTGGTTGTATTTAATCAGCACTGGATTTTTTGCTAAAAAAAAAAAAAAGAAAGTTTTTTCTTAGTAACGGTTACAATTTTAAAGAAAAGTAATTTTTCTCCTTCACTGATGATCAGTGCCCCAATTATAAGTGTAGATGTCCCCTGTGTGTATTTGCTGGTTATCGGCTCTCCTCACACGCTGTCAGCGTGAGGGGAGGACTGCTGATAACCGGCAAATCCTGTTTACACTGTGATAAGCTGTGTTCAGACACAGCTGGGTACATGGTAAAGAGCCGCTGAGATTGGCTCTTTACCCCAATCTGATCAGTTGGGGCCTAAGGACACAGCGATCGCAGATCCACGCCGAAGTGCACCGCCGCAGGGGGCGCGGGAAGCACGATCATAGGAGAACGTCTAGAAGATGTCTACAGGTGTGAACAAGACCTAAATGCACGTGTATGTGTCTGCTTTGAGGAAACATTTAATTTGCGCATCTCTGGAAACAAAATGGTCAACATGTTTCCAATGGGGATCAAAACCGTTTTGGTGTTAAATGCAGGACTGATTTTTTTTTTTTTTTTTTTTTTTTTCTTGGGTCTACGGCACACTGAAGTGGAAGATAAGGCTAACCATTAGTATTCTTAAATATGCCGCTTCTCCCTCACTCCCTCTACATACCAATCCACTTTGGTGTGGTCATGTGATCAAGCAGCTACAACACCCCCTGTGTCAGAGATCGGCTGCTGCAGGAAATAGTGTGGATAATGAAGGGGCAATGGGAGCCTGCAGGTGAGGTCCCAGGAGAGACTTCCTCGAGCGTTCCCTTACACAGGAACCAGAGCTGCTGGATCATGTGACTGTACTGGAGTGGATTAAAAAAAAGGAAGAAGAAAGGAGGAAGGTATTTACAGTGATCTTTTTTTTATACAGGCTATGCTGCATAGATAGGATAGGATTATAGTTAACATTTACTACCACTTTAACAATAAGCAAATACAATCATAAACGATTCCGCATACTACAGACTACTATGACTGTGTGTCAGATGCCAGACATACCTTGCCATGAGAACTGCGGTCTTTGGGTATTTGGAAGATAAACTCTTCAAGTAGTTCGATAGGACCTTTCTCGACCAGTGGCACAGGAGCATTCTGGAGCTGACTGCTGAAATAGATATCCAGGTGGTACAATACTTCCTTTGCTGCACTAAGAGCGTCACGCCGCAGGAGAGAATGGCGAATTTCGCTCATCGTTCCCCTGGAAAGTAAAGCAAACATCCTTGTTTTAAAAGACAGCTTCCATATATGCCAGCAAGTAGAGGACACTACTGGCCTTGTTCAGTAATAATTTACAGAATATGGATGGACAATGAGACACTCTGCAGACAGCCTGTGTATGGCTGGGGGCAGGTTTGCCTGAAATTTGTATCTACAGCAACGTTTTGTTGAAACTTGCAGAGCACAAGTGTTATTTGCATCTAACAAAAAAACAAGCTGGTATGTTACATCTATATGTATACTGTGTTAGGAATTCTTATGGTGAACATTTCATCATTACCTATAATAACTGCCGCATTTGAAACTGGATTGTTCTACACTTTGCACATTGGTACATGCAGCACAGTGGCTCACACTTCTACCTTGCAGCATTGGGGACCTTGGTTTTAAAAGTAGTATGTCCAACGCTTCTTTGACCACATTTCTTGTTTGCCATAACAGTGCATATGCTATTGTTCTCCTGTGACCCAGAGTTAGTGCGCAACAGCTGGTTTTCAGCTATCAGCGCCAGACTTGGTAGGGATCCTGACAATATTGTCAGGATCCACCTGGCTGCCCGGTTGTCAGCTAGCTCTGCCTTTCAGCGTATGGCTAAAGCAGAGCCAGCTGCACCCACCCCCTCCCCAGCTGACGCTCATTAGCGGAGGCGCAGAGCAGAGAACAGTGAGTAACAGTTTCCGCTTAGAGTGAACTGAGAAGTTAGTGATCAGCGGTCATGTGACCGCTCAATTCAGAGTCTAATGCCGCGTACACACGATCGTTTTTCTCGTTGGAAAAAGATATGACGGCTTTTCCAACGGGATTCCGCTCAAGTTAGCCTTGCATACACACGGCCACGCAAAAGTTCGCTGAAATTACGACCGTAATTTACGACCGCATTGAAAATGACGTTCAGGGCTTCCGAGCATGCTTCGAATTGTTTCCGAGCATGCGTAGGAATTTTGCGTGTCGGAATTGCAACAGACGATCGCATTTTCGGATAGGAACTTTTTCCGACCGAAAAATTAAGAACAGGCTCTCAATTTTTTGCTAGCTGGAATTCGGCCAGCAAAAGTCCGATGGAGCATACACACGGTCGCATTTTCCGACGAAAAAATCTCATCAGTCTTTTGCGGGCCGAAATTCCGCTCGTGCGTACGCGGCATTAGAGTCTAAGTGGGACAGATGCTGCAACATGGAGGCAAGTATGGATTTTTGTTTCTCTTTCAAAAATGCAACCTCTTCACCCCCGGAAGGTTTTACTCCCTTCAGGACCAGGCCATTTTTTGCGATACGGCACTGCGCTATTTTAACTGACAATTGCACGGTCATAAGACGCTGTACCCAAATACATCTAATGTCCTTTTTTCCCACAAATAGAGCTTTCTTTTAGTGGTATTTGATCACCTCTGCAGTTTTTATTTTTTGCGCTATAAACTAAAAAAGAGTGACATTTTTGAAAAAAAAAAAACAATATTTTTTACTTTATGCTATGAACATACCCAATAAAAAAAAAAAATAAATGTATAAAATCAAATGTCTTCATCAATTTAGGCCAATACGTATTCTGCTACATATTTTTGGTAAAAAAAAAACACAACCCAATAAGCGTATATTAATTGGTTTGCGCAAAAGTTACCACGTCTACAAACTATGGGAAAGATTTATGGAATTTAAATTTTTTTTTACTAGTAATGGCAGTGATCAGTGATTTTTAGAGGGACTGCGACATTGCGGCCGACAAATCAGACACCTGACACTTTTTGGGTACTAGTGACACTAATACCATTATCAGTGCTACAAAAATGCACTGTCACTGTACTAATGACACTGGCAGAAAAGGTGTTAACATCAGGGGCGATCAAATGGTTAAATGTGTTCCCTGGGAGTGCTTTCTAACTGTGGGGGGTGCCTTGACCGGGGGAAGACAGATCTGTGTTCCTGCTTAGCAGAGACACAAGATCTCCGTCTTCCCCTCTCGCAGAACGGCGATCTGCCTTGTTTACATAGGTAGACCGCCATTCTGCCTCTCTTGGGAACAATCGTGGGGTGCCGGCGAACATCGGGTCTGCTGGATCCACCGATTGGCTCCCGCTGTTTATAATCACAGCACTATGTGCAGTGACAGATGTTTTACTGATTTGTAAAACATCTGTTACCGCTAGGATACACAGGAAACAATTGTTCCTATGTGTCCTATTCATACTGTAACACAGTCTAGTACTGACATGCTGCATTTTAGAGCAACGGACTGTGCGCAAATCGCATTTTGAACAAAGTGTACATTTTGAACACTTTACATAAAGTTTGTACAAAAAAAAAAAAAAAAAAAAAAAAAACACAATTACACACCACAATGCCCCCTACTGCAGCCCGAAACAGACAGCTGCCAGAGTGGTAGAGTGCTCTGGCAGCTTTCTGTTCCTGTGTGAATTCACCCTAAATATGGGTGTAACATAGTCTTAAAGCTAGGTTCATGTGTACAGGTGCGACCAAAGCACACGTTTCTGCACGTCATGTGTAGGGCAGCTCATTCATTTTAATTGGCTGCCCTATGCGTGAGAAACACAGAAAAGGAGCCCCTGATCCTTTTTGAAATATGGTCGGTGCCATTTGGCGCGTGCACATTAGCAGATGTGTGGTGGTGCCATCAACAATGAATGGCACCACCACGCATTTGCTAAAGGGCAGCACCATTTTGAGCATGTTGGGAATTTTTTTAGTGTTTGAATAACTTTATTAATTTAGAAAGTCTGGTGGCTTCTGCTCGTGACAAAAGAAAAAAAAACGTGCAGTCTAAACCGGCGTAGAGAACTTTGCATGCATTCCCGCCACACAAAGGTGTGATCCTAGTGTAAAGGTGGGGCTAGCCACTGGATCTGTTCACCCCTAGGCGGGTATGATGGTGCGATCACATTTTTGCATGGTGCATTTAGGACAGCCCATTCATTTTATTGGCCCGCCCTACGAGTCAAAATTGCACCAAAGTGCAAACATCTTAATTTTTTTTTTTTGCTGAACCACAACACATGGTACTTTATTTCTATGGATTTTGACAGGCATGTTGGCAAGGTGCCGTTAAGAATTCATGGGCGTGCTGGGCACCTGCAAAAAGATTTCACATTTTTATATGTTGTGGGAACTTGGTACAATTTTGAGTACATCCCTGCATGGCACACAAAATGCGCAAAGCCTTAAAGTAGAATTAAAGCGGAGCTCCGACTAAAAAAGAAAAAAAATTTGAAGTCAGCAGCTACAAATACTGCAGCTGCTGACTTTTAATAAATCGGACACTTACCTGTCCCAGGGTCCAGCGATGTGGGGGAACGAAGCCCGCTTGTCTCTCCCTCCTCTCTGCAGCACCGGCATTGTCACTGTGGGCGCCCGGCTGTGGCTTCTGTGGCGAGCCGCGCTGTGCGCTTTGACACACCGAGCAATCATCTGGGACCTGTGACGTGTCCCAGATGATTGCCGAGAGGGAGGGGGAGAGTTGAACTTACTTCCTGCGCCGCGGTGCAACGGGAAGGAAGTGGGAGCTGGAACCCTCTAAAAACAGGGTTCCCCCCCCCCCCCCAAAAAAAAGATGACATGCTAAATGTGGCTTTAAGGGCAAATTTTTTTTTTAGTTTTGGATAGAGTGGAGAAGGATTAGAACACCTGTCAGTTTTTATTGCTGTCTGTGCCCCCCATAAGGCTCCATTCACACTTGGAGGACACCAAAGTTGCCCCAACTTTGGATGAAACTTTGGATGGGTCCAACTTGGATACGACTTTGGCTTTGACCAGTGATAATGGACAACTGTTACATTGTATAACATTCAGTTACAACTTTAATGCAACTTTTGAGGGTTAACATTGAAGTCTGTGGCCTCCCAGTTGCATGAAAGTCAGACCAAAGTAGTGCATGAAGTCCCCCTCCTTCCCCTCCCGCTGCTTCGGACCAAAGTAGTGCATGAACTACTATGAAGTCGTCATTCCCCCGCTGCCCTCTAGTGCTTCTTCCGACTCGCCTGTGCGAACGACGAGCCGGAGAACGAATCGACCAGCGGCGGCCGTTTATCATAGAGAATACTGCAGACCAGATGGTCCCCGGCCGTCTCTATGACCTTCGGAGGCCAGGCATGACATTATCTCCCGTCATGTCTGGCCTCGGCAGATGTAAACACTGCCATTTCCTCAGCTGGGAAGCCAAGATCTTTTTTTTTATTTTTGTTTGTTTTGTTTTTTGATCTCAGGTTTTCCAGCCTAGAGGAGAGATGTGGGGTCTTATAGACCTCACATCTCTCTGCAAAGAGGACCTGTCATGCCCTATTACAAGGGATATTTACATTCCTTGTAATAGGAATAAAAAGTGATCAAAAAAAAAAATTTTAAAAGGGAAAGTGTCAAAATAAAAAAAAAATAGAGGGAAAACAAAAGAAAAAAAAAAAAAAATTTAAAGCACGCAGAAGCGAACGCATACGTAACTCATGCCCACATATGTAAACGGCGTTCAAACCACACATGTGAGGTTTTGACGCGAACATTATAGCGAGAGCAATAATTCTAGCCCAAGACCTCCTCTGTAACTCCAAACAGGTAAAAGAAATTTTTAAATCGTCACCTATGGAGATTTTTTTAAAGGGGTTGTAAAGGTTAGTTTTTTGTTTTCTTTTTAAATACCAAACATGTTATACTTACCTCCTTTGTGCAAGGGTTTTGCACAGAGTGGCCCCAATCCTCCTCTTCTGGGGGCCCCCAGCAGCGCTCCTGGCTCCTCCTCATATCACGTGCCCCCTCGGAGATCCACATTCCAAGGGGGCACCCGTGCGGGCGTTTTCCCGAATCCTGCTGCTGCGTCCATTGACACAGACAGCAGTACTCTGCCCTGCCCCCGGCTCCCGTGTCACTGGCCAATGGCTGCTGCTGCTATCAATCTATCCAATGAGGACCCTAGAGACAGTTGATGAAGCTGCTAGGGGGGGGCTCTGGGGGGGGGAGCAGCTGCACTACAGAAGGGTTTTTTCACAACCCCTTTAAGTACCGAAGTTTGGCGCCATTCCACGAGTGCATGTAATTTTAAAGCGTGACATGCTAGGTATCTATTTACTCTGCATAACATCATCATTTATACAAAAAATAGAAATAAATAAATAAAATCGGGCTAAATTTAGTGTTTTGTTGCAACGACCACTAGGGTCTCTGCTAAAAAAAAACATATATAATGTTTGGGGGTTCTGAGTAATTTTCTAGCAAAAAATAAAAATAAAAATGATGATTTTTACACGTAGGAGAGGAGTGCCAGAGTAGGCCCGGTATGGAAGTGGTTAACCACTTGCGGACCGCCCATATACTGCAGCAGGGTGACTGCTCTATGTGCTGTACGTAAATCGACACTTCCAGTTCTTCCAGTTCTGGGGCGCAGCGGGAACTGATCTCTGGGTACTGTGGACTTGATGTCCACTGGCACCGGCTGATCATTAGGCAGAGAGCCAGATCACTATGTAAACAAGGCAGATCACCGTTCTGTCAGTAGGGAAGGCATAGATACTGTGTTCCTGTAAAGCAGGCATATGGATAAATGCCTTCCCCTAGTAAAAGCAACTTTCACACACTACACAAGCACAGGCTAGGCACATAGGTAACCCTTTGATCGCCCCTGATGTTAACCTCTTCCCAGCCAGTGCCATTAATACGGTGACAGTGCATATTTTTTAGCAATGATCACTGTAAGGCCTCATGTACACTGGACGTTAAAATAACCTTATACAAACGGCAGTAGCTTTGCAGGGAGTTCTTCAACTTTTTTCAACATTTTTGCAATAGCGTTTATTAGCGTTTTTTTTTTTTTTTTTTGAAGAAAAACATTTTTTTTTCAATGGATCAAAAACGTTAAAACACACTGGTGAGTGACGTTTTTTAGCATCTATCCACGTTTATCAGCGATAGAGCATTTTTACAGCTGAAAAACATCTCTCAGAACCCGCTTAGTTTTTTTTTTTTTTTTTTTTTACTGTTCAAATAACAGCCTGTGTGCGCATGGACACATAGGATAACATGATGGAGAGTTTAACCGCTTCCCCACGCAGATATACCAGGGCAGAAGGGCACGTACAGGCAGAATCACGTACCTGTACGTTGCCCTTTAAGAGGCGGCTTGCGGGCACACGCGACCGCGGGTCCCGTGGACTCGATGTCCGCGGGGATACCCGCGATCGTCTCACGGAGAGGAAGAATGGGGAAATGCTAATGTAAACAAGCATTTCCCTGTTCTGCCTAGTGACAGGACAGAGATCACTGCTCCCTGTAATAGGGAGCGGTGATCAGTGTTGTGTCACACACAGCCCCCCCACAGTTAGAATCACTCCCTAGGACACACTTAACCCCTACAGTGCCACCTAGCGGTTAACCCCTTCACTGCCAGTCACATTTACACAGTAATCAATGCATTTTTAATTGCACTGATCGCTGTATAAAAGTGAATGGTCCCAAAAATCACGCCAAAAGTGTCCGATCTGTCCACCATAATGTCGCAGTCACGATAAAAATCGCTGATCATCGCCATTACTAATAAAAAAAAAAAAATATTAATAAAAATGCCATAAAACTATCCCCTATTTTGTAAACGCTACAACTTTTGCGCAAACCAATCAATAAACGCTTATTGAAATTTTTTTTTACCAAAAATATGTAGAAAATACTTATCGGCCTAAACTGAGGGAAAAAAAAATGTTTATTTATATATTTTGGGGATATTTATTATAGCAAAAAATAATGCGTTTTTTTTTCAAAATTGTCGCTATTTTTTTGTTTATAGCGCAAGAAATAAAAACCGCAGAGGTGATCAAATACCACCAAAAGAAAGCTCTATCTGTGGGGAAAAAAGGACGTCAATTTTGTTTGGGAGCCATGTCACACGACCGCGCAATTGTCAGTTAAAGCGACGCAGTGCCAAATTGCAAAAAGTGCCCCGGTCTCTGGCCAGCCAAATGGTCCGGGGCTTAAGTGGTTAATGACTGTAGAAAAAAAAAAAACACACACACGTCTACAGCCAAAAACAGCTGCTGTAAAAACGTCAAAAAACATCCAGTGTGCATGAGGCCTAATAGTGTCACTGGTTCCCAAAAAGTGCCAGTTCGTGTTTGACTGTCCACTGCAATGTCGCAGATAAGTCGCCGATCTCCACCATTACTAATAAAAAAAATAAAAATAAATAATAATATGCCATAGATTGAAGACGCTATAACTTTTGCGCAAACCAATCAACATGCGCTTATTGGGATTTTTTTTTACTAAAAATATGTAGCAGAATACATATTGGCCTAAAGTGATGAAGAAATGTGATTTTTTTCATTTTATAGCAGAAAGTAAAAAAAAATTATGTTATAAAATAATAATAATAATAATAATAATAATAATAATTATATATATATATATATATATATATATATATATATATATATATATATATATATATATATATATATATATATATTATTATACACATTAAAGTGACGCAGTGCTGTATTGCAAAATATGGCCTGGTCATGAAGGGGGGTAAATCTTCCAGAGCTGAAGTGATTAAGATTCTAACATCCCCTGCTCCATCCAAACCTGAAAAAAAAAAAAAAAGTGGGGATGGAAGAAGGGGAAAGAAGGAGGGAGGACAGAGTTGGGCTTTAGAGGGTCTCCACAGCCATGAATGGTGGGACATCGGTCAGGTTCTTACTGCTGCCTGTGTCCCCGCTGGGAAGATTCACCCTCTCCTGGCCACCATCGTCCCTGTAACATAAACAGAAGTAAAATCCTCCAATGCAGACACCTGTGGGGGGTGACAACTATCTAAAAGACCAGTGGAAAGATTTCCCTCTAACTTCCTGTTGTTTCAACAAGACAGGAAGTGAAGGGAAATCTCTCCAAGGAGACACAAATACACTGGCAGGGGTTTTATACATTCCCTACTCTATATATAAATAAAAAAAGTTTGCTTTTGGATCCACATTAGCTGGAAAGAAAACCAGAATGGGGTCACATTAGAGTCTGTACAGGAAGTGAATATGATCAATGAAAGGACTAAGAGCTGCTGCATGCCGAACAGGAAAGAGTTACCCCGAGCTGCCCTGACCATCTACTGCCCGCCATTATCATTATTCCTCCCTCACCAACCCGTCACCTTGTGTCCCCGGCCTCGCTCCCTTCTGCCGCGAATGTTCCCACTCAGGGGAAGCACACCAATTACAACGAGGCCCAATTCATCCCCACCTGGCCACCGTAGCCTGAGGAGGCGGGGCGTCTAACCAAGCCTCGATGTGGTTCCGCCAATCGACGGTGACTTTATTTTTTATCACTCGGAAAATTGAAAAACTTTATTTATACGCAAAGCGGGGCAATGGTACTCTGCTGTCCGGACACTTTTCAGGTTTTCATCCAATGATGCTGCAACCGAAGTACATGAGGCTCTAATGTTGGATTAGGAAATCTGTCTACTATTTTTTTTTTTTTTTTGCACTGATTAAAATAAAATGTTCACTAGCAGACCTTAGTCTAGTGATAACTCCTCCTTTATTCACATAAATAAAGCTGACATTGTCAGCTCAGTTTTCTTTTTCAGCTCACAGGTTGGACTAGAGAAATCCAATCAATTCCCCCATCTACTCTAAAACCTTCGTACACACGCTTTGATTTTCGGATGACCGAACGTCCGATTTTTGTGGCATGCCCCCCCGACATTTTGAGATGGGAATGAGGGACACCTACCAGCAAATGTATGTAGGCATGGGACACGCCCCCCTGCCACACCCCCTTAAAGGAGAATTAACCCCCAAAAAATGTAATTAAATCCACAAGGGCTTTTTTTACTACTACTAATGCAGCAATTTAGAATTTGGATGAAAAGTTTAGCACTGGGAAACACTTTTTAAAAGATAAAAATTGCATTTTAAATACAGCTATATGGATCAGACCAAAATGAGGGACATATGAGGAGGAATGAGGGACAGAAGGCCATTGCACCAAATCAGGGACAGTTGGGAGCTATGCTAGTCTCATGTCGAAAGTGAAGAGGTTACTCACAACACGAAAATTTTCGTACGACAGAATACAACGTCAGAAGTGACGTAATGTGTTGAATAGTTTTGTATATATTCTTTCGTTTCTAAGCATGCGTAGTCTTGCTCTTGCAATTTTTTTAAACGAAAATCAGACGTTGAGTTCACATCCAACAAAAATTTTATAGTCTGCACATTCAGCTTTTGTCTGACAAAAAAGTGAAATCGTCTGTCGAAAGCACCGTACTAACAATCCAAAAATCCACAGACAGCTCGTTGTACGAATTTTTCCATCTGATTTTCGTATCGTGTGTACGGGCCTTAAGACCCCTTTCACACAGAGGCGGTTTTCAGACGTTTTAGCGCTAGAAATAGCCTCTAAACTGGGTGTTTAATACATGAAATTTATATTTCTCTCACTATGTGAGTGTCACGCTTTTTATTTTTATCCACTCATTTATATGTCAGTATTACGCTATGTTGTCACTTTATTATTTGGGTTAATTTTCCGTGGATTCAACGCTAATTCAACGTGAGTGAAAATTGCTATACCCCACTGTGACCAGTTCTAAAAGGCCTAGGCTGGGTTTAAGCCACCTGCTCGATTTGGCTTGCTATCCGGTAAGCATGCCATTCATCAGTTGGGAATACCTTTTGCTTGATCCAATCACAGAGTGTTATTAATTGGACAGTTGAATTGTGCTGAATTTTTCTTTTTCTTCTTTTTTTGGACTTTAATTAGTTTCACATCACCAAGAGTTTATTTCTCTCACAGAATCTATTTATTTATCATATTTTAAGCGCGGCATTTCTATTTTGTATTTGTTTTTAGTGTTTACCCCACTGATAGCTGCTGCTTTATTATATAGGTTTCTAGTGCAGTTTTTTCTTTTCTAGCCTCTAAATAGCATCTGAAAACCGCCTCCCATTCATTTCAGCGTGACTTTTCACACTGGGGCTTTGCGCTTGCGGGACGTTCGGAAAAGTCCTGCAGGGAGCATCTTTGGGGCGGTTCCCAAAACGCCCCGCTCCCAAATTGTTGCTCTTTTTTTGTTTATAGCGCAGAAAATAAAAACCACCAGAGGTTATTTAAATACCACCAAAAGAAAGCTCTATTTGTGGGAAAAAAAGGACGTCAATTTTGTTTGGGTACAACGTCCCACGACTGCACACTTGTCAGTTAAAGCGGCACAGTGCAGTATATCGCAAAAAAATGTCCTGGGCAGGAAGGGGGTCAATTCTTCTGGGGCTGAAGTGGTTAAAGCGTTGCTGAAGTTTATAGTTCCACGCTCATCAGAAAGGGGGGTGAATTCTCAATGAGAATGGGGCCTGCTTTCAAGATGTAAATAAAGTAGACATGTATAGGATGTTTTTACATTTTCATGCTGCCCTCGGCTGAGGATCAGTTCAAATCACTGTGTACATATTGCACTATATTCTTATAGGGTAGGATGCTTTTGCATTGTTTGATTTCTCTCTTTCAGGTGTTGTTGGGTCAGTGCATCTTCCTTGGCTGAAAAGAGACAGGGATCTAGCCGGATAACAACACTACTACCATAGCTGCCAACTGTCCCGAATTTCCCGGGACATTCCCGGGACGTGGACTTCATTCCCGGATTTGTGGTGTCCCGGGAAATGTCCCGAAAAATTCGGTTCCGGTTTTTGAAACCGCCGCCGCCGCCGCCGCCGCCGCCGCCGCTAGAGGTCGGCGGCCGGCGGAGACATTGTCTCCGCCGGCCGCCATTTTGTTGAAGTTCAGGAAGACGGCTGGGGGGAGGCTAGACGAAGCTTCCGCTCCGCCTCGCCCCGCTCCGCCTCGGCCCGCCTACCCTCCGCCCCGCTGCCAGTCTGATATGGAAAGGGGCGGGGGTTCTAGGTGGGGGGTGAGCGCGCGCACCGCTGTGGGACACCTGATGTGAGTGTGGGGGGGCACTGGGGACACCTGATGTGAGTGTGGGGGGGGCACTGGGGACACCTGATGTGAGTGTGGGGGGGCACTGGGGACACCTGATGTGAGTGGGGGGGGCACTGGGGACACCTGATGTGAGGGGGGGGCACTGGGGACACCTGATGTGAGTGGGGGGGGCACTGGGGACACCTGATGTGAGTGGGGGGGCACTGGGGACACCTGATGTGAGTGGGGGGGGCACTGGGGACACCTGATGTGAGTGGGGGGGCACTGGGGACACCTGATGTGAGTGGGGGGGCACTGGGGACACCTGATGTGAGTGGGGGGGGCACTGGGGACACCTGATGTGAGTGGGGGGGGCACTGGGGACACCTGATGTGAGTGGGGGGGACACTGGGGACACCTGATGTGAAGGGGGGGCACTGGGGACACCTGATGTGAGGGGGGGCTCCGCCGGGGACTCCTGGTGTGAGGGGGGCTCCCTTGGGGACTCCTGATGTGAGGGGGGGCTCCGCCGGGGACACCTGATGTGAGGGGGAGCTCCGCCGGGGACTCCTGGTGTGAGGGGGGCTCCCTTGGGGACTCCTGATGTGAGGGGGGGCTCCGCCGGGGACACCTGATGTGAGGGGGGGCTCCGCCAGGGACACCTGATGTGAGGGGGAGCTCCGCCGGGGACTCCTGGTGTGAGGGGGGCTCCCTTGGGGACTCCTGGTGTGAGGGGGGGCTCCGCCGGGGACACCTGATGTGAGGGGGAGCTCCGCCGGGGACTCCTGGTGTGAGGGGGGCTCCCTTGGGGACTCCTGGTGTGAGGGGGGGCTCCGCCGGGGACACCTGATGTGAGGGGGGGCTCCGCCGGGGACTCCTGGTGTGAGGGGGGCTCCCTTGGGGACTCCTGATGTGAGGGGGAGCTCCGCCAGGGACACCTGATGTGAGGGGGAGCTCCGCCGGGGACTCCTGATGTGAGGGGGGGCTCCGCTGGGAGCACCTGATGTGAGGGGGGGCTCCGCCGGGGACTCCTGGTGTGAGGGGGGGCTCCGCCGGGGACACCTGATGTGAGGGGGGGCTCCGCCGGGGACTCCTGATGTGAGGGGGGCTCCGCTGGGGGCACCTGATGTGAGGGGGGGCTCCGCCGGGGACTCCTGATGTGAGGGGGGCTCCGCTGGGGGCACCTGATGCAAGGACGGACTCTGCTCGGACATCTGAAGCAAGGACGGACGGCTGGTGGCAGGCGACGTGGCTGGTGACACGCTCAGGGATCCCACTGATTCTGCATTATGGTGAGTTGAATGATTTCATTTTATATTACAATATAATAATAGAAATAATGCGCTTCAATCATCCTGACACCATAACAACCATGGTGCCGGGATGATTGAAGCATTAACACCAGGTGTTTGGAGTATCTTTATCTGCTGATTGTTAAACTTTCTAGAATACACATATTTCTATTATGTAGGATCTGGGGCTGCTGTCCCGTCATTTCCCTCTCTCTCCCCCTCTCTCCCCCTCTCCATCCCTCTCTCCCCCTCTCCATCCCTCATTCATTTCAGACTCTAACCACACCCTCTAGAGCCACGCCCATTTAAGCCACGCCCACAATTTCACGTAAACCACGCCCATTTGTCGGCGCGGCGCGCTTCGCGCGCCGCACTTGTCTGTTTTTCCCAGGCCACGCCTGCTGACGAATGCCCCGCCCCCTAATTATTGGACAGCTCCGCCTACAGCCACAAAAGTGTCCCACATTTTTTTTTTACAATGTTGGCAACTATGTACTACAACTGCTATGACTGTATATATTAGATAGATAGTTAGGTGATAGCATTCTTGCTTACTTACTCTCAAAATTTACATAACTATTTTTTAAATTTGAATGTCATCTGTGACTAACTACTTTTCATGTGATACCAATGATTATTCAGGTGGTACCAGGGCTGTGTTTTGTCGGCCTAGGCCTAGGGTGGCACTTTGCGGGGGGTGGCAAAATAGGCCGCCCCCCCGCATGAGAGAAAGCCCCCCCACCCGTCTGTCTGATTCCCAGCTCCCGCTGCCGCCTCCCGCACTCTTGCAGCCCACGGCGGCTGGCTTTCTGTAGCGGCGCCGCTGTGTATTGGCGTGCTTGGCAGAGGGTGGGGGCGTGTATCTCACGCTCCCCTACTCTCTGACAAGCACGCCCATATATATACTTGATTCTGCATTTCCGGGTAAGAGGCGCTCGTGCCTGGCTGTGCTGTCACTGGCTCTAGCACATGCTGATCACCGGTTTTGGGCCAATGATTTATGTCCGGGAACCGCCGATTATCGGAGCGAGTGATAGGTGAGAGCTTTGTGTGTGTAACACAAAGCTCTCTTCTGACAGCAGCGATGTGCCAGTTTTTTGTTTTCCTGCAAAGTAGGGAATAAAAACCAGCACATCCCTTGGTAGCACCACACTGCACACACTGTAAACATAGGTAAGCACCCATTTAATCCTTTCATTGCCCCAGATGTTAACCCCTTCCCAGCCAGAAAGCGTTAAAAACTAACAGGCATCAAAGTGACTTAAAGCAGGCAGGGGCAATAAAACTTTAATATTGCGGAATACAGCCCGCATGTCTGCCATCAGTGTATATGCACTAGATTGAGCACACCAGCCAGATGTGCCCGATCAAAGCAAGCAGCCACTAGGATCCAGCGGTCACGCTACTATTAAGGAGTCCCGGCTGCCAATCACGGGGTGTCACGCATGCCGCGCATGCGCATGGCACCCATGGCAACAGGATGACGGGAGGATGCCTAACTGCGGAGCCACCGTCATCACGGAAACCTGTGATGTACGGCCGGCACCGCATTAGGTATACCACAGTGTGAAGAGAAAGTGCAAGTGAGTAGGAGCGAGGCTAGGGAAGAGCGCGCAAAGTAAGGGAAGAGTGATACAAGAGCAGGGCAAAGATAGGAGGGCATGAGATAAAGAGGAGATAAGTAAAACAAAAATAGAAGAAATGATGAACAGAAAAATGGGAAAAGGAAGGGAAAAGGAAGGGAAAAGGGGGAGAAAACTAAAGGAGAAAAAAGAAAGAAAAAAAGCACCAAGGGAAAAAAGAAAAGAAATAAAGCACAACAGACAGAAATAGTGGGAAAAAAAGAAGAAGGAAATTTAGAAAAAAGGGAAAGAAGGACAAACGGTATAAGGAAAGAAAGGGGGAAAAAAACAGCAAAAAAGGAGTAAGGAAAAAAAAAAGGGAAAGATAAGAAGAGGAGAAAAGGACAACAGAAACAAGATAAAGGTGGGGCCGGAAAAAATGACAAGAAAAACCAAGAAAAATAAAGAAAATGAATAGAAAGAAATGAAAGTAAATATGAAATTAAATGGAAATAAACAAAAATAATTATAATATAAAATAAATAAAAATTAAAAAAATATATATAAAAAATAAATATAAATAAATATAAAAATAAAAAATAAATGAATATAAATGAAAATAAACATGAAAATAAACACATATAAATAGAAATAATAAAAACAAAAATAAAAATAAATAAATATAACAAAAATAAAAATAAAAATGAATAAATATTAAAAAAAAAAACTAAAAATAAGTATAAATATAAAAATAAAAATAAATAAACATACGGCCGAAAAAAGTAAACCCAAGCGACTAGCTCCTATGTGAAGCACTCTACGCTCATACCATGGCGTAAGCTTAAGGTTGTATTAAATTCAAAATGATTTAATTTGCAAGCCAATGGTAGACAAATTGTCACATTCAGCTCTTATATGGGATATCAGAATATATCAGAAAAAAACGTAGATATTCTTAATCTATCGGCTCCCCTAAGCGAATATCACAGGTGAGCATAGGGTGTATGAAACAGAAAAGAAAAAGAGTACGAACAAGAAAATAAAAAAGAATAGGTATGAACCATACCCGATACAGCACTGCCCAGACTAGACATCAATCGGAATTATACAGATGTCACATCATCGTGTATATCATGGTCAAATATACCAAGGAATAAAAAAAAATCAAAATGAAGAAGAGATTATTATCTGTCGTCAATTAAACATGTGAGAGATAGATTAGTGTTGAGACCACCAGGCTGCACCGTGCCTAATGTGTGTACCCAGTAAGCCTCGCGGTGGAGGAGTAATCGGTTTCGATCACCCCCCCATTTGGTAGCTTGACATGTTTGATCACCATCCCACATAGCTCATGGATTTGGTGCTTAGATGTCACAAAGTGCATTGCTACAGGTTTGTTAGGGTAGCCCTTGTCAATTTTGGCTAAGGCTATCCTAATGTCGCTTCTGTGCTTCTGAAATCGTTTTTTAAATGGGCCAACAGTTTTTCCCACATATGTCAATGTGCAGGGGCATTTCAGAATGTACACACAAAAATTTGTGTTGCAATTAAAATACTCCTGTATCAGATACTGGTTACCCCTATGTGGATGTGAAAAATGCTTGCCGCAAATAAGTAAATTGCACTTCACTTATTTGTCTTATGTGGAATTTTGGCATATTTATGCCTGGGATCTGCCTGTACCAAATGGTCACACGGTGTCCTTCCACGTTAATACGCTATCATGGGTTACTTTCTGCTGCTCATTTAATCGCATCTGATTCCTGATTGTATGTGTGAATGAACAATGGACAAGCAACAGGGGTAGGGGTCCTGGTGCGCCCAGACAAAGCTTTGTCAAGGACCTGATCAAGTACCAAAGTGGGGTACCCATGTTCCAAAAACATGTGATACATTATCTCAAGTTGCTTCCTTTTGTCATTTTCATCTGAACAGATGCGTAAAACCCTTACAAATTGAGAAATGGGCAAGTTCTTATGTAGATGTGCAGGATATGCACTATGGAAATTAAGCAATGTGTTTCTGTCAGTGGCGTCAAGAAATGAACTCTGATTGTGCGAAAACTCAGAATTGAACACTATTCCTGGGAAAATACTATTCAGGAAGTCAACGAATGCAGTGAAGTTGTTCTCACTACCTGACCAAATGAGAAAAATATCATCAATATACCTCATCTATTTCTTTACATGCATGGTGAATAGAAGGGATGGGTAGACATGGTGCTCTTCAAGGTAACCAACAAACAAGTTAGCGAATGAGGGTGCTGCTGAGCTCCCCATGGCTGTACCCCGAATCTGTGTGTATGCACTCCCCTCGAACATAAAATGGTTGTTAGTAAGAATAAACCCAAGACATTCAAGTATATAGCCACTCGGTAACCCAGGAGAGTCCTGTTTGGCAAGAAAATGTTCAACGGCCTGTAAGCCGGCAGCATTTGGTATACAAGTGTATAGAGAAGAAATGTCCATTGTAGCAAGTTTCCACTCATCTTGAAATATCGAGAAGGGCCCCAGTTTCTCTAGAAAGTCACTTGTGTCACAAATGTAGGCAGATAAGTTCTTCACAAGAGGTTGTAAGTGGAAATCAATATACTGAGCCATTGGTTTAGTGATGGCTCCTGTACCAGAACTTGAGTGGTGTAGTGCCTTTATGGATTTTTGGTAGCCCATAGATGACTGGCATACGCGGATAGTCATTGCGTAGAAAATTGGCAACTTCATCGGTCAACCACCCATTCAACTGCCCCATGCCGATTAGGTCCGACAGACCGTCTTTGGTGCCCAGTGAAGGGTCCCTCTTCAATGTCATATAGCTGGTAGAGTCAGCCAACATGAAAAGCATGCCATCCCTATAGTCGCTGTAATCCATAATCACAACACCCCCCGCCTCTAGAGTCAGACATCATGAACGCAACACAATAGGATCCGGATCCCTTTGTTTGTTTACTTTAACTAAATGTCTTGTAGCTGTGAAGACCTAATTTTGCTGTTATATGAAGGTACCTCTAGATGCATTATCCTCAACCTCAGCTTCTCCCCTTGCAGTGGTCACCAGAAGTATAAGATCCATTATCCTTCCCCGTGTCCCTCCAATTTGATGACACGAGTAGTTTAAGGTTGTAGTTGTTTCAATAGAATATATTAGAACTTAAAGGACTGTTACAATGTATGTTGTTTAAGCCGGGGTATGCCTAGAAGCTTTATTATGTAACCCTTTTTTTAACACGAAAACTCAATAAATTATTTTCAACAAAAAAATATATATATTTATATTTATTTGACAACAAAGCAAATTAAAGCAATCTTTCAGGCATCAAAAATAGTAAACGGCTACCTGTACTGCATAGGCATACCATTCAAAAGCTATAGAGAGACACTAAACTCTGGGTAAAAAAAGTGATTCAAGTAGGTCTTCTTAATTCAAAAAGGTACCTTATATTGCTCCCAGCCTTTTCCAAATCTCACTATTAATTTTTATTGTTGGTGTGATCTGACTTTCTGTTAGAGGGTGGCAAAGTTTGTTCTTCATGGTCCCTCTGTATGTAGAATTACGTCCGAAATGGACTAATGACTATGGAATTTGTAGTGTGACCACAACTACGTGCACTGCTGGTTCCAAAAAAACAGAAGTGAGGGGGAAAATAAGAGATTTGGGAGCTTACAGGGGACATTACAAGGAAGCAGAAAAACATAGTAATAAACAATTTTATGAAAAATAGATTACTGGGCCATTACGTAGTGGATGTGTAGGGATTATTTTTGGAGAATAAGTATATTATTTAGTGTCACTTTAACATTTGGGGATGTGCAAATAGAGACCATAGTCTATGGTCATAGGTTATGAATGATCCCCTTTACACCTCCCACACCTTGCTATTGGTTGGTAAAGACACCTTAAGCAGCAATGGGCCAATGGCGAGGCACTTTACCCTGGAGGGGGTGGATCTGGGCAAAGAATGTATTAACAATGATATTTCAATATTCATTCTTGGAAAGTTTAGGCCTCGTTTAAACCTAGCATCGTGCTTGCGGTGCCATTCATTGGTAATGGCCAGCAGACACGCAATTTTGCGCATGTCAAAACGCTCAGTAAAAAACACGAGAAGCTTAACGCCCAAAAAGGTACATGCGTTTGTAGCATCTAGGCAGGGCCGGTACAAGGATTTTTGTCTAAACAGGTGAAGGTACATTTTGTCGGTAGGAAGTCATAGCCTATGAATGGTTTGCAGGTCTTCCAGTCCTCTTTGTAGAACCAGCAGACCTCCTCTGGCCCTGCTCAGTGCCAATACCATAGCAAGGCCCCGAGGTGCTGGACTGGGTCCTCCTCCAGCTGGGAACAGGTAATCTGTCCATGTCTTCCTCCTCCAGTTATCCGGCCTCCAGGAAGATGGCATTCAGCTCCAGGCTCAGCTCTGGGCAGCAGGAGCACCATCTCCGGGCAGCAGGAGCACCATCTCCGGGCAGCAGGAGCACCGGCTCCACTCCTCGTCCTCCTCCTCCCACCACTTCCTCCCCTCCACAATGCAACCCTCCCAAGACAGGTATTTTAAAAATCTGAATCCCCAGCAAGTAGCTGGGAATTCGTATTTTACTGCATCTCCCATCCTGGCACCCTAAGGTGGCTGCCTAGGGTGCCTTGTGCTGGCACTGGCCCTGCATGTATGGCTACTTATTCAAAGTTATGGGCTGCCCTATGGGTGTAGTGCCAAAGTGTGCACAAAAAAAAAAAAAACAGGTTCACGCAACACTTCTATGTGAATGCAGCTTTTTGGACATGGCAATACTCTAGATCCTGGTTCAAAATACAACTTGCACCCTTAATGACATCTACTCACTATTAATAACACCTACAGCCCACATAAATGCCACTGGAATGTAACACTGTGATCCTAAAGATATTTTCTACTTGATCATTGCTTCTGGCTGCAATGATGGGAACGAGAACTTTAATGCCGCGTACACACGGTCGGACTTTTCGTCTACAAAAGTCCGACAGCCTGTCCGACATACTTCCGACGTACCTTCGGCGGACTTGCGGCAGACTTTCTTACGAACGGACTTACACACACACGACCACACAAAAGTACGACAGCCTAGTACGCGGTGACGTACACCAAGTCCGACGAGACTATAAAACGGAAGTTCAATAGCCCGTACGACACCCTTTGGGCTCCTTCTGC
Source organism: Aquarana catesbeiana (assembly GCF_042186555.1). NCBI lineage: Eukaryota > Metazoa > Chordata > Amphibia > Anura > Ranidae > Aquarana > Aquarana catesbeiana. The sequence continues at coordinate 105,058,510 of NC_133329.1, read as the reverse complement.
TAATCTCGTGTTTATCTCGTGTTAGTAGAAGTTTGGTGAGAGACGATTCGCGCTTGTGAGACTCGTATTTTTCAGTTCGTTTTAACTGTTGTTCAGTCTGTGCCTGTGAGGTTTGTATCTGCTTTTCAGTGCGTTTGGTCAGTTGGCATTGAGAAATCTTTGTTTTATTGGCCGCTCGTTCCTGATTTTCAGGTCGTTCTTCACAGGCCTTGCTGTTCTTCAGTGCGTTCTGTTTAGTGCGTTCTGACCAGCCGACCGTTTTGAAGCCATGTTACCTGTACGTACTCGTCGTAGAGCTCGTGCATTGTATGTGCTTGGTGCTGTAGTTTATTCTTCAGCCCAAGACCAGTCCATGAACAGGGCGAGGAGGAGTTCATGGACCAAGAATTGGTTGCTTCAGCGTGACCAGTTCTGTCACATGCCTTTGCTCCGTGAGATCCGTGAGAATAATCCTGAGGATTTCAGGAACTTTCTCCGGATGACGGACCCCGTTTTTGACCGTTTGTTGGCTTTGCTGACCCCCTATATCAGCAGGCAGGATACCTGCATGAGGCAAGCCATCACTCCGGAGCAGAGGCTGGTCGCTACCTTGCGGTATTTGGCCACAGGGAGAAGCCTGCAGGACCTTAAGTTCTCGACAGGCATCTCCCCCCAGGCTCTGGGGATCATTATCCCAGAGACCTGTTCTGCCATCATACAGGTCCTGCAGAAGGACTATATTAAGGTAAGATATTTTTCTTTTATTAGCATCACATGTTCTTTTATGTAATCTTTGATAATGTGATGTATTTCTTGCTTCAAACACTACTTACCATCATTGCAATATAGTGTGAATGTCCCCTTTTTATCCTCACACATGCTGGAATTTTTTCCTGTTATTTTTTGTCATGCATGTATATTTTCCTTCAATAACCTTCCCAGCATGAAGTGATGGGAACATATCCACCTAGTCTACTCATTTGGAATGTATTTTGTTTGAGTGTATTTAGTGTGCTGCTAATGAGCAATTATCTAGATTTCACAACCCCCCCACCCCCCCCACCTAAACTCACTCCAAATAGTGTGCTGCTAATGAGCAATTATCTAGATTTCACAACCCCCCCACCCCCCCCACCTAAACTCACTCCAAATAGTGTGCTGCTAATGAGCAATTATCTAGATTTCACAACCCCCCCACCCCCCCCCACCTAAACTCACTCCAAATAGTGTGCTGCTAATGAGCAATTATCTAGATTTCACAACCCCCCCACCCCCCCCCCACCTAAACTCACTCCAAATAGTGTGTTGCTAATGAGCAATTATCTAGATTTCACAACCCCCCCACCCCCCCCACCTAAACTCACTCCAAATAGTGTGCTGCTAATGAGCAATTATCTAGATTTCACAACCCCCCCACCCCCCCCCACCTAAACTCACTCCAAATAGTGTGCTGCTAATGAGCAATTATCTAGATTTCACAACCCCCCCACCCCCCCCACCTAAACTCACTCCAAATAGTGTGCTGCTAATGAGCAATTATCTAGATTTCACAACCCCCCCACCCCCCCCCCACCTAAACTCACTCCAAATAGTGTGCTGCTAATGAGCAATTATCTAGATTTCACAACCCCCCCACCCCCCCCCCACCTAAACTCACTCCAAATAGTGTGCTGCTAATGAGCAATTATCTAGATTTCACAACCCCCCCCCCCCACCTAAACTCACTCCAAATAGTGTGCTGCTAATGAGCAATTATCTAGATTTCACAACCCCCCCACCCCCCCCCCACCTAAACTCACTCCAAATAGTGTGCTGCTAATGAGCAATTATCTAGATTTCACAACCCCCCCACCCCCCCCCCCACCTAAACTCACTCCAAATAGTGTGCTGCTAATGAGCAATTATCTAGATTTCACAACCCCCCCACCCCCACCCTCGTTAAAATTTGCTGGAATGTTCTGTGGTGTTGATTTGTCTAAAGCAAATATATGTTGCACTTTGCAAAATGCATGTGCACTCTACAAGTGCATTTGTTCCAGTGCTTTAGTAAATGAGCAGAAGCTCTGCTGATTTCCATCATCAAATCATATGCAAGCCTCAAAGTGTTTTCATTAATTGCCCTTGCATGTGATTGTGTACTCCTTGCAACATGAATGCCTTTTTACATTACCTCATTTACTGTAAGCTGGTTAGCAACTGCACCTGCAGAGTGCGACAACTGCAGTCTTGTAGCCTTTTTAGTCCCTAAATTCCTGCGTGTCCTAAAAGTAATTTTTTTTAGGGATTTCACAACCCCCTAAAATGTAATCAATGTTCCATCAGAGGGGGTGAGCAATCTGATAAGTGTGCCTTTCCATATTAGTTATTCCAGAACAATTAAATTATTGAATGTTATACTGATGCTGGGGAATAATGTTTTTAATTGTCTAATTTTCTTGCAATGTTAGCTTCAAAATTAATTGATTTTGGTTTTCTTGTTTGATTTCCCAGTTTCCTTCAACGCCACAGGAATGGCAGACTGTGGCATCCCATTTTGCCAGCCGTTGGGACTTTCCCAATTGTGGAGGGGCTATAGATGGGAAACATGTCCACATTGTGCCACCACCCCATTCGGGGTCATATTATTTTAATTATAAGGGGTTCCAC